>NC_080794.1:73012406-73633031 GCF_028018385.1 Neofelis nebulosa
GATACATGATATTTTGTATTTATCAAGGCCCATAGAACTGGACAACCCAAAGAGTGAATGCTAATGTAAAATAAGAACTTTCAGTTAGAAATAATATATCAGTGTTGATCTATCAGCTGCAACATGTGTACCACCTAATAATGGAAGATGTTAATAGGGGAAATTGTGGGGAAGAGGCTATATGGGAACTCTCTGTACTTGCTGTGCAATTTTTCTGTAAACTGCTATAAAAACAGCAACAACAAAAAACACTCTTATTACCATTACCACTATCTCCTTAGTCAAAGCCGAAATCCTTACCTTAGCCTACAAGACCTTAAATGAATCTGACTGAGATCTACTTCATCTCCTACCACCTGATTTCCTTAATCATGATTCCAGCCACATTGGCCTTCTGTTGTGTTTTGAACTACTCTCTTGCCTCAGAGTCTTTGTGCTTGCTCTTCACTCAGCCTGGAAAATTATTCCACCAGATAGTCTCATTGTTTCTTCCCTCTCCCATTATTTTAGGTCTGTTTTCAAATGCTACTTCATCGAGGGGCGCCTGGGTGACTCAGTCGATTGAGCGTCTGACTTTGGCTCAGGTCATGATCTCACGGTTCATGAGTTCTAGCCCCACATCAGGCTCTGTGCTGACAGAGCCTGGAGCCTGCTTCCAATTCTGTCTCCCTCCCTCTATGCTCCTCCCCTGCTCACACCCTGTCTCTCTCTCAAGAATAAAGAAAGGAAAAATATTTTTTAAAAAGTGCTACTTCATCGGGGTTTCTTTTCCTTTTATTTATTGTCAGCATCTACAATCTCCTTCCCCCATCATACTCTTCTGCTTTTATCTGGCTTTATTTTCTTTTATAGCTCTTAATACTTCCTCACCTTGATCATATGTTTATTTTTTCCTAATTAAAATATAAGTTCTATGAAGGCAAGCATTTTATCTTTTTTTCTCTTACCGTATCCTAGCACATGGTAGATGCTTAATAAACATTTGTAGAATGGATGACTGAATGAAGTCTGTGTTCTCTCTGTAGGCATATGTGTGGGAAATCAAATTTAAAATCAAAAGATTGCTTAGTAAGTGTGGAATATGAGTCCTAAGATGCATAATATTAGTGGCTGGCGTTAGCAGTACAATAGGGTGATCCATTTGTTTTCACTGAAGGATGCATCTGCTCCACAGACAGGAAGCTTCTATTTGGGATCAGAAAGTGCTCTTCCATGAATAGTGGAGGAGAGACTGCTAGTGTTTCCCTCTTGAATCTCCCCCCTTTTTTTCTTCTTGGAATTAAAAAATACATAAAAACAAAAATTGCAAAATACAAATGTATGAAGTAGAAAATAAAAACCACTCTTAAACCCCATCAGAAGCAAGTCACTATTAACACCTTGGTTATTGTCCTTGAAAACCATCTAGAATGAACTTACATTTTGTTTTGTTTTTTATTATATTTCTTATGTGGTGAAACATGTTTACTGTGTAGCTGGACAGAGTGTAGAAATAGCAAATAGTGCTGTAGCAAATTATTTCATGAAGTGCTTAGATATTTAATATGTAAATATCTTACAAATTGTAACCTAGGCTCTTACCCTGGCACAGTGTTGCCAACTACAGAATTTATCATATATTCATAATTTTCAGAGGTTTCTAACTGTCTGAATATGAACAAGAGAAGCTTGGGAAGTTATGAGTATTACTCTAAAGAAGAGCAATCTTAAACTGTCCCACCACCACCACCACTAAGAAGGTTTTGTTAATTGCATTAAATAGGACATTTTGGATTAGTTTTAAAAATATTTCAGATTTTCATGGAAACTATATATAAATGATAAACTTCCCTGAAGTTTACTAGATCTTTTTCTTTGGACTGAAGAAAATTTTAAGTTCTTCATGGGTCTTAAAATTTATACATGGATTTTGGGGAAAGTCTAAAATAATTTTCACATTTAATCCACAATACTATATATAACTATACTTAACTATATAATATATATAATATACATTAATATAATGTATATAATGGAGTGTACAATACAATATTTCAGGGACTAACAGACCAGATTTTTAAATCATGTTATTTTTTTGTGTGTTGTTAAAATTAAATCACATTTCCTGAGTTTTAATCATCTTCAAAATATTTAGAGATTACTAGATTGTGAGAAAGAAGTATTAGTGTTACTAGGTGACACTCTTTCCTAATAATGTCAGTATTACCATGATTTGCTGACTTTGCAGAGTTTTGTAGTGCTGGAGGATAACTTTCTGGAGAGAATATGTGTTCAAAATAGTCCAGTTGCCATGTGGTGATTTACACAAATCAAAAGGGTTTAACTTAATTTGAGTCCAGGTGATTATATTCTGCTTTTTTTTTTTTTAATTTTTTTTTTTTTTTAACGTTTATTTATTTTTGAGACAGAGAGAGACAGAGCATGAACAGGGGAGGGGCAGAGAGAGAGGGAAACACAGAATCGGAAGCAGGCTCCAGGCTCTGAGCCATCAGCCCAGAGCCCGATGCGGGGCTCGAACTCACGGACCACGAGATCATGACCTGGCTGGAGTCAGACGCTTAACCGACTGAGCCACCCAGGCGCCCCGATATATTCTGCTTTTTAAAAACACTTTTTAGTTTTAATATTAGATAGTCGTATGCAAATTTCTGGCCTAAAATGTTAGTAACTAATCTATGTTCAGAGGTTATCAAACTGGCATTCTGAATACTGAAAAAGGCCCACAAATGTGTTTAGTAAGACAGTGTTTTGTTCTGTTTTAACCTAAGAATTAGTTAACATTTAAGCATTAAAAGATTTTACATGAAAATCTAGGTTTCCAGCTTCTTTTGAAAAGTGTGAAAATTGGATAGTATTGAATTTTATTCCATCGTATCTGTGATTCTCAACTGAGGGCAATTTTGTTAATGTTACGACAGAGGACATTTGTTAATGTCTAGAGACAATTTTGATTGTTACAGCTTGGTTGGTGGGTGCTATTTGCATTTAATGGGTAAAGGCTAGGGGTGCTGCTTATACATAAGACAGCCTCCTATAGCAATGAATTATCCAGTCCAAAATGTCATAGTACTTAAGTTGAGGAGTCCCGCAGTATATTGGTAACTGAGTTGAATCACCCCTGTTCCATATGGGTTAAAGTTAAAGAAAGTCTTCCATCTTGCTTTATTTACTTGCCTCAACTCACTTTTGGAGTATCTTCCTTTAGGGTAGTAGAAGTTATTTTAATGGAAACTAAATAAGTATCATTTATTAGAAAATATGATGGCAAATATAAAAAAAATGTTTTTGTTACTTCTGGCTTGAAGAGCATTAGAGCCCAAATTTTACCTTCCCCAGTTATCTTCATTCATTCTTTAAGTTAACGTGATGCTATAATACACACACACACACACACACACACACACACACACACACACACACAATACTAGATATAGAGGAGATAAGCAGGTATGTACACTTTAAGGATTATGTTTTGGAGAGTTGCTCCATTTGCCATTATGTAATGCTTTCTATATCCCTGATAATTTTCCTTACTTTGAAGTCAACTTTGTCTGAATTTATTGTAGCTACTCCAGCTTTCGTTTGATTAACATTAACTTTGTATTTCTCTATCCCATTACTTTTAATCTACCGGTGTCTGTATTTAAAGTGGCTTTTTTGAAGACAATATGCAGTTGGGGTTTTTTAAATGTTTTTTTTAATGTTTTTTTTTTTGAGAGAGAGAGAGAGAGAGAGAGAGAGAGAGAGAGAGAGAGAGAGCGAGCACGAGTGGGGGAGGGGCAGAGAGAAAGGGAAACCCAGAATCTGAAGCAGGCTCCAGGCTCTGAGCTGTCAGCACAGAGCCCGACGCAGGGCTTGAACTCGTGGACCCTGAGATCATGTCCTGAGCTGAAGTTGGACGAACACTTAACTGAGCTACCCAGGTGCCCCTGGGTTTTTTGTTTTTTTTTAATGTTTGTTTATTTTGAAGAAGAGAGTGCATGCGCACATGAGCAGCAGAGGAGCTGAGAGAATCCCAAGCAGGCTCCACACTGTCACCCCAGAGCCTGAAGAGGGACTCCATCTCAGAAACCCAAACTGTGAGATCGTGACAGGAGTCGAAATCAAGAGTCAGATGCTTAACCGACTGAGCCCCTCTGACAGTCTCTTTTATTTGGTATATTTATTACATATAAAATGTTTACTGGTTCTATTGGATTAATATAAACTATATTGGTAACTTTTCTATTAGCTGAACTTGTTCTTTCATCATCTTTTGCATTATTTGGTTTTAATTGAGGATTTTATATTACTCCATTTTCTCTCTTCTTAGTGTATTGTTTATACTTCTTTTAATTTTTAGATGTAAGAGTGAGTGTTTTGTCCTAGAGTCTGCAGTATGAATTTACAGCTAATATTAGTCAACTTTCAAATAACACTATACCACTTCATGGGTAGTGTGGTTACCTTAAAACAGAATATAGCCAATTCCTCCCTTCTGTCCCTTATAACACTGCTGTCATTCGTTTCATTTATCCTTAATCTGCAATCATCTAATATATTGTTGCTATTATTACTTTGAACAAACCTGTTATCTGTTAGGTCATGCTCTTCTTTCATATAGATCCAAATTACCATCCTATATAATTTTCTTCTTTTTGAAGAACTTCTTTTAGTATTTCTTGCAAGACAGGTCTACTGGCGACAAACTTGGTCAATTTTTGTTTGACAAAGTCTTTATTTCTCTTTTACTTTTTTTTTTTTTTTAACGTTTATTTATTTTTGAGACAGAGAGAGACAGAGCATGAACAGGGGAAGGTCAGAGAGAGGGAGACACAGAATCCGAAACAGGCTCCAGGCTCTGAGCTGTCAGCACAGAGCCTGATGCGGGGCTTGAACTCACTGACCGTGAGATCATGACCCTAGCCAAAGTCGGCCGCTTAACCGACTGAGCCACCCAGGCGCCCCAATTTCTCTTTTACTTTTGAAGGATACTTTCACTGGATACAGACTTTTAGGTTGATGGTTTTTTTCTTTCAAGACTAAGTATTTCATTTCTTTTTTTTTTTTTTTTTTTGCTTAAGTGGTATTCTGAAGAGAAGTCTAGTACAGTTCTTACCCTTGTTCCTCTAAAAGTAAGGTGCTTTTATCCTGTAGCTTCTTCCAAAATTTTCTTTGTGTCTTGGATTTTCTACAATTTGATTATACAGTGCTTGGGTAAGAACAGGAGGGGATTTTTCTTCTGTCTTTATCCTGAGAAACCTGAGTGGTAAAGCACAAGGGTCCAGTTTTTCCACCTCCTTGCCAACATTTGTTATTTTCTGTTTTTTGATTATAGCCATTCTATTTATTTATTTATTTATTTATTTATTTATTTATTATGTTTTTAATGTTTATTTTTGAGAGAGAGAGACAGAGTGTGAGCAGGGTAGGGGCAGAGAGAGAGGGAGACACAGAATCTGAAGCAAGCTCCAGGTTCCAAGCTGTCAGCACAGCCCGACGCGAGGCTTGAACTCACAAGCCATGAGATCGTGACCTGAGCCGAAGTCGGACACTTAACCGACTGAGCCACCCAGGTGCCCCTCAATTATAGCCATTCTAATGGATGTGAGGTGGTATCTCACTGTACCTTTGATTTGATTTTTTTTTTAGTGAGTAGTGATATTGAGCATATTCGTATATTTAGTGGCCATTTGTAGATTTTTTTGGACAAATGTCTATTAAAGTTCTTTGACCATTTATGAATCGGGGTTTTTGTTGTTGTTGAGTTGTAAGAGTTGTTTATATGTTCTAGATATTAATCCTTTAGCAGATAACATGATTTGCAGATATTTTCTCCCATTTTGTGGGTTGCCTTTTCACTCTCGATAGTATCCTTTAATGGAACATATGTTTTTAATTTTGATGAAATTCAGTTTATCCATTTTCTCTTTTGTTGCCTGTATTTATAACAATGTGGCTTAATAATCCCAGACCCAATTTTCAGAGTTCTATGCACTTTATTTGCTCATCTTTTTCAGTATTTCCAGCTTCTGCTTTTAGAACAAAAGGGAAATCATGAGGGAACCAATGTAGCTGTTCAAAAACTTTATGTTCAAATGTGCAACATTCTTTGTTGCAGAATAACACTAAGAATAATTTAAATTGCCAGTATAGCCCTTTCAACCAGAATGAGGAAAAATATACCTTATTTTCTAATCTTTTGCAGTACTCTTAAATCTAGAGTCAGTTTATAAATCTCATTTTGTTCATTTTTTTTTTTTTTTTTTTAATATTTGTTTATTTTCGGGAGAGAGACAGAGTGTGAACAGGGGAGGAGCAGAGAGAGAGGGAGACATAGAATCTGAAGCAGCCTCCGGGCTCTGAGCTGTCAGCACAGAGCTTGACACGGGGCTCGAATTCACAAACTGCAAGAGGTCACGACCTGAGCCGAAGTCCAACGTTTAACTGACTGAGCCACTCAGGTGCCCCTCACTTTGTACATTTCTGTGACATCAGAATGTATGCCTATTTGAAAGCATATATGTTTTGAGATAGAAGGTGACCTGACCGTCAAATTGAACTCAAGATGAATTTGATATTTTGTGTTGAATTTGGTTAAAAAATTGGTGAGCTCTATTTAAAGTATGGAATTTACAAACATAAATGTGGTTGAATTGATTACTTGAATCTATGTGTATAATATTGGTGGTTATTTATATTGATTGGTAGTCATTTATAATCAACATTTTAACTTTATTAGATGTCATTTTCTCTTTTTTATCATTATTGAGGTATAATTGACAGATAACATTACAGTAGTTCCAGGTATACATCATAATGATTTAATATTTGTAAGCTGTCATTTTCTAACAGTTTCAGATCTTGTGTTTGTTACCTTTTCAGAAAGTATAATTATGATAAAAAACATGAAGTTTTCTTTCAGTTTTATTTAATATATTCATTAATAATTCTTGTTAAATTTTTATGTTGGTCAATTTTACAGGTGAATTATGTAACCTCATTACGCTGGATGTAGCTCACAATCAACTTGAACACCTCCCAAAGGAGATTGGAAACTGCACACAGATAACCAACCTTGACTTGCAGCACAATGAACTGCTAGACCTCCCAGATACTATAGGTATGAATGGAGAGAGAAGATACTGATAGTCATTTGTAACTACTTGGACATTAAAAAGACTATTTTTGATCCATTTCTATAAGAAAAGTTAAAAGATTAAAATTACCATTAAAGTAGTAAAACTTCTAAAAGAGAGTATTTTAAAAGTGGTTTTTATTTCCATTTCTTGTTGAAGAAAATAATTAGGTTTTAGGAAAGGAGTTCAATTAGACTATAAAAAAGAATGTTGAATATTGGATATTGAATATATATTTTATAACTGCTTAAATTGCAGAATGAGTGCATTTTTTGTTTTTGCTTATTTCAGAATGTTGCATGCTATTATATAGGGTGTGGTCCCTTTGCTAAAGCAAACCACACTGAAAAATAAAACCACTACTGTTCAGTTTTTAAAATCTTGGCCAACATAGCTTAAAGTTTGTTCATCTCTGCTATTGAAGGGACTAAGATAAGAGATGTCTTGACGTACAAAATGTGTTTCAAAGACCTAGCCACAGTCTCCAAAAGTTGGAAGTGCTTGTTGTGATATGTTTTATATTTATAGAGTCATGTTTATCTTTCTAAATGCCCATATAGTTGTACAAACCAGTAAAAGAAATTTTAAAAAGTTTGGACACCTTTTTAGTTATTAGTTTGTTATAAAGATACTATAATGTTTATTTAGGAAACTTATACCTGTACTTAATTTTTATAATTTCTATAATGAATATTTATGTGGTTCTGTTACTAAATCATAAGAGGCCTATGATGGTGATATCTTTCTCCAGAAAGATTTTCGTTTGTTTCTGTCAGGTACCTAAGGGACCACTTGAATGCTTCTGTGTTCTAAGGTTTGAGATTTTTCTGGTCCCTCGTCATTCAAAAGTACCGTATAGACTAATTGGAGGGCTGTTTTACTTCGGTTTACTCTTAGTGCTAAGGTACAGCCCTTAGCTGTTGACATTGATTTCTGGACTCTCCACCCTTGGCTGGCTGTAGATTTTGACTCTTGGCAGAAACATGCCCAATTAGCTGAATCTTCTAGTTAGGGAAGCACTCTTAGGACAAAATTTTCTCCATTATTTTGCTTATTTCTTTGGGTTCCCACCTGATTTCTGCCCTGGTTATTAGTCATTATCTTGTTAGCTCTGTGACTTTTGTTTTGGAAGAGTTTTAAATTTTTTTCAGTGGAAGGGTTTGTCTGAATTATCTAGTCTACTGTTACTTGAAACAGAAGCAGTCATTAAAAAATTTTTAAATAAGTTATATTAAATTGTTCTAGGTTACAGGACTACTATTTCTTCACGGGAAAGCAGTCTGAGACTTTAGGATGTAACAGCTAGCCATTAGAACCTGTATCTTTGTGATTCTTGGTCCAGAGTTCTTTATATCACATTGTTATTTGTAAGACTAAGTGTTCTAGTTAGTCTTTGGATGTGTTTGGATGCAGTCTAGTCTTTGGATGCAGTCTAGTTAACTGCATTAGATTCATCTCTGAAAGGCAAGATGATGTACAGCATATAGTGAATTGCTCTACTAATATTCATAGTAATTTTACCAGATTTCCTGTGTAAATAAAAGAATCCCAATTTCTGGTTCAATAGAGACTGAATGCAATTCTTCCTTTTCTCTCTAAAATCTATTGAAATGGCCAAAATAAACAAAGAAAAATGGCCCTTGAGGAAAAAGAGAAAAGATCTGTATTACATCTATAGAACATGATCAGGCTGATATAAAAAAGAAACAAAGAATACTTTGCTTAGAAATATCCTTGCCATATAAAGTTTAACTTTAAAGGAAATACTGTATAATATAATGAACACATCCAAAGACCAAAAGAGCGATGGTGTAGGATCAGTGGAAGAAGTCCCTTAGAATCTGGAACAAAAAGAAGATACAAAATATTTGAAATAGATACAAAATAATTGAAAAAGAGTCTCAGGAGACAAGACTAGGAGTTCTAGAAAGAGAATATAAGTAATACAATGAAGAAACTAATAAAATACACTTTTATAATCTTGCCCTGAACTTGACAAAAACCCAGCTAATATGATTGACATTGCTTACCAAGAAGACATAGTGAAAAAAGATACATTCTGGTAGTTTTAAAAATTAGATTTACGTAATTGCTTTGAATATACCTTCTAGTCACATATAATGTTCTAAAACTTGTCTTTGTCTAGTTTCAGTTTTAGGGTAATGCTGGTTACGTATAGTAAGTATGGAAGTGTTTTCTACTCTTCAGTTTTGGGAACAGTTTGTATAAAATTATCATTATTTCTTCCTTTAAGCTGTGGTAAGATTCATCAATGAAGCCACCTGGGTCCAGATGTTTCTTTGTAGGAATGCTTTTAAAAACAATTTCAGTTTCCTTAAAAGAGAGCTGTTTAGGTTATCACTTTATTCTTGAGCAAATGTAATCATTTATGTCTTAAAAGGAATAGGTTCATTTCATTTAAGTTGTCACATTTAATAGGCATAAAATTGTTTATAATACTCCCTTATTAATAATAATATGGTAGTATTATAGAATCTATACTCTCATTCCTGATATCAGTAACTTAGTAGTAACTTAGATCTTCTCTTTTCCTGTTTGATTAGATTGTATCAATTATATTGATTATCTCTAAATTTTATTGATTTTCTCTGTTTCTTTGACTTTTATTTCATTGATTTCCACTTTGGCCTTTATTATCTGCTATGGGTTTTATTCTTTTTGGGTTTCTTATAGTGGAAGCTTGATGTCATTGATGTGAGGTAGAGTTTGTACTACATACTGGCATATTTAATTTGTGTTGTATGCTGTTACTTTGAAGATTTCTTCTCATACATGTATCTAGTGCTATAAATTTCTCCTTATGTACTGCTTTAGTACCATTCCCCAAATCCTGATATATTGTGTTTTTCTCTTTGGTTTTGTTCAAAATACCTTCTAATTTACTTTTTCGTTTCTTCTGTGATCTGTGGTTTATTTAGAAGTGCGTTATTTAGTTCCCAGTATCTGACAATTGTCCAGGGGGTTTTCTGTTCATGATTTCTAATGTAATTCTGTTGTGGTTGAAAACATAACTTGTGACCTGAATCATTTAAATTTATTGAGACTTCTTTTATGGCTCAGTATGTGATAAGTCTTCCATGTGCAGCTGAATATGTGTTCTGTGTTTACTGAGTGGAGTGACATAGATGAGGCAATCAGTAAATTTATTCTACTACCTGTCCTTTTTTGTCCTTATTTCCTCCTAATTTGTGTTACACTGTTGGGACATTCATGGTATATCTTGTGCTGACTGATCTCTGGTTCTTTTTCATCTTCATGTTCATTGACAGTCGTGTTGCCATAGTTGTCCCAGTCATCTCTTGGTTGGCTTAAGTCAGTCTTGTAGTGTTTTCTTAGAAACAGTTCATAAATAACCGTTCCCTAGTTATAGAATGTTTGTAGCCTTTATTTTTTTTTTAATTAATTAATTTATTTTGAGAGAGAAAGAGAGAATCCCAAGCAAGCTCTGTGCTGTCAACACAGAGCCTGATGCAGGGCTTGAACTCAACGAACCATGAGATCATGACCTAAACCAAAACTGAGAGTCAGACAGTTAACTGATTCAGCCACCCAGGCATCTCTGTTTGTAATCTTTATATTTGAACAGTTTGGATGGATATAAAAATCATTGGGTCCAGCTTTGTTTACTTTAAGAATCTTTGTAAAACTAAGAGAGAGTTCTACTGTCTTCTGGCATTGAATGTACAAAAGTATGAGGCCAGTTCAATTTTTTCCCCATTGCAAGTGACTTAATCTTTTTGCCTGGCCATGCAGAGTACTTTTCTTCATTTCTGAAATTCAAGAACTCTAGTATATTTAAGAACTCTATTATAATTTTTTAGTGTTGATCTTTCATGGTCCATTTACCTGGGATACTCTGAGCCAACTCAACACATAGGTTTAATTTTGATAGTTTTATGTAGTTTATATTATAGTTTTCTTGGGTTATGTAGACCTATTTACATAGATTGTATATTCCTACATTGAAAGATAGGTCTGTAAGTTTGCTTGTTCTAAACAGCCAACTAATGGCAACAGTAAAGGAAAAAAGAAAGAATAATGCATAATCTTAACATGATCAGTTTTCAGTGGAATGTTCTATAAAAGCACTTTAAAAAAGCAACTTCTTTTATAAAATTAAAGTCTTGCTCAGTTGTAGAAAGAAAAATAAAGGTTATTTATTGCAAATCAGCTAGGGAAACCAAAATTAAAGATGCTTGAACTGGTATTAATACTCATATCCCTCTCACTGATGCTTAGTCACTGTATATTTCTTAGGATATTATAGATGCTAACACTTTATTGGTCCTTAAGCGTTATCAGGCAAGTTCTAGTGTAGGGGCCTTTATACTTCTTGGTGTCTCTGCTTATGATCTTTCTCTTAAATACCCACATAATTTCCTCTACTCTTTCAGCTGATCAAATGGATATATATAGGGTTTGTTCCTCAATCAGCCCTGTTCTTACTCTTAAATAGTCCAACAATGTTTTGTTTAATATTTTATGCATGTGTCTATATCTCTGTTATGTTAAATAACAATCAAAGGGGGATGAAATTAAAGTACAAAAATGAACAGCCCTGGCAAAAAGAGGAAGTATAGGTGGTAGTGGATGATAAAATCTTCCATTTACTAGGACTAGGGTCAGGGTGTCTTGGATTTACTTCCTCTGACAAAGAGTGACTTCTCCATGTAGCCGCCTTTCTCCTGGATTTCTTAATTGTATGTATCTCTTCTTCTATCAGAATTACTATATTTTAAGTATGTTTATTAATATGAAAACATTTGACTTCATTATTAATCTGTTGTGGTTAAGATATCATCTCAGAATAACACAAATGCCTCGCTTCTAGCATATTCTATGTGATCAGGTTACAAGTATATATTGGAAATCAATGAGAACTGAAATATTAACAATAAGAAAAATTTTATTAAAAATTTTTTTAATGTGTATTTTTAAGAAAGAGAGAGACAGAGACAGAGAATGAGCAGGGGAGGGGCAGAGAGAAGGAGACACAGAGTCCAAAGCAGGCTCCAGGCTCTGAGCCGTCAGCACAGAGCCCAATATGGGGCTTAAACTCCTGAACCGCAAGGTCATGACCTGAGCTGAAGTTAGCCACTTAACCAACTGAGCCACCCAGGTGCCCCGACAATAAGAAAAAATTTAATATTTTATTTATTTTTATATGCTTTGATAGTTTTCAGCAAACGGAGTATTTATAACTGTTAATATTATAATTTTTTATAATATTGTCATTTTTTTAAGTTTATTATTTTGAGAGAGACAGAGACAGAGCGCCCAAGAATGGGAGGGAGGGAGGGAGGGAGAGAGGGAGAGGGAGAGAGGGAGAGGGAGAGAGGGAGAGAGGGAGAGAGGGAGAGAGAGAGAGAGAGAGAGAGAGAGAGAGAGAGAGAGAATGAGAATCCCAAGCAGGGTCCTATGCTCTCAGCACAGAGTCCTATGTGGGGCCCATACTCACAAACCATGAGATTATGACCTGAGCTGTAATCGAGGGTCAGACAATCAACTGAGCCACTCAGGTGCCCCTATAATACTGTCATTTATTATTATTAAAATAATTACTTTGCCTTTTCCATCCCTCTCATCCCCAGTATTTTGTATAGCAGAAGGTTGAGATTTGGTGAGAAATTTGAACATTTGGGTCTTGGTCTGTTATAAATCTCAACAGTCTTAATTGACCTTTGAGATTCTTCCTCTTGTTTATTGGAGAAGAGAAATTCACCCCAAAACATTTAGTAGCAAACTAACTGGAATATGGTTCTTCTGATACTTTTCCTTTTTTTTCCTAGTCTGCTTCTTGAAAAGTATAACTTAAAATGAAAAACAAACAAACAAAAATGAACACCTGTCCTGCACAGTTGATTTGAGTCCTGAGCAGCTGCTCTTCTCTCTTTTTTCTGGACCAGAGAAACTTGCCCTAATTCACAATTGAAATGAGATCTTTTAATTGTCACCTGACAGTCAGTTTTCTAAAAATCACTTTATTTGCTTGCCTTTTTTTTCTTACAAGTAGACCAAGATGTTTTTACCCCTTTCTTTAATTAACATGGACCCTCCTAGAGTAGTTATCACTGGTTGGCGGTAGTCACTGCCATTTACACCTTGTTCTGTGAAGAAGAGACAGAAGGAAGTGGGGAGGGGACAGCTGGTTGCAGTTAAGTGAGAGAGGACTTAAAAACATATTTACAGTCTCTCTGATTTAACCGTTAGTCTGCCCTGCTGAGTAAAAAGTATATTCTCTTTCATGTAAATATTTTCCCATTCAAGAGTCAGTTATGACTAAAAATAATTAAACTTCGTTACAGCAGCCATTTTGTTTTGTTAAAGCCTTCTGAGATAACTCTGGTAATTTTCTGAAACCAGCGGTGGATAGTGGTGAAAGGTCTGAAATTGGAAAAAATGTTTTATTTTCTATTTCTTCTCAAATGAGATAAAGAAAGAAATCTGCAACAAGACCTGGCCTTGGAGGCTGGAGCACAGAACAATTCAGAGATCTTTTGTTGCACTGGGCTCTGAAGAAATGTTACAGTAATTATGGTTATAGCAACAAGTAGAGTTTTAATAATTACGTTTTAGGTAATTGCAGTGCAACTTCATATTGCAGCTTTACTAGTTTTCTTTTTAATTGTGGCATTCTTTTAGGTTTTCATTTAAGAATTCTTTATATTGCTTGCTTTTCAGTTTGATTTTAGTTTCTTAGTTCACCATTTCTGGAAAAA
This sequence comes from Neofelis nebulosa, assembly GCF_028018385.1. Classification (NCBI taxonomy): domain Eukaryota; kingdom Metazoa; phylum Chordata; class Mammalia; order Carnivora; family Felidae; genus Neofelis; species Neofelis nebulosa. The sequence continues at coordinate 73,026,265 of NC_080794.1, forward strand.
AAAAACCTTTGACATTATTTAATCATTAAAACTGTGTGTCTTTTCTGATTTGGTTTTTTTTTTTTTTTGAGACTTTGTTAAAATAAGATTAAGATCATTTGAGTAAGAAATTTACTCAAAAGTTATACTGAATTAACCTAAAGGTGCTGATTATATTTGCTGAAGTTAAAAGCATCCAATTTTAATTCATAGCCATTTGATGTTGCTGTAATTTAAAAATCTGACAGCATAAGAAAGCAAGCTGTCAGAGCAGAGCACAGAACAACTTACATTTAAAGTTAAGCACTTAAAGCTAAATGCCAGTGATTGGCAGTGATCAGCCTACATTTATACACAGAAGCTCAGCAACATTGATTTTATTTCTTAGTCACAATGGCTCAACATTAAAGCAAGCTATGGCTTGATTTCTAGGCTGTGGTTTAGTTTGTGGTAAAACCTGCTTACTGAAAGAGGTTAGAGTTGAAACCACTGCAGCGGGTGAATCACAGTAAATATCAGATTTCTGATGTCCAGGTTTTTTTTCTGGCACAAGAGAGTTTTGATATTTCACCCTTCTTTTTTTTTGAGAGTAATGGATTTTGGCAAAATGTGGATGACTCTGAACATGCCATGCTCTCAGTAAAGTGGTAAGGGCTTCACAAATGTGAGCTGTTCATCAGAATAGCATATTCTTACAGATTACAGTTTTGGAAGTTCAACTTCTTCTACCCCACAAAAAAGGAAAAAGAAAAAGTTCAAGAAAGTTGGAGGTACTATTTTTGCTTAAATAACCACTAATTTCTGTATTAGATAATGTCATGTGGCATTTTGACTACATCATTTTCATTTTGTAAATTTTTTTAATGTTTATTTTTGAGAGAGCACAAGCACAAGAGGGGCAGAGAGAGAGGGAGATACAAGATCGTATTTATTTTTGAGAAAGACAGAGACAGAGTGCAAGCAGGGGAGGAGGGGCAGAGAGACACACACACACAGAATCTGAAGCAGGCTCCAGGCTCTGAGTTGTTATCAGTGAGCCGGATGGGAGAGCTCAAACTCCTGAACCGTGAGATCATGACCTGAGCTGAAGTCAGATGCTTAATCCACTGAGCCACGCAGGCTCCCCTCATTTTATAATTTTTAAAGAAACCTGTTCTAACTTTTTTTATTTTTATTTTTATTTTTATTTTTATTTTTATTTATTTATTTATTTGAGAGAGAAAGAGAAAGCACATGAGTGGGGAAGGGCAGAAACAGAGGGAGAGAGAATGCCAAGCAGGCTCCATGCTCAGCAGGAGCCCGAAGTGGGGCTTGATCTCTGGAATCCTGAGATAATGACGTGAGCTGAAATCAAGAGTCAGACACTTAACTGACTGAGCCACCCAGGCACCCCCATTCATACTTTTTAATACTGTAGAAACTAAAACATTTTATTATTTGTCCTCCTCTCTCTATTAGGGAGCAAAATGTAAAATCTTAAAATTATATGAGATGCTTTTCTTTGGTTCTCATTTTAAAATAGGGAGGGAAGGAAGGAAGAAATATTTTATTCTTTGCCTCTCCCATGCCCTCTGGCCACTATAGCTACAAGGCTGGTCAAGGTGGAAATTTTTCTACACACAGTGATAACATCTGATTTTAAAGAGCTTCAAAATGTTATAGTAAAAGTTTAATTTGCTATATGAAGTTAAAGGTAAAAAAGGCAGTCAACCTTAGGGAAAAAAATGGAAGTAAGACAGACCATCCCTTTCTGTCCTTCATACCACTGCTTTGCCTGTGGAAGAAACCTGTTTCATTTAATAAAAGGCTGAAGCATTTGCCAAGGAGTCTTTGAAATCTGCCTGAAGAGTAAAGTGCAGACTCCATAATTTTGTTCCATCAGTTGACATGCTTCATTCAATCACTGTTAAGAGTAGAATAGTACAGAAATACAATATTTTAAACATTTTTAATTCTGATCAAGACCTAGAAGCTTTCTCTAATAACAAAAGATTAGTTATGGTAACCAAATTCTAAATGCTTATCAACTTAAAAGCCCAATAAATAGAAGCAGATTCCTAAAATTTATCGTCCAAAAGCAAAATAACTTTTGAATTTCTCACTTTCAAAATCAGAATAGGGGCACTTGGGTGGCTTAGTCAGTTAAGCATCTGCCCGTTAAGCATCAGGCTTTTAATTTCGGTTCAGGTCATGATCTCATGGTTTTTTAGATCATCCCCTACTTCGGGTTCTGTGCGCGCTCGCTCACGCGCTCTCTCTCTCTCTCTCTCTCTCTCTCAAAATAAGTAAATAAACATTAAAGAAAAAAAGATAGTATGAGTGAAGGCCTGCTGTGTGCTTAGCACTGAAGCATACTCTGTGGGGAGATAGAAATATGTAAGGTCTGTTACTTAAAGGGGCTTGTCTATTGGGTGGAGGTAACTCATCTATGAAATGACAACATAAAAACAAGTATAATTAAATGCCATCTTATAGTGAAAACAGTATGCAGCCATAAGTCCAGTGTACAGGAAAATCAATGAGATCTTGATGGAATGGCCAGGGAAAGCTTCGTAAATGAATGAATCTGTTGGACTCCGTATGGAATAAAAATGTATTCCACGAGCACTACAGCATGGACCAACAGCATGGGAGTAAGAATGAACATATTTTGCTTCTGTGTCAAGAGGTGTAACAAGCAAACTGGAGCACAATCAGTAGAGATCTTGAAGAATGATTACTTGATATAAGGAGCCCTCTGAGTTTGATTCTTGCTTTGCCAGTAACTAGTTGGTGGCTTTGGTAAGTCTCTTCCCATATCTTATGCTAAAGTCCATGCTTATTACCCTCAGATGGTTCTTTCTGCTGTTTCTTAGGTATTTTATCATCTTTTGCCTTTTTTCTTTTTAATCAGGGTGTCTATCTAAGAATTCAAACCACCACACTCTGTTTTTGCAGTTTATCTCATATCTACCCTTTATGCAGAAGATGAGCCTCACAATGTAAAGTGTCCAAATGTCTTACCTCTACATTAGTATAAAACCTCTCCATAATGTAAAATATTCATTCAAAAAAAGAATGGTGAAAGATTTTGCAGATTTTAAAATTAAAATACTTTAGAATTACAGATTTTTCTTTATCAAAATGTTTTTAAATGACAAAGCTGTAGGGGCGCCTGGGTGACGTCCGACTTCGGCTCAGGCCATGATCTCACAGTCTGTGAGTTCGAGCCCCGTATCGGGCTCTGTGCTGATGGCTCGGAGCCTGGAGCCTGCTTCCGATTCTGTGTCTCCCTCTCTCTCTGCTCCTTCCCTGCTCATGCTCTGTCTCTCTGTCTCAAAAATAAATAAAAACATTTAAAAAAATTATAAATGACAAAGCTATAGAAAATTAGGAAAAGGCAAGTTCAAAGAAAAACATTTTAACCTTCGGTAATTCTACCACATAGAGATAACTTTAGTTTTGATATTTTCTTTCCACTCTTTTCCACTTGTTTTTTACATTGTTGAGATCATACAAAATGCATAATTTTTATTACCTTTTTTCACTTAACATCATAAAGTCACATCTTAAAATTTTTGTAACATGATTTTAATAGGTATAGGATATAGCAGAATATAGACATGTTCTATAGAATAAAATCATGTTTTGACCATCTGTTATGTATCACTCATTGTGCTACATATCTTATGCACATTGTTTAACCCTTAGAACCACACTGTGGAATATTTGGTGTTATCCCCACTTTATGGATGAGGAAATAGTCTCAGTTAAGTAACTTTCCCAGAGTCCTATAGATCATGTAAAATCCTTTGTTTTGTCTGACACTGTGGTGTCTCCAGTTTAAGTAATTCTTCATGTATTCTTGAGTAAATAGGTTGACCCCATTTTTGTCACTACAAATATGACTATAATTAACATTTCATCATAAAACGGCTTATTTTATTTTTGCCAACCCAACTTTTAAGAAACATTTGTATCATATTCAATGTCATAATACAGTAATAACAATAGTAAATATTATTCTTTCCCTTATTTCTATTCTCTAAATTCTCTGGGGCTTTGGAAAGTCCTCCAAGCCTCAGCTTGTTTTTTTCCCCCTCCAAAATTGACACGTCTTACCAGAATGTCATTAGAAAGATTCTAGTGAAGCATCCTTAGTTAATTTAGAAAACATTTTAAAGACAAAATTGATTTGTTGTTGTTAAGTGATAGTTTTTATTGTTGCTTTTGAATTCAGTTTTCTGCCTATTGGAATCTTGCTTAAACAGAACCAGCAAACTATTGGCCCAGTTTCCAGACACTATCATAAGAAAGTAATGTAAATGAAAATAACATACCTCTGGAATAGATCTAATTACAGTTCCTACAGGAATTGAAATGTTTGCTAAGTTTTTCTGCATTATATAATGCTGGCTAGATTTATGGTATTGTCAGAATACTTTATGAATGACTAATTATTGTCTTGGAGATGTAAAGAGTAAGAATTGGCTCTGTTTAATCATTTTTTACAACTTTAATCACTGATCTCTTCAGCAAGAGGGAACGATGCAGATGAGTGATGACTAGATAGGATTATGAGGCGTAGTGACCGCCCTCGTGGGGTTCCAGGGCTTAATTTGTGTTAAAAGCTAATTATGTGTTTTCTGTAAGTACTGTGGTAATGTTACATCTCAGAAAGAAAGTTACCCAATAACTTTCTGAGAAATGGTCAAAGCAAAGAGAAAGAAATGGGAAGACTTCAGAAAGTTGGTAGAAGTTGACAGACATCAAAATATTGGTCTCCAAAAAGTTAAGTGTGGCACAGGAGGTATCTACTGCTGTAATTTTTTTTAACACTAGTAATACTGTTCAATTTAAAACTAGAGGCTACATTTGACATTTAAACCTGGCCCATCTAAAAATGTGACAGCAGCAGTTGTAATGTGAAGTCAGAAAAGAAATTAACCAGCCATGACAAATAGTTACATTGAACTAAATTCTTGTAACTGTTACCTTTTTTTCCCCCCTTTCTGATATCAAAAATAAACTTGTTCTGTAGTGTATATTGTTTGGGAAATCAAGTTTGATTAAATTTTTTATGATGGCAGGTATCCTCATATTCATCTATGTAAGCTTACATGTAACTTGCCAATAAACTAGCCTATATTTCTACTCTGCTTTTTAATGTATTCAGTTATAGCTAATTTGTGCTTAAATTGGTTATGCTTAGATTATTAAGAGAGAATATAACTTTAGCTTTCTATAAAAATTTTAATGTAAAGGAATTTAAAAGAAAAATTCAGAAAATTTTTACCATCAGGTTGATCTTCAGAAATTTTGGAACGTTTGTATTTAAACTCATGAAAAATACTGAACCTTTCCAATCTCACAGAATAATTGTGCATTTGTATTTTAAATAATGCCATTTTAGAAATTTGGAAATTTATTTAAAATTACATGAACATTTTTATATATAACCATTGTTCTTTGTTGGATCAAGATCCCATATATACAAATGGGATGATTATTATAAATTTAAAACATACAGTACTTTGTCATTCAATTAGGCCATATCTAAATAGGTCAATTTGTTATTAAAGTATGCCAATAGTTTGTAATAATTCATTTTTAAAATTGACTTTGTGACTGTGTATTTCATTATTTCTCTAAGACAAGTGGACACAAAAGTGGTTTCAGTTTCATCCTAATTGAAAGGGTAGTGTGTAGTTCCTTGGTGCTAGGAATTAAGGATCCTGCTGAAATAGTACTTCACAGTAATTCATATTACTGCCAGGGAGAGTGACAAGTTCATCAGATTTAAAAAAAAAAAAATTCTTTTTTGTGTTCACAGGAAACCTGTCCAGTTTAAGTCGTCTTGGTCTGAGATACAACAGATTGTCAGCAATACCCAGATCCTTGGCAAAATGCAGTGCCCTTGAAGAGCTGAATTTAGAGAACAATAACATTTCTGCTCTACCAGAGGTGAGAGGTGGTAAATCTTTACAGCTGGGTGAATAATTTGATTATTGAGATTGTTTAAATAATGAGCATGCTACAGACATTTAGCCACCACTAAGATAAATATTCCAAAGAAGAAAGAATAGGTATGATTATAGGAACACACTAATTTTTTTCTTTTTTTATGTATAAAAGAGAGAAACTAAAGTGAGAGATCAATGGCTGCTTTCCCGTAGAAATCTTGCTTGTGTCATTTTGGAATTGACAGCAAATGCTATTAAGGAAAAGTTGTATGGTTAGTTGTTTTAAAACTCTACCCCACCCAGTTCAGTTATTTTAAGAAGTCCTATAGAAAGATCATACAAGAAAGGAATGAGCTACATAGAATAGAACATACTATTTATTAATCAGATTAATATTAGCCACAACACTTCCATGACCCATATTATTATCCTGCATATACAATAATATTAAAGCCTATTTAGCATATGCCAGTCACCAAAATTTGTTATTTTTTAACACATTATTTTTAATTTGGGTTTTGTTCTATGAAAAAATACTTTCACTTATTTTGCTTAGAGATTTATTGGGCAGAATGCAATATTCTTTTGTCTTTCCTTCTTTTGCTATATATTATTTTATCATACCCACAACTTGTATGTTTGCTTATGGTTTTTCAAGCATAATATCTTACTGTAGTATTCTAACAAATAAAAGAATGGAATTATGGGCTTAATTGATTGAGCTTTGCAAAAAAGTCTTTTTTTCCTAAGAATTAAAAATGTTTGATATAAGTGACCTTTTAGACTATTTCTAGTTTTCCCGTGTGTGTATGCGCGCGCGTGTGTGTGTGTGTGTGTGTGTGTGTGTGTGTGTATTTGAATTTAAAATAAAGGTATTTTGGGGGCGCCTGGGTGGCTCAGTCGGGTAAGTGTCCCAACTTTGCCTCAGGTCATGATCTCACGGTTTGTGACTTTGAGCCCAGCATTGGACCCTGTGCTGACAGCCTGGAGCCTGCTTTGGATTGTGTGTCCCCCCTCTCTCTCTGCCCCTCCCATGCTGGCGCTTGTGCGCTTGCTCTGTCTCTCTCTGTCTCTCTATTTCTCTCAAAAATAAATAAACGTTAAAAATAAAGTTGCTTTGGGTGGATATTTTCAGATACATACTATGATTTATAACAATTTGAGTACATGAAGCTATGAACTTGTAGTGATTAGTTTATAAAATGTATTTAATTGATTTCTTAGGGATACAGAAAAAAGTAGTACCTATTAATTTTGCTTCTGTTATTCTGGCTGTTTGGATTTTTAGAATACTGATCAGAGTACAAAAATGAGTTTTCCAGGATTGTAGTCTTCTAGGATGGACCAGTTTACTGCCACTGCTGTGTGACAGAATCTCACCCTGCGTTTTAAATAGGATAAGGAATAGAATCCACAGATTGTAGATACAGCCCTAACAGCTAGACTGTCTGGATTTTTGTCTTTCTTTGCTAGCGGTAATTTAGAATGGTAAAAATGGGTGGGGTTCTACTATTTAATATCATCCCCTTTGCTAACAGTAATTAGCACAGTATTTAGACCTTGTTGGGATTCTTTTAGGATGTGAGCTTAAATAAGATTGACTACTTTTACAATGTCTGTAAGACTAAATACAAAGACTGGGTACTTAGTAAATTTCAAAAAGTGAGAAAATTAAAAAAAATTTTTTATATCCACTTATATGTGGGGGGAAACTAATAATTGGGTATCTCTTAGGATACAGACATTGTGCTGAGTAGTTTCACATAAAATATTTTGCGACTGAAATTAGTCAAGATTTATTTTTCCTCAACTTTTTTTTTTTTTTTTTTTTTTTTATTTTTGGGACAGAGAGAGACAGAGCATGAACGGGGGAGGGGCAGAGAGAGAGGGAGACACAGAATCGGAAACAGGCTCCAGGCTCCGAGCCATCAGCCCAGAGCCCGACGCGGGGCTCGAACTCACGGACCGCGAGATCGTGACCTGGCTGAAATCGGACACTTAACCGACTGCGCCACCCAGGCGCCCCAGTCAAGATTTATTTTTGATAAGAGAATTATAAAGAGAACAGCTCTCTTCAGTCTTGCTGTGGAAGAAGTGGTGTGTGCGTGTGTGTGCACATGTATTTAAACTGGCCTGTTTGCAGATAGAGAAGCTCTGGGGAAAACCCTTGACTGGCCTTGTCCAAATCTGGGAAAGCATTAAGTCTCAAATAAGTACTTAAAAAAAGTGGTCTGTGTGCTTTGGAAGCAGCATATTCCTAATGCAAATATGTAATTATCTGCATTTATAATGAGCACAGTAAGGAAAACAATAAAATCCATTAGACAGCACTTACTAGACATTCAAGCTGGGTTAGGCATGTAAAATCAGGAAAGTGGTTTTCAGTTGGGGCTCATGGCTGAAATCAGAGCCAGCAAAATGACTATATACTTTTCCATTTGATGACTGTCTGAAAATAGACTAGTTTTAATGTGGACACAAACACATAAGAAAAAGGAATGTAATAAATTCAAGCACATGAGCTTAAGGTGTAAGGCTAGGAGCTCTACATGGATTATCCCATTTAATTCTTCACTATAATCATACTAATTATTGGGGTATTATCAGCTAGGAAGGGTAATAAGACTTAAGGAGAGTTATGTTTTTGGCCAAATTTGTTACCTTAAATATTTTTCTGGGAGTACTGTGAGATACATATTGATTGTCTAATTCACTAAAAGTTACAAAACTGGTAAGTGGAAGTCCTAAGTGGGGATCCACATGTGTCTGACTTTAAAACAATGGTGAGCGGGGCGCCTGGGTGGCGCAGTCGGTTAAGCGTCGACTTCAGCCAGGTCACGATCTCGCGGTCCGTGAGTTCGAGCCCCGCGTCAGGCTCTGGGTTGATGGCTCGGAGCCTGGAGCCTGTTTCCGATTCTGTGTCTCCCTCTCTCTCTGCCCCTCCCCCGTTCATGCTCTGTCTCTCTCTGTCCCAAAAATAAATTAAAAACGTTGAAAAAAAAATTAAAAAAAAAAAAAAAAAAAAAAAAATAAAACAATGGTGAGCAACTGCAAAGCTTCATCATATGACCTAGGAATGAAAGGTTGGAGACCTGCCTTCTTGTTGCCACTTTTTACATACCCTCAGTTGTTTGCAAAGAAGAATGTCCATAAAGTTAGCTGTAAGAATAATAAAAATAACATTTTTGCCATGAGACTCAAAACTTTGTGTAGACATTTTTCTTGAATTGACTGCCATGCGGTTTTCTCACCACTCTCACCTGAGCTCTTCCTTTTATCTGTGCACATCAGTAGACAAATGTTGAAAGCTGCTTAACGTTAAGAATAAAGAACAAGTTTCAGTTCACCATATAATTATACCTTCAATTACATAGTTATTTCATTCCTTCGGCTGGCCTTGCAAATCAGCTGACACTTCAGGTACTAAGTCTTCAGTTTTCTCATGGTATACAGCTGGTATTTGAGCACTATTTAAAATAACACACCTCACATGGTTTGTTTCTTCCCTGCTTTCACTGTTTCTTCTACTTCTGAATATTTAAATTGTTTCCATCCTTCAAGATGTCAGTCTCTTCCTGCTTTTCCAGTTATTCCAGTATTCCTTCTTTTCTTTAAATAGAGAAGGGACTTACAATTTAAGCACTTATTATATGCTAGAGATTGTAAAGCTATGTATTTTATCTCTTTAAAGTGTCTCCACTGCAACTTATAAAATAAGGCATCATCATTTTACAAAGGAATTAATTAAGGCTTGGAGAAATATTTTGCCCAAAGTCACAAGCTACTGAAAGGTAGAGCCAGAATTCCAAACTATTTTATAGCTTATACCAGTGTTTCTCAAATATTAATGGGGCTACAAATCACTTGGGAATCTCGTTAAGATTCATATCGATTCTGTAGGAGTGGGACCTAAGAGTCTAGATTTCTAACAAGCTAATGCTACTTTTCTTTCAAACATACTTTGAGTAACAAGAGTCAATTACATGTAATTTATTATTGATTATACAGTTATGTATTATTTTTTTACTATCCGTGTGCTTGATTTCTCTAAATAGGGTTTAGTCTTTTTAATGGCAGAGATTGTTTTGTAATACCTGAACACCTCGCACTGTGGTTACATGGTAGGAGGCTGAAGTAAGGGGATATGGGGCTATTCTGTGCAGTAAACACTGGATTGAAAGGTGGATATTTCCCTCTGAAATTTTCCCATATGGAAAAGCAATATTATGTAATATCAGGAAGTGTTATCTTCTGAATCGAATATTCCTTAGAAGAGCCATTAAATTACTGCATAACAGCTTACTCTGAGCCAGGTATTATGTTAATAATAATTTAGAGGATAATTAACTCAGACCTGAATAGGCTTGGTCACATAGCAAGTGGCAGGGCTGGGACTCAGACCCAGGACTGTCGGATGCCAAAGATTCTGCTCTGCAAAGTTCTTAAACTGGACGCTCAGGAGATAACCTCTTACAGACATATTTTCTTCATTGAGTGTTTTAAATAAGCCGAAGCCAATGAATAAAAATCAGAGTTTATATGAGTTTTCTGTTCTTTGTAAAATCTGAAAATCTGACTGTTGGCTTCACATTCCTAGAAGGCAACAATTAGCTAGAGCTGAGAAGTGACTGCTCTATATGAGGCATTACAGAGCCATCCCAATCAGTCTCTGTCATTTGTTACCTGTAAGGCCCTTTGAGGCATTTGTGACTGTCGCTCTGTACTCTGAAGTAAATCTTGTTACAGTTCTGATTCCTATGTTTATTTTATTTGTTTACAGAGTCTTCTATCAAGTCTTGTGAAACTGAACAGTTTGACCTTAGCTAGAAATTGCTTCCAGTTATATCCAGTAGGTGGTCCATCTCAGTTTTCCACCATCTATTCCCTCAACATGGAACACAATCGAATCAATAAAATCCCATTTGGAATTTTCTCCAGAGCAAAAGTATTAAGTAAGCTAAATATGAAGGTAAGCCTCTGTTTGTATTGAGGGGGGAAATTTTGCTCCTATTACTAGTACTTCTGTTAATATTGGCATTTTCTCTATCAGTGTGGAGAATAGGTACTTGTGTTTTGCTGATGGGGTCTAAACTGATAATGATAGTTCAGGGCAATTTGTATTAGATAACAAATATTTTAGCATTTTGTCCTAAAGAAATAATCATGAATGTCCATAAAAGCACAGTTGTAGGGATATTTATTGTAGAGCTTTCTATTTAACTGTTTAATTGGTACCAACTTAATAAAAATTTCATTTTTTAAAACTCCTATATCTTCAATGGAATTCTCTGAAGTCATTAAAAATAATACTCTAGTTAGGAGAATATTAAATGCCAGTTGAAACATTCTCAGTTTATTAACTAGAAAAAAGTTACAGCATGCAAGACTTTCCACGGTTTTTAAAAACTATTCTTAACGTTCATAATTAAATACTAGATATCTGTAGATTTATATGTATACATATAACCAACATTTATCAAAATGTTTATTTTTGGATATCAGAACTATGGATGGTCTTTTTTATTGAGGAATAATTGACATTGTATTTCAGTTGTACAACATAATGGTTCAATATTTGTATAGTGGGAAATGATCATCACAATAAGTCTACTTAGCACTGATTGCCATACATACTTACAGAATTTTTTTTTCTTGTGATGAGAACTTCTAAGATTTAGTCTCTTAACAACTTTCAGATATGTAATACAGTATTATTAACTGTAGCTGCCATGCTGTATCTGACAGCGTCATGACTTATTTTGACTCTGTTCACCTAGTTTTCCACCTAACCTTCACCTCTGACAACCATCAATATGTTCTTTTTATTTTTGAGTTTGGTGTTTTGTTTTGATTCTGCATAAGTGAGATCATATGGTATCTGTCTTTCTCCATCTGATTTACTTCACTGAACATGATGCTCTCAAGGTCCATTCATGTTGTCACAAATGACAAGATTTTTTATGGCTGAATACTGTTTGTGTGTGTGTGTGTGTGTGTGTACTGAAACTTCTTTATTCATTCATCTGTGAACACTTAGGTTGCTTCCGTATCTTGGCTATCGTAAATAATGCTGCAATGAACAGGGGGATGCATATGTCTTTTTGAGTTAATGTTGTCATTTCCTTCAGATAAATACCAAGAAGTGGGATTGGGGGATTATATGGTAATTCTACTTTTGATTTTTTGAGGAACCTCCATACCATTTTCCATAGTGGCTGCACCCATTTACATTCCCACCAACAGTGCACAAAGGTTCTCTTATTTTTCTTATCTTCACCAATACTTGTTGTTTCTTGTCTTTTTGCTAACAACCATTCTGATAGGTGTGAGATGGTATCTCATTGTGGTTTTGATTTGCATTTTCCTGATGATTAGTGATGTTGAACATCTTTTCATGTACCTGTTGGCCATCTGTATGTCTTTGGGAAAATGTCTATCCACATCCGCTGCCTATTTTTTAATCGGATTGTTCTTTTGCTATTGAGTTATAGGGATTCTTCATATATTTTGGATGTTAACCCCTTATGAGATACATTACTTGGAAGTATTTTCTTTTGATGGGTGATCTTTAGTTTCTTTTTGCTTATCTATATTCTCTACAGTGAATATGTTTCACATTAAAAAGGAGGAACGAAATGAAACCTGATTTTTCCAATGATTTAATTTATAGTGAATAAACTTTAGGCTGAGAGGTGATAAATAAATTGGCCATATAGCTAATTTATGGCTGAAGTGTAGGAATCCAGGAGACCTAGATTTCCTGCTTCCAGGTATAAGTGTTCTTTCTGTTGTATCTTACTACATTCTTTTATCTTTGGTGAACTATTTCAGCATAATTGTGGTTCTTTAAACTGTAGTCTAAATGTACAATTTATTGATTCTATCTATACTTGTTCATAAATACATATTTTATATTCTTTAGAAGTATATAAGTGAACTAGTGGAAATTCAAGATAATCTTATAATCTTAAGCAGGTATAAAATGTATTGTTCATCATTTCAGTTACATAAGATTTACCAGTGGTAATGGTATTAATTCTGAATGGTCAGTAGAGGCTTAGAACAGCAGCAGTCCAGGTGTTCATTGGCTTTTGCATTTGGTGATAACATTTTTATAGATATGACATTATTGTAATGTTAGCTTAGGAAGGCTTGTTGTTTTCAGTGAAATAAGAAAAGTTTGAGTAGATCTTTGCCTTAATTTTTCTTCAATATGACAAATGTTTAATAAAACTTTTTTGTAAGAAGTCAAAATGAAACCTGACATTTTCCTCCTCATATAAGCACCAGTAGTAAATTTTTTTAATGAAAATGCCTTATACAATTAATTACCAGTAGTTAATAAGTTTAATTGTTACAGTGGGGGCACCTGGATGGCTCTCAGTCGGTTTAGCATATGACTTCAGTTCAGGTTATGATCTCATGTTCGTGGCTTTGAGCCTTGCGTCATGCTCTGTGCTGACAGCTCAGAGCCTGGAGCCTGCTTCGGATTTTGTCTCTTTCTCTGCCCCTCTCCCACTTGCACTCCGTGTGTCTGTCTGTCTGTCTGTCTCTCTCTCTCTCTCTCTCTCTCTCTCTCTCTCAAAAATAAGCATTAAAAAATTTGTTTAATGTTATACTGAATAGGTAGTAAATATAAATATTATAATAAAATAAAAATTTGGTTTCAAATGGATGTTTGCTACTTTAGATTTCTCTTATGGATGGTTTTGTGTAAAATGAGACAAGTAATCCATGTATATTGCAGAAAAAATTTAAAATACAGATTAACAAAAAGGACATAAAATAATCCTACCACTGAGAGGTAGCATCACTGTTAACACATTAGTGAACATCAGGGTACTGATGGTCCTCTTTTGATACCAAAAGCCCCAACAAAAACAGTGTGGTAGGAGTTATTGATGAAGATGTGTTTAGACATAGACACAAAGAAGCAAGAAGAAAAATAGTGAATCACTGGCATATATTTCACTTTTTTCTGCATATAGCAATATCTACTTTTTTTTTTTAATGTCTATTTTTGAGAAAGCACCAGCAGGGGAGGGGCAGAGAGAGAGGGGGACAGAGTTCGAAGTGGGCTCTGCAATGACAGCAGTGAACCCAATGCAGGGCCCAAACTCACGAACCGTGAGATCATGACTTGAGCCAAAGTTAGACACTCAACTGACTGAACCACCCAGGCATCCCTATATATATCTCATTTTTAAACAAAATTAGTATCCTACTGTTTCATCATCTGTTTTTATTATTCACTGAAAAATGTATTTTTACCATCTCTTATATGGATTTTTAAAGTATAATTGTGGATACTTCCAATTAGTGTTTTAATGATTTAATTTGCTGTCTTCTTTAGACTTTTTTCTCTCCTATTTATTGCTCAGTATTTCTAGAATAGCTGAGCTTATTTGTTTTCCTCATGGGCTATAATTAGATGTTTCTTCTTCTATTGTGCTCATGACCATCCACATTTTATTCCATGATTGCTGTATATTATTGTGAAATGGGGAAAACCTGGTTTTCACTGCAACCTTTGACATCTCAGTGTTAGGTCTGTATAGTCTATTTTTCCATATCCAATACTGATAATCACATAAGGAACAAGCTTCCAGTTCAAAATAAAAACCTAATTACTGTCTGAAAAACTTTGGAGGCTTATATTTTTTGTTGCTTTTAAATTTCTTTATTTGGATATCAAAAAGGGGAATAAAGTTTTGTGTTTAATTAAGCATTCTCTTTCCATAGGGAGGTATATATATGGAGCTTAGTTTTTGTGGTTCTACCTTGGTTACTTTTTTTTTTTGTCTTTGCCAGGACAATCAGTTGACATCACTTCCCTTGGATTTTGGAACTTGGACCAGTATGGTAGAATTGAATTTAGCCACTAATCAGCTCACAAAGATTCCTGAGGATGTGTCTGGTCTTGTTTCTCTTGAGGTGAGTATAAAAGAGCCTTATTTAGAACTCCTTAAACCCTTCTGCAGTTACCTCACTTACAAACTTTCCAGTTCAAATAAGCAATTTCTTTGGGAGAAGATCATATGTAAAAATATTAGAGCTCTCTTAAACCTACAACTCCATTAGCTTGATGAAGTGTGAACATAATCTGGGCTCAATGCTTCTGAATTACTCTTGTCCACTAAAAGTTGGTAGGTTTGAATGCTATAATGTGTCTTTGAAAGAAAAGGTCTCTAAAATTTAGCATATTTTAGAACATATTTTTTCCCTTAACTGTGTTCAAGAATCCTGCACTCCTGGATAGGAAGAACAAATATTGTTAAAATGTCGATACTACCCAAAGCAATCTACGTATTCAGTGCAATCCCTATCAAAGTAACACCAGCATTCTTCACATAGCTAGAACAAATAATCCTAAAATTTGTGTGGAACCAGAAAAGACCCCGAATAGCCAAAGCAATCTTGGAAAAGAAAACCAAAGCAGGAGGCATCACAATCTCAGACTTCAAGCTATACTACAAAGCTTAATCATCAAGGCAGTATGGTATTGGCACAAGAACAGACACTCAGATCAATGGATCAGAAGAGAGAACCCAGAAATGGACCCACAAACGTATGGCCAACTAATCTTTGACAAAGCAGGAAAGAATATCCAATGGAATAAAGACAGTCTCTTCAGCAAGTGGTGCTGGGAAAACTGGACAGCGACATGCAGAAGAATGAACCTGGACCACTTTCTTACACCATACACAAAAATAAACTCAAAATGGATGAAAGACCTCAATGTAAGACAGGAAGCTATCAAAATCCTCGAGGAGAAAGCAGGCAAAAACCTCTTTGATCTTGCCCACAGCAACTTCTTACTCAACACATCTTTGGAGGCAAGGGAAACAAAAGCAAAAATGAACTACTGGGACCTCATCAAACTAAAAAGCTTCTGCACAGCAAAGGAAACAGTCAGCAAAACTAAAAGGCAGCCGACGGAATGGGAGAAGATGTTTGCAAATGACATATCAGATAAAGGGTTAGTATCCAAAATTTATACATACAGAACTTCTCAAACTTAACACCCAAAAAACAAATAATCCAGTGAAGAAATGGGCGAAAGACATGAATAGACACTTCTCCAAGGAAGACATCCAGATGGCCAACCAACACATGAAAAAACGCTCAACATCACTCATCATCAGGGAAATACAAATCAAAACCACAATGAGATACCACCTTACACCTGTCAGAATGGCTAACATTAACAACTCAGGCAGCAACAGCGGCACTATCGACAATAGCCAAAGTATGGAAAGAGCCCAAATGTCCATCAATGGATGAATGGATAAAGAAGATGTGGGGGGTGTGTGTGTGTATGTGTGTGTGTGTGTGTGTGTGTGTGTATGTATATATATATATATATACACACATACACACACACACATACACATATATATACATATATATGTATATATATATGTGATGGAGTATTACTTGGCAATCAAAAAGGATAAAATCTTGCCATTTGCAACTACATGGATGGAACTGGAGGGTATTATGCTAAGTGAAATTAGAGAAAGACAAAAATCGTATGACTTCACTCATGTGAGGACCTTAAGAAACAAAACAGATGAACATAAGGGAAGGGAAACAAAAATAATATAAAAGCAGGAAGGGGGACAAAACAGAAGAGACTCATAAATATAGAGAACAAACAGAGTTGCTGGAAGGGTTGTGGGAGGGGGGATGGGCTAAATGGGTAAGGGGCATTAAGAAATCTACTCCTGAAATCATTGTTTCACTATATCCTAACTAATTTGGATGTAAATTTTAAAAAATAAAATTATTAAAAAAAAAAAAACACACACACACAAAACCAAAAAAAAAAAAAAAAGAATCCTGTATTGTTGTCTACCAAAATAATTCTAGATTCCTCAGACTGGCATTGAGAACCTTTCATACGATTCTGGCCCACTTTTACATCCTATTTACCCATGTATTCTTTTATTTACTAATTAGACTGTTTTCTTTGTTGGAAATTTGTGCGTGTTTCTAACTCTGCACATTTAGTCTTACTGTTCCCAATATCTAGAATGCCCTCCCTTCATCCCTTTAATTTTTTCTTTTAAAAATTTTTTCCATAATTAAAGATTCATCTTAATGTTCTCTTTAGTCAAGGATGATTTCTCCTGCTTCTGAGTCCCTAGAATTTTCATCCTTTTGATGAAAAAGCTTACTAATAGTAAAATATTTTTTAAAAGTTTCCTCTGTATCCATGTTTTTAAAAAAAATCTAATTTCTTTTTTTTTAATCATTTTATTTAGTAAGCCAAAATAGTATGGCATAATGGTTAAAAAGCATGAGCTTTGAAGCAAGACAGATCTAGGTACAATTCCACTTTTATCTCTATGGATTTAACTTGCCCAAGCTTCTGTTTCCTCGGCTGTGAAATGAAGAAGATAGTATTTACCTCACAGGCTGTAGTTAGGATTAAATATGATAACACACATACTCAATGCATTTAGTGCCTTGCAAGTAGTAAACTCAATAAATAATAGCTATTATCATTATTATCATTATTTTTTGGTCTTATTACATATGTTCATTTTAGTATGTATGGTATAACTTTGGGGAAAACAAGTGGGCATAAAATATTAGCCCAAAACCTTATGTAGGTCTTTCCATTCAGTGCTCTTTTCACTGTCCCATACCTAGTATTGTCTCCCTACTTTCTCCACCACCACCACTGTAATTTCTCTAAGAAGAGGAACTATCTTTCTCAACCACTTTTTTCTCTCTTCGGTGTATTACAGGATGGCTTGCAATGTAATAAATATACCATAGCTAATAACTGTAGGGCTTTGAATTAGCAGTTTAGAAATCAGTTGTTAACCACCCTTAAATGATAGTTTGTAAGGGGTTTTGAACAAATAAGTGGCTTCCTATCAGATTCCCATTGGTAATCATTCAGTATCAAAACACCATTAACTATATGAATTTTAGTGCAAGTAGTTAATTTTACATTTTTTTGTAATATGGTTAAAGTTAAACTTTTGCTTTCATTAGCTTTGACTTAAAATCTTTTATTTCCAGTAACTATGGTGGTTTTTTTTAAGAATAGTAAATTAAATGTTTTATGTTATATAAATGAACATTACCCTTAATATTCACTGTTTAGAAAATTAGTAGTTTAATAAATTTTAAGCCACACATGGTAATATATAACTCCCATTTCTTGAGTTACTAAATACTGTCAATAATTTCTCTTAGGTTCTAATACTGTCAAACAATCTTCTAAAAAAGCTTCCCCATGGTCTTGGAAACCTTAGGAAGTTAAGAGAATTGGATCTAGAAGAGAACAAATTGGAGTCCTTGCCAAATGAAATTGCTTATCTTAAGGATTTACAGGTAAAACATTATCCTGGTGATTTTATAGTTCTATGACTAAAGTTTTTGGGGTGCATTCCAAATTGTGCATTTTTCTTAAGAATTTGATCTAATTCTTGAATTAGAGATTTTTCTGTTGTAGCAGTAAGGCTCAGTTTTACGCTTATGTAGCCTGCTTTTTGTTTCCTAACAAATGATATATTTTGAAAGTAAAATTTATTGAATGATTCTTACCCAATCTAATTTACTTATTAATTTCTTATTAGTTTAGTAGATGTATTGTTTTACATTTACATCAGTAGTAAGAAATATATATGTATTTCTCTTTTGTTTTGTTAATCTTTTAGAAATTAGTCTTGACAAACAACCAGTTGACTACCCTTCCTAGAGGCATTGGTCACCTTACCAATCTCACACATCTAGGCCTTGGAGAGAACCTACTTACTCATCTTCCTGAAGAAATTGGTATGAACCTTTTGGATGCTTGACTCTGTACTTACTAATTTGCTCTTGTATGTTCAAGCAGTGTTTCAGATAGGACAAATCTGTTTTTGTCATCTGATGTTACATCAGAGTCAAGATTTTTAATTTTGTATTTTTATAGAGCACCAGTTCTTAGTTCGTTGGTTGGTTTTGGTGAGATTTCCGCATGGGGTATTAGAGTTAATATTTTATTTGAGAATGTTTTAGCATACTTACATTTCCAGTATTTAACCTTATTTTAGAAAAGTTATCCTCTGTTTCCTCTACATTTAAAAATTATATAAACTTGAATTAAATTAGTAATATCCAGTGCCAAAAGAACATTTCCTTATGAGGTTTTAGGATATTTGATTAAATTAATATTTGACAGTACTTTCAAATTTTCTAAGTGTTCATATCCATTATTTCATATAATCAATGTGACTACCTTGAATTTTAGGCAATTCAAGTTGTAACCCCATTTTACAAAGAGAATCGATTGAGGTCACATTATAGTTCTTAAATTAGTAGTTTCATGCATTATTTTCTTGCATATATACCATGCTGTTTCAGACGCTTTTTAGAATAGTGATTAAGAATGAGTTTGGAATTGGGGTGCCTGGGTGGCTCAGCTGGTTAAGTGTCCAACTCTTGATTTCAGCTCAGGTCATGATCCTCATGGTTGTGAGATCGAGCTCCATGTTGGGCTCCACTCAGGGTGTGGAGCCTGCTTAAGATTCTCTTTCCCCCTCTTCCTCTGCTTGTTTGTGCACGTGCTCGCTCTCTCTCTCTCTCTCTCTCTCTCTCTCTCCCCCTCCCCCCCCTCCCCCCCCCCCGTCTCTCTCTCTCAAAAAGAATGATTTTGAAGTTATAATGTAAATTATACTTCAATTAAAAAAAAAGAAGTAAAATAGACAATTCAAAATCTGGCCGTGCTGCTCATTGGCTTTATGGCTTTGGATAAGCCATAAGCCTTTAGGTTTTCTACTTGTGCAAAGGAAGGATGATAATAGTAACTTCTCATAGGGTTGCTCTGAATATTAAGTAAAATCTTAAATGTGAATATCCATTACCCGGTAGCCATTATTTTCATTAGTCTTCTGCATACAGCTATCAAATATTACAGATTTTGAAGTTTAAAAATTAGAAAACACTGGAGGTGACTTCATTTTTAGTATGTTTATTCATCTAGCCTCGTGATTGCAGGAGACATTTGCCTACAAAGCGTGAATATCCTAAGAGAGTCTAAGATAAATTTTTCAAAGATTACATAAGTTGATTTTTGGCTTCCTGCCACATATGTGATAACCTCTCTTTGTGAAGGATTTATATACCCAGTAACAAAAATCTTTCCACATGATAAATTTATTAGTAAAAGAGATTATCACAGGGGCGCCTGGGTGGCGCAGTCGGTTAAGCGTCCGACTTCAGCCAGGTCACGATCTCGCGGTCCGTGAGTTCGAGCCCCGTGTCAGGCTCTGGGCTGATGGCTCCGAGCCTGGAGCCTGTTTCCGATTCTGTGTCTCCCTCTCTCTCTGCCCCTCCCCCATTCGTGCTCTGTCTCTCTCTGTCCCAAAAATAAAAATAAATTAAAAAAAAAAAAGATTATCACAGTATCTATAATAGGAAAGTGATGATAAGCACTGATTTACAATAAACTTACCTCTGGAGTTTTGAAAAAATGCATACCAATGCCAAGTTGTTCTGAATAGAATCCTTGGAGATACAGCATGTGTGTTAAAAAAAAAAAAAAAAAGTTTAAAAACCTACCATAAAGGAAGAAATTCTGGTTTAATTGGTATGGAGTGTGACCTGGATATAAGGGTTCTTTAAATTGGCCCCACTTGATTTGAATATGCAGCAAATTCTAAGACTGTGGTTGTAGAGCTTTAAAACTAAGAGACAAGAGGAAGAGGAAATATGTATTCAGTGTATATAATGCCCACATCATTCCCAATTGAATTTCTAAAATAGTAATGAATCAAAAAAATTTTTTTTAATGTTTTCTTATCTGAGAGACAGAGAGCAAGCAGGGAAGGGGCAGAGAGAGAGGGAGACACAGAGTCAGAAGCAGGCTCCAGGCTCTAGGCTCTGAGCTGTCAGCATAGAGCCCGACGTGGGGCTCGAACCCACGAACAGTGAGATCATGACCTGAGCCGAAGTCGGACACTTAACCAATTGAGCCACCCAGGTGCCCCTAAAATAGTAATGAATTTGTTAAAAAATAGTAATTGATTTTCTTTCTCTTTTTTTCTTTTCTTTTTTTTTTTTTTACAGGTACACTGGAGAACCTAGAAGAACTGTATTTGAATGACAACCCCAATCTACATAGCCTTCCCTTTGAGCTGGCTCTTTGCAGCAAGCTTTCAATCATGAGTATTGAGAACTGTCCACTCAGTCACCTTCCACCTCAGATTGTTGCTGGGGGTCCTTCTTTTATCATTCAGTTCCTAAAGATGCAGGGTCCATATCGTGCCATGGTCTGATACAAATCTGCTGGTCCCACACACTGTTCAAAAATAGACTGCCATTAATGTTTCATATCTATATCTGTATCTATTTATGTAGATATCGATATATTTGGCAGATTTATAAAGACTGCATTATGTGTTTCTGCTAATAGAGGAATCATAGCCATTTAGATTTTTTTTTTAATTCTGTACAAAAGGCTTATATAAGTTTTCTTTGCTGAACTTGATGGATGTTTTTCTGTTGTGTAATATGATAATGCCAGTTTGCTTAAAACATTTGCCAACAAATTATGAAGTTATTAAATTTAAGGGCCAGAGGTAGTATAGTTACATATACTTTCTCTTAGCAAAAATAATGGACAGTTTTGTTGCAACTTTTTGTATACATTTTCCCCTTACCAATTGTCAGATCATTATAGTATTATAGGCCCTAAAAGTAGACTTTTTCTTTAACTTATTTTGAAATTTGAGATTTAAATTTTATATATTGTTTACAGTCAGAGTAAATCACTGGATTTTTTTTTGTTGTTGTTTGATTTGCTCTGTTTTAATCAGTGAAATCTAGTTTATATCCTCTGCTAAAGAATTTGCATCAGCTGGTTTAAATATTAAAAGATATTTGCTTGTTGAAACAACTGGCAAGTGAAAAGATACAGTCAAAAATTCTAGAATTCCTTTAATTGTGTTTCTCTGATCAATTGTAAAGCAAAATATCTGAAGTGAGTCTTTAGGTTGGGGGGAGGGTATTGAGACCTTTTCTAGTATAAATAAATATCTTTTCTTAAGTTTGGGGGAACAG
The DNA here is from genome assembly GCF_028018385.1 of Neofelis nebulosa. Lineage (NCBI taxonomy): Eukaryota > Metazoa > Chordata > Mammalia > Carnivora > Felidae > Neofelis > Neofelis nebulosa. The sequence continues at coordinate 73,048,248 of NC_080794.1, forward strand.
AAACTTGTAGTATGAAAGTTGTCACTCCTGAAAGTTGCAGAATGACAAAAACTAACAATAATTTGGCAAAACAAAAACAAACCCTACACACCCATACACAGACACATTCTATATATGTATATACAATGCTATATAGATATGTATTTATTATATCATAAACTACAATAGGTAACTTTAAGGATTTCTCCCTAGCCTTGTACAATGAAATGAATGTTTTTCTTTGAACACTGCAATATATGTATGTTTCAAGGTTATTTAACAGTGTACTATGGTTTTATATCTTGACTTGCCTTGTACATCTTTCAGTTCTGGAATATCTGCGTCTAAGCACAATATCTTCACACTGTGCTGTATTGCTGCTGAACTAAATGCACTTTTCCCCACATGTGGGGCACTGGCTTCAAACAATTCAGTTCAGTACCTTTGATTTTAATCTCATCTTTCCTTTCTTGGTAGTTGTTAATACAATTATGGAGAAGAGGCACATTGTATAGAAGCCATTGACAGTTCAGTGGAAGTTCTGTAAGATGTGCATGTGCTATTTGATACATTTTCTTTTGCTTTACTGCTTTTAAGGCTAGCAGTATTGTAAGTGTGTGCCCCTTATACAGTAATCTTACTTTTGGTAGTGTCAGCCTAAGTCGATTTAATTATTGAAGAGACAGAGCAAGTGCATTCTAGATATCATCCTAGAAAACACTTCCCATATAACGAATATTATGTATAATTAAGTATTGCTGCTTGGTTTTCTTTTTCTTTTTCTTTTTTCCCATTTAGATGGGCATTGTGTTTTAAATAAAACCATTTTTTAATTGAAGCTGTATTAAGGTAGAAATTTGGAATGTTTTGCTTTTTCTGGCACTCAAAATCAAGACTAAGTTTGTGGTTGAACCTGTATTCATAATTGGCAATTTTTTAAGGAACAAGTAAGAAATGGAAGGCAGGTGAAGATATAAAACCCTAGAATGCTTAAATGTGCTGTAAAACTATTGTAGATGTCACTGGATTTTACCAAGTAATATCCTTTCTTCTTTTTTTCCATCTACTGTGGCTTTTCAGTTAAAATTTTGTTTATAAAAGGAATTTGTTTATTACAGCTCTATATGCCTGTGTGTATGTGTGGTTTTTTAAAAAATATCATATCAAGGTGTGTTTATGTATAAAGATGATAGAACTTGAACTTTAAAGGCAGTAACCTAATGTCTTTTTTTTTTTTGAGAGAAAAGGTTATTGTTTCTTAAAAATGAAAATAGATTTGATTTTTAAAACATTTTGGTTCCCCTGCTGTCATTTATGTTAGTCTTCAACAGAAAGAAATGCAGAAGGATCACACTCTTAACGTGTATAAGTAATGTTCTAGGCAAACCATATATAGCTGAGGACTTCTATAAAAAAGTTGTAAGAAGTATAAAACATATGTCCTTTTTAAGGCTGCTACCTTGTAAGAGCCCATGAATTTTGTTACTTCTAACAAGAAACTAAGTGGACTCTAATTGGGATACCCTTATGAAATTGATATATAATATTTAAATAGTTTAGGGATACTGTTCAATGACTACATATAAGCAAATACTTTTCCTGAAACTGCAGTGGGACTCATTGGCATATCCAAACATTTTTCTTTCTTTTGAAGAAATCAGGTTTAAGTCTCTCCATAAGGCTCAGTAAGTCTAAAAAAGGTGGCGGGGGGGGGGGGGGGGTTTAGAATGTTACATTGTAAAAAGTTGCTCTAAACTTTGCTTTTTGTTAATATATAGTAGCAAAACTGCAATGACCATATCAACCAGTCCTTTTGTTGATAGTTCAGTACTTTTTAAATCCCATATGGTTATTTCATACAAAAAGGGGGAGATGCTAAATAATTTATGGACTTGATAGATGCACATGAAAACAGAAGATAGAAACTCTTGGAGGAGAAAATACACTAAACGTTTATTTGTACTTCTATTAAAAGGTGGGTGATAAATTGGAATGGCCTCTAAAAATGTAATTGCATATTTCTAACTTATCTCATTCTAAAGGCTGAATCATTTAAAATGTATAAATGGTTATACATTACAATTTAGTCTTTCTGTGATAACGTTTGTTACAACTTTTCATGTCAGTTACTGCTAAGCCATGCATCTTGAGTCCAAATTTCAGCTTGCAGAATTTATAATTATTTATCAGTAAGAATGGGTTGTGGTTGAAGTGTATAAAATGGAACGCTTAGAAATGGGGAGCACTATTAGTCATTATGTTGGGCCCAACAGCCATGTGTCAGAACTGTCTCTGGAAAACCAGGTTATATGGTTATTCTTGGGTGATTAACATGAGATCCAAACAAATGGCACAGTGTATATAAACAAGCGAATAAATTCCTGAAATGTCCAAATTTAACTAAAACAAACAACTTATAAAGAAAGGTTTCCTTCTGCCTATACCAGAGGATAAGGATGGTGTACTATATATCTTTGCTAAAACTTTCCTCTTGCTGTGTTCTTTGGTTTGTTTAGACTTTACAAGCCAATTTGGGCAACTGGAAGACACGTGACAGTGGTAGACTCCCACATCTCTGAGAATTCGAATATGAAAGAATTATGATGTTTATACATAAAAGGATATCTTGAGTGTTATGTTTAAGAAAGAATGAAGAGAATGTTTTATAAAATAGATATCTGTACTTTGTTACTGACTAGAATGCCTTCTTAACCTGATTAACACTAATTCCAAGGAAACATTTGTGTGTTTATTTTTAACTTTGAAATAGAAGTTAAAATGTAAGTTTTTGGAGATTTTTAACTTTTAAAACTGAAGTCGGATCATTATTACCTTTAAACAAACTTTACACAGTTGTTAACTATTCCTGCTGACATTCTGTATTGTAGATATAAACTGTTTTGAATGTAAACACTTGCTAACAATCAAGACTTCACACTGGATAGTAATTTGTGGTGTTTTAGATTGGGGACTTGTTAAGGTTTGATAGGAGGAAGTATTACTGTCCATACTATGAAGTGTCTGCACCATTCAGAGTAGTGTGGACAGGGCTGTCACATACAGGTTTTGCAGGTTGTGCATTGTGCAACAACACTACACGCTGGTGGATGTAGTCACATCATAGATTTGCAGTTTTTCAGCAGATGGCAGTAAAGTGCCTCATTCTAACAACATCAGTATATCATGTCAAATTTCTGACAGATGGAAGTAGAGAGTCTAGAGGAAGGAGCGTTTTTTTCACCCTCATTTGCCCAGTGGTACTAAGTGGGCTAGTGAGTCTTTGTGCAGATTATCAGAGCTCCAACCTAACAATTGTAACAATAATTGAATAATATTTAAGTTACATTATAAGCATTTTATATGTTATAGGTACTAGTAAAAATGCTGTTGATGCTCTTATTTGGAGGGGCACCTTGGTGGCTCAGTCTGTTAAGCGGCCGATTTTGGTTCAGGTCATGATCTCACGGCTCGTGAGTTTAAGCCCTGCATCAGGCTCTGCCTGCCTGGGATTCTCTCTCTCCCTCATTGCGCCCCCTCCTCGAAATAAACAAATAAAAAAATACTCTTAGAAAGTCTAAGAGGGACTTTATATAAATGACCATTATTAATCAGATTTCGTATGTTATTACTGGTATTATTTATATGGAGAATTTCAGTGGTCTGATCAGACTTAATATGCAAATAGCATTTGCTTTAGTTGTCTATACCATTTTCTTTATTTTTTTTTTTTTTTTTTTTTTTTTATTTATTTTTGGGACAGACAGAGACAGAGCATGAACGGGGGAGGGGCAGAGAGAGGGAGACACAGAACTGGAAACAGGCTCCAGGCTCCGAGCCATCAGCCCAGAGCCTGACGCGGGGCTCGAACTCACGGACCGCGAGATCGTGACCTGGCTGAAGTCGGACGCTTAACCGACTGCGCCACCCAGGCGCCCCTATACCATTTTCTTTAGATAATTTTGTAGAAATTATTCAGTAAGTCTGTCTAGCTAGCACTTAAAACTTGGTATCTACTACTGAAGGGAATATCATGTGTATGGCTCAAATGTTTTTTTATTTTAATATTTGTCTTTAATAGAAACATATACATAATTTTTCCTTGTTTAGTGTTTTTCTTCTTAGCTCAAAACTCACTTAAAAAAATTTTTTTAACCTTTATTTTCAAGAGACAGAGTGCGAGTGGGGGAGGGGCAGAGAGAGAGAGGGAGACTCAGAATCCAAAGCAGGCTCCAGGCTCTGAGCTGTCCCCTCAGAGCCCTACACAGGGCTCAAACCCACTAACCATGAGATCATCACCTGACCTGAAGTCAGACGCTTAACTGACTGAGCCAGCCAGGCGCCCCTCAAAACTCATTTTTAACAGTTGTCTTGTGATTGCTAAACAAGAATGTTAAAGTATTTTGTATGATGGTGTCCTTTGATTATATTTTAACTTGCATGTCAGAACTTGTTTTTAATTAGATACATGATAATTTGCACAGTACAGAGTTTATAAGATAGGCAGTTACAAGATAGAACGTTACAAAAATGATAGTATCTTAAAACCATATTTAACAGTTTTGACTTTTTTTCCTAGTAAAGCTCAGCCTTCCCTTGATGTTTAACAGGACGTATACCGTGGTGAATACTTAGCTCTTCTGAATTATGTTTCAAGATCGGGAGGTATAAAATAGCATATAGAAAATGCACTTTCCTTTTTTTGTTCTTAAGTTTATTTTTATTTTATTTTATTCATTCATTCATTCATTCAGAGAGACAGGGACAGTGTGAGTGTGGGAACAGCAGAGAGAGGGAGAGAGAGAATTCCAAGCAGGCTCTACGCTGCCAGCTGATGCAGGGCTTGAACTCCCGAACTGTGAGATGATGAAATCAGAGTTGGAAGCTCAAGCGACTGAGCCACCCAGGCGCCCCAGAAAATGTACTGTTAACCTGAATTATATTGTCCATTATTTTGACCATATAAAAGTTACCTTTTTAAATTATCCTATATGAAGGTATTCAGTATAAATTATGTCTTTGTAAATGTTGTGCCACTGAGTCTTAAAAATTTTTCAATGCTGCATGTAACTGAAGTTGGACATGAAATCAGCCTTTGCAGTGTCCTTGAACTACAAAAATGTGGAACTGAGAGAAGGGACGCTACTACCATTTAATCTGGAAAACTTTAAAACAGCAAATGGCAACCATGAAGTATAGAAAAATAGGTGTACAAAAAATGCACCAAAGTATTTTGTATGGTCAAGAGTGACATTCATTATACTTACTTATATTGTTTACTATTTATAAAACTACCAGCTATATGGGTTTTTGGTTTTTTTCCTGTTTTGGTTTTTCTATTAGGGTATATAATGACTGTATCGTGGAGATACTGAATTATTAGAGGTAATCCATTCTTTGAGCCTTCACAAGCAAATGCTTTTGTAAGTTTTCATAAGAAAGTCTGCTCTGCCATTTAGGATGTCTTAGTAACTAAAGGAATTGAGCACAGGATTCCTAGAAAAATGAAGTTGGGATATTGGCTAATAAAGAACATTATTTAAATTAATGTTTTTAAATGTTTCATGATAACAACACCCATAAGGTTTACCCAGTGGAAACTATCTAATTGGCTGAAGAAAAAAAGTTCTCAGGGGAGGCCACAAATACCAGTCCTATGCACAAGGTGATTAACTGTATCCTCTTTCCTCTTAACATTCTTTGGTACATGTTTTTTAAAAGGTCATTCTGACCACTTTGAGAAAGAGTGGATGAAGGGAATCAAAACTAGAGGCCAAGTGACCAAATGGGAAGCTGTTGGAGTAATCCGGGTGAGAGAGGACAGTGGCATCAGGATTGAAGTAGTGGGGATGGAAAAAAATAAACATTAAGGGAGACTTAGGAAGATATAGTGGTAAGACTTCATGATTGATCTGAAAAAGTGAGAGAATCAAATCTTAGTTCTAGGATTGTGGCTTAAGCATCTGAATGTATTTACTAAACTGGAACTTTGCAGGAGGACCAGGTTCTTCTAGTTTTTTGGGTATGGGGATAGGACGTGTTCTATCTGGTACCTGTGGGACCTCAAGTGGAGAGGTCAAGTAAGCATTTGGATGCTTATATCTGGTGCTTGATAGGTTAGACCTAGAAACCGACAATCCAGCATACAGGTGATAATTGAAACAATTTCCTAGGTAGCTCACGTTGAAAGGGAAGAGAATGGAATCCTCCAGGATGGAATCCTGATGAACTCCAAAATGTAGCTTTTGCGAGGTAGGGAGGGGCCTGGAAAGATTGCAGTAGCTGTAGTAGAATTGGGAAGGAAAGGAGGAATACGGTGTTCAGGAAATAGCCAGTTTCATTCAGAGTTCAATTTGTAAGTTATCAGTGTATTCTTCAATATCATTTTAATTTCTGTACCAGTTTTTCTGGAACTCTGCACTGTCCAAAATTGTTGCCACTGACAAGCTGCATGTAACTATTTAAAGTTAGATTAATTAAAACTAATTAAAATTTAACTTTAATTCCTCAGTCACACTAGTAACATGAATTTATCAATAACTGTGTATGGTTGCTGACTAATGTATTAATGGAAATACAGAACATTTGTGTCATCAAAGAAAATCTGTTGCACAGTAATTCTCATTTATAGCCACTGTCCATAATTAGTTTTCAACCCTAAAGCTTGGAGATTATACCAAGTGCTTGTTTTTAAGATTGGGTGGAGGGTGCCAGATAAGGAATGTTAAGGGCAACTCTTCATGGTCTTTCCAATAAATTTTATATGGTTGCTTAGTTAAATTTGATTCCCTTTAATCTTATCTCTAGAAAAGTCACCTAAAGATTTAACCTATTTTTCTTTATTTAAAAAATTATTACCTGTTCTTTTCCATATTCTGATTATTTAATCAACCTGTTTATGGTGTTTTTTCTTCCCTTTTGCTGTTTAACTCTTTGTAGTTAATTTTTGGGAATAGATTAGACTTGAAATAACTGGCAAGTTTTATACAATTTTTTTTTTTTTTTTTTTTTTTTTTTAATTTGAGAGAGAATTCCAAGCAGACTCCACATCCAGTGCGGAGCTTGATGCGGGGCTCGATCCCACGACTCCGGGATCATGACTTGAGCCAAAATCAGGAGTCAGGACTGAACGACCCAGGTGCCCCATACATTTTTTTTTTTTTTTAAACAAATCTTTGATTAAGGCTGGCTTACCTAGTCTAGTTAAAGAACTAGATTTTCACGATCTTAGCCCTGTTTATAAAAAGTAGACCCAGGAAGAGCATGTCTGTATTTGGGAAGGGTACAATTTTAAAATGCATACCAAAAAATTCTGACTTGCACACCATTATATAAAAACTTAGATTAAAGTTAACTGATTAGATGATTGGTTCTTTAATGACTTATGTAGATTAAAGCAACGAAACTGTCAACTCTTAAACTGTTTTCAACTGAGATTTTTAAAAACTGGGTAATAATTTATCCTTTAAATTATAAGTGCATCAATGCCTAGTGAGAGAGCTAGTATATATATTAAAAATTACTTTCAAGATTAGGCATTGTGAATGTCCAAGTCTTTTTAAATATTTCATTTGATTGAATAACTATCATTATTTAAATTTCCCTGTTGAGATTAGAGGTAAGAATATGAATGTTTGGATTTCTTTTTTAGTTTCTATTGCTAACTTTGAAAATTAGAAAACCTAACTTTAATGTAATTTATTCGAGAGGGAGTTTTAATGCTCACTGTTTAAGCATCTAAATGGTCATATTTTTTATGATAGAAGTAACAGAATGCTTGGAGTTAGCCTTTTAATATCTAGTGTAAAGATATATGCCATATATGTGAGTACATCTGTATTAATGTGAGAGTTAAAAGCATAATGATGAAAACATAAATGAAGCCTACTTTGTTTCAACTCAGGTGGGTGAACAATTTGTCAAGAAGTTCTCTGGTTTTTCTTGATTTGGAAGGTCACGTTTTGCTGAATTTTATTAAAGATTCCATGCATTTTGACTGGCACTGTTCTGGTGCAAAAGTGTTTATTGTATATCTTTCCTTGTCAAACACACACTACAGACAAATTTTCGCCATTGAGGAGGTCAGAATTTAATGGATTTCACACCTATTTTGAGTAATCTACTTAAAAATTAAGAATAGCTGATTTCATTCAATTTTTCTGACCTCCAAAGCACCTTCTGTTACTGCTTAATAAAGGCATCCTAAGGCATTTGAGAGCATTGATTGCCATTTAAGAGTACCAATAGACTGGTTTGTAGAGAAGAAAATATTAACGTGAGTTACGGATGAGCCTGGGTTTGGAATGATTACCATTTTCTTCTAAAATGTCTGGTGACTTACGTTTTCCTTCCGTGAACATCAGCATAGATGGAAGTAATCTACACTTTTTGGCTTTGATGTGAACTTCAAAAGAACACTGTACAATCAATTCTTCGAAGTAACCGCTAATTTATTCAGATTGCAGATGAAAACTAAAAGCAAAAGTTTTCTAGGTTTCTGCTTTTGTACGGTTATTGGGCTACTTTTCACAGGGCATAATTAGTCTTAACCACATTCATTAAGTTTTCCCATGGATGAGATATCTGAGTGTTAGGGTTAACTTTTTTTCATTTTATATACATACACCCATGTACATATATGCGCTCTTCATGGAGGTTACATTTCTCCAACTTTTTAAAAGCACGTTTGAATATCATGTAGTAAATACCAGCTTTTAAAAACATTCTAAAATATACCAACTTTTCTACCAAGGAAAGTCTTTAAGTTCTAGGTTCAACAAGAGTTTGCTTGTACCTAAGTGCTTTTGGCAGTTATTATATAAATTTTCTCCACAATGTACTATTGTTTGTCCAAGACTGAATTTTAAAATAACTTGGAGTACTGGAATTCAATGGGCTATGAATTTCACTAAGGATTGTTAAGGTATTTTGGACCTTTAAAAGCTTGACAACCTTGGTAATCATTTTTTCCACTTAATTGGTTTTGGTTAGGTTTTTTAAAGGATCATTTGTATATTATTTTGAGTAATTTCATTTTTCCCTTGCTGTTCCTTTGATTTTTATGTAAATCTGACTCCATTATCTTTATTTTCAAGATGATGGAATATCCAGGGTAATTGAATGAGTTATACACTAATACAGTATCAAATGTCAACATTGAAATTAGAGCCTGAGCCTTCTGACACCTTAGAATTCCTTCCTCCATTGTATGGCCACCCCATCTGGCTCACATCATCTACACTGCCCCGGGTGAAATCGGCTAACCAGGTGAAAGCCAACTCAAACAACACTTTATCTCCGCTGCGAATCTTCTAATTTGAAAAGCCGTATATTGTAACAGCCGTCAATTTGAACAATTTCTATTGAGTTCCACACTTCCTTCCTTTTCATCCTTTTAAACCACAAATGCAAGATATAAACTACAAGTAAAGTGTTTAACTTAAATCTACAATGTATAATTTATATACTTAACTGCTACGATTTTTGTGTGGGTGGGTAATCTTTCATACTGATTATATGTGAAATATTTGCTGATAAAATTTTTGGACAAAAGCAAGGATCAATGACTTTATAGTTGATGGTTCAAAGAAATCGCATGAACCATTTCTGTCTTTCAGGTAGAGTGAGACACTACTTATTTTAAAGATAATCAAATCCAAAGACTTGTTAAGCCAACTAGCTAACAAGTAGTACAGTGACATTGGAGACTACCGCTACTCGTTCAGTGTTCTTTTGACTTTATCATGTTGGCTTTGTAATATTGTATGCTTGGCTGTGAATGCATTTTCCTTTCTGAAGGTTTGGGAGAGATGTTTGGAGCTGTGTGAGTAGTAATTAAGAAAGGGGGCCTGCTACTTAGCCCTCCTGATCAGTTTATTTTTTTTTTTTTAATTTATAATGGTCTGTGCAGCATGTTTATTTTTTTTTTAAACATTTATTTTTGAGAGAGGAGAGAGAGAATGAGCAGGGGAGGGACAGAGAGAGGGAGACTGAGAATCTGAAGTGGGCTCTGTATTGACAGCACAGGGCCTGATATGGGGCTCAAACTGGCAAACTGTGAGCAATCATGAGCCAAAGTCAGACGCTCAACTGACTGAGCCACCCAGGCACCCCCTGGTCAGTTTAAATGAATTCAAGGGAACAATGGAGTGACAGGTGTTCTAGGTTGTATTTACTTATCTAAGACTGTAGAAGCCAGATGGCCTATAAAGTATAGATCCAAATTAAGATTCTCATAGTTGACTTTTGAGACATGGCTGATAAAGAATTCTGCATTCAAGTTCATTTGTTTTTATATCCTAGGCTTGGGTGTGAAGAAATGGTGTACTGTACATTCATTCAGCAAATATTTGAGCACTAAGATGCCAGGCACCTATCTAGGTGCAGAATATAATAGTCAACAAAACAGGTCATAGTAATGAAACTTATATTCTAGTGAGGCAAGGCCAGTGGTAAGCAGTAAGTAAATTTTTCAGTCTGTTCAAGGTTGCTAAATGTTTTTAAAAAGCAAAAACAAACTTACAGTTTCTGGTCCAGCATATAAGGAGCTTGGAAGTTGTCACTCTGTCCTAACAATAAAGACAAAGCTTAACAAACTGAAAATCTTAAGATTTGTAAGAGAATTGAGGCCACAGGGCAACTAGTGCCCCTCAAACGGGAGAAATAGGTGGATACAGAGAATCACAATTACCTGAGCAGATGGCCATGAGCATAAATCTTCATGGAAACCAGTGTGGGGTTAGGAAAACCCAAACTGTAATACCCAAATTCCTAATGGCTCAGTGCGGACAAGTCTGAGAGTTAAAAAAAAAAAAAAAATCCTAGCAGCCCAAACTAAAGGGACCAGGTCCCCACACTTTTAAAGTTTTTGCCCCCAGAAGCTCTAGCAGGTTCTTACAGTGAAGACTGAAGAATAATTTCCTCATGCTTCCATCGTGGGAAGGGGAAAGGTGGCCATTTTGAAATCTACTGAGAGGATTTCTGTTCTGTTTTTTGAGAGAGCACATGAGTGGGGGAGAGGGAGAGAGAGAATCCCAAGCAGACTCCACACCCAGCTCAGAGCTGGACACAGGGCTCCATCTCACGACCATGAGATCATGGCCTCAGCCAAAGTCAAGGTTTGGACACTTAACTGAGCCACCCAGGTGCCTCTCAGAGCATTTCCGTCCTTAACAAGCCCTGCCCTTAAGCGAAACCATTTTACCATAGTCTAACCTGCTGAAGATTTAGCCTATTTGACTTGGCTAAAAGTATTTCTTGAAGAGAAATACCCAACCACAGGCTCCTCTAGCTTTTCATGTGGGGGAATAGAAACATCCAACTGTAGCCTTCCTGTTTCACTGAAATGGTGGGGGTGGGAAAGGGGAAGACTAAGAAGTATTTATCTCTTTGCACAGCCCGGGAGCACAGGCTCACTAAAAGACCTGCTCAGGACTATAGAACACTTCCCCTCCCCCAACATCCTATCACCACATCACCGAAGACCTATTTACATCGGTTCATTTCACTTGATACATCACGTCTGGCTTTCAACAAAAGCTTGCAAAGCATATTAAGTGGGGAAAAAAATGCTTTGAAGGGACAGAGCCACCACATATTAAAAGGGAAAAACTTTTCTTGAAGGGACACAGGCACCATGAGAACCAAACTGATATCACAGGAGGTTTGGAACTGTGAGACCAGGAATTTAAGATAACTGGTTAATATGCAAAGGGCTCAAATGGAAAAAGTGCACAACATGCACAAATAGAGGAATGTAAGCAGAGATGGGAATTCTAAAAATGAATTTTTTTTTTTTTTAATTTTTTTTTCCAACGTTTTTTATTTATTTTTGGGACAGAGAGAGACAGAGCATGAACGGGGGAGGGGCAGAGAGAGAGAGAGGGAGACACAGAATCGGAAACAGGCTCCAGGCTCCAAGCCATCAGCCCAGAGCCTGACGCGGGGCTCGAACTCACGGACCGCGAGATCGTGACCTGGCTGAAGTCGGACGCCACCCAGGCGCCCCTAAAAATGAATTTTAAAATGCTAGAAGTAAAAACAATAACAAATGTCTTTGATGGACTCATTAGCAAGTGACACAGCTGAGGAAGAAATCAGTGAGCTTGAAGTTCAGTAGAAACTACCCAAATGAAAGCAAGGAGAAAAACTAATTAGTTAACGAACTAAATAAAAAGGCAAGAACTATGAGGCAATTACAAAAGATATATATGTAATGGGAAAACTAGAAGAAGAGAGGAACAATATTTCAGCAATAATGATTGAGAATTAGATTTAATGTCAGACACCAAAGTACGGATTCCAGGGAGCTCCAAGAACACCAAGCGGAATAAATGCCCTCAAATCTATACTTAGGCATATCCTATTCAAATGGCAGAAAAATCAAAGATAAAATCTTGAAAGAAACCAGAGGGAAATAACATCTTACTCGTGGAGAAGCAAGAAGAATTATCTCAGACTTGTTTTTGAAACCATGAAAGAAAAGAGTGAAGTAATTTAAGTGTGTGGGGTGGGGGGAGCACCAACCTAGGGCTTTGTACCTTGTGAAGTTATCCTTTCAAAGGAAAACTATTTTCTCACACACACTAAGATTTAGGGAATTTGTCACCAGTAGACTTGCTTTACCAGAATTGCCGAAAGAAGTTCTTAAGAGAGAAGAGAGATGATATGGGTCAGAAACTTAATCTACATAAAGAAAAATCATTAAAGAATTAATGATGGTAAAATAGAATCATTTTTCTTTTTTTTTTTTTAAATAATGTTTATTTGGAGAGAGAGCATGCAGGGGTGGAGGGGCAGAGAGGGAAAGCACGACTGTGAGATCATGACCTGAGCCAGAATCAAGAGTTGGACATTAATGTCCTTAGAATAATTTTTCTTACTAATTGATCTAAAGGTAACAGTTTGTTCCAAATAATAACAACAATGTATTTGGTGAATATAGATTATAGATAAGTGAAATGAATGACCGCAGCGTTGTAAGAGATGGGGGGATGAATTGAAAAATACTGTTATAAAGTGCTTACTCTACCAATAAGGTGATGTATGATTTGAAAGTGGACTTGGATTAGTTGTATATTGCAAACTCTAGGGAAACCACTAACAATGAAAAAATTACAGTTGATATGCTAAGAGAAGAGAGAAAATGGAATCCTATAAAATATTCAGTTCAAAGCACAGAAAGAAAAAATGTGGAAGGCAAAACAAGGTCAATGAATAAAAGATTAATCCAACTATATCAATAATCACCTTAAGCATCAATGATCCAAATGCACCAATTAAAACTGTCACAGTACATAAAACAAGACCAACTATATGTTGCCTACAAGAAGTCATTTATAAAGACATAGATTAAAAGGAAAAGGATGGAGGAAGATATACCATGCTAGCACTAATCAAAGTTGGAGTAGCTATATTAATTTCAGACAAAACAAACTTTAGAGGAAGGAAAATTATCAGTGATGAAAGGGCTTACAGAAGAGGTCAATTTTCTAAGAAGGCATAACAATATGTAGGTGCTTACCAACAGAGCATCAAGATATGTGAGGCAAAAACAGATTTAACTATAAGGAGAAACAGGTCAACCCACTATCTAGTTGGAAACTTCAGTACCCCTCTATCTCTAATGGACAGATTCAGCAGTCAGAAAATCAGTAAGAACATAGTTGAACTCAATTGCATCGACTGGACCTAACTGACATCTATAGACTACTTCATTCAAGAGCAGAATACACATTTTTCTCAAGATCACCTGGAACAATCATGGAAATGGACCACATTATGGGCCATAAAATACATCTAAACAAATTTAAAGGAAAGCATACAAATATGTTCTCAGATCACAATGGAATTAAGCTACAAATCAATAACAAAGATGGTTAGAAAATCTGAAAATACTGCACATTAAATACATTTCTGAATATTGAAAGAAATTTCAATAACAATTTTAAAATATTTTGAACAAAATAAAATGAAAATACAACTTCTCAAAATTTGTGGGATGTAGTAAAAGCAGTACCTAGAGAGAAATGTATAGCACTGAATGGATGTATTAGAGAAAAGATCTGAAATCAGTCTAGCTTTCAACTTAGGAAAATGGGGTGGGGGGAGGATGGTCAAATTAAATCCAAAGTAGGTAGAAGAAAAGAAATAATAAAAATTAGCATAAATCAGTGAAAATAAAAACAGGAAATTAATAGAAACCAAACCAAAAGCTGATTTGAAAAAATCAGTAAAATTGAGAGGACTCTACCAGGCTAACTAGAAAGAGAGACAAGCGGAGACACAAATACAAATAGCAGAAATAAAAAAGAGGCCATCACCACAGTGTCCATGGATATTAAAAGGATAAAAAAGGAATATGATGAATAATTCTATGCCCACAAATTTGGTAACCTAAATTAAATATACCAATTCCCTGAGAGACACAATCTGCCAAAACTCACACAAGAAATAGTCTGAACAGGCCTATTTCTATTAAAGAAATTGAACCAATAATCTTTCAAAACACCAGTGCCAAATGGTTTCAGTGGTGAATTCTACCAAACATTTAACTAAGATTAGATACCAATTCCCCACAGTCTCTTCCAAAAGATGGAATCAGAGAGAATACTTAAGACATTCTATGAGGCCATCATTCTCTTAATACCAAAGCCAGACAAAGGCATTACAAGAAAACTTCAGACCATTATCTCTCATAAACAATGCAAAAATTCTTGGCAAAATATTATCCATTTGAATGAAAAAAATGTATGAAAAGTATAAAAAGAACTGTACACCATGACCAAATGGGATTTATTCCAGATACGTGAGGCTATTTTAACATTCCAAAATAAATACAATCATCATATCAATAGACTAAAGAAGCATCCAATGATTATATGTTATGGAAAAAGCATTTGATAAAATATCCCTTTATGAAAAATCTCAGCAAACTAGAAATAGAGGGTAACTTCCTCAACCTGATAACATTTACAAAAAAAACAAAACAAAACAAAAACTGTACAGTTAACAACATACTAAAGAGTGAGAAACTGGAAACTTTTCTATTAAAAACAGGAGGCAAAATGTCTCATTCTTTTTTTAGAATTATTAGAATTTAGAATTATGTTATTTAGAAGTATGTTATTGCTAACACAATAACAGAAGATAAGGAAATAAAAGTCATACAAACTGGGAAGGAAGAAATAAAACTGTTTGCAGATGACATGATTGTCTATGTAAAAAATGCAAAAGAATTGACCAAAAAAACCCTCCTAGATAGTAAGTGATTATAGTAAGGTTACAGGATTCAAAGTTCATATACAAAAGTCAGTTGCTGGGGCGCCTGGGTGGCTTAGTTGGTTAAATGTCTGACTTCAGCTCAGGTCATGATCTCGAGGTTTGTCGCGCTCTGCGCTGACAGCTCAGAGCCTGGAACTTGCTTCAGATCCTGTGTCTCCCTCCCTCTCTGCCCCTCCCCCACCCATGCTCTGTCTCTCTGTCTCTCAAAAATGAATAAACGTTAAAAACAAAAGTCAATTGCTAAAAAAAAAAAAAAAAAAAAGCCAATTGCTTTCCTATGTACTAGCAACAAGCAAGCAATTGAAATTTGAAATTAAAAACAATACCTTTTAACATTAGCACCCAAATAATGAAATACTTTGGTATAAATCTAACAAAATATGTATAAGATCTACATGGTAAAAAATACAAATCTCTGATGAGAGAAACCGGTAACTGAAAATGGACAGAGATTCTAGCGGGGGGCACCTGGGTGGCTCACTTGGTTAAGCTACCCACTCTTGATTTTGGCTCAGGTCATGATTTTATGGTTTGTGAGATCGAGCCCCCGTGCTGTCAGTGCAGAGCCTGCTTGGGATTCTCTTTCCCCCTCTTTCTCTGGCCCTACCCTGCCTGTGCTCTCTCTTGCAAAATGAACAAACATTTTACAAAATGGGGAGAGATTCTATGTTCATCAGTCAAGATGTCAGTTCTTCCTCAACTTGATCTATAGCGTCAACACAATCCTGATCAAAATGTCATAAAATTATTTTGTGGATATTGACACACTGACTGTAAAACCTATGAGGAATGGCAAAAGACCCAAAATCTCTGGCACAATATTGAAGGAGAAAGACAAAGTTGAGGATATACTACCTGATTTCAAGACTTAAATAATGCTGCGGTAATCAAGATTGTGTGGTATTAGTGAAAAAACAGACAAGTGAATGGAACTGAATAGACACCTCAGAAATAGATGCACACAGATATAGTTAACTGATATTTGACAAAGGAGCAAAGACAATTCAATGGAGAAAGGGTAGTCTTTTCAACAAATTCTGTTGGAGCAACCAGATATCCACATGTAGAAGAAAAAAACAGACCTTACACCTTTCACAAAAATTGAACCATATGCCTAGATGTAAAATACAAAACTATAAAACACATAGATGATAACACAGGAGACAATTTAGATGACCTTGGATCTGGTGTTGTGTTTATAGATACAATACCAAAGTCATGATCTATGAAGTAAATTCAGATTTCACTAAAATTAAAAAAAATCTGTTCTGTGAAATACACTGGCAAAAGAATGAGGAGTCACTAACTGGAAGAAAATAGTTGCACAAGACTTATCCGATAAAGGACTTATCCAAAAAAAAAAAAAAAAATTACAAAGAACTCTTAAAATTCAACATTAAAAAACCCAACCTGGGGCACCTGGGTGGCTCAGTTGGTTAAGGCTGTGACTTCAGCTCAGGTCATGATCTCGTGATTTGTGGGTTTGAGCCCCACGTTGGGCTCCGTGCTGACAGTGCAGAGCCTGCTTGGGATTCTCTCCTCCTCTCTCTCTGCCCCTCCCCCCCCCCAAAGTAAACTTAAAAATAAAAACCTAACCTCAGTAAAATATGGTCAAGAGATTTAAATACAACTCACCCAGGAAGATAAACATGGTAAATAAATATATCAAAAAAATGTCCAACATCATGTGTCATTAGGGAATTGCAAATATAAAATAACGAGATACCACCGCACACCTATTAGAATAGCTAAAATCCAAAACCCTGGTAACAAATGTGAGAATGTAGAGCAACAAGAATGCAAAATGGTACAGACACCTTGGAAGACCATTTGGTAGTTTCTTATAAAACTAGACATACACTTGCAATCATGCTCCTAGGTGTTTACCCAAATGAGTTGAAATTATGGCCACACAAAAACCTGCACTCAGATGTTTGTGGGAGCTGTATTCATAATAGCCCAAACTTGGAAGGAAGTCAGATGTCCTCCGGGAGGTGAATGGATAAATTGTGGTACTTCCAGACAACGAAATATTCTGTGCCAAAAATAAATAAGCTATCAAGGCATGAAAAGACATGGAGGAACCCTAAATGCATATTGTTAAGTATGATTCCAGCTATATCACGTTCTGGAAAAGGCAAAACTATTGAGACAGTGAAAAGATCAGTGGTTGCCAAGGGCTTTGTGGGGATGACAAGAAGGAGCATGGAATTTTGAGGAGAGGGAAACTATTCTGTATGATACTATGATGGGGCGGGGGATACATGTTATTATACATTTGTATCTGTAAAACATACAACCAAGAGTGAACCCTAGTATGAAGTGGGGATTTTGGTGATAATGAGATGTCAGTGTTAGTTCATCATTGGTAACAAATGTATCAATGCAGTGCGTGTTCTGATGGTTAGAAAGGCTGGGGGGGAGGAGGAGGGGATGTACATACAATAGGACTCTACTTTCAGCTCAATTTCCTGAACCTGTAACTGCTCTAAAAAAATAAAGTCTAAAAAAAAAAGTGGAGGATCGGAAGAGGACAGAGAGTGCACAAATTACAAATGAGATTCACAGTGTTGCATTTAGTTGTAGTTTGGTGATTTGCATTGCTGTATAGCATTTCATCCTGGGGATAGACCACAATTTATTTAACCATTATACTGTTGATAGATATTTGAATCGTTTCCAGTTTTGAGTTTCTATGAATATTTTTAAATGTGTCTTTTACTAAACACATATATACATATCTGTTGAATATATGCCTAAGAATGGAATTATTATTTATAGACAATACACATGATCAGCTTTAGTAGATACTGCTGAACAATTTTTCAAAGTGGTTGAATTAATGTACACATAAACCAATATATGGATAAAAATTCCAGTAGCTCCACATTTTGCCTGACAGTATTATTTTTGTCATTTTAGCCATTCTGGTATGTTTATAGTTAGCCTCTCAAATTTTGAGACACCATTTTTTCCTCAGAAATTCGCTAGTTGTTATCTCTTCTGGGGATAAGCCAACTCCTTGCCTTTCCCAAGAAATTAGGACAGTACTCTGATGCCCCAAGTGGTAATAAGCAGCCTCAAGGTATCAATTCTTTATGATTTTGCACCATCTTGCTCGTGGCTGTGCAGGTGACTTATAAGCCCTAGCACATGGTTGTTGTGTAAGTCTCAGAGTTACCCTTGATAACGTGTTAACATTCCCAGATCCTGCATATTGAATTCTGCCATGCTAGCAGTGAGCATGGTTTAGCCCCTCTTTAGCACATTAAAAAAAAAAATCATTTTATATTGCAATCAATACTGTGAAAATCATGCCACTTTTAAAAGTTTCTTTTATTTGGATATTGTCTATTAAAAGCTAATTAATTGCCTTCACCAAAATTCAGTCTTCAGATGGCCTTTCTGCATTTCTCTAGTATGTCTTTCTTTTTTTTTTAATTTTTTTTAACGTTTTTTATTTATTTTTGAGACAGAGAGAGACAGAGCATGAACAGGGGAGGGGCAGAGAGAGAGGGAGACACAGAACTGGAAGCAGGCTCCAGGCCCTGAGCCATCAGCCCAGAGCCCGATGTGGGGCTCGAACTCACGGACCCTGAGATCGTGACCTGAGCCGAAGTTGGATGCTCAACCGACTGAGCCACCCAGGCGCCCCTGTCTTTCTTATTTTAAAACGTTCACTACTTTTCCTCACCAGTAATATTCTTCTGGCTCATTACATGCTAACGTTGAGAAAAACAAGAAATACATATGTTGGTGATTGAGGGAAGATGTAAAAAATAGAACACAATGTAGTGAAGTCTCACTGTCAACAAGAGAGGATATTGAGGTGTTGGTGGAAAAGACGTGAGAGTTTGTCTGAGTGGGTCTGGCAAACCTGGCGTTGCTTCTACTGTTTCCTTTTAGATCTCTGGGTTACCTGACACCTACGTTAGTGTGGTCTGAGATTGACTGGAAACTCATTTTCTAGCCAAGTCTCTATGGATAGCTGCTTAGACATTCCAATCTGGTTCTCCAGTGCTCATGCATAGCGCTCCCTAGCATAATGAACTTTGTGCTAAGATCCATGTGAGGGGATGTGAGGACTCTTTCTCGTGCTCTTCCAGAGTTGTAGAAAACAGTGTCCTTAAACATGCATCATTACCAAATCACCTTCCACAAAACATCTTTTTGAGGGGAGGTCTCTTTCTACTCGGTGGCCTCTCTCGTGCTACTGGCAGCCTTTACTTCCCATCCTGTTTACCTCCTGTATGCCACTTATGTATAGGAGACTAGGACATAATTGGCGATATTAGTGATGATACATGTCATTAACCAGCCACGACTATATGGTAGGCACTCTTTTAAACACTTAATATACATCATGTCATCTAATTCCCACCACAGGAAATAAACTCTATTATTCCCAGCTTACAGATGCTGAAACTGAGGTTCACAGAGGTTAAGTGACATCTGTGTGGGTGCAGAGGAAGAAAGTAGAGAAAGCTGATTCAAGTGCAGGTCTCTGTTTCAAAGGTGCCTAGAGTCTTAAATTTCCAGCTTAGGTTTAGAAATTTAAGAAATAGACTTATGAGGATCACAGGTAACTTGTCTGTCAGCCGTGTGTGTGTGTGTGTGTGTGTGTGTGTGTGTACGCGCGCGCACGTGTGTGTTAAAAGATGCATATGAATATTGTTGCACATAACCTTAGGGGTCAATGTAGATATGGTATGTGGGAATTGTTGAAATAAAGAAAACTCAATCACCTCAATCTGAGTTAATTCAATGACATTCTCTGTTGCTCTGCCCCGTCTCAACTTCATTTCTTCATCCCCGAATTAGAGATTTAAATACTCATAGCAGCACCTTCCCCTATATCTGGAAATGGAATTAGCTGGGATAGTGGGTAGGGCTCACAGTCTTTGTTTCTTGGAAGGTCTTTCTGCTATCATAAAGTATATTACAATATTGCAAAAAAAACAAGGCCCATTGGCAGCCAAAACTTTTAAATAAAAGGAGGTTTTAAATAGAGCAGAAAATACAGCTCAGGTGGTGTATGTTATCATATGGCATTTGGTGGGGTCTGATGTGCTTTTGTACTTTGGTCTGGGCTTACCTTTGGACTTTCTTTCAGTCTGGTCGAGAACTTCCAGGTGTGGAGAACGAGGTGGCTTCCTGATTTTGAATTTCCCCACCATCCCGGAGCCCTCGATACCCCTCCCGAGCCTTTCATAAAACTTGCAAGACCAAATGAAACCACACACGACCCACATCCTCAGCACGACTCAAAGACAGAAGACAAATTTGAAAGGCGTTTCCACTTCCAGCTGCTGCTGCAAGCCCGTGAGTGTGGGGAGTAGGGAGTGGGATGTTTAAGAAGCAGAGATAAATGTACCCCAGCAAGAGGAATTTCGACAGTAAATGCCCAAATACTGACTAGAAGTAAAGACTTGATAGGGCACCACATTTGCTACGGGGAAGATGACTTTCCAGAAACGAAGGAAGATCTGTCTGTGCACATTGAAAGGGCCCACTGGGTACCTGGGAAATCGACCAGAACAACTGACTCAGAAACTATCACAAAACTATCAGACTTAAAGATTTAAAAAACTTCTTGAAGCCTCTGGCCAAAGGATAATTTACAAAGACAAGAGGCTGAGAGACATCAGACTTCTCAAAAACAACATGCAAAGCACAGCAACAGTGAAGCATCATGACCATCACGAAATCTAGTGTCAGCCAAGATTATTACATGCAGGAAAACTGATTTTCAAGTATTAAGCCTACAAGTAGTGTTAGACGTGCAAGATCCTAATACCACCAATATGGGCCCCTTCTGAAGAATCTCCTAGATGGTGAGTACTATTTAGTCAAAAGATGACTGAAAAAAACAAACACCAACTGAGGATTTGGGATATTTAACTGTAGAGCTGAGATGGAAACAAGGATGGAGTGAGTGTAGAATAATATGGGAGCATCAAATGTTCTAGCCAAGTAGAAAGAACGCAGTCCCCCAAAGGGGAGGAGATGCATATCAACAGCACAGTGAGACGTTACTTCATACCCACGGGGATGGCTGTAGTAAAGACAGCTAATAGTACACATTGATGAGGATGTGAACAAACAGGAATGCTCAGATTGTTCCAAAATGTGAAACGTAGGCTTCCTAGATGACCCAACAGTTCCACTCCTAGATATATACCCAAGGGAAATGAAAACATTTGTCTTCACAAAAACTTGTACATTAAAGTTCATACAGCATTATTAATAATAGCTAAAAGTGGACATAATGAATCATCAACTAATGAATGAATAGAATGCGATGTACCCACAGAATGGAATGATGATTGTATTACAACATGGATAAGCACTGAAAACCTGCTAAATGAAATAAGCCAGCCACAAAAGACCACAAATTATATGATTCCATCTACATAAATGTCCAGTGTAGGCAAAACTCTAGAGACAGAAAGAACTAATGGTTGGTTGGGGCTGGGAGGAGCGGGGAAAATGGAAAGTGATTGCTAATGGGCGTAGGATTTCTTTTTGGAGTTATGAAAATTTCCTAAAATTGATTGCGGGGATGCTCATGCAGCTCTGTGGGTATACTAAAAATCATTGAATTGTGTACTTTAGGTGGAATAGTTGTG
Organism: Neofelis nebulosa; assembly: GCF_028018385.1. Classification (NCBI taxonomy): domain Eukaryota; kingdom Metazoa; phylum Chordata; class Mammalia; order Carnivora; family Felidae; genus Neofelis; species Neofelis nebulosa. The sequence continues at coordinate 73,070,135 of NC_080794.1, forward strand.
TTATGTGAATTATATCCCAGTAAAATTGTTAAAAAGAGGGAGAGAGAAGGAAAAGAGAATAAAATAATTGTGTAGATAAGGGTTGAAAGATACCACTTAAAAGCAACATATCATATGATCAAAAGTTAGTAAGAAAAAAAAACTAGGGCATTATAAAAAAGTATTAATACAAAGATAAACACTAGAAGAAAAAGACAAGCCTTCCTACACTTATTTTATTTTATTTTATTTTATTTTATTTTATTTTATTTTATATTTTATTGTATTGTTTATCTTATCTTATCTTCTTATCTTATCTTACCTTACCTTACCTTACCTTACCTTACCTTACCTTACCTTAAGTAAGCTCTACACCCAGCATGGGGCTTGAACTCATGACCCTGATATCAAGAGTTGTATGCTTGGGGCGCCTGGGTGGCTCGGTCGGTTGAGCGTCCGACTTTGGCTCAGGTCATGATCTCACAGTCCGTGGGTTCGAGCCCCGCGTCGGGCTCTGTGCTGACAGCTCAGAGCCTGGAGCCTGTTTCAGATTCTGTGTCTCCCTTTCTCTCTGCCCCTCCCCTGTTCATGCTCTGTCTCTCTCTGTCTCAAAAATAAATAAACGTTAAAAAAAAATTAAAAAAAAAAAAAAAAAAAAAAAGAGTTGTATGCTCTACTGACCTAGTCAGTCAGGGGCCCTGGCCTTCCCAAATATCTAAAATTTTTAAAAAGCAAGAAAAGATAAAGTAGAGAAAGAAACACAATAAATGTAGTACAGAGCTTACAAAATACTATGACAGAGTTGAGGCCAAACCTTAACACAATATGCTGTACTCTGTTTACTGTAACTCTTTGGAGATACACAAACTATTGTAATATCATGTTTTTCATTCCTAAAGCACTTTTTGTCTTTTGAGGGGCAATAATCCCTTATTGAAAATGTATGATATACATGAATAATAACCAGTTAGTAGATGCAACAGATGGAAAAAAATCCCATTTACCTTAGTAAGAATAAAAATAAAATAAGGGGTGCCTGGGTGGCTTAAGTTGGTTAAGTCCAACTCTTGATTTTGGCTCAGGTCACGATCTCATGATCTCATGGTCGTGGGATTAAGCCTTGCAATGGGTTCTGTGCTGGGTGTGGAGCCTGATTAAGATTCTCTCTATCCCTTTGCCCCTCTCCCCTGCCCTCTCCCTCTCTCTCCTTCTCAAAAAAAAAAAAAAAAAAGAGTTCAAAAATACAGATACAGATTTATCTATGTATGACAAAAGATACTGAAATTTAACATGTGATACCGATGCATTGTATAGACAGACCAGTGGATTGGTGTAGAAAATTCAGAAATGCCTCACTTGCATATAAAAAACTAGTATGTGCTAAAGGTAGTGTCTCAAATCACTGGGGAAAATATGGTCTTCTAAATAAATGGTGTTGGGACAACCGGGCAGCCATTTGAAAAAGTTAACATTAGATCAGCCCTTCCGCCAGAAGCAAGAATGCCCTCCAAATGGATCAGAGATCTAAATGTAAAAATTAAAGCTATACAAGTAAGTAGGAGAAAACATAGGGGTTTCCTTTTTAACTGGGGAGAGAAACCCTTTCCAACTATGACCACTTTGTCAACATTTGTTGCTGTTTTTTTGTTGAGCCATTATAGTGGCTGTGAAGTGGCAAATCATTGAGGGTTTGATTTGCATTTCACTAATGACTAATGTTGTTGAAGATCTTTTCTTGTGTTCGTTGGCTATTTGCGTATCTTTGGAGAAATGTCTATTCAAATTATAATCTATTTTAAAGTCTGGTTATTTGTTGTTAAGTTATAAATGTTCTTAAACACTCTAGATACTAGACTCTTATTTTCCTCTGCAAATATTTTCTTCTATTCCGTGAGTTGTATTTTTCTTTCTTGATACTGTCCTTTGGAACACAAAAGTTTTCAATTTTTAGAAAGTACAATTTATCTTTTTTTTTTTTTTTTTTTTGGTTGCTTATGCTTTAAGTATTGTATCTAAGATACCATTGTCTAATCTAAGGTCACAAAGATTAACACGTATGTTTTCTCCTAAGAGTGTTATAGTTTTAGCTCTTGCATTTAGGTCTTTGATCCATTTTGAGTTATTTTTTTATATAGCATGAGGTAGGTGTTCAAGTTCAATCTTTTGCTTGTGGAAATCCGGTTGTCCCAGCGCCATATTTTGAAAAGACTAATCTTTTCCCCCTTTGGTTGTCTCAGCACTGTTGTGGAAAATCAATGTATATAGATGTGTGGGTTTATTTATGGACTTTTGATTCTAGTCCACTGCTTCAGTTATTGTCGCTTATAACAAGTTTTGAAGTCAGGAAGTCTGAGTCCTCCAACCTTTTCTTACTTTCCAAGATTGTTTTGGCCATTCTGGGTCATTTTTATTTCCATGTGAATTTTAGGATCAGCTTATCACCTTCTGCTAAAAAGCCAGTTGTAGTTTTAATAAGGATTGCATTGGATCTGCAGATCATTTTGGTGAGTACTGTCACCTTAATATTTAGTCTCCCAGTATATGAACAACAGGTTATCTTTCTGATATGGTCTACCTTGATGAGTATTCCTTGTGTACTTAAAAAGAGTATGTCTTTTGTTCTATGAATGTCCATTTGATCCAATTGATTGATAGTTTTGTTTAGGACTTCTACATTTGATTATTAAGAGAGGAGTGTGGAGCTTTCAAATTGTAATTGTGGATTTTTCAATTTCTTCTTTCAACTTTATCAGTTTTTGCTTAACGTATTTGAAGTTCAATAAATGTGCATATACATTTAGGATTTTATTTTATTTTTTAAAGTTTATTTGTTTATTTTGAGAGAGAGAGAGAGAGGGAGAATCCCAAACAGGCTCCATGCTGTAAGCACAGAGCCTGACGGGGGCTTTATCTCATCATGAAATCATGATCTGAGCCAAGATCAAGAGTCAGATACTTAACTGACTGAGCCACCCAGGTGCCCCTACACATTTAGGATTTTAATGTTTTCTTTTGTTTAGGGTTTTAATTTTTTCTTTCTTTCATTTTTTTAAGGCTTTTAATGTTTTCTTGATGTATCTACTTTGTTATCATTACGTAGTATCCTTCTTTATTCTGACAATTTCCCTTGTTCTGAAGCTGACCTTAATATTAATTTAGCTTCTTTAGCTTCATTTTGATTAGTGTTTATATTTGATTAATATTCTTTCTGATGGCATGGTATCTCCTCCAATCTTTTTACTTTTAATTTATCTATGTCATTACATTTAAATTGGGTTTCTTGTAGACAGAATCTAGTTGGGTCTTGTTTTATTTATCCTATCTAATGATCTCTTTTTACTGGGGGGCTTAGACTTTCTCTTGAATGTAATTATTTTTATTGGATTTAGGTTTACATGTTATTATTTGTTTTCTGTTTGTCACCTCAGTTTTTTGGTTCTGTTCCCTTTACTGTCTCTTTTGATTATTCAAATGCTTTTGTTTGTTTTGTTTTAATTTTTCTGTTCTATTTTTTGGTTATAATCCTTGCATTATTTTTCTAGTGGCTGTTCTAGAGATGGCAATATATGTGCCTAATCATTCATAGTCTTCTTAGACTTAATGCTTTACCATTTCAAATAAAATGTAGAAGCCTTACAACTATGTAAATTCTTTTATGTTCCCTCTTTATGTTATAATTGTCATATATATTACAATTACTGGCATTGAAAGCCCTGTCAGATATTGTAATTTTCATTTTAATATCAATAATATTTTTAAAAAATTTTAATGTTTATTTTTGAGAGAGAGAGAGAGAGAGAGAGAGAGAGCACAAGTGGGGAAGGGGCAGAGAGAGAGAGAGAGACACAGAAACCGAAGCAGGCTCCAGGCTCTGAGCTGTCAGCACAGAGCCTGATGTGGGGCTTGAACCCATGAACTGTGAGATCATGACCTGAGCCAAAGTCAGATGCTTAACTGACTGAGCCATCAAGCACCCCAACATCAATAACATTTTTAAAGAATGTTTGAAGAAAACTAGTCTGTTATTTTTGCCCAAGTGTTGTGGGTTGAATTATGTCCTTCAAGAAAAGGGATGCTGGGGTCCTAACCCTCCAGTACCTCAGACTGTGCCCTTATTTGGAGATAGAGATAGGATCTTTAATAGGCCATCAAGTGAAAATGAGGTCATTTGAGTAGGCCCCAGTCCAGTATGACTAGTATCCTTATCAAAAGGGGAAATTTGGACACACGACACACACAAGGAGATTATCACGTTGAGGATGAAGGAAGAGATCAGGGTGATGCATCTATAAGCCAAGGAGCGCCAAAGATTGCCAGCAAACCACCAAAAGCTGGGCAAGGCTCTCTCTCACAGCCCTCAGAAGGAACCAACCTTGCTGACCCCTTGATCTTGGACTTCTAGCCTCCAGAACTGTGAGACAAAACTTTTCTTTTGTTTAAGCCACTCAGTGGGTAGTGCTTTGTTATGGCAGCCTTAGCAAATTAATACACCAAGTATTTCCTATTCCTGTTATTCTTCTTCCATTCCTTAAGTTCCAGATTGCCTTCTGGTATCATTGCTCTGCAGACCGAGCAACTTCCTCGAGTGTTTTTAGTGCTCTATCTTCAAGTTCACTGACTCTTTCTTCTGTTATCACTCCTCTGCTGTTGAGCCTGTAATGGGCCGAGTAGTGTATCCCCCAAAATTCATGTTCATCTAGAACTTCAGAATGTGACCTTATTTGGAAATAGGGTCTTTGGAGATGTAATTAGTTAAGGATCTCAAGATAAAATCTTCCTAGATTTAGGATGGGCTCTACTTCCAATGACTAGTGTTTTTAAAAGAGAAAGTGCAGGGATATTTGGACACAGAGAGGCACAGAGGGAAGAAGGCCACGTGAAGGGGGAGCCAGAGGATGGAGTGATGCTGTCATAAGCCAAGGGGCCACCAAGAGCTGGAAAAGGCAAAGAAGAATCTCCCTAAAGCTTTTGGAGATAATGTGGCCCCGCTGACATGTCATTTCAGACTTCTAGCCTCTAAGACTGTGACAGAATAACTGTTATTTTAAATCACCTCGTTTGTGGTCATTTGTTTTGGTAGTCCTAGAAAACAAATACAGAGGCCTTCCTGTGAGGCATTTTTTTTCTTTTTAATTCCAGATTGTGTATTCTTTAGCTTAAAATTTTACATTTGATCCCTTTTTGTAGTTCCTATTTTTCTGCTGATGACTTCTATCTTTTAATTTATTTCATGAGCATTTATCTTTACCTCTTGGCACATAGTTGTAACAGTAGCTTTAGATTATTTATTGGACAATTCTGACATCTCAGGTTAGGCATCTATTCATGATTTTATTTCCTGATATATACCTGGTCCTTTGTATGTTGAGTAATTTGGGGTTATATCCTGCCTATTATATTACTCTGGGTCCTGTTAAAATCTGTTTTGTTTCTTTTCATAGGAAATCAACCTACTTGGTTTCAGATCACAGGTTTTGTCCCTCCTCTGATGGCCACTGTTTCCAAAATGAAGTGTTTGAAGCCTTTGCCATGCTACCTTCTGTTGGTCACATGCACGACCAGCTCACAGGTGAGCCTGGGTTTATGTCAGCCATATACAGGCTTAGAGGATGCCTTCTCCCTTCTCTCTGGGTTTCCCTGCTACCGTCACTTGTGTGCTTCCAGGAAGCCCATTTCTGATTTTTCTGGTTAGAAAGATGGCTTTCTCTTGGAGTTTGTGAAATTATTTCCAGGGAACAGTGATAGCCTGGCCATCTCTTAAATAGGGTGTGTGTGCGTGTGTTATGTTTAGGCACGATGTCTCCATGGTTTCTTTGAGTAAATGTGAAGGGTGTTTCACCTTACCTACCTAGATTAATGAATGTTAGTTTAAGAGTTATTAACACTGGTGACAGATTATGGCCCTTATACCCAAGGCTGTAGCTCACCTCTTATCCCTGAGAATGCATTCTCATCACTTGCCATAACTCATTCAAGGTTTGCTTTTCCTCATGCTTCTGGACAGAACAGGCGAGATAATCACCTGGATGTGGTGGGAAGGGACACTTATCTGTGAGGACTAACCTGGAGGACTGCGAGAGGTGACGATAAGGTTCCAGTGTGTGCACAGCTCTCCACAGTCACATTTCAGTGGAAACACAAACACGTCCTGCAGGGTTAGGCAGCAGCAAGGATCCAGGCAGGAGCCCATCCTTTTTGTGTACCCTGAAGAAGAACTGATGGTGACATAATCCTCTCTGCCTGGTCTGGGCCAGGGGCCCTTGCAGGGGCAGAAAGCACCTGGCTTAATCTTCTAGGGATGATGGTGGCATAGGCCAGTACTTTAGAAAAAGAGCTGGGGGCAGTGGTAGCACTTCGCACTTGACTTTGTGGGTTCAGCGGGACCGGTCTGGCAGTTAGTGATGAGACTCATGGAAGGGGGTTAATGAGGTAGCACCCTGTAACAACACTCTTGTTGCTGATGCTTTTCTTTTGGCGTACGTTCACCTCCAATAACAGTGTGACTCCAAAAGGCTCCAGCACAGGTGCAAGAAAGCGGAGGAATTAAATAATGGCTCAGAGGGAGCAATAGAATTTTTTTCTAGTGACTGCCCTCCCTCCGCCTCCAACGTCAATAACGCAGTGACTTGACGGATGTTTGTAGCTCGCTGTAGCATTTGGTTCCAGCTGTGCACATGGCAAGGACAGCAGTGGGAACATGGTGTTTCCCACCTGCTCGTCACGTTCAGATGGGTGAGAACGTGTGTTTAAGTATGGTCTGTGTGCGTGGGTGTGTGGCCTATGTTTGTGTGTCTAAACTTCTATTTGTGAGGATTATATCACAGCCTAGGTGCCCAAGCTAACGAGGCATGTAGTTTTGTGTTTTTTTTTTTTAGTCAGGTCTGAAAGAAAGAAAGAAAGAAAGAAAGAAAGAAAGAACGAACAAGTAAGCTATTAATACTACCTCCTACCCAGTTTCCTCACTCCCTTAGATGAAGTCAAGGTATATTTTTGGTGTTGCCCGACACTTTAATTACAGATGTAAATTCAGGACAAACAGATCATTTAGCTTAAGCAGCTTTCATTTATTGGTAAATTGCCTAGCTGACAGTTATAAATAGAACATCTCTCACTGTTTCCATTTTTTTTTTTTTTTGTTTTTAGGAGAAAAAAATCTATAGAGAGGTAATAAGAGAGAGAGAGACAGAATATGAGAGAATCCTATACTGAACCACCCCTATACTGAATCCTATCCCTGAACTAGTTAGGATACCTCAACTAAATCCTGATTTTGGGAAGAAATGCTAGCCACCTTAGGCACCTTCTTCTGGGCCTTTTATGTCTTGCATAGTATAATTGAAAGTAATACCCATTCATTCACTAATTCTTTCATTCAGTCATCACACAAACATTCATCAAATATCTATGCCCGTGTGTCTTACATTTTGGTATTACTGGATTCCTCAGGTATTCATTAAAAACATAAGTCCTACTGTAGTCCTGTTGAATCTCCAAGGGGTAGGTCCCAGAAATCTGAGTTTTGGAAAGGCTGTTTTATGTTCTAGGAATGCAAAGGTGAACAGAACAGTCCTTTCCCCTTACTATGCCATCATTCAAGTGAACAGGTGAGCTAGTGCAATAAAAGTTCACCCAAGCCATGGAAGAAATACGCACAGGCGCCCATGAGACAGAGTGGTGACCTCCACCAAGGAGAGGACACAACTCCAGGCTGGCACCATCAGGTAGTGCCGCGTTGGCCCTCCATCAGTCATGGGGAAATGTTCAGTATTGTGTAGAGTGTGCCTAACGCTTTCTCCAATGCAGTAGCATCAGGTGTGGAATGAAGGGATGCGTCTGGCCCTCTACTGTCCTGCCCTTGCAGCGACAAGAGGACTAGGAGGACAGGGATATAGGGAGGATCTGACAGCTCGCCAACGCTTTCATTTCTGATGAGCCTCTTGGAGGTTTCTCTTTGTCAGTGTGGTAGAGGACGGACACCCTCAGAAAGATAGTTAGAAAGCTTACTGGGCTTATAGTCAGGAAACTCCAAGTCCAGATCTGACCCTTACCCTGGGCAATCTACTTAACCTCTCTCAGCCTTGTTTTCTCCATCTGTAAAGTCGGGTAATGTCCACACTGCAGAGTTGTTTTTGGAATTATATAAAAAATATGTAGTACATAAACTGCTCAGCATTGTGCCAGGCAGGGGGTTAGTGCTAATGAAAAGTATTTATTTTTATTAATAGTAGCAATCGCAATGGACCTCCACAGGTGACCCCTTGGCCACGAAAAGTCAACCTCCATATTACAGTGGCTCTCAACCATTCTGCCTCAGATCCCTGAGGACTGTGTCACCCTCCTGGCTGTCCCACCAGGGCAGTGATTTTTAATCTGGGGCACTTCTTTGTAGCTTAGGTTGGCCTCATCAAAATCCTCAGGTCATTTGGACACTCTCTTCCTGCCCCCCACTGGGATTTACTGCTTAGAGCAGTGAGTCTTGAGTGTGTGTGTGTGTGTTAGCATCTGCCGAGGAACTTTGTTAAAATACACATGCTGCATCCCACCACAGCCCTGATGAATCATAACTTCCCTGGTGGAGCATTGATAAATGTATTTTACGTTCCCGGGCAATGCTGATATACAGGCCTGGTTAAGAACGATTATCTTTGTGGATGTCTCTCTGCTTAATGCTGTCTCATTCAGCTAGCACAGCACTAAAAATTCTAGCAAAAAATAATGGTGTCCACGTGGCTTTTCAAAGCTCAGATAGACAGACACCGTGTGTCCAACTAAGGAAGTGATAAGTTGCATATATAAGAGGAAGAACTTGGCACATGAGGGCCCTGTACACAGCCCCGCCTATGATCATACTAGGTACTTAACAAAAGACAGCCCTTGTTGTTTATTGGTCTCAGAGACCTTAGTTCCTTGAAACACCTGTTTTCATTCTAGTAGAAGACTCCAAACCTAGGAATTGCGGAACTCACTGGCTATTTGGGAAGCATTTAGAAAATGGGACAAGAGGTGTCATACACAGGCTGGCAGCAGAGATCCAGAAAAGAAAGTACCATGGCCTCTGTTTTCCTTTTCCTTTTTGCTTCCGAAATGAGACAGGGAGAGCATCATATTAGCAGCTGGTGCGGCCATGGACAGTGATGGCTGTCTGATACTCACTCCCCGAGTGTGAACAACACCGTGATCCCCAGACTGCCTCAGGCTTTGCTTTTGTCTTTCTTATCATTCATACTTGAAGTCAGGGGCTCCTGGTCGCTGTGCAAAAACGAGTATAATCACATTTCCAACCGAGCCTACTGCAATGTTTCTGCCTCGCCATGAGACTCAGAGCCGAGATTTGAGTAGATGGGAAGTGAGGGACTCAACAGAGGGAGGAAATTCTGTCTTTTCAGCCCACAGAAGAGGGCATTTTTGGCTCCTGAGAATTAAGACTGGTGGAGGAGTTCACCCAGCTGGATCAGAGATTGGGAAATAAAGGTACTGAAGTCAGATGAGACATCTGTGGAGTACTTTCAAAAAATAAAGACTTCATGACAATGTATGGCAAGAGCTTGAATAACTATCACTGGTGCAGGCTCTCAATGACGGTTGGGGCTGAACTCCACGCTCAAGGTCCTTAATTTGTCCTTAGCCCCCAGCCAGACCTGCACCCTGCCAGGCAGAGAGGTGATCTGTTCGATCTGGAACCTCCAACTTTGGTGACTACATATTCTGCTTTATCGGGTCCTTAAATAAAGGCACCTTTTCTGTTAATCTCTCCTGTTAACAGTTCCTATCGCCCTGGGCTTACCCTTAAACTGCCTGCCTGTTAGAAAAGTGCAGACAGCACAATACAAGCTGGTACTCCGGCAATTGTTAAGATCTATTGTATGACATCCAGCATGCTGAGAAAAACTAGCCATTCACCTCACTCCATGCTATTCCTATCAGGAACAATGTGAAAAATATTCTCTCTTCTTTTGGCCAGCACCCCCCTCCTTAACTGAAAGATGATGTGTCTGCATCTGAAATGGGGGCGAGATGGGGTGGAGTATAGCTTTCCTGCCTCTAGAAAGACAAACTCGTTCACAGCAGGCCAGAACTGGTCAATCATTAGGGCAGGGTCCAGGCCTCTCATATTTGCGGGAACAGTGGGCTGTGTCAGTCCAGCATGGAATGCCAGTCCTGGCCTCTGAGCCTGCTAAGCCCTTCCCGGCGTGACTTTACCAGGCGAACTCCCACTCCCGACACACAAGTACATGCTTTAGGAAGATTTCTTCAACGTGACAAAGTGCACTTTAAAATCTGGGTTCTCCTTTCCCGAGCTCGGACCCAAACTTATCCTGAAATAGGAGAAGGCGCTGTAGGCAAAGACTGCAGAGGCGGAAGAAAGCGCCCGGCATGGCAGCGGTGACGACGAGTTGCCAGCAGGTGTCAGTGCGCCCTCGCTCAGTCGTGGCGCGCGGCCTCCGCCGCCAAGACCCCTCCTCACCGCGTTCTAAGGAGGTGCGGTCCAGACCCGCGACGGCCGGGTGTCCCGCAGACTACTCTGCGGCTAGAACCACAGGTGGCCTCCTCTTCCCCAAGCGGAGCTCCGGACTCGGGCGGGTCCCGCTTCCCGGGGGTGCTTCCCATTCCGCAGCTAGGGTTCGATCCGAACCTGTGCCTTCCTTTCTCACCAGAACCCCACTCGCCTCGCCGCCAGGAGCACTTGCGGTCGAGGGTGGCCTGGCCCAGGACCAGCGTGCTACGGATGCTACTTGTACCCGTGGCGGCTTCTCCCGATTCGGGCCCGGGTCCCCAACTCTCTTTCCTCCCAGGACCCAGCTGGATGGGGAGCACTCCCGGGTTCCCGCTGCTTTCTGTTCCGCGGGCCCGGAGCTGCGCGGCCAATTCCCAGCAGGGGCCGCTTCCACTCCCGGGGCACGCTCTTTAAACCCCTCGCTCACAGTACCCGCCTCTCCAAAGCGCCCGTCCCGGCCGGGGGGCAAGCCCTCCTCAAGGTACCGCGCGGGGCGCGGGAGCTAGACCCGCGGAGGGGAGGCGCAAGGGGCGGGGGAGGGTCGGTTTCCCACGTGGGGGCTGACGCCGGCTGCTCGGCAACGCTGGCTTGATCCTGGGGCTATAAAACCAGTCCACGGTGAGCGCGGCGGAGCAGCAGAGGCTCTGGCTTCGGTGCAGACGCCCAGCAGCCGGAGCGCTGCCGCCCGGCCACCCCCAGCAGCTTCTCCCCCTAGCCCCGCGTTCCTGCCCCAACTCACGGTGCCCTCGGACCCCGGCCCGTCCGGCTGGGCTGCGGCCAGCGCCCGCAGCTCGCCGGGCCAACGCCCAGAAGACCCTCTGCCTCGGCCGCGGCTCCCGGCGGGCCGGTCGCCCACCTGCCCCGGCCCACCTGAGGACGGGGGCGTCTTCATGCGGCCCGCACAGCGCTCACCCCGCCGTCGTCGCCGCCCCAGAGCTCCGCGCGCTGCGACCCAGCCCCAGCTGGGCACGCAACTTTGGAAGTCCGGCGGCGCTCCGAGAGGCGGTAGAGTCCGCACGCTGGCCCCAGCCCGGGCCCGGCCGGCACCGCCGCGTCTGGGGGAAGCGGGAGAGTCGGTATTCGCTTCGGGGATGTAAGAAGACAGGCGCGAGACCCCAGGCCCGCGTCAGCGCCCTTCGGCTGCCTCCCGGGGTGGGGGCGGGCCCCGCACACGGTAAGACCTCTTGCTTTCGCTCGGGCTCAAGAGTCAAGATATAGATATATTTTTAAAAATTTTCCGTCATCCTTCCAAGTCCTCAGGCCACCGATGGTGTTTGTTCTCCCTTCTTGAAGGATCTGTCTCCCTTTCCCCATCGGCTCGACCTACTCTCTCCCGCCGCTTAGAAATAAAACTTGTGCTGAGCTGGGAAAGAGAAGGCGCCCACCACGAGCGCCGCAAGCGCAGGCCGGGCGCCGTTCGCGGGAGCCGGGCCCATGGGCTGCTAGCGGCTCTCCAGCTCCGGCCGGCGTCCCTGCGGTCCCCTCCCCATGTGAGGCGCGTAAGGGCGAGCGGGGCGCGGGAGGAAGAGGAGGACCCACGGGCGCTGGGCCGGAAGGCAACTGGCAGCAGGCCCAGGCAAGCGGGCATCCGCGTTCATGTTCCGCCAGGAGCAGCCGCTGGCCGAGGGCAGCTTCGCGCCCATGGGCTCCCTGCAGCTGGACGCGGGCAACGCGAGCTGGAATGGGACCGACACGCCGGGGGGCGGCGCCCGGGCCACCCCTTACTCCCTGCAGGTGACGCTGACTCTGGTGTGCCTGGCGGGCCTGCTCATGCTGCTCACGGTGTTCGGCAACGTGCTGGTCATCATCGCGGTGTTCACGAGCCGCGCACTTAAGGCGCCCCAGAACCTCTTTCTGGTGTCTCTGGCCTCGGCCGACATCCTGGTGGCCACGCTAGTCATCCCTTTCTCGCTGGCCAACGAGGTCATGGGCTACTGGTATTTCGGCAAGGCGTGGTGTGAGATCTACCTGGCGCTCGACGTGCTCTTCTGCACCTCGTCCATCGTGCACCTGTGCGCCATCAGCCTGGATCGCTACTGGTCCATCACGCAAGCCATCGAGTATAACCTGAAGCGCACGCCGCGCCGCATCAAGGCCATCATCGTCACCGTGTGGGTCATCTCGGCCGTCATCTCCTTCCCGCCGCTCATCTCCATCGAGAAGAAGGGCGGCGGCGGCGGCCAGCAGCCGACCGAGCCGCGCTGCGAGATCAACGACCAGAAGTGGTACGTAATCTCGTCGTGCATCGGCTCCTTTTTCGCGCCCTGCCTCATCATGATCCTGGTCTACGTGCGCATCTACCAGATTGCCAAGCGCCGCACCCGCGTGCCGCCCAGCCGCCGGGGTCCGGACGCCGCCGCCGCGCCGCCGGGGGGAGCCGAGCGCAGGCCCAACGGCCTGGGCCCGGAGCGCGGCGTGGGCCCCGTGGGCGCCGAGGCCGAGCCCCTGCCCGCCCAGCTCAACGGTGCCCCCGGGGAGCCCGCGCCCGCAGGGCCACGCGACGCTGATGCTCTGGACTTGGAGGAGAGCTCGTCCTCCGAGCACGCCGAGCGGCCCCCGGGGCCCCGCAGGTCCGAGCGCGGCCCCCGGGCCAAGGGCAAGCCCCGGGCGAGCCAGGTAAAGCCCGGGGACAGCCTGCCCCGGCGTGGGCCGGGGGCAACGGGGCCCGGGGCGTCGGCGGCGGGGCCCGGGGAGGAGCGCGGCGGGGGCGCCAAGGCGTCGCGCTGGCGCGGGCGGCAGAACCGCGAAAAGCGCTTCACGTTCGTGCTGGCCGTGGTCATCGGCGTGTTCGTGGTGTGCTGGTTCCCCTTCTTTTTCACTTACACGCTCACGGCCGTGGGCTGCTCCGTGCCGCGCACGCTTTTCAAGTTCTTCTTCTGGTTCGGCTACTGCAACAGCTCCCTGAACCCAGTCATCTACACCATCTTCAACCACGACTTCCGCCGCGCCTTCAAGAAGATCCTCTGCCGAGGGGACAAGAAACGGATCGTGTGAGCGCCGGGTCCGCGACCCGCCAACAGACTGGCGCCCACTGCAGTCAGCGGGGATCGAGGGGAGCGTCTATATAGCCCAGCACTCTGAAACCCGGGTCCTGCCTGCTCCGTGTTTCCTGGCCCGACCTTGCTCCGTGGCCTTTGTTCTTCCCTCTCAGGGAAAGGCTGAGAGGGTCACCGGCCCCCCAGTTGTTGTTAGGGCCGCTTGTGACTTGGAACGATCTTCCTGGGTTCTTGGGCCCTCCCTAATCAGTATTGTTCCCTAAAGGTATTTTCACCTCCCCTGAGTCCAGTTCTCAATGCCGATCAGAGCAAGCAAACACTGGGCCCCAGAGGGTACTGCTCACAAAGGATTAATGGATGGGGTTACCCAGCCCTGGCTAATTGCTCTCCCCCTTATTCTAACTCTGTTTTTAAACAAATGCTCAGGGCAGCCCTGCCCATCCCCCCATCCCCCACTGTAAATACACACTATTTTTGATAGTACACGCTAGGATCCCCAATGTCTGGGCTTTTGATGCTGTTGGATATGCCCTTGAGGCTGATACATTGTCTTTGGTTCGGGCCAACCCCCTTTGTAATGCAAGTCGTTTTCCGGTGTCATTACCTCCTGTGTCCTTTTCACCAGCAACTGGTGACTGTCCCTTGGGCCTGGACCTGCTTTGAGATATCCTGAGGGGGAAAAGATTTCTGTCCATTTTTTTCCTGTGCCTAACAGCATAATTGCCTTTTCCTATGTAAATACTACAACGAAGGACCAAGACAGAAGTAAAGGAACCTTTCTGCCATGCAGCAGCCCTGTGTATAAAGCCATTATCCTCTGATGCACCCTTCACCCCAGCAACTCACTTTAAAAGTATCTCTTTTCTGTGTCCCTCCCTCCCTCTTTCCTTCCTTCCCTCCTCTCTCCAGGGCCACTGCTTGAAGAATATGTATGTTTCTATCTTGTATGTTTCTGCACCTGCCCCTCCCTCCCCAAAAGTGCTGACTGCAAGAAATCTTTTGGCTGCTGTTTTTAGACGGAGGAGTGGAAATTATGTGGAAGAAGCAAACCTGATACAATTTGCCCAAGGTAAACAGTTTGAAAAGACAAATGAGCCTGCCAAACTGTACAGTTCCTGCCCCAAGAGCTCTTAGGTATCAAAGTGTTGTCCTTTCGCCCCTGCTTTTCTGGTTGAGATCATGTCATTGATGAACTCCCCAAATCAAGGGAGAAGGGCAGAGACCTCGTGTTTACATCTGAGTTTCTACGTGTTTTAGACAGAGACTCTCTAAGGCCTGCGCTCTTATTTCACTAAAGACAAACTAATGTCAGCACATGTTGCTAATGATGGTGAATTTTTTTTAATAAAAAGTTTACAGATCAAATGTGAAATAAATATGAATTAAATGGTTCTGTTTGTTATCTGAGTTTCGAAAGCTTTGAGACTCTGGGAACATCTGATTATATATATATATATGTATGTATATATATATATATGTATATATATAAATTAAATAGTACATTACATTATAAAACACTTTTGAAAGTGCAAGCAATAACAAGGATACCATTTACTAAGTGTTTCTTATGTCCTGGGCACTATGATGAGCCCATCATGGGCTCTGCTTCATTTACTCTCCCTGCAAAACCTATGAGGTAGATACTATTTTTATCTCCATTTTACAGGTGAAGAAACTGAGTCTCAGAGGGCAAGTGCTTTGCTCAAGGTTAACAAGTGGTGGAGATGCATCATACCCGGCTTTATCAGGTTCCAGGGTCTGTACTCTTAACCTCAGAGCCTTGCCAAAATTACATTGACACTATAGAATGCTCCCAGCTGTGAAGTCTCTATCTAAAGTGTGCTATATACACAAAGTATGGGATGTAGCCCAAGTGTGTGGATACACACAAAATGTTACATACTGCAAAGTGTCTGTATGCCCTAAAGTGTGTATATACCTCAAAGCGTGGGTATACCTTAAAGTGTGGAATATACTTCAAAATGTGTATCGCACCTCACAGTGTGATAATATGCAACATGTGTCCCAACATGTGGGCCCTCTGTGTATGGCCCAGAGTGTGGCATATGCACAAAGTGTAGTATAAACACCGAAAAAAACCCCATATATTGGTTGGTGGCTTGAACTGTCTCTGGCCAAAGGCACGGATCCTTCCTATTGTGTTTCTGTAGTATTGAGTTCCACTCTGCTGTCTAGGAGGGCTTAAGATCCTCACCCTACCGTTCTGGTTATGTGACTTTGAAGCTGGAAGGGCTTTTAGAGATTCAGGAACCCAATCCCTTGTCTTCAAAGAGGAAGTGACTTGCTCAGCGTCTCACAGTTCTGGGTGACAGGTCTCTGCACCCAGGCTGCCTCATTCAGATAGGAACAGCCGAGCAGTGTGGAGTGGTTCTGTGCATATGTATAATCAGATGAGGCGCTGATGGAGAGCCACTCATGGACGAGCTGGTCTGAGGCAGTCAAGGGACAGGTCACGGTTTAGGAGGGTGGAGTTGTAAGGCCAGCCACCTCTCACACGTGCACACAAGGGCAAGGGTGTGTGTGCAGGGGTGGGAGAGCAGAGAGCTCTGGGAAGTGATCTGGGCCCTGAGGGGCCTGGGAGAGGGAAACAGTGGTTCTGAGGGGTCTTTGTTAAAGGTGGGAAGTTCCTGCCATCACCAGGCCTTCTGAGCTGCAGAGAGAAGAGTGGGCAGACCCTTGGCTCCTTGCCCAGGGGCTTCATAAGCCATGGCCTTTGGCACCAAGGCTGGCTGCCTGGTCTGGAGCTGGATCCTGCTCCCCACCCCCACTCAGCCTGTCTCTTCCCTACCACCGCCCCCCACCCCTCCCAACTCCAGGGCACCTATCGCCCCAAAGGCAAACAATGCCAGACAATAGGCCACCCTGGCAGGCCCTCAGGAACTGGGCTGTGTGTCCCAGACAAAAGGACAGATATAAACACTGCTGCTGTTGACTGTCTATTCTGCTGTTTGCCCTGCCCTCACCCCCAGGTGCCCTGCTCCCTGGTAAAGGGGGAAGTGTGAGCAATAGTGCCACGCAGTGCAGGCCTCTGGTGTCACCCCACATCCTCATTCCAGTGGCGGAGAAGCCTCCAAGATGGATAGGGCTGGGGAAAATAGGGGAAACAGGGCTTGGGTGCTGGGGTTTTGAGTTCCTGATGGACATCCCTGCTTGCTCACCGCAGAGGGCTCAAGCAACAGTCTGCAGAGGTCTGGGGTGGGGAGGGGATCTGAGGAGGTGAAAGGGCTCCGCACAGAGATCTTAGTGGAAAGATCAGGAGATGACTCACCCCACAGCTTTCTGTCTGCATCTGATCCTGACTATCCGGGCCCAGAGAATCTGTCTTTGCGGCCGCATCTCCTATTTTATGTAACTTTGGTTGAGGTATCAAAACCCACTGGCTTTTGGGTCTGAAGTCTGTCTGGCCAGATTTACTCCTGTGAGATGCCTTGAGTTGGGGAAGGGTAGTGCCCTGTGTGAGCCTGGACACAAGCACAGCCTTCTCCCCCCAAGGCTTTGTTCATGGTCAGTTTCTGCTACACTAACGGGCTGGAGAGAATGGGAAGCGCTTGGGCTCTCCCTCTCTGTGAGTCTATAATCGAATCAGAGTTTGAGAGCCAGAAATGTCCTCCTGCATTTTCAGCCCCCACGTTGTGCTGTTCAGGGACCTGAGACCCTGACAAGCTGATCGACAGTGTGACATCACAGTCCCTCCAGCAGATCCTCCCGGCTCTCTGTCCGATCACAGATATTCAGCATGAATTCTTTTCCGTGGTTCGATAAGGGAGTCGCTGATAAACCCCAGACACCCCTCTGTGCCTGCTGTGTGCTGAGCAGCACGCCAGGCACCGCAAGGCGGTTCTCTTCTTTCCATGCATGGGTCCTGCAGAGCCTGGCACTTGTCTCTGTGGGAGGCAGTGGAAATTAGGGTCTTCCCTGCACTCTAGAAGCCTTAAGGCCGTGTGGGGAGACGGGAAGTGCCTGCGGGAAGCATCAAGTAGCCATTCAGCAGTGACAGTGTGGTGGGGGGCAGTGGATGTGTGCGCCCACCAAGGGCATTGGGCATCTATCTGTGCCAGGTGTGTGCAGCGAGGGAGAGGACACTGTGCCTGGGAGCTCAGGGGGTAGGATGTGGGAGGCAGGGTGTCAGGACTTTGGCTGAGTGAGGAGGGGCATGAGCTCCTGTCCTCATTTGAGTATACCTGTCAGGAAGCCTGCCTCCCCACCTCAAGGAGAGTAGCCGGATCCCGGTCTCCAGGCCCCTGCCCTTGCCGGAGTCAGCAGCCCATATCAGGCGTGGCGGTCAGGCCTCTGCCCTGGGCCCCGCCACCCCTCACAGTGGACCTGGGAGTCTGGGATGAAGGAAGGGGAGTCTTCCGCAGCACGGGGCGTGCCTGGGAGGGAAGCCATGTGAAGGCACCAAGCACAATCACAAACACCAGGGTTTGTTTTGAAAATAACATTGATCTCTTTGATTTCCAGAAATCCTGGGGTTTAGAGTTAAGTACAAAAATGGAACAGAGTCTGTTGGAAGGAACCTGGACCTGAGCATTAGGAGGCCTGGGTTCTAGTCCCACCTTTGCCTTTTACTAGTGGTGTGACCTGTGACCTTGGGCAGAGCCCTTTCTGAGCCCCCGTTTCTTCACTTTTTTTTTTTCATTTATAAAATGAAGAAGGTTGGTCTAGGTCAGTGTTACTTAAACGTGTGTTCCATGGAGTTTATGTAACTACAAAATCAATCTCAATCTCTCTCCCTCTTTTTTCCTTCCTCTCTCACATATTTACCATCTGTCTCTCTGTCCATCTTTCTGTCTATCAACTATCAGTGAAATACTGGGTTACATGACCTTTAGCAGGAAGCTTTTCTTCAGGTCCTGTCAGAGCCTTGGGATTCTCTGAGAGGAGATCATATGGTGGGTTGTGTTTCGCAAACTCCCTGGACTGCAGAATTCTATTTTTCAAAGAGCAGCTCAGTGAATCATGTTCACTGGAACACTTGTTGGGTACTGTTAGCCTAAGAAATCACACTGGGCTTTTCTGTTGATCTCTTTTAAGATTCTAGAAAATGCTGGCTTTACTTTTTCTGTCCTGCTTTTAGGTGAGGCACACGGGGCCGGGGGCAAGCCGTAGGTTTTCCTTGGGGACGCTGGGGACTCTAAGAGCCGTGAGCCTCACTGAGGCTTGGGGTGGAAGTGAGAGTTTGGTGTGAATCTCAAATGTGGGCTCTACCTCTGTGTATGTGTGCCCATGTGAGTAGTGTGTGTGTGTGTATGCAGTGTGAATGGCTATGTGTCTATGTGCGAGAGTGTACATGAATGTAGTTGTGTGTGCACGTGTCTCTGTGTGCAAACAGGTTAAAAACCTCTTTCACAGGGATATTTTGCTCACCAGGACCTGGGGTGGAAGCATCGGGGGAGTTGAGGACAAACGTGTATGTAGTGGAAGAAGAGGTCACACAGAGAATTAAAGGGGAGTGTAGTGTGTCATTGATTCTCATAACAATTAGCCCCTCTCCAACTTGTGGTTTGTCTCCTCCTCCTCACCGCCCCCCCCCCCCCCCATGCTGGAATGTGGATTCCCTACCAGGGTAATGGAGCTGAGCTAGAAGGAGGACGGGATGATGGAATGTGGACGTTAAAAAAAAATTTTTTTTAATGTTTATTTATTTTTGAGAGAGAGAGAGAGTGTGAGTGTGCAAGTAGGGCAGGGGCAGAGAGGGGTGGAGGGTGGGGACAGAGGATCCAAAGCAGGCTTTGTCCTGACAACAGTGAGCCTGATATGGGGCTCGAATTCGGGAACTGGGAGGTCATGACCCGAACCTGGAGTCGGACGCTCAACCGACTGAGCCACCCAGATGTCCCGGACTGTGGACATTTGGGAGAGGCCAACACTGGTTCTCTAGCAGGTGTTCTTTAATTTTTTTAATTAATTTTTAAAAGTTTTTACATTTGAGAGAGAGAGCGTGCACGCATGTGCGCAGGCACCTGAGTGGGGTAGGGGAAAGAGAGAGAGAGAGAGAGAGAGAATCCTAAGCAGGTTCCTTTCTGTCATTGCACAGCCCCAGGTGGCGGGGGGGCGGGGCTTGATCTCCCGAAGAAGCGCGAGATCATGATCCGGAGCTGAAATCGAAAGTCCCACGCTTAACTGCCTGAGTCACCCGGGGGCCCCTCTACCAGCTGTTTTTTTGTTTGTTTTTTTGTTTTTTTTTTTTTTGTTTTTTGTTTTTTGTTTTTAGCAGCCTGGCTCTCCTGTTCTCCGTGGAAGGGGGAATTTATTTCATTACAGGGAGTTCTGGAGGGTGTGGGAGGCCAAGCTGGAGTGGGCTTTAAGGCTCTTTCCAGCTGTTCAAAGGCAGGAACTTGGGGCCTCTTTGGAATCTGTATCTGAGCTAAACAAGATGGCGCACACAGAAGGTGAGTAAAGAGAGATTGAAAGGGGACTATTTACAAGGTGCAGGCAAGGGGAACCCACAAGCGGTGCTGAAGGACCTTGGGAGTGCACAGTGGGAGCTGTTAGCACCCTCTACCCAAAGGGGTGAGGGGAGGGAGATGTAACCAAAACCATTAGAACCGCAGTTCTGGGGCCCCCCGTCCCCCGCAGCCACGGTCAAAGCTTGTCTGGACGGGGTGGGGGAACCCCGAGAATCGGTACCTTCCCCGCTCTCACTCCCACACCCGAATGGCTGCCCTTAGCCGCAACACAGAGAGCACGGAAGAAAGTAAGGGTAAGGGAGCGGCTCCTGGGGACAGCCTTCCAGGGCTTGGAAGAGGGTGGACGAGGGCAGGGGCTGTAGCCAGAGGGGAAAATCAGGAATAGCTAGTGTAGGACCCGACACCTGAGAACGGCCAAGTGCCACCACTTCGGGGAACAGACTGGAGGGAGGCCAGCTGCTCGGTTCCTTCAATGTGGCCGTGGGCTAGCAGCTTGGGTCACTGGGCGGCTCTAGAAGAATAACACAGGTCCTCTTTCCGTCCACTCTGTGTTGGGGTTGTTACGAATATGACAGAGTGTGTATGCATATAGACACCCAGACGTATGTGCGCGCGCACACACACACACATACACGCACCCATCCTCCCCGCCTGCTGGTGAGTCAGGTGAGAGACGGCCCTAGGGAACCCGAGGAGCTGGCTGTTGACCAGATTTCTCTAGGCTCTCCTCATGTCTGTGACTTGGTCCCCACATAGGAGGCCAAGAAGCAGACTGAGCTGCCCAGCAGTGGTGAGCCATGAGGCAGGGCCTGGTGAGGAGGGGTCGGTGGTCACACCTGTCCGTGGGGTACACTAGGGATTGTGTGGGTCCTTACTCAGCACCTGTGAGTACCCCATAGCTTTCCTTCTTGGAAGATACTCACTGAACGATTCTTTTTTATGCCCTGGCCTCAGAGAAGGCACGGAGTTTTAGTGAATGATAGATTCCTTTCTTCATTCATTCACGTATTTATTTAACAACCCTGTTTGGGAGCTGTCCCCAGACTAGTCTCACTGATCTTGCTCTGTTTGTGCTCAGTGCTGTGGTGAACAGGATGAGGGGCTTTGCTCTGCCAGATTTCTTTAGGGAGGAGACAGATATAAGCGGGCAGCCGGGAGTGGTTAAGGAGGGTGATGGGGTTGGGGGGTGCAGTGGGCGGTGGGACCTCACTGCCAGGGGGCCTGGCCTGGGCTAAGGCATCAGAGGAGGGTCCCTGGAGAGGTGACAGCAGGATGAGAACGGAGGAATGGGCGAGAATGGGTCTGGCAAAGATGGTGGGGGTGAGAGGGGAAGCCTCGTATGTTCCAGCTACTAGACAAAGTCCACTTCGGTGGGACTGGGTGTGAGAGGCCGAAAGGCGAGTGGAGAAGCGGGAGAGGGCAGGGCCCCTCATAGAGCCACCTGGAAAGATTTGTCCTGAGGTCAGTGGGGGGCCACTGGAGGGATTTTAGGGAGAAGAGGAGCACAATCAGATTTTGTTTTAAAATGTTGATTTATTTCTGAGAGTGTGAGTGGGGGAGGGGCAGAGAGAGAGTGGAGACAGGATCCAAAGTGGACTCTGAGCTGTCAGCACAGAGCCTGATGCAGGGCTCGAACTCACAAACCGTGAGATCATGACCTGAGCCAAAGTTGGACACTTAACTGACTGAGCCACCCAGGAGCCTCCAGATTTTTTGTTTGTTTGTTTGGAACGATCATTCTGACTGCACCTGGAGGCTAGTGGGGGGGAGCCGGGCAGTAACCCAGAAGTGACAGTGTCCTGACCAGGGTGCTGACAGGACACTCGGGAAGCCAGGGCTCCTGCCTCCCCCACGGTTGCCCAAGGGCAGTGCCAGCCTCTGTGCAGACCGAGATACTGGGATTTCAGAGGGACCCTTGCTTGTGAAGTGCACCTCCAATCCCCCCACTCCCATCGTGGATTTCTCTGTCTTTAGAGAGTGGTTCCTGGGCTCAGAGCTTCCTGCTCACGGTTCCGTGAAATCACCCCTCGGAGGGTGAACTCAGTTGCCTCGGTGCTGCGTAAAGGCCTCGTCTCTGGCTGGCTGGCTGTGAGGCCTCATCTGCACCCTCCTGTTTCTGAACCTTGGCTGCCTGGTGTGTACCACAGGCCAGGGAGGAAAGCACGCAGGCCGTGTGCACTGCCCAGCTGCTGAAGCCTAGGTTGTAATGTGAGCTCAGATGAGGGCCGGCAGGCATCCGGCACCCCAGGGATTCTGCTTGGAGTCCAGCTAAAGCCCCAACACTGGGGCTGGCCCTGCTGGCTGCTGGGCCTGGCTTGTGCAGGCGTCTCCGGGAGAAAAGCCTTCTGTTTGCAAGGAGTTTGGGGAACTTGTGATTCGACCCCCCTGTCTGCTCTGCCTGCCTCAAGAACTCTCAGCTACAAACTCACTGCTCCTGGGGGGGTCTTTTCCTAGATCTTCCACTTTGTTTGCTTGAAACCCAGGGCTTATGCTTTCAACATTTCCTTGCTTGGGAGGGATCTGTCTCTCTCAGGAGTTCCCAGAGAGGGTGCCAGGTCTTGGTGGGAATGGGCTGGTGTCCCTGAGAAGGGCATTTTATTTTTATTTTATTTTATTTTATTTTATTTTATTTTTTTTAAGTTTATGTATTTATTTTGAGAGAGAGGGAGAGAGCACGCGTGTGCACCAGTGGGGGAGGGGCAGAGAGAGAGTACGAGAGAGCATCCTGAGCAGGCTCTGTGTGGACAGATCGACGCAAGGCTCCATCCCATAAACCGCGAGATCATGACCTAAGCCGAAATCAAGAGTTGGAAGCTTAACCGACTGAGCCACCCAGGTGCCCCGGGAAGGGCATTTTAAAGGTAAGACTCTGGGGTTGGAAAGATGTGATTCTGATCCTGGTTCCATCACGTAGCTTTGATTGGAACCCTGCAAAGACGATCGAGCCTCTTTTTTTTTTTTTATTGTAACCTGGAGATCATGGTTGCTGGTGTTTGGGTGGGTTACCCAGGTCAGTGCCTGGCAGAGGCTGGAGGCTCGTGTGTGCCAGCCTTTCCCACTTCAGTGGGAGCTGGAGGCTTGTTCTTGGCTCGTGAAGCCGCTCTGGGCTGGGCCGCGCAGCGCTGGCCAGTTTGGAGGCGGCGGGGCGGGGGGGGGGGGGTCGGCGAGCAGCCTGCACTTAGAGCCAGTGTTTTAGGGTGACTTGTGACAAAGATTTGACCTCTCAGGCTCTTAACTCTCTCTTTCCAGCCTTCAGTAGAGCGAGAAAGTGGGACCGGATGAACTCTGAGGACCACGCGAGACCCAGGATGACCACAAAGGTCTGTAATGAGGCGGCCCCGAAAGCAAGGTCTCCCGGCTCCCCTTGTTGTACCGCAGGTGAGTTTTACTGTCTCCTGATTCTAACACTCTTGTTTCTGCCTCCGTAACTGCTCAGGCGATTCTCCACGTAGAACGGTCTGCATACTCTCCCCCCGGCTGCCTCGCGAAATCACACCCAAACTTGAAAGCCAAGCTACGCCACAACTTTCTAATTTTAATAGAGGAAAGAGCCTGAGGTTTGGCATCAATTTTTCCAGGGCTTATACCTTGGGTCTGAGTCCCTGCCAACTTCCCTCCTTGTCCCCGAAGGTGGCAGATGCCCACATGGGGCTGCATGGTGAGGGGCTCCGTGTGCTGCAGAGAGGGGCTTCCCACCTCCTCCTCCTCCAGGCACTGTGGGAGGAGCTTTTCACCTTTCTACTCGTTCAAACGGGTTTGGAGCCAAGGGTTCGTGTCTTCACAACTCTACTGTGCCCGCTTCGTAGGGAACTCTTGGTCAGAAGAGCTTCAGGTGTAAAGCAAGAGGGGAACGTGAGAGACATAGACATTTTGCTTTTGGAAAGAAGACATCTCCCCTTCCAGCACTCCCCACCCGCCTCCCCCCTTGCCTGCATGGTCTCCCAAGGTCTCCGGCAGCCGGGAAAGAGGAGCTTGGTTGTTGGTGTTAGATGGACATGGCTAGCACCGTAGCTCCATTCCTGGCTGTCTCTGTGACCTTGGACAGGGTGTTTCATTTTCCAGGGTTTCAGTGTCCTTTTCTGAAAAAGGGGTAAGACATTACCTGTTTCCACAGTGTCATGGCTGCAGGGCTGTCATGTCGTATCCACATGTTTGTCATGTTTTATCCCTGAGAGTGTGAGTTCCACCAGGCGAAGGGCTCGGTTTCCTGCTGAGTCCCAAGCTCTTCCAGCCCATAGTTGGTGTCCAATAGACCTTTGTCAGATGGATGAGTGAATGACACTTAATGTGATGGGGTGCGTCAAGACAGTAGGTGGGACCATCGGGCACCATGCTAACACACAGAATCGTGGGTGCAGAGGTGAATACATAGTGTCAGGAATGAAATAGGCACACCCTCTGTGTGACCCTCCCCTCACAGGCATGCCTGCTGGGTAGGATGGAGCGGATTATGTTCTTGGAGAACAGGGGCAACAGTCTTTTGGGGAAGAGCCTGTCTCCAGCTTGATGAAGTTCTCTCTCCTAAAGGTTGTTAAGCAGAGGTGGATCTGGTAAAAGGGTTCCTTCTCTGGGCTAAGGCTGAATCAACTGAGATCTTTGGGTTTTCTGACCTCCCAAGAGCTGTAGTTCTGCTTGGTGCCTGAAATGACTAGAGAATGAAGGCAGGTATGCCAGGGTGTGTGGACAGACCTGAAGGGTGTAGACTCTGGGGCCTGAGGGTCATGGAGGGACCTCCAGAGAGAACACCTTTGTGCAGAGCCTTGTGGGATGGAGGTGTGTGTGTATATATATGGTGTATGCTGTATAGATATAACTATATATGGTATATGGTATATATGATATGTATACATTTCGTATCCAGTGGGATAAGTGATTGGGGATGTGGAAAGGGTTTCAGCTTTTAAACCCAGAGAGATGATATATTTAGTCAGGGTTCTCCAGAGAAACAGAACCAACAGGATGTGTGCATGTATACGTTTTTCTCTCTATATCATCTCTCTCTCTTCTTTCTCTCTCTCTCTGTTTTATCTCTCTCTCTTTCTACATATGTATGTATGTATGAATGTATTTATGCATGTATGTATCATCATTTATCATATGGATTTATTTTAGAGAATTGGCTGACAGATTTGTGGAGGCTGGCAATTCCAAAATTTGCAGGGTAGGCTGGCAGGCTGGAAGCCCCAGGAAGAGATGTAGTTTGAGTCCAAAGGTAGTCTGCTGGCAGAATTCCCTCTTGCTTGGGGGAGGTCAGTCTTTCTCTATTGAGGCCCTCAACTGACTGGATGAGGCCCACCACATTATGGCAGGCTAACTGCTTTACTCAAAGTCTACTGATCTAAATGTTAATCTCATCTAAAAATGCCTTCACAGAAACATCTTGAGCAATGTTTGACCAACTATCTGGGGCTAGCCAGATAGCCAAGTTGACCGTCATAAAATTAACCATCACAGATGGGTTTAAAACAAAACTCTGGTCTAGAAGTTTGTACTCAGAGCAATGAAGTTGGGGGAGGGGCAGGTGTTCCTGTGCCAGCTGTTAGTTAGCCCATGTACGAAAGGTGGTTTCAGCTCAGTAAGACTGGCCCTGACTCAATGGGGAAGGACAAGAAAGGGGTCAGAAGTAATCAGTTTATGTGATTCAGTGTTTCACAGTCACATTCATGGCGATCCCCTGTGTGTACAAGAGCACACCCCAGCCTTTATTTTGCTCTCTGGATGACTCAACTCCATGCTACTCCCTGTGGAGACTGTGAGGGGAGAGCCTCAAAGTCAGGGGCACTTTGTGCATGCGTGAGTAGCCACTTCTGGGTTACTATTACGTGGCTTGGACCTGGCAGGGTTTGGGCCTCCTGATCACTCTCACTGATCTTCACGCAGCCCTGGGATGAACTCACTGTTCACAGTATTGGTCCTGAACCACTCACTGCAGTTCACCTGCCCAACACTGTCACGTCTTACTCTTGGCTGTCCAGGTGTCCAATGTGGTCACTCGTTTTGTCATTTTTAAATTTGTTTTGTTTTGGATTTGGCACATGCTGTTGTCTTCTGAGCCTTGGATGTTCTTGATAATGTTGATGATGATGATACTTGCTCAGTAATGGTGATGACTGCTCTCTGTCCCAGCAACGCATAAGAGAACGTCTTGGACGTGCCTCTCTGACCCGGTCCCTAGGAGGGTGACAAGCATGACTCATACTCTGCTGATCACAGCTTTACAGATGAGGCCTGCACGGCCCTCATGGGGGAGGACCATGGTAACAGTGGAGGGGGGGAGTAGATACAGGGTAATCTTTGCTAGGTATCACCTCCAAGTTCTTTATGGGGTTGGACACTTTGTTTGACCTTCTTCGTATCCCCAGCTTTCCCAGTGCACTCCCAGGAATCTCTCTACACTGAAGCAGAGAGAACAAAGGTGATGGTTTCTATTTGTAGCTCACCAAGGTCATGTGTATGATGATGTCAACATGTGAAAATTGATCTATTTATTATAAATCCTGTGGTGAACATTTGTGGTTTGCCTCCCCAGACCCCATTTCCTCCTCTGCCTCCCCCCACCCCAGTCTGTGTTTAGACACTTCCCTCTTACCACTCTTAGTCTGCAGGGTTGGTGTGGGGCTCCAAGGTAGTCATAGGAAATAAGCCCAGACCTGTAGGCTACAGTGTATGTCCTACCCTAACTGCAGTGACCAGGTCATTGTCTTAGTCCATTCAGTCCCCTGCAGACTGTGATACTATACACAGGGTGGCTTATAAACAACAGAGATTTATTTCATTCAGTCCCCATAGACTATGATACTATACACAGGGTGGCTTATAAACAACAGAGATTTATTTCTCACAGTTCTTGGGGCTGGCAAGTTCAAGATCAGGGTGCCAGCATGGTTGAGTGAGGACCGTCTTCCATGTTGAAGACTTTGTTTTATCCTCGTATGGCAGATGGGGCAAGGAACTCTCCGAGGTCTCTTTTATAAGAAGATTGTCTTCTTACAATTTGATTTATAATGGGATTTTCTAATCCCATTCATGAGGGCTCTACCCTCATGACCTAAGCACCTCCCATTGGCCCTACCTCCTGTGAAGGCCCCACCTCCCCTACCATCACAATGGGGGGTTAGGATTTCAACATACAAATTTTGAGGGGGACATGAACATTCAGATGATGGCAGTTATGGTCCCATCCTTGAATTAGTCAGAACCAGTGAGATGCCAGAAGATGTTTGCTGGAATTGTTAGGAGAGAGGTAGGTGTACTTTTTGACTGGACCTGTTGAGTCCATCTGTCACCTGGGAGGGACCATGGTAGTTAGAAGAGCTCTGAAAGAGATGGAGCCTTGATGATACCAATTTAACCCTTAATTGAGATGTGTGTGAAATAAGACTTACCTCTAGATTAAAAAAAAAAAATTTCATTTGGCTTAAAGTGACAGATTTTTCTGTCACTTGCAACCAACAAAAACCTAATGGATATAGCCCTGTCCTTTGGGTCAAAATCACCTCATCCATATTCTCAAAGGTTGCATGACTTTAAAGTGAGCTTACTTGTTTTGTTTTACTTCTTTTGTAGGTGCCACTTGGTTCTTATGTTCTGATCAATTCTGCAGTTCCAACTGTGTTGACACTGCTCTTGGTTTTCAACAGCCTTACGTAGTTCTTTGAACTTGTGTGGAGGCCATCACTCCAAATTCAGAGATTCATAGCCCACATGCTATGGGAGCCTACAGACCACGTATATGGGGCTAGGGGTACAACTCCTCAGATGAGTTGGGAGGAGCTGTCAGTCATTCATTGATTCCTGGAATTCTTTTATGCTGTGAGTAGGAGGCAGAAGACTCCTGGTCACCTGGACTTCCAGTTCTGGGGTCGAGTTTACCCTTCATGTGTTTCTGATGAGAACAGTTGTTCTCACAGCAGTTTCCTGCCTGAGCAAATTGTCTGACACAGTCATCATTACCAAAAGCAATCAAGTTCATGGCCCAAATCCCAACTGTCCCTAAACAGGAGCTGTTGTCACTCTGATTTATTTCATGGCTAAACCTTCCAGGAACTGGGTTTAGAGATTGTTGAAATGTGGATGCATTTTTTTGTTGTTGTTGTTGAGTTTTGGGGACATTCTTCTTTGATCTCGTTGGCAAAATGAAACCATATGAGCTAAGAGCATGGGTGGTTTGGGCTACTAGCTTTCTGTACTTACGTTCTGCCTCTTTACACACTTGTATAGATGTGAGCCTTTGAAACTGTGCATTGGTGATTGGGCATGAATCTTACAAGTGTCATTTTATGTCTGTAAATCGGTTGTGTGTAATGTGAGTCCAGTGAGAAATTAGAGTGTTGTGGTCAAGAGTACGTACTCTGTGCTCCTTATAAGTGACGCCATACCAGAAAGAGAAAAGTCTGAAGTCTACATTCATTCATCTTGTCTTTCCGAGACAAGCTGGGATGTCACCAGCTCCACCCATTCCTCTATGTTTCTGTCCCCCCACTTATGATCTTTCCAGACTGCTTAATTCTACCACCTAGTGGGATGAATCCTAGATCTTTATCTTGCCATGTTATTTGAGGTGGTGGTGGTGGTGGGGTCTATGTATGCCTTTCCTTTCTCTCCAACTAACCTGAAATGGCTGGGTGGGTCAAGGCTGTGCCTTATTTCTCTACAAAGCAACCTCTCCTGCCCCCACCTGGCATCTATCACAGTGCCCTGCATAAAGAGGGTATTTGGTATGGCTTTGTTGACCCTAGGATCTTTTCTGCCATGGGGATAGGTGAGGGTCAATGAGTGTGAAGAAAGAGCCTGAGGAGAGCAGTTAGACGTGGGAGGGGAGGTGTAGGTCGGGTGGCCGAAAGAGAAGGGAAGTGGTCAGTGACAGAAGGAAGTTAACTCCTCCGCCATTGTCTAGTCTGTGTTAATGTGCCCCATTGGCTGCACTGAGCCCCCAGTAAAGTGAGCCTGGGCTTGTAACTTGAAGTGAAGCTGGGGACATGGATGCAAAAGTGACCACAGCCTCGTAAACAAGGTGAATTGACCTGCCGATGTGGTACACTTCCCCTAGGCCAGTCCTATTAGTGGTCTGTGTCCTAAACCATGAGGTGTGAGTAACATGGCAGGGCTACGGGCCACAGAGCAGTGGACAAAGGGCTTGCCCTTGCCCTTCTTGGGCAGAGAGTGTGGAAGGCATCTGGAATTGGTCCCTGACCCTCCGTCATCTGCAGCCTTATCATAAAGATCTCATGAGCACAGAGATCTTGTAGATCCCAGCCCTGTTTCCAAAGCAGCTGCGTTGAAATGGGACTTCATCCCTCTACTACCTCTGCCCCAGTGTGACCAATCGTCCCCCTCTGGGAGCCACCCTTCACCCTTAGGCCCTGTGCTCGGTTGTTGACCAGGGAAGAACAAGAGGAATAGCCCTGCCCTCCTCCTCCAATCTGAGATGGCCTGGAGGGTTCTCTTAGATGCTGGATCCCAGACTCGCCTACGTGCACGTGTGTGTGTCGTGTGAGAGACACAGAGCAAGAGAGGGTGACTTAAAGTTGAACAGGAATAGGGGCCAGTCACAGGCAGAAAGTCACAGGGAGCACTTCCTCTGTCTCTGCTGTCCTAGGCCCAGCCCTGGGGATGGTGACTCTCCTGGCACAAGATGTCCTGAGCAGGAGAGAAGCACAGAGGGCCCAGGCACTTGGAGGGCTCCTCCCTTCCAGCAGTGAGCAGTGTGCTTCAGGGAGAGAAGCCCATGAATGACAGCTTTTCCTTGCTTACCAAGTGTGTGGCCTTAAACAGGCAGCCGGGCCTTGGCTTCTGAGCCGAGCCCCAGGCTCTGTGAGAGGCCCCGGTGCCCCCACTTACTATCCCCATGACTTGGGCACATCATCTCCCTTTGCTTTGTCTCAGCTTCCTCATCTGTAAACTCGGTATCCTACCATCACCCCTGCAGGTAAGTCAGATGCGACCGTGAATGGGGCAGCACTTTGCAAACTGTAATGTTCCTGCCACAAAGCAGGTGATAGACCACAGGGACCCCATGCTGCGGTGCTGGGGCTCTGCAGAGGACATGGGGACAGGGAAGGCTGCTCTGAGGAAGGCAATCTGGTCCACATAGGAGTCTTGAATCTTTGTCCCTTTGCAGTGGGCCATGAGAAATCAGGAGCTCAGCTGGGCTTTGGGGCAGTGAGTGTAGGTGGCTGCAGTGGATGGAAAGACAGGCAGAGGGACCTTGTCTCTTGTTGCTTCCAATTTATCTAGTCACTTGCTCCTCTTCTCAGAGCTGAGTCCTTCCTAAACTGCAGCAGGAACCATGGGGGCCCTAGGACCTTCAAGTGTGAAATTTTTATGGAGGTGGTGCTTGGGGACTCGGGAAGAAAAGCAGCCCTCTGGCATTGTCTCAGTCTTGGCCGCCCCTAAAAATACGATGTGATACAGCTAATGAGAAAGCACGACAGGCCTGGCTCAGCATGACCTAATATAGCCTGGCATTCAAGCCCGAACCAGGACGTAAATGGGGACTTGAAATTGAAAACACAAGATGTCTCCAATGGGATGGCAGGGAGCCCGCTGTGATCTTGATGGCAGGGCACACAAAGGGGGTCTGAGTAGAGGTCCCTGGAGGCTCTGCTGGGTTTACTGGTGTGAATGGGGTTGGGACTCAGTGGAGAGCACCCGCCTGCAGCCTCTTGCCTACTTTTTGGCGAGTGGGTCAGCATCAGGTTGATCAGCCCAGTTAACTCTTGTGGGGAGTAGTGATGGGCTCTGTGCCACCAGGTTATAAACTCCATCACGCCAACCCTTTAGAGAGCAGCACAGACCAGCCCCCCGCTGCTCTCTGGCCCTGTAGACACCCCAGCTAGCCTGGTTTTTGCCCTACATTAAATCTCTGAGAGACTCTGGCACAGCCCTCGGACAGTGGGCCACCTTGGACAGTGGATCGAAGCTAGCCTTCAGTGTAGAAACATCATGGCTGCAACACCAAAGTCTTGTTCTTCCTCTTCCTCCCTCCTTCTGCATTGACATGGTCCCACCGCTCAGCCTTGAAGCCAGAGGGCTCAGTGTGGCTCTGCGCTGACTTGTGATTCGGGCCTGGGGAAGGGGAGTGGGGTAAAACATGGCAGGGAAGAAGCAAGGCTTTGAGTGACCGACTCACCCTGTTTGCCCAAGACTCCTGGTTTTGATGCTGAAATTTTTCCTAAATTTCAGGAAACCTCTCAGGCCCATGGAAGCCAGGATGGTTGGTTATCCTACTGCATCACCTCTCCCCCTCCCCAAACCTGCTCATCATAGGAGCCCAGCGTACCCTCGGCACTGGTGTCCTATGTGACTCACCTAAGGTCATGGGGCTGCCAGCTGGCAGAGCAAGGACTTGAATCCAGGGCCCCTGACTACAAGTTCAGGGCTCTTTGCACCGCCCCCTCCCCTGCCCCCTGCTTTTCTCACGTCACTTGTGAGCTCTCTCCAAAGATCTTGGCCAAGTCCTTTCCCTAGGATGGAAGTGATGGTGAAACAGCAGAAGGAGGGAACAGAGAAGAACTGGTCACCCTGAGGGAAGGGGTCAAAGGCTCAGGGCTAGAGGACCCCAAGAGGGGAAGGACTCAATCTCTGCCCTTAGGAATTTGACACTCTGGTTGGAAAGGTGCAGCGGGCTTGCCTGTGGGTGCCTGGCCCACATGCCACTCGAGGACACCTCTGCACACCTACCAGGAAACAATAGATAAAGGGTGTGGCTTCCCAAGATTGCATTACTCTGCCTTAAAGATTATTCGTTCAACAAATATTGATTGAATATCTGTTCTTAAACATGTTGTTCAGTCTGTCTGGAACACACTCTTCCCCTCCTTCCTCCTTTATCTCTGCCTCATCCCCACACCCAATTCCATCCATTCCTCAGCCCTTAGTTTAATAGATAATATTTATTGAACACTTAGTCTGAAGCATGTTGTACTATATAACTCATATAATCCCCATGAAAACTGTATGAAGCTGTTGCACCCATTTCATAGATGAGGAAACTGAGTGGTTAACTGGCTTGCCCAGGGATACACAGACCTTAACTGTTAGGCTGGAGTACAGTCTGGCTTATGCTGTCCATGGAAGGAATGCTTTCCTGATCCCTGCCTTCCTGCTTCCAGAGCCTTCATGGTTATTCCCTGTTGGAACACTCATCGAGGAGCTATGCAATGCCTCCTGTCCTTGTCTGTTTCCCCCCTGGGACAGTTCCTGAAGGGCTGGAATCCTTCTTGCTTTATCCCAAGGTCTAGGCATTTAAAAGGAGCCTAGGGGTGCCTGGGTGGCTCAGTCGGTTGAGCATCCAACTCTTGATTTCAGCTCAGGTCATGATCCCAGGGTCATGGGATCAAGCTCTATGTTGGCTACTGTGCTTAGTGTGGAGCATGCTTAAGATTCTCTCTCTCTCTCTCTCTCTCTCTGTCTGTCTCTTTCTCTGCCCCTTCCCCACTCTCAAATTAAAAAAAAAACCGATCCTAGTAAATACCTGTTGAATGAATAAATGCATGAGTTGATGGATGAATGAATGATTTCCTTCAGTGGCTGAAGGAGCTCTGAGGCTGAGGTTCTCAGCGAAGGCTTTTGTTCTGTCACTGTGGGGCACCACACACTGGCGGTGCTGAGCCAGGGGATGCTTGATGTCCCAGGATAAACATGACCCTCCTTTCTGGAGTAAGAGTGGGGAGCAAACTGATTTTTAAATGCTAACACAAAGTTGGCTTTTTTTTTTTTTTTTTTTTTTTGTAGGGGATATTTTCATGAATTTTTGGGATAAGACAGATTTGGAGGAAATTTTGTGCTGTGGTAGCCTCTATAGGCAAGTCTCAGATCTGACCCTCCCACCCCATTGTAATTTCTCCTCTGCTGTTGGGGGTGCTTTGGCAAAAAAACTTCGGAAAATTCTGCTTAGGGGAGTAGCTAGAACCCAGGGCACGGGGGCCCCTTGACTCCATGTGGGGGGAATGGCGGTGTTATGGGGAGGGGCTTGGCCAGGAGCAGAGGCCCGAGATTGAAATAGGCTCCAACTCTCTGCTCCCAGGGCCTGGTGAGCAGACAGACTGTGAATGGCTTTGGCTTTGAGTGCGCCAATATCTGTTGAAATAAATGCTTCATAGCCACATCCTGAAGTGCCACTACAGCCTCTTGGAAAACCTCACACTATTTTTAGTCCCTGTAGCTCAAGAAAATGCCTTCTCTTTTCCTCCCCACAAGCCAATTCATTGTTGATTTTGCCCGGGTCTTAAAACCCCGTTCTCCTTTTTAGCTATAAGTGAAACCAATCAGCAGTTGGGTCGAATTTCCTGTCCCTTTCTATTTTCATATCTTGTGTTACTTGTTCACGTGGGAAAAATCCAGCCATCTCCCCATGTTGGGCCCTGTGCAACCTGGCTTCGCATGTAGCCGTGTGATTGCACTGAGTCACGGGGTGGGGGGGGGGCACACGTGAACGATGGAGCATCAGGACTTAGGGTTCAAGGAGCCTGAAGGTGGCATGACTGGGGCTTGACACAGGGCTTGTTTATCTCATAAAGCGTTTCCAAGGAGAAGAGGAGGAACCAGGGCCTTCCAGGCTGCGAGGAGTGAAAGGGGTGCCTTTCTCCCTTGGAAGAATTCGCTCTGATTCAACAAGAACACTAGGAGACGCTGGGCAGTCATGGTCCTTTGCAGTTTATGAAGGCTTTTTTTGCACTGTTTATATGTCCATTACTATGAGAGGGAAACGAACAGAACACTGTGGGAAAACAGACGATGGAGGGGCAGATTCCTTGTGGGGGTCAGGGAAGACTTCACAGGGGAAGGGACATACAGGGCTGGGTCTAAAAAAAAAGAAGAAAGGGAGAGATGTTCCAGGGAACATCACCGGCAGTCGCAAGGAGCTATAAAAGAATATGTGTTGATAAGACTGGGGAGAAGAGTTGACCCTGAATTTGAAGGGCCACATGTGTTGTTCCCGGCGGTGGGGAGCTGGTGTCTATTTTGTAGGAAGTTCACAGTGGAAGCTGAGCAGAGGCCAGAGCATTCTGGAACGTGTAGGGCTCTGTGCTGGGCACAGCATATTGGACTCCTGTATAAGACCATTAACCTGTTATTTTATTTTATTTTATTTATTTATTTTTTTAAAATTTTTTAACGTTTATTTATTTTTGAGACAGAGAGAGACAGAGCATGAACGGGGGAGGGTCAGAGAGAGAGGGAGACACAGAATCTGAAACAGGCTCCAGGCTCTGAGCTGTCAGCACAGAGCCCGACGCGGGGCTCGAACTCACGGACCGTGAGATCGTGACCTGAGCCGAAGTCGGACGCTCAACCGACTGAGCCACCCAGGCGCCCCTGACCTGTTATTTTAAAGGTCTTACGACTACAGAGTGGCCAGGTAGGGGTAAGGAAATTTAATTTAATCCCCAAATAGGGGACAGAACAGGTGCCACCCCTCCTTCATCCCATGCCCGTAGCAGGTACTGCTAACCAATCACAGGATCATCCTCATCCCACAATTGAGGAAACAGAGGTGGAAAGGTGGGCCCAGGGCTCCACCAGATAGGAAACAACAGAACCAGGACTGCTGTCCACAAAGAGAGGGGTAGTGACTGACAGGCCCTGGGTTCAGACGAACCTATGTGTGCAAACAGGTTTTTCCATTTACTGGTTGAGTGTCTACATGGTCACTTATCTTCTCTGTGCCACAGTCTCCCCAGCTGTAAAATGGGGATAATAAACTCCCTTTATAGGCTGGCTGGAATGGGATATGTTAAGTGTGAGTTCAGAGCCAGACATGTATTACGTGCTCAATAAATGGCAGCTATTAGTAATATTAATGATACTATTGTTTCTCACTGCTGACATACCGTCTTTCTATATATCTTGCCCAACATTCCACCCTGTCCTCATTGCAGGGGCCCCGTCTTCTCTATCTTTCAACACGCTAATAAGTAGGCTGGGTGGGAAGTTCTTTAAATAGTCATGGTACAGACAAATAGATGCATGCCTGCTTTGATGTCTCTGTTTGATTCTGGGTGGACCAAGAGACCGCTTTGTCCTTTCAGCAGTAAAGGACGAAGAGGAAGCACAGCTGCAAGGGGCTGGGATCTGACCTGGGGTTTCTGTACAATCACTTGGGTTTCTAAGAAGGGAATTATCTCAGGACCTTACCAATATTAACACGTGGCCAGCCAGGCAGCTGCCCAGAGCCCCATCTGTAAGAGGGGTCACAGAAACCCCACTGAAAATGTCATATGATGAGGCATATTTAACAGAGTTGCTTTCAGGGAAAGTCCTATGAATATTGGAAGATTTTTCTGGATAAGCTCTTTGGGATAGGGAGTGTTCTCAAAGGTGCACGCTGAATATGTAAGATGGTCCCTACACCGGATGGAGACAACTCTCTGGTGAGCTTTCAATTTCCTGGGTACATTTGGGGCCAGAGCTGAATGGTTTAGGGCAGGGGAGGAGAGGCTGAGGACCACCACCTGGGTCCTCCCTGATCTCTTCTGCATTATGGAGGAGTTAGGCTTTTTTTTTTTTTTTTATGTTTATTTTTGAGAGAGAAAGAGTACAACAGGGAAGGGGCAGAGAGAGGGGGACAGAGGATCCAAAGTGGGCTCTGCACTGACAGCAGGGAGCCCAGTGCGGGGTTTGAACTCACGAACTGTGAGGTCATGATCTGAGCTAAAGTTGGTCGCTTAACCGACTGAGCCACCCAGGTGCCCCGGAGAAGTTAGTGTTTAAAGGGCACCTAAATATTTGCCAGCCTGGGGCAGCCAGCTCTGCTTGGTACCTTCCAGGGCAGCACAGGCCTCAGGGCCCAAGGGACTGCTGTGGGCTCTCGACGGAGGGCCCTCCATGGGAAGCGGGAACCTCCTTCCACCAGGGTTGCAGGGGTCTCTGTCTGGAGCCTGGTCAGAAACAGGAAAACTGGGGAAGGGGAGGAAAGAGGGGTGCCGGGCACACATTCTCCTGCTTTGATGTCATTCACCGAGCGTGTGCAGCCCCAGCCCGTGCCAGGCAGATGTTGCAGGAAGTGCTGGAGCTCACCTGGTCACGTGAGAAGAAAACAGGCCCCATCAGGAATTCAGGTGGCCCAGGGAAGTGGGCCAGTGAGTGTGTGCCCTGAAGGCCACTAACCCCGAGGCAGAGGCTGAGCCAGTTTCTTGCCAGGATCTGCTTGTAATTTAACAGGCCCGAGGGCTGACCGTGGGCAGGAGGGGTGGCCTGGCCTGGCTCCCCCGCGTGCAAACGCTTCACACTTTACTTCTTGCTGGAACAGCAACCTCCCTGCCACTGTTAAGAACGAGTGATGACTCGGGCGCCTGGGTGGCGCAGTCGGTTAAGCGTCCGACTTCAGCCAGGTCACGATCTCGCGGTCCGTGAGTTCGAGCCCCGCGTCAGGCTCTGGGCTGATGGCTCGGAGCCTGGAGCCTGTTTCCGATTCTGTGTCTCCCTCTCTCTCTGCCCCTCCCCCATTCATGCTCTGTCTCTCTCTGTCCCAAAAATAAATAAAAAACGTTGAAAAAAAAAAATTAAAAAAAAAAAAAAAAAAAAGAACGAGTGATGACTCTAAGCGTCTGGGCCTCCCCATGGGCTACGAGGGCCGTCCAGCTAGCGCTCCTGTTACCTGGACACTCCTAGAGCGAGTGAACCGAGGCCCAGACAACACAGCCAGCACATGCGAAGCCCCTGCTGTGTGTGCCCGGTACCCTATTATTGGCTTGTACTGCACACCATCTTTAATCCTCGGGACAAGCCTGCAGCGTCGGTTGTTAGAGCCCGCATTTCTCCAGAGGAGGAGACTGAGGTTCAGGTTAAGGACTTAGCCCCAGGTTGGCCAGGGACCCTGCCCTGGTCTGGAAAGAGCCTCCCGTGGGGGACGTACAGCTATATCGGTGATGATGGATGAGCCTTCTATTGCATGGAGTGGCCCTGCCTGAGGGGTCCTGGTAGGGTTTGCAGAATCCACCCCTCCTTAGGTCAGAGAACTAGCATGCGTAGTAAGCCCAGCCAGGCGATGGGGTTGTCAGCCTGTTAGGGACCCAATGGGGTTTTGTACACCAAAGTGAGAGGGAAGCAAATACTGGTTATTCACAGTGCCCAGCAAGGAAAGGGGGCGGGGCCCCTTCACACAGCGCCTTGCAGGCTGTTCTCTTCTGGGGATATGGGGGTCTGAAACACCAGGACCATATCTTTCCTTCTGCTTCTTGGGGTGGGGCAGAGGAAGCGGGAGAAGAAAAGGCAGGCCCTGGGCAAGGGTCAAGCACAGAGAAGGGAGGATCAAAAGGCCAACGTGGTATTTGCTTGTCCCATTTGCTTGCCAAAGGCCACGGGGAAGCTGACTGGCAGCTGGGGCACAAAGCCCAAATCGTCCTCAGAACTTAAGTCCTACTGGCATTCTGGAATTCTCCAGGGGGAAAGGGCAGGGGGGAAGGGCTTGGATGGATCCTCACTTCTTTCCTAGCCAAGGGAAGAGTGGCCTTCTTGGGCCAGATAAGGCAGATGGCTACCCTGCCCCCTGCACCCTCCAGGAACCCCAACTAGATGATTTCTTGTTTACATCAGACTTTTTGCAACTCTCTTCTCGTTCTGCAGGCAAAAGCGGAAATTGGAAGGCAAGCCCTGTGATGGCGAGGACTTGAAAATTGCTTCTAATTTCCAAGTGTGTGGCAGAGAGAGAGACAGGTGCGTGGTGATTACTGTGTGATTCTGCCGCTTTGTAGGAAAATTAATCCCGAGGTACTTCTTTTAAAAGTACTTTCTCAAGGTTGTGAACTTGATTCTTCTCCACC
Organism: Neofelis nebulosa; assembly: GCF_028018385.1. NCBI lineage: Eukaryota > Metazoa > Chordata > Mammalia > Carnivora > Felidae > Neofelis > Neofelis nebulosa. The sequence goes on from NC_080794.1 coordinate 73,107,801, forward strand.
AACACCTTGTATTTATTTTGAATACTTCTTGGGGACTTTTACATTAAGCTCTTCTAGCTGGTGCTGCTTGCTTTAGCCTAATGTCAATGTTCGGTTTTATTTTCCTGGGACAAGAATGGCAAATATACCTGATTTTTCATGTGCCACCTCAGCTAAATGGGGGGTGGTGACCCGGAGCTCTGCCTTGGGAAGAAATCTGTGGCTGAGACCAGACTCAGAAGGAAATAGTGCTGTGATCGATTAGTAATACCTACCATGGGCATGGAACAGAGGAACGGTAGCACCTGTTCTCTCCCCTATTTGGGGGTTAAATTTCCTCACCCCTACTTGGCCAGTCTATAGCCATAAAACTTTTAAAATAAAAGGTTAAGAGGTCCATGGTCTCATACAGGAGTCCGGTGTGCTGTGTCTGTCACAGAGCCCTACACACTCCAGAATGCTCTGGCCTCCGTTCGGCTTCCACTGTGAGCTTCCTACAAAATAGACACCAGCTCCCCACCGCCGGCAACAACACATGTGGCCCTTCAAATTCAGGGTCAGCTCTTCTCCCCAGTCTTATCAACACATGTTCTTTTAGAGCTCCTTGTCTGGAACATCTCTCCCTTTCTTCTTAACTTTTTAGACCCAGCCCTACAAGTCCCTTCCTCTGCGAAGTCTTCCCTGACCCCCACATGGAATCTGCCCCTCCATCGTCTGTTTTCCCACAGTCTTCTGTTCACCTTCCTGTTATAGAAGTGGCTATAGAAGCAGACAAGTCAAGACACAGCAGGCTTCCCCGTGTTAGCCCATGGGCCGCCACAGGGCGGGGACCGCAGTGTGGCTCTGCAGTGTGGCCCCGCCCCCTTCTCCCAGAAGAGGCTGGGGGAAGGTTTATGGAGGGCGCCAACGTGAGGGTGCAGGAACTCTGGGATGTGTTGGGAAGTGACTTGAATTTTTATCCCCATTTGTTCCAGCCTGCCAAGGACACGGCCTAAGTCACCCTCCTTGTAATGAGAGAAGAGGAGGAAGAGCGGTGATTAAATGTGCTTGATAAAACTTCTCTATTTCGTGTTTGGAATAAAAAAGGGAAGGTTGAGATAAAGCAGTGCTTGTTTGGTGTCGTTCATGACACGGCTGAGCCAGGCAGGGCCAGTGTCTCTAATCCTCCCCTGGTGAGCACAGGGGTGGGGCAGCTGGCACCCAGCTGGGCCGTGGGACAGAGATTGGAAGGGCCTTTGCCACCAGTGGGAGGGTGGCAGTGGTGTCACAGAGGAGAAGCCAGAGCCAAGATGTGAGGGCAGAGCGGGAGGTTTATCAGGTGGGGAGGCTGTTACAGGCAATGAACGGCATGTGCAGGGTGTGGGGCCCCCTGGCTGGAGCTCCATGCTGAGTCGGGGGGAACGTTCTGCCTCAGTTCTCCTCGGCCGGATCTTGCCTCCAGAAGGCCGAGTCCCACCCTGTGCTCAGCACAGCGCTGGCCACTGTGGGGGAACCAGCAGACTGTTTGTTGTCCTGCTGGCGTGTCTTCCCCTGGGGTACTGTTGACGCCCTGTGTGTGTCTGTCCGGGTGGCACGTGACATCTTCTGGAGGTGAGTGGGCTGTGGCCCCGTCTCGTTCTCACACTCTGCTTGTCCGATGAACTGGAAGGGCGGGGAGGGAGGGCAACCCCTCACAAGGCCACTGTCCTAGCCCATCACCTTTTCTATCTCAGAACAGGGCAGGCAGACGCAGAGGAGCAGGTCCAGGGAGGTGAGGGCAAGGATTGGGCCCCAAGAGCGGAGTCCAGAGTGTCCCTGGGTCCCGTCCCCAGCTGAGCTGGCTGAGGCCTCCCATGGCCTCTTTGGCCTCCCAGCTTCTCCGCCTGAGGAGGCCTGGTGAGGACTTCACTTGTGTCATTACCACGATCATCCTCTGCTGACCCTGGCGGAGGCCGTGCCAGGCCCCTGGTGCCCCGCCCTGGCACTTACCCCAAGGGCCTGCCCTCCCAGTGCTCAGGGCCCAGGAGAGAGAAGGGACCCACAGGGAGAGTCAACTAACGCACGTTTGGATACAACCCGAAGCTGGCTGCGAAACACATACACCCTCAGAAAGTGTATGTGAAACAAGGGTCAGTCATACACAGGGTCTGGCCTGACTCAAATGTGTGCCATGGCTGGTTCCCCTTAACTTAGGTCCCAAAGCAGTGCTGCTCAATAGAAATATAATGTGAGATATATATGTAATTTAAAAATGTCTAGTAGTCACATTAAAAAAGTAAAAAAAAAAAAAAAGTTGGAATTAAATCTAATAATCTATTTTACTTAATCCAACATATCTAAAATATTATCAATTCAGCATGTAATCAATATAAAAATTGTCAATGAGGTAGTTTGCATTCTTTTCCTCATACTTTGCTTGAACTGCAGTGCATTCTCTACTTACGAGGCATTCCAGGTCAAACTGGCCACATAAGAGGGCTCATTAGCGCATTAGCTACACGTTGTTAGCGGTTATTGTATCGGATGGCAGGTTGAGGAGTTAAGGGGGGGGGCAGACACCAAAGTGTCTCAGTTTCTTCCTCTGTCAAATGGGGCTGATACATACAAAGGGCTTAGCACCGCCCCTGGCTCAGAAAGCTTTCAGTAGTGTTCCTTCATGGAATGGTTGGTTGTTAGTATGCTTGAGGTGCTGGGTTTGAAAGGGACTCTGACCCTGGATAGGAATGAAGAGGGTGACATGGGAGAAACCACCCATGGGGTCCGCTCCAGGCCTCCCGGACTCCCCATGGGCCCCATACTCTGAGCACCTCACCTGTGGTTCCTTAGCTCTTCCACATGCCTGTGTGGACCATTGCCTTATGCCCTTAAGGGAAGCAACTTTCCTTTGAACTGGCTCCTGTGTCCATCTTGGTGGTGGACGCTTTGTCTCCTGGTCCCCACCCTCTGGCTCTCTAGGACTTTCAATGCCTCCATGGGTAATAAGCTACCTGAGCAAAAATGCTAGAGGTGTGGGGCTACTTACTAAAAGAAAGCTCCCCCCCCCCCCCCCCCCCCCACATCCCAGGCACCACCTTGCTAGCTGTTTTGAGTCATAGGATCCGGTTTATTTGTCCCAGATGACTTCTGTTGAGTGAGCACCTACAGGTTGTGCCACAATAAGCCCAAGTCAGGTATTATTCCACAGTTGACAGGTGAGCAGAGTGAGACCCAGAGCGTCTGGGTGACCTGTGCAGTCGCACAGTGACGGGCTGAGCCCAGAAGTCAGTTCTGATTCCTTTTTTGTCCTGCCAAGGAGAAAGGCTGAGAGGGTGGGGCAGGACCTCCTGCATACGGCCTCTCACCACTTGATTGCTTTTTCTCCTGTGCACGTATGGGGCTCCTTAGGGGCTGTGGAAGTCATGGTGTCCAGGGCAGGGTGATCCAGCCTCACTCCTTGCTGTGGGCTGCACTTAGGATTGTCTGCCAATCAGACAGTCTTCAGCGACTGGTCAGAGTTGAGCATCAATATTAACCTGGTTATTGGTGGGACTGATCAGCTTCCTAGAGAAAGCGATTTCCCTGTCACAGCTCACCGCGGGCTGCTGGGCCTAGAGGTGCCCCAACGAGGGGTCCTGGAAGGGACCTCTTTCTGGCCTAGCTATTGCCTTATCTCCTTGCCCCCCGGCTCTGCTTCTTTCTCCCGGTCCCAGGATTCATTCATTCATCCATCTGATACTTATTGAGCGCCAACTATTTGCTAGGCACGTGGGACACACTGTGAGCAAAGAAAACATTGATCCTACACCCATGACCTTACAGTCCAAGAGCACGAAACACTAATCAGACAATCACATGCACAAATGGGCAGTTACAACTGCATCCAGTGTCTGGGGTGAAAGCAGGTATCACAGGGGGAGGTCTGGCCTGGTCTGAGCAGTTTAGTGGTGGGTCACGGCATTGGTATAAGTTTTTAAAAAAAATTTTTTTTAACGTTTGTTTATTTTTTAAGAGAGAGATAGAGTCGAGCAGGGGAGGGGCAGGGAGAGAGGGAGACACAGAATCCAAAGCAGGTTCATTCTGAGCTGTCAGCACAGAGCCCAATGATGGGCTCAAACCCAAGAACCGTGAGATCATGACCTGAGCTGAAGTCAGAGGCTTAACCGACTGAGCCACCCAGATGCCCTAAGCATTGGTGTAAGTTTTAAAGCCCCAGGTGAGGTGAAGGTGCAACACCTTCAACCAGGCCTCAGAAGCACCAGGGGGTGAGGCAGAGTATGGGGCGGGGATGTGCTTTGGATTCTGAACTTGGGGGTGCTCTCTGCGGTTTTCTGCCTGTATGACTGGATGTGGGACATTTTGATATGACCTCATCAAGATGCAAAAATTGCTGTTTTAATTTCCAAGTAACACACCCAGCAGTTATTGTTAACCCTTATTTATTTATATTTATTTATTTTTACTTTTTTTAATGTTTAGTTTTTGAGAGAGAGAGAGAGCAGGGAAGGGCAGAGAGAGAGGGGGACAGAAGATCTGAAGCAGGCTCTGGGCTGATAGCAGAGACCCCGATATGGGGTTTGAACTCATGAACTGTGAGATCATGCCCTGAGCCAAAGTCAGATGCTTCAGAGCCACCCAGGTGCCCTGACCCTCGTTTTTTTTTTTTTTTTTACTTAAATGGTCCCTGAGCTTCACTTGAGGGTCTGGGATGGGAGGCAGCTGAGGGAGTAGGGGAAGATGTCTGTTTTCACATAGCACTTGGTAAATGGTGAATAAGTTGAAAACATAACATCAAAATGTTTAAAAATATTAATTTTTGAAATAGTAATATATTCAGATGGTTAAAGAAAAGATTGAGAGTGAAAATTCTCCCTCCTACCTCTGTCGCCCTCTGTGCAGTTCCTGTCTCCCACCTTTAATAGGCAATCAGTTTTCTTTTGTTAATTTTAGCTTCTCTTGAAAACACAAGTAAATTAAAAAAATACCCCCCCCCCTTTTATATGAAAAGTAGCATATTATAAACACTGTTCTACACTTTCCTCACTATATATTTTGAAGTTCTTTCTGTATCAGGGCATAAAGAGCTTCTTCTTTCTTATTTTTTTTTCCAAACAGCTGTGCAACGCCTCATTGAGTGGATGTATGATAACGTCATAATTTACTTAGCCAGGCCCTATTGATGAACATTTGGCCGTTTCCCATCTTTTTCTGCTGTAACAAATTATGCTGCGGTGAATAACCATGTCAGTACAATGTTTGCAAGTCCGTGTGTAGGGTAAGTTCCCAGAAGTGAGATTACTGGTGAGGGGGTACATGCATTTGTAACTCTGATCGATGTTGCCACATTGCCCTTCAAGGGGGCTTTTCCATAAGCGATGTGTGAGGGACCTTATTTCTCCACGGGCTCCCAATAGAGCGGAGAGTTAAACTCTTGGCTTTTGGCCAACTTGCTAGATAAACGGTATTATCTCAAAGAAGTTTTCCCTCACATTTTTCTTACTATGAATCAGGTTGAGCATCTTTTCATATATTGAAGGGCCATTTCTGTTTCCTTTTCTATGCACTGTCTGCTCATTCCCATTTGTGTTCTTGTCTTTCCTTGGCAGTATGTAAGATTTTGCACATTTTAGAGAGATTAGCCCTCTCTCTGTGATATGGGTTATAAATATTTTCTCCCAGATTTTTTTTGCTTATTGCTTTTTCCATGCAGAAGTTTTAATTTGTGTTAGTCAAACTGATCTGTCTTTTCTTTTATGACTTCTGGAATTTTGAGTCTTGGTTAGAGATGTCTACCCCTGGCTTAGACATTTCTTTTTTCTTTGAGTTTAGGATTTCATATTTTTTCACTTTAAAATCTTTGATCAGTTTGGAGTTTGTCAGTTGTATATGGTATGGAGCATGGGACCGACTTTATTTTTTTCCAGATGGCCACCCAATTGGCCCATACCGTTTATTGATTCATCCCTATTTCCCTCCCTGATCTGAGATATCACATTTATCAAATACTCAATTCCACATGTAGCTGGGTCTCTTTCTCACATTTTTCTTCTGTTTGATTGGGAGAATTGTCTGGGCATGTGCTGTGACACACTGATTTAGTTACTGGGGATATAGAGCATATTCTTCTTCATTAGATATTTTTCAGAGTTTCCATGGATATTTTAGTTTGTTTATGTCTCTTTTTGAACTTTAGAATCTGATTTTCTACTTCTGTATCTTCCACCCCAAATTCTGTTGGTATTTTATAAACCGATGGTTAGGAGTATGGGTTCTGGGATGAGATCACTTGAGTTCAAATCCCAGTTACCATTTACTCCATGAGTTTGGGCACATTTCTTAATTAATTAAGTTTTTTATTATTATTATTGGTTTTTTATTTTATTTATTTATTTTTTTAGAGAGAGAGTGAGTAGGGAAGAGGGGCAGAGGGAGAGAGAGAGAATTTCAAGAAGGCTCCACGCTCAGCATGGAGCCCAATGCAGGGCTCGATCCTGTGACCCTAGGATTGTGACCTGAGCCCAAACCAAGAGTTGGACACTCAACTGATTGAGCCACCCAGGTACCCCTATTTCTTAATTTTTTAAAGGTTCATATTCCCCATTGTAGATTTCATAAGGTATTGTGGTACAAGAATATTCACGTGAAGAGCTCAGCTAGCATTTATTTTGCTATGTTCTAGGTACACTACAACGATTATTTCTGATGTTATTATTCTTACAATCATCAAAATATCTCCATGACAAAATTTGGCCACATCAAAAACATCCATATCTCAATGTCATTTGTCACTGGTGGGTGGGGAAGGGCAGAGGTCTCCAGCAGCTCATGTGTGACCACAAGATTAGAGTGATGGGAATTCAGGACCTTGGTCACAGAGGGCCCTGGGTGTGTTCTTGCCACCAGTGAGAGAGCCTTTTTGAGCCCGTGTGCCCTGAGATTTAATACATTGCAGCCTCCGGGGACTGGGGGTGTTGCTGGCTGGACATGCTGTGTTCTTCTAAATCTCAGCAAATGACACCCCTCTTCCTTCCTCCCTCCTCTTCCCGGCTCCTCTCCCCAGCTTGGAGAGGTTCTTTGACTAAAGGAGAGGGAGGCCCAAATAATAAAAAGAATGATGAATAAATACAACAACATTTGTCAGTATTTCATGTCTCTTTCTTATCATGAATCCTCCCAATAACCCAGAAGGAGAAGTTGGGAAGGAGTCTAAGTCAACTTGGCCATTCAACAACTGTCAGGGTTTTTGTTGTTGTTGTTGTTAATATAGAGCTTCCAGTGATCACAGTTGGGCTGGAGTTCCGCATCTTCTTCTTGCTACTTGGATATGCACGGCAATGAGTGTGAGTCTCAGGCTAGTCTTAGTCTCTGCCACATGAAGACCTGTAGGTCAGTGACTGCTGAAGTGGCATACCTGTTCCTACAAGCTCAGGGTGCTCCCTGCCCTGACCTTGGCACTTGGGCAAGCTCTGTGCATAAGAACACACCAGGTGGAGGAAATGTTGCTTTGATGGCAGGACCTGCCACCCTTTGAGGCAGATCAGATGACAGACACCCCCCCCCCCCAATTAAGTAAAAGGTGGGCACACAGAACCAAAGGAACTCGAATGCCAGCACTCTGCTAGGTGGCTGGGTTTTTGGATTCTTGAACTCCTTTTATGCTAAGGCTAGAATGCCGGACAGTTTTTCCAGCCAGCCCCATTTCCGGAGCCTCTGTCATTTCACCCATGACAAGCATGTCTGCCCTTCATTAGGTTAGTCTACAGACCCTACGGTGCACATTTACATAGGATATTGGAAGCCCTTGGTAGCACCTACTAGGATGTGGATTCCTGATAAGGAACTGCAATTATCAATAATTGCCTTAGGGTGAAGTTGAAAATTAATTCATATGCACATATACATTTGTTTCACATTGTTTATCCTTATTTTATTAAAAATGTTTTAAAAATATTTATTTTGAGAGAGAGAGAGAGTGTGTGTGTGCATGTGAGTGGGAGGAGGGACAGAGGCAGAGGAAAGAAAGAATCCTAAGCAAGCTCTATTCTGTCAGAGCAGAGCCCCACGTGGGGCTCGATGTCATGAATCATGAGCCAAAATCAAGAGTCGGATACTTCACCGACTGAGCCACGCAGATGCCCCTATACTTAAGTATTTTAAAGTAAGTAATATATCAAAAATAGGGACATATTTCAATCCTGACCTCACACACAGGGAAATGAAGCCTCAGGAAGGGAAAGCAGCTTGCCCAAAGTCACATAAGCCACTAAGTGGGGTGTCAGGATTGGAACCCAGGTCTCTGCAAGCCCAAAGCCTAGACCTCTGCCTGAGTTTCCATTGTTCTTGGTCATGGAGTTAGTTGGGGGAATGGCAGCCCCCTCCCGTGCCCACAGTAGGCCTGGGAGGGTCCAGGGATGCCTGAGACTGGGTGGGTGTTCTGTCTAGTTTGAGGTTCAACATCAGGAGCCCAGATGCTTGCAGCGCTCAGTCAGATCCCCCCCATCCGCTTTCTCAGCCATGAAGGTGATTATTTTGGTCTTCCTCATTCTCGTTCCTCTTTCACCATTTGTTGAGACCTGGCAGAGAAGAGGGGGATGCAGAGTGGTAACTTGGTACACTTGGTGAGGGGGTGTATTGGTGCTAGCTATCCCAGAAGCCCCTCAGGGCGTTGAAGCCTTTTTGGAGGATAGTTCACTACTAAGCGAGAGAAAACGAGAGATTTGGAGTAGAGTTGCCAGATCAAATATAGGATGCCCAGTTAAGTTTGGGGCTCAGATAAGCAATAATTTTTTTAGTAGAAGTATGTCTTAAATATAGCATAGGATACACTTATACCAGAAAAACGATTTATTGTTTACCTGGAGTTTAAATTTAACTGGTGTCCTATATTTTTATTTGCTAACCTTAGTTTTGTTTGGCAACCCGAGGCTCTGGATATTTTTCAAGCATGATGCGGGGAGGAGAGAGAAGATGGGGTCTCTAAATCTCTCCGAAGGCCCACAGCTAACAAAACCCCTGGTGGCTGGGCTTGGGCACTCAGGGGACTTACTATTAGTCATGAGTCCAGAGGCAGGGACTGGACTCCAGCTGCCTCCTGGGACTGGACCCCTGAGCTCCAGCTCTACCTGCTCTGAGGTTCCCTCAGCTTTGCCTCCAGGATGGCGCCCCTCAGGGTCACTAGATGGATGCAGTATCTCCAGATGCCACATCCATATGGTTGCCATCAGATGGCTGTTGCTTCCCTGCAAGGAACCTTTGACCAGCGGCCCTCCAGCAGGCTTGCATGTTATTGGCCAGAATCACAGATCCGAGCCCAAAGCACCACCACGATTCGCCGAAAGCAATCAGACCCACCCCTTGGGCTTGGCCTCTTCAGAAGCCTGTTAACAGAGAGGAGACTGTGTACCTGAGCTACCCGGGGTTCTCCAGAGTCTGAGATCACCGCGTGCTCCATGGATGGGGAGCGGTGTGGCCTGAGAGCAGCTTCTGACCGCTGACCTCTGCAGGCAGGTGTTCTCCAAGTCGGTGTTTCTCCCAGCATCCCTGGGGGTGCTCATTTCAGATCCCAGATGCAAGGCCTTCAACACTCCCCGGGCTTCAGGTATTCATCCCTGCTTTTCCTGTGGCCCTGCCCTGCCTCACTGGAAATGACCCACATTCTGTGGATTTCTCTGTCCTCTGCCCTGGGCACCTCTCTACTGGTCTGTGAGCACTTCTGTGATGGACATGCTGCTAGTCCTGCGTCCCCACTGAAGCATCTTTGAGAGATCCCTGTGGCCCTTTGCCACAGCCTTAGAAAACTGGCATGGGCACAGTGATCTCCCGTCCCCCCACGTCCCCACCTCCTTCCGCAGATGGAGTGCCTCATTTTCCCCTGTAAGGGGTGCAGAGCCCGGCACACAACAGATGCCTGACTGTTGACTGAGTTGTCGGAATAGGCTTGGCTCCAGGAACCTGGGCTGGCTGGGGGTTGGCGTCTAAGACCACGGCCGCCTGTAGTCCTGTCTTTGGTTGGTTAAGCAGTCAGTGGAGGCTGCTAGGGCCAGATGTGACAGGCGTGGGTCTAACTCCCTTCTGGGTTCAGAGCAAGAAGTCCCTTTAGAGGAGGCCCTTCATAAAGGGCAGGGTAGGTAGGTGTCAGAGAGAAACTAGGGTGTTCAGGCTAAAGCTGTTAGGCCTGGTAGAGATGGGAGCAAGGCTCATAGGGAGGTCCCCCCTCTCTCCTTCATTTCTGCATACCCCCTGCCCCGGGGCTGAAGGAGCATGAGCCTTAGGCTCTCCGAATTCTTCAGAGCTCTTGTCTCCCCTGGTAGATCTTAGATGGGGAGGCCCCCATCTCCTTGACCTTGGCTCCTGCTGACACAGGTGAGGTGAGGGGGTGCTGGGAGACAGCTGCCTTCACCCCAGAATCCTCTTTCAGACAGACCTAGGAGCTGGTGAGTATTCCTGACAGACTCCAGCTTGATTCAGTTTGATGAGTGTTTAGTCAGAGGTTAATCTGCCAGGTTTTGGGGCAGGGGTTTGTCTAGTGAGATCTAACTCCCACATTTACTCAGCACTGAATGCCAAGGATCAGACTACGTGTTTTATGTGCTTTAATCTCTTTCAACCTTATGGTAGCCCTGTGAGACAGGTACAATTCTTATTCTCATTCCTGTTTTACAGATAAAGAAACTGAGGTTCTGGGGCACCTGGGTGGCTCAGTCGGCTAGGTGTCTGACTTCAGCTCAGGTCATGATCTCGTGGTCTGTGGGTTTGAGCCCTGCGTCGGGCCCTCTGCTGAGAGCTCAGAACCTGGAGCCTTCTTCTCCCTGTGTCTCCCTCTCTCTCTGCCCCTCCCCCTCTCATGCTCTGTCTCTCTCAAAAATAAATGAACATTACAAAAACAAAAAACAAAAAAAACACTGAGTTTCTGAGAGGTTCTGTTACCTCACAGATGTACAGGTAGTGAGCAACAGGGCCAGGATTTGAGTCAGGCCTATCTGCTTGACCTGCGAATCTGTCCTTAGCCTTGAGGCGCTCACTATCCCTACAGGGAGAACAAATAAACTCCCCATTCCCAAGGGGAAGGAGGATAAAAAAGGCTCGCCCTTCCTTCCTCCCTTCCTCCCTTCCTTCCTCCCTCCTCTCTCTGTCTCTCTTTCTTTTAAAGTTTATCTATTTTGAGAGAGAAAGAGTGTGAGTGGGGGAGAGACAGAGTAAGAGGGAGAGAATCCTAATGAACTTTGAGATCATGACCTAAGCCAAAGTCAGACGCTTAACCAGTTGAGCTACCCAGGCACCCCAAGGCTGTTTCTTTCCATGTGGAGCCAAAGAGTCCTGTCTAGAGGGTGCACCCACCCAGCCCAGCTGCTGGTCCCAGGTACTCTCACCCCAAACCTGGTCCTTCCCTCTTTATTCTGTTTCTCTTCTAGGCTCTCTTCTCTTATAAAGGGAAGGTGGTCGGGGCAGGAGATGAGGATATAAGGCCATACAAAGCCAGATGTGCTTGGGAAAGAGATGGTTTCCCTTGTCTTCCCAGCTCCTGAGGAGGCTGTGCTCAGTGTGGAAAGAACTCTCAGACATGTGCAAGAAGCAAGGAGCACCTGATGGGCGGGTCCTGGGGGATTGTCCACAATGTATAGGGCGATGTCAGAATATTCCACAACTGGTGACTGGCTGTTGGGCCAGGCTCCTGTTGAGCCAGGCATTAACCCCTGGATCGCTAGACTGTAGAGCAGTCCAGGGGGTCATGGGGATGGGGCTGGCGCAGAGGGTTCTCGGCGGGGGGGGGGGGTTCTGTCTCAGTGGGTATACAGAGTGTTCAACATATGACCAAGCAGTGTGGTTGTCTGAATGTTCTGGCAACATGGCAGCTCTGGCCTGGGAGACTGCAGGACAACAGGTCAGTATTTTCATGGGGGCCATGCTATTTGGACACAGCTGCTTCTCTAGCCAGCACACGAACTGATTCTTCTTCCCATTTGGCTCCCAAAGGGCCTGATAATGGAATTGAAGAAATCTGAATGAATTGTTTGATGCATCATGACTAAGCTTGCAGTGTGCCAAGTGTCCCCCAGGAGAGGCGCTTGGACAGCAGGGCCAGAGTGCTAGCACTGCATGGCTCTTCCTAGGGACAGCCACCCATGTAAGCTGCTCTGAGTTCTAGAAGTGCTTGGAGGGGTTGGGGAATTGTCACATGCATTTGTGGCACCAGCCTCTGGCCTCTGACGGTTTCGTTGGCCTGGCTGTTCCTGGTGGCAGACGGATGACTCAGGCCTCACAGCATGCTTCACTTTTGGGTAGCTTCAGAGGCTCCCAAGTTCTGTTACTGATCCCATTTTGACTTCCCAGGAACCTCCATATATTGGTCTTTGTTTAACCTTATGGAGGGGCCTTGTAGGATAATTCTCATTTCATTTTCATGGATACTCTAGTTCAAGTATGTTCAGGGAGCCCTTAATCGTTTCTTTTCCTGCTTCCACTTTCCCCTGCCTCCTGCCTACATCCATTCTCCAGGGAGAACATTCTCAATTTTATTAACTGTTCTTCCTGTGGTTTTTATGTCTAGGTTCTTTCACCAAGCTAATCAATGGATGTAAGATTTATTTATCTTACCTGACATGGATTCTTTGAAAATCTTGTGTGCATATTAATGTAGCAGCCAGGAGCTTTCACTGAGGTTGAACTGTATGCCACAACACTTCCTGTTCATTTTCTCTTTAATTTCACAAAGACCTTTTGAAACTGATAATGTTAGTGCCCCCCACTTTACAGATGAGGACGCTGAGATTCAGGTGAGGCAAGTACCTCCCTTGTTCAAAGTCTCGCAGCAAGTGAAGGGGCAGAGCTGGGACTCTAACTCCAGGCCTGTGCTCTTGACCCCTCCACCTGCCGCTCGTAGTGTGGCCCGTGGCCCAGCAGGTGGTCACTTGGACCTTGTGGGAAATGCTGAATCTCGGACCTCCGCCCAGGATCCCAGGTGATTCACATGCACATTCAAATTGGAGAAGCTCTGGTCTAGACCCCCTGAAAGGACATGAGTCCTGTGACCTCTACTGCTGTCTAGAATAGCACCCAAGTTCGGTAGTCCCAGCCCCCTTCCATCCTGGTCGACGCTGTCCTCAGGCCGGTCTTTGTCCTGCACAGGTCACTCCCTCCGTAGGGAGGAGTGATGGGGCGAAGGTTAATTTTTTGTCAGCTTGGCCACTGGACCCAGATATTTGGTCAAACATTGATCGTAATTGTTTCTATGGAGGTTTTTCGACGAGATTAGCACTTAAATCAATGGACATTGAGCAAAGCAGGTTACTGCCCCCATAATGGGATTCAGCTGCATCCTATCAGCTGAAGGCCTTAATAAAAACCACTGACCTCCTAAATAGAAAAAGACCTCCTAAATAGAAAAAGACCTCCTAAATAGGAAAAGACAAAGAAGAGGAATTTCTGCAGAAGACTGCTTTCGGACTCAGACTGCAATGTTAGCTCTTCCCTGGGCCTCCACCCTGCCAGCCCATGCTGCAGAGTTGGGAACCGCCAGCCTCCACGACTGTGGCGGCCAAGTCCGTGAAATCAATCTCTCTGTCTCTCCACATACAGTTACGTTTTATTGGTTCTGTTTCTTTAGAGAACTCTGACCGATACAGATAGCCAAGGACCAGTCAGGTAATTTTATTATTTGGCTGTCTAGTCCCTAAGCTGAACCAATAACCAGGGCCTGTTTTTATAGTGGCTACGACAGGCAGTGTGAGTTGGAGAGTGAAAGAAAATTCCCTGTCATTCCATATTCTCTGTTACTGATGCCTGAAACTCCACCAGTAGCAACTAATTGCGGGGGGGGTCCTGTCTATTTTCTAACACTGTCTGGATAGAAGGCCCCTATACTTCTTCCCCTTACGGCTGCGATCTCTGGATTCAATGCCAAGAGGGTGAGTGGCATTAGATTGCCATATATTAGTCCCCATCAACCTCCCACCTTTGATGTGGACAAGTGCCATATTCCCAGTGGCAGGTAGAGTACTGCCCAGAAGCCTGAGGACTTCTCTCTGGCACCTCACTCTGATTGCTGCTCCTGAGTCCCTCCTATTCAGAAATTCCAAAGCAGCTCCTGGCCAGCTGCTTGGGTTAACCTGATTTCTGGTTTTACATGAACTTTGCATTCACACTCAGCCCCAATCCCTCCACCTTCTCCCATGATTTGGGCGCCACAGGCAGCAGCAGGAGGTGATGGAGGTATGAAATCCCCTTCTCTGGAAGCTTTGGCCCTGCTGAGCCTCTGGGCTGTTTGGACACAGGGCCTGAACTAGACGGTTATACTTGACTTTGATGCTAAACTTGATACTTTTCTCTCCCTGCTCTGAGAATTGGGTGTTAGCAGGACTGTATTTCCTAACACCCTTGAGAAATACCTCTCTGGAGGAGGGATTCTGGGCCCTGAGTGCTCTCTCTCTGGTGCTAGATCTCAGAGAGCTTCAAGCCATAAGTGCTGAGAGGTCCTGCTTTTAAAGCCATGAGCAGCCCTGGGTAGAAATAGCATATTCTCTTTCTCTTCTCTGGAATCAGGATTCGCAGTTTGGGGAAGACGTGGCTCTAGATTTCAGTGGAGATGGATAAATGCAGAGAGGGAGGCCGACTGTTTCTCCAGGAAATGGGTATTATTTCTGTGGAAAATAATGAGGTGTTCCTCACCAGACAGCCCACAGCGTGCTCTGCTTTGCAGAGTGTAGACGGTGGCATAAATCTGGACCCATACCTTGCCTAGGTAGTCACACCTCGCCACCTACCCGCATGCCTGCTGGTCCCATGGTTCTAGATCCTCCTGAGCACCTCTCTCTTTGGTGGCAAAACTCAAGGATGCTTCCCCCTTGACTCTACCTTCTTAATCAGGGAAGATCTGAAGTCAGAGCCACATTCATACCAGACCAGGTAAGAGGGAGAAGGGCTGGGACAAGGGAGAGGCAAGTGAGGCATTCAGCGGTTTGACTGCCATGCGCCAGGTTGTACTTTTTCATTTAAAAAAGTTTTGGTTTTGTTTATTTTTGCTTCCTGGTTCTGTAAGTTGATTTTTTTTTTAAATCAAATTTGCAATTTTAAAAATTACTTCTTAAAGTTTTTTTTTTTCCCCTCAATCTCATTCTCTTCACTTTTAGCACTCAAATTACAGGTAGGTGAAGCCATATTATATTGCCCTATTGGTCTTTGGGGCTCTATTTTTTCTTTGATCTCTGTTCTCTTTGTTCTTCAGATTAATAATTTCTATAGGTCTGTCTTTTAGTTTACTGACTCTTCTTCCATCTTCTGTTTGAAGTTAAGCCTATGTAGTGAAACTTTCATTTCAGCAATGATAATTTTCAGGTGTGTAATTTGTATTTGCTTCTTTTTTTTTTTTTATATAGCTTCTATTTTTCTTCCTTATGAGATTCCCCATCTATGCGCTTATTAAGGCAACATTTTCCTTTAATTCCTTGAATTCTGGTTTCTCATCTGGATGCATAGCATGTTAATGATGTATTAGATCTCAGCATGATGGCTGAGTCAGAGGATTAAGGAGGATTCAGTGAGGGGATTGTTTACAAAAGAGTGGGCTGGGTTAAAGGACACTGACAAGTATGATGAAGGACCCCAGGGTTAGTAACAGCAGAATGCCCTTTCCACACCTGCGTGTTAAAGATTCAAGGGAGGGAGCAGTTATGGAACCTGGGGAGAGCTATAGCAAAGGAGAGGGCCACGTGGCAGGAGTTGTGGACTTGTGCAGAGGATTACAACCATGACCCATCAGGGAGGTTGTTGGGGAAAAACCCTGACCTGTCTCCCTTTTATCTCCCGATCTCCTGGTAGCACCGGCCCATTGACTGAAACCATCTGGAAGCCAGCTACCAAGGAAAACTGGTTGATGCAGTTCATGGAGTTCAGCCTCCCAGGACACAGAATGGAGCAGAGAAGGGTGGAGGGAGGACTTGGAGGGGCAGATGGAGAGTAGCCAGCATATCATAATAATGCTTATGCCCCCTCTGCTCCAGAAGACAGAGTGTCTTCACTCTTCAGAAGTTCATATGTCTAGATAGAGGGGCAGATGTCAACAGGTAACCAAAGCCCGAGACTGAAATGCCAGTATGGAGCAGAGAAGTTTGGTCATCAGGCTGCATCTGCCCCAGGAATGCGGGTGAAATTCTCAGGAAGCTTCCCCCTTAGGTAGGGCTTACTGCTCTCTGCACCTGTGGGGAGAGAGAAAGGATTCTCTCAGCTCAATTGACTTAAACAAGTATTTATTGAGTGCATACTGTTTGTCAAGGGTTGGGCCCCTAAAGATGGATAGACCAGTCACTACCTTTGAGAGATTCCGAGTCCGATGAGCAAGACAGATAGGTGACCAGCACAACATCACTTTCCTGCACTAGGGATGGGGAGGCAAACTTACTTCCTGATTCACTCGCTGACAAGGTGAGACTTCCCTGGCGGTCCTGAGTGTGTGCCTGGGCTTGGCTCAGCTTTGATACAGGAATGTTTTAGAGCTTTGCCTTCCGCCACCTCTCTGACTTCCTAATCAAAAGGAGAGTTTTGATCTGTGGCCGTTCTGTGAATGATCATGGTCTTGGCACTTGACAGTGTAGACACTTTCCAGTTTGTTCTGCATATGTTGTATAACAGAAGCTCACAGGGCTCAGAACAGCTTTGTCTTTGAGAGTGTGAGGAGTGTGCATGAGTGACAGAGAAGATCCCCAAGTGTGTTAGGAGCATGCACTGTAGGTTTGGGGCTCTTTTCCTTTTGGAAGGTGTGTGAGAGGATGCTTTTCAAAACCCAAACCTGTGCCTTGATGGTGTAATAATGATAATAGCCAAAATTGGTTGAGCTCTTCCATGTGCCGGGTGCTTTGTTAATGCTCTACAAGCATTATCTGGATGCATTCTTACCAAAGCCTTAGGAAGTAGGTACTAGGAGGAAAGTGAATCTGAAAGGATTAGGAGACTTGCCCAAGGTCACCCAGCTTATACATGGCAGAGCCAGAATCCCACTCAACTCTGTCTGCCTGTGAAATGTTACCTCGGTGTGCAGGTGCTGAAAGTGGTGTTGGTCTCCAGTTCCGCATCATTCCGTGCTCGATAGGATCTAAATCTCTTGTCTTCACATATGATGGATTTACGACCTTTCCTCCTGCTACCCAGGCTCTCTCTTGATGCATAGAATGTGTGGGAAGCCAGAGCAGACCTCTGGAGGGCTGTGCAACTCAAACAAACCCCCTGAAAAACAAATCAGGTGGAAGGAGCCTGGAGACCAAGGACATTATGAAAGCTGGCTGCCTAATCTCCTCTCCTCTCTCCCCATGAGGCCAAGAGAAAGAGTCAGAGGGCCAGCAGAGTTGATACCAGACATGATGGGTGAGAAGATCCTTATCTTTCAAAGCACAGATGCTCTTCCTTGAAACACAACCCTGTTATTCTTTGCTTTTGGTCTGACCTGCTTTGGTAGGAAGCAGGACGGATCAGTCAACCCTCTGGTTCACATCCTTCTCTATTGGGTGTGGTGTCCCCTGGGGAATGACAAAGTCTGTTGACCAGGGGTCCATTCAGTCATTCATAATATGTGAGGACTCCACAGTTCACATAACCCTTTTATGTTTCCTCTGGTCTTCACAACAACCTGATGTGGAAGGAACTCCTCATCCCTGGCTTAGAGATAAGGAAACTGAGGCCCAGAGATGTCAAGCCACCTATCCAAAATCACCAACCTAAGATGAGTCCCGTGGTTTATTTCACAAGCATCCATTGAGTGCCGGCCAGCTCTAGGTCCTGTGTTAGGGGACTTGAGGATGCAGTCATGAGCAAGCCATGGGACCAATCCTGTCCTCCAGGGGGCCTGGGTTCAGAGGACAATGTTGCCACATTTCCCAATCTACTACCTCTGTCTTAAGTCAAACCATTTCCTGAGTACTGTCTTTCTGTGAGACAAGGGGCAGCTACTCAACTACATCATTCCTGTTTTCAGGAGCTCATAGTTTCCTGAGACAGGAGAATTATGTATGAAATAGTAACCAATGCTATTAGGCCAATTCAATGCTGCTTTAAAAATTGAAGAAGACATCAGCCAGCTCTAGCCTGTGGGTGGTCCCTAGACATGTCAGAAAGAAGGTGGGATTAAAGCTATTTTTCTGCAGGATGAATGGTCCATGTGCAGGTAGAGAGGAAATTACACAGCATTTTAAGGAGGAATATCATAACAGCTTAGAGGTAGGAAAGCAGGAAACTTGTGCTGGAGATAGGGAGGCCAGCCTGGTGCAGCTGAGGACAGGAGAGGAAGGTGGTCTTTGTACAAGAGAAAAGGGACATGTGTTGAGTTATAGAAGGAAGTTCTCAACCCGGGTCCTGGGGCAGGGAGAGAGAAGACTGGACTAACTGCTCTTTAGTCTTCTAGTGTCTTCTCTAGCCTTCCAGGCTTAGCGCTAGTGTCACCTGTTCTCAAGGCCCTGGACTCAGCTTCAGGCTGTGTTGTTCTGAGGTTCCGGTGGACTCTTGCTCACAGGACATCGACAACTCCCCTTGCAGTGGGGGAAGGATAGACAGCATGAACACATACCCAAGACCCACGTGATCTGGCCCCTGCTGACCTCTCTGACTCTTTGTCCCACTTCAACTTCTACCACTGCCGACTTCACTCACTAAGACCCCACCACACTGGCCTTCTGTCTACCCATCCAGCACACTGGTCTCTTCCTGCCATGTGGCCTTTGCACTTGCTGTTTCCTCTGCCTGGAAAGCTTTTATGCTAGCCAGGCACATGTCTTTCTCCTTCTGATCCTTCTGTTTTGATTTCAGGTGTCACCTCTCAGAGCGGCCTTCCCTGACCTCTCCATCTAAAGTAGGTCTCTCCCAACATCCCAGTTACTCTGTTACATCACACTCTTGTTCATTACCTTGATAGTATTTACTACCTGCTGTAATTTCCCCACTTATTTTCTGTTAATCCCTTCTAGAATGTAAAACCCGTGAGAACATGGACCTGTTCTGTCTTGTTTCCCTTCCAGAATGTGCCTGACATAGTAGATGCTCCGTTAACACGTATTGAATTGATGGATGAATGAGTCCTACTTCTCCCCAGTTTCCTTTGAACATGTTCAGAAAGTATAAAGGGTGGACTGGGCTTGGAATGTCTGTGGACCTGCTAGAATTATGAGCGAGCTTCTACATTGCATTCTTTCCCCCTGGGAAGTAGGTTAGTGGTAATCATTAGTGTTCTTCACCAAATACCTCTGGCTCTTCATCTTCTGGACACTCCCTTGGCCTTTTTGAAATGAGGCAGTGAAGGGGGACTCGTTTGGTCTCTGAAATATGTGTAGAAGTGACATATGTCACTTCTGACCAGATGCTGTCCTGGGCCTGTCCACCAACATGATGAACATGCACTTATACATTGAGATGGAGGTTCTATCATCAGAGTCTGAATGACTACAATGAGCAGAGCCCTCCTGACCCATGCTGGACACGTAGCAGAAGCACGGAGTAAACTTTGGTTGTGTTAAAAGCCATGGAGATTTTGGACTTTTTGTTACCACTGCACAGTCTAGCCCATGACTGGTAAAGAACCTTTAGTTCTTGTTAGGTTCTCAGAGGGTCTGTTGGCCAAACAAGGTCAAGAACCACTGGCTCAGGGGTCAGCTAGAAAGATAGAGAAGTGCAGGGAAGGTAAAACTCATATTTGTTACACGCCCCATTGTGTGCCTGACACTTTGCTGGGAACTTCACAGATATGATGGTGTTTAGTCTCTGACAGCTTTATGGGGTAGCTAATGTGAGCCCCATTTTACAGATGAAACTGAGGATCCAGGAGTTTAGGGCATTACTACTCAAAGTGTGGTCTGCAGACCAGTAGCATGAATATCCCTGAGAGCTTGCTAAAAAGGGAGAATTTCAGGCCCTTGCCCAATCCTGCTACATTAAAACCCATGTCCCCAGGTGATTCATATGCACATTAAAGTTTGAGATACATGGATTTGGGGGACTTGGTTGATATTATCTAGCTAGCTTATGGCAGATGTGAATAAGGGACCCAGGCAGTCATTGTTCGAGAGATGGGGATGATTCTTCCCCCAAACCCCCACACTAGGAGAGTGGGGACAAGGATGTGAAGCACTCGGGTCAGGCACCTGAATCTCCCTCCCAGCCTGTGTTCATTGGCTTCACATCTTCAACCACTTTGAATGGTTGATGGTAACTAAAGCTATTTATTGATTTGGAAAACCACCCAGACTGTGTGTCCGGGGTATGTGTGTGTATGTGTGTGTGTGTTCCTTCCAGCTCAGTGGATCACTGAATGAACATTGGTGATGGGCTGGGGTGGGGTCAGATGCAGTGTCCATGGTGGGGAAATCTCCCTTTCAGTATGTGAAATGGGACTAGGAAGCTGGGACAATTCTTTGATAATGGGAGCCACATGTCTTGGTGCCTTTGTGAATGGCAGTGTTGGGCTCCCTTGGCTTTCAGCTTGGTGCCTGACTGGACCATGAAGTGTCCTGACTCCCTAGTGCTGAACCCTCCAGATGGTGCTGGGGTCTGCCAGTGGCCTGAACACAATCTTGGGAGCCTGTAGTTCCTGGCTCTGTCTTCAGGGGCTGGGCAAAGCTGCTCTGTTATCGTGTTCTAGATGAGGAAGTGACCAGGAAACTGTGCCAGGAGAAAGATTGCAGCTCCCTGGGTACTTGGCCAGGGCGGGGCATCCGGGAGAGGCAGATTCCCGTAGCCCATGGCCTCTGGCACCGTTATCAGTTGGAGGCATTCATCTTCACAGAGGCACAGGGGAGTTGCTGGGGAAATCGGAGCTCCTGGGCAGAGGAGCAAAATTTGGCTTCTCCCCACTGGAATGACTAGACTGCCCTCAGCTCTTCTCTCGCCAGATATCTAGATTTCCTGTGAAAAAGGTGCGATTTCCTCTCCCCTGGTTAAGATCTGGTTACCCATTCAGCTAAGTGAGAAATGTCATATCACAGGGTGATCAATTAATTCAACAAATATATATTGGGTAGCTGCTGAGTGCCAAGCACTGGGAATACAAAGAATAATAAAGCACTTCGGGTTTGGTTAGGCACTGGAGTCATTTAGATATAAAGAAGAGAACAATAGTGCCTTGTCTTCAGTTGCTCACAGTCCCCGGAGGTAGGGTTTCGCGTTGCTGTGATGTGGGCGATCGAGGTGCGCGAACAGTGTCCCCTGCACCACATGGAACGAGATGACGTTGCAGGGTACTGGCTCAGAGCACCGGCTGAGCTGAGGCTCAGGCCCGGATTCTGGTTCTGGCGCCACCATTTGCTAGCTCAGAGCCACATCTGTTAGATACAAGTAGGAATAGTACCTGGGAGTGAGGAGGAAGGAGAGCTCTGCCCTTGACTGAGCTCTTAGTAGAACCCGAATGTCGTGCTAAGGCACAAGGATTCC
The DNA here is from genome assembly GCF_028018385.1 of Neofelis nebulosa. Lineage (NCBI taxonomy): Eukaryota > Metazoa > Chordata > Mammalia > Carnivora > Felidae > Neofelis > Neofelis nebulosa. The sequence goes on from NC_080794.1 coordinate 73,129,134, forward strand.
TGGAAGTTTGCATCAGCCGGTGCTTGGGGATATTCCTGGGGAAAGGCGCATCACCTTTGGAGAATCTCATTTATGAGCTGGGGACGGAGTTGCTCAAGGCCCTAGAGCCAGTGGGTGGCAGAGTTGGCTCTGGCTCCTGCGCTTCTGGTCTCTTCCTGTGTTGACTGGGCACTTGCCCCATTTTCCCAAGCTGGGCTCGTTTTTTTGTTCCGATATGGAAATGTGGCTGCAGAGGGGCTGAATGTAGCAGAGAGTCTCATGCAGGAGCCCGGCCAACTCCCTTCCCATAGATAAATGGAGCCTGGACCTCCATTTGGCAATCGGCAGAAAAACAAATTAAAACAGAGAAGCTCTCATCTCCTTTCCCCCTCACCCCACTCTGACGGATTTATTTTGGAAAGCGACAGGAGGCTAATGGAATCACTTCATTTCCCTGATAATAAATTACCCCCAAGTGCAATAATTAAACGTCTCACAACAAACAGTTTCCTTCTGCGCAGTCTTCATCCTAGGCTTCTCCGGCTCCGACAGCCCTCCTCCTTCCCCTTCTCCCTCCTGGCCCCTGATCCGCCCGAGTTGGCCTGGCCTCTCTGGTGAATCATTTTTCATTTCCGGGCCTCGGGATCCTGACCAGGTAACAGAGACTGCAGGAGGGCGCGACAGGATTGTGGGAAAGGAAAGAAAGTGTGATGAGGGAATCAACCATCACACAGGGTTTGAATCCTGCCTCTGCCACTTCCCAGCTGTGTGACTTGGGGAAGTCCCTTAATTGCCTTTGGCTGCCTTTGCTTCCTTCCCAGATGGAGATAATAGGGCTCAGCCTGCAGGGTGTTTGTGAGGCTTAGGGCCGTGCCTGGCGCACAGTAGGTTTTCAGCGAAATGTAACTGCTGTGTTGTTTTTAAATGAATATCGTGAGTCTAATTTAAAAAAAAAATTTTTTTAATGTTTATTTTTTGAGAGAGAGCGACGGAGCGTGAGCAGTGGAGGGGCAGAGAGAGAGAATCAGAATCAGAAGCTGGCTCCAGGCCCCGAGCTGTCAGCACGGAGCCTGACGCGGGGCTTGAACTCACAAACTGTGAGATCATGACCTGAGCTGAAGTCAGACGCTTAACCGACTGAACTACCCAGGCACCCCCAGTGAGTCTAATAGTTTTTAACATGCACTGCCCTGAACTGTTGAGAGAGAGAGAGAGAGAGAGAGAGAGAGAATAGACTAGAACACAGAGGGAGAAGGAAGAGGCGTGAGCTCAGGCAGGTGCCCTCAGACCATCGTAGGGCCGGAGGGAGTGAACATAGCTTTGCAAATGGTGCTCAAACCCTTATGTAATCATGTGCTCCACAGCCAAGGGACTGCGCATTTGCCAGTCTTTCTAGCCAGATGTCTGAGGCTTTATAGCAGTCAGAGAGCGGCCAGCTGGGATTTAGAGCCGTGTCTCTATTCCCCAGCAGCTCAGAAGCTGGGTGCCCGGTGCCCGTCTGTGTGTTCGCAAAAGACTTGGAAGCAGCCATGGCACGTCCCCTATGATGCATGATTAATGTACAATCAACTGTGGAATGCACAGCTGTTGGGTATTTTTAAGGCAAATGACTCCGTAAGATCAAGAAAACGCTGCAAGGTCTGGCGTTGCTGTTACTTATAGACAGTGGGCAAGAGTCAGCCCCGGTGTCCTTCGGACCTGGGGGGTGGGAACAGGGTGTCTAGTGGTGTTTTCAGTGTCAGCACCTCTGGAAAGGAAGGCCTGGTAAAGCAGCCGGGTTCTTATGGTTTCCTCTTGGGTCATCTCACCTGGTGTCACGGTGTCTAGTCAGCTCAGTTGGGATCCAAGATGGACAAGGCATGAGCCTGACACCCAGTGCACCCAGCAGGGGGTGTTCGCATCTGTTCCTAAGAGGGACAGAGCCTGGGGAAAGTGCTATCCTAGGTTGGGGGCTGCGAAGAGGCATCTGCCTCTACCTGAGAAAGTGAGGAATGCTTCATGGAGAGTGGGCAAAAGGCATCCCATGAACTGAGCCCTTAAAAATGTTATTTTTTATAGGTGAGGGGAGCTACAAATTTGCTTTCTTATAGGGTCAGCCTATAAGACACAGCCTATGTTGTGTCTCAGTCGCATCATTTAGAGAAGAGGTAATAGTTTGTGTCATTTGAAAATTAAATGAGACGATGCCCATCCAGCATACTGTCCCCACTTGACCCCTCTTGAGCAGGCAGCTGAGTGGGGGGGGGGGGGGGCGGGAAATGGAGTCGTGCCCTGAGCCCACCATCCCCTTCGGTTCTTCCCCCCCCCCCCCCCCCCCCCCCCTGCTTCTGACCAGTAATCCTGACCCCTTCCTGCTAGACTTGCTCTCCGGGTTGGCTTGGCCTGAGCTACCTGGAGGGCGGGGGAGAGGGGAGGACTATTGCCTGGCTCCTCCTTCTCAGGGAACCCCTGTTCCTGCCTGCCTCCTGTAAAGATGCTATGAACCCCTTAACCCCTTGGACCAAGAGTATTTTGGAGTGCTCATCCAGCCTGCTTTCCTCTGGTGAAAACAAGGTACCTCTGGGGCCTTGCCCCTGCTCATTTGGGAATGAATGTCCATTTGTTTCAAAAGTAAAGCTTTGAGGGGCACCGGGATGGCTCAGTCGGTTAAGCCTCTGACATCGGCTGAGGTCATCATCTCCCGGTTTGGTTCCTGAGTTCCAACCCTGCATTGGGCTCTCTGCTGTCAGCACAAAGACTGCTTCAGATCCTCTGTCTCCCTCTCTTTCTGCCCCTCCTCTGCTTGCATTCTCTCTCTCTTTCTCCAAGATAAATAAAAACATTAAAAAAAAGAAATAACTGCCTGTATGGTACAAAAGCAAAGCTTTGAGCTAAGGGAATTTAGCTGGGAACGTGGGGATAATCCAATGACCACAAGCGCTGAGGTTGAAAGCTGCATTGGCCACGCCCTTGTTTAGGCAACCTGTGGGATTAGCTGGGTGGGAAGGCAGTGTTACTGATTTACCAAACCCTGGGTTTGGAATGTGGCTCAGGTGAGTAACCTGAGAGGCTGGTGTGGCAGGAGCAGAGCATAATCAGTGCAGTTTAGAAATGAAGCGGCCCAAGAGTCTCCTTTATAAGTGAGAGGATCCACACTTAGAGTGTAGGGTGAGCTCCGCAGTTTTTCCTTTTGTAATGCAAGTGCCTGATTTAAGCTTTGATTGCTGAGGCATCCACTTCAATGTCAGCTATCTGAATAAAAACTGTGCCAGCCTCCAGGAAAGAGCTGCCCTTTTCCCCACCCCCAAGCTCCTTTGTTTTAAAAGCCTTTGGTTGATTTAGATAACTGACCTGTTGGCCACTTTTCCCCCCCTTTTCTTCTTGTGATATTAAAAAAATTTTTTTTAAGTTTATTTATTTTGAGAGAGGGAAAGAAAGAGCCCTTAGGCGTGCGTGAGCAGGGGAGGGGCAGAGAGAGAGGATCCCAAGCAGCAAAAAGCCCAGTGCCAGGTTCCATCTCACAAACCATGAGATCATGACCTGAGCCGAAATCGAGTCGATGCTTAACTGAGCCACCCAGGAGCCCCTCTTCTTGTGTTTAAATTCTCACTTTTATGTTTTAAATTCACCGATAAAGAGTGAATCTGCAAAACCCAGGTCCTCATCCTTGATAAAAGCAGAACCCCAGTCCTGTGCAACCCCACCCCCACCCCCCTCTCTCTTTCTCTACCCATGACCTCGCTGTGTGGCCCCAGGTGTACTGTGTGTCCTCCCAGGACCTGTGAGTGATAAATGTTGTTTTCCAAAGTTTCCTCCTGGGTATTTTTGAGGGCATTGTATAATCATAAAAAGAACCACAAGGGCTGGTCGAGCCACAACATTGGTTTTGAAAGTGGAACCAGGACCCAGGTATGTGCTTCTAGGCATTTCTAGCCAACAGCATCACAATCCATAGGCTGAGACCAGTGCAACATAGAGAGGTGCCCACGGTTCTCTGCAGGCGCTCAGAGTTCTGTTCTTTCTACTGGGGCAGGCTGACTCTTGCCCTCACTGATGCTGCCTGCAACATGTACCGTGCGTATCCTGGAAAGGAAAAGTATCATGCAGCTGTGTGTCCCAGAATCAGCAAGTATTTGTTGAGAGAATGGACTTGTGTTTGCTCCTTTGATTTAAACTATGGTCTCTAGATAACCTGGTGAAAATACAGATATGTTTTCTGGGAGATGCTGCCGGTTAAGCTGTTGAGTCTATAACACCAGTTTCTTGAATTAGTTCTGGTTCCTTAAGTGGATCCTGAGAACCCCAGCAGGTCATTTTGGTGGCTGGATACAGAAGCACAGGACAGGACTATAGGGTGGGGTTGTTTCCAGTTAAGGACCTGCCAGGGAGTCCCAGGCTCCGGAAGGAGAATGGCCTAGTTTGGCCTAGTTTAGCGTTTTGCCAATCCTGTTGGCAGAGTTTTGGACACTCAAGAGGAGGAATTGAAAATTGTGTCCTTTCAGGATCCTTCCAAATGCAGGTCTCCAGAAAGGAACTGAAGCTGGCCAGCTTGGGACAGTTCCTCCATTGCCATTTTGCCAGCTATTATACTGAAACAATTAAGGAGAAATTGAGAACCAACCCAAACAGCACACCACAAAAAAGTATTTTATTTACTTATATATATATATATATATATATATATATATATATATATATACATACATATATATATAATAAAATGTATATGTATATAAATAAAATGTTTATATATACACATATATATATAATGTGTGTGTGTGTATGTGTGTGTGTGGCCACACAGCGAGGTCATGGGTAGAGAAAGAGAGAGGGGGGTGGGGGTGGGGTTGCACAGGACTGGGGTTCTGCTTTTATCAAGGATGAGGACCTGGGTTTTGCAGATTCACTGCAAATATATATATGTATACATATATATATTTGTTTATTTATGGTGTGAGGTGGCTATGCTGTAGAATAAAAGTATTCTATATATGTATATATTTTTTTTATTGTGCTAAAATATGCACGGCATAAAATTCATCATTTTAACCACTGTTAAAACCACTGTTAAGTGTAGATTTCAGCAGTATTAAGTACAATTACAATGTTGCACAACCATCATTTCTATACCCTTCAAACAACAACTCCCTATTACCCCCTCTCCTGGCTCCTGGTGACCACCCTTCTCTTCCTGTCTGTGTGAATTTGCCTATTCTAGGTACCTCATATAAGTAGAATCATACAATATTTGTCCTTTTATGTCTGGCTTATTTCACTTAGTATAATGTCTTCAAGGGTCATCCATGTGTAGCATTATATCAGAATTTCCTTTCTTTTTAAGGCTGGGTAATATTCCTTTGTATGTGTGTACCACATCTTGGTTATTCGTTCGTGTTTTGGTAGACATTTAGGTTGTTTCCACCTTTTGCCTATTGTAAATAATGCTGCTATGAACACTGTTGTATAAGTATCTGTTCCGGTCTCTGCTTTTGATTCTTTCGAGTAAAAATCCAGAAGTGGAACTGTTGGATTACATGGCATTTCTATTTTTAATTTTTTGAGGGACTGCCTACTCTTTCCCCCTGTGGCTGCACCATTTTTAAATCCCACTGGCAATGCACAAGGATTCCAATTCCTCCACCTCCTTACCAACATGACAATTGTCACTTCCCATTTTGTTGATAATTGCCACTCTAATGGGTGCATCCGTGTATTTTTTTAAGTTGCTTTTTTCTTGGTCACAAATATCAGCAAGAACGAGAGGCAACACATTCTTAAATTTTTAAAAGTGGTAGCTGTCTGACTTCAACAAATAAGCAACACATTAATGAAGATGCCGCGTGCATACTAACATATAGTCCAGTGAAGCCAAATATATTTAATCATGTGCATGAGTATACAATTAGGCACAAATAGCAAGTGGTTCCTGTAAAGGAGCGTGTCATATTTTATACAGCCAAAATAAGCTGAGTTTTTCCACATTATCATACCCAGCATCTGGGGTGTGTGTGTGTGTGTGTGTGTGTGTGTGTGTGTGTGTGTGGTGTGTCTGATGGTTTTTCCTGCTGCTTTCTCTCAGCCCCACCCCTAGTCCAATTGGATAAGGCACCTTTTTTTCCCCCCAAGGAGTCAATGCTTTACTTCTGTTTTCTATTCTTCCTTCCTCTTCTTATTTTGGATGCTGATAGGATGGATACAAATAAAATTCTAGGTCCTGAGGTTGAGGTACAGGAAAGAAGTCTAGCAAAGCCACAGAACCAAGTTCATACCCTACCGATGTCCGTTGACTACCACGTCAGGCCTGTGTTAGAAACTTTCTCATGTATTGATTTTTTGGGATTCCCACAGCCAGGCAAGGCAAATTATGCCTATTTTTACAGATGAGGAAACTGTTTCCCAGATTGGCGAGTGATTTGCCCAAGGTCACCCAGCTGTTAGGCAGCAGAGCTAGGACCTAAACCTGGGTTTTCTGACTGAGTGCTTTTTTTCCCTTGTAACACCACCTGTTCCTTCCTAACTAGGTGGTTTAAATAGAAGAATGTGGACAGTTGGATTCCAAGCTGGCACCACGGTATAGCCATCTCACACCACAAATACTCATCATGCTGCAAATATTTACCAGGGTGCCTACTGTGTGCTGTCTCAGTGGACATAGGCTTATGTGTTCCTACAAGAGCAGTAAATCAACTTTTGAATGGTCTTCGTGCTTTTGCTATTGCATAGTTATCACATTGACTGCATAAGGAAGGTAGTTATATCTGAGACCTGAGAAAGTCTTTTGATTGATGTGGGTTGTTTAGGAGACTAGTGCAAGAAAATCCTCCACAGAGGGTCTTGAGTTTTCTCAGTTACACCACCTGTATTGCTGCGATCTTAATGATCCTGATGATGAAGATGATGCTGATGCTGGTGGTGATTTAGGAGTTACTATTTATCAAGCTCAAACAAAATTCTGGTTTCAGTTGTAGTGACTTTTTGACTAGCATTAAAAGTTATTTATTTATGTGTGCACTCAGAAATACATACTTGGTACTTGATAGGTGCCAGGTACTTGGGATGCAAAGGTGAAAGATGACAAGGTTGTTACTGTAGCCCTTGGCCACCTCACTGTCTGTGACAAAGAGTGGAGGCAGACACATAAACCTTCAGTGCACAATGTAAGGAGGGCTTCAGTAGAGAGGGGTACAAAAGGACTATAGCAACAGGGATGGAGTAACAATGACCTCTCCCCACAGAAATCCGTTAAGGTTCTACCAAGCAAGGGGCACTAGAGCTGGGCATTGAAGGTTGAGTACAAGCTTGCACCATGCGGAATTGGAAGGTTAGTGTGTGAGGTAACAAGACTGGCAATTTGGCCTGAGGCTAACTTAGTAAGATTTATATAGGGCAGGCTCAGGCATTTGGACTTTTCCCTATTGGAGTTAAAGGCTTGTTGAAAGAAGGGCTTTAAATGGACTACTGAAAGCACAGAACTCCTTTCTGATCCTCACACTCTCACACTTTTCCAGATTGCCAGGACAACTGGTAAACCTCACATCTCTAAAAATGTGCTCATCATAAGCATCCTCTGAACTATAAAATGACTTCCAAATTACTAACAAGATACTTTTGGATTTTGTTCTTAATTTTTGAGGAATCTTCCAAGTTGTGGTGGTTTCAAAACTCTTTCCAGCCCTTTACTTCATAAGCTTCCCTGCTGGGTTGATTATGCTTTTCTTGTAGAGCTGCTCTCAGGAATTCATGAGCTCTTTGCCAGGACATGGTTGGCATACGGGATTTCAATAGCTAAGATTTCATTGAGCCAATTTGCCATTTCACAGATGAGTAAACTCCACCATGAAGAAGGTGAGTGCCTTGAACAAGGTCTCCCAGCTAGTAAACAGTGGAGCCAGGATTTAAACCCAGGATGCCTGGCAACTGAACCCTATTCTTTTTTTTGTTTTTTTAATTTTTTTAAAATTTTATTTTTGAGAGAGAGAGAGGTGGGGGGCAGGGGCAGAGGGAGAGAGAGTGAGAGAAAGAGAGACAGAATCCAAAGCAGGCTCCAGGTTCTGAGCTGTCAGCCCAGAGCCCGACTCAGGGCTTGAACCCATGAACTATGAAATCATGACTTGAGCCGAAGTTGGATGCTTAACCGACTGAGCCACCCAGGTGCCCCTGAACCCTATTCTTTTTTTTTTTTTAATTTTTTTTTTTTAACGTTTATTTATTTTTGAGACAGAGAGGGACAGAGCATGAACGGGGGTGGATCAGAGAGAGGGAGACACAGAATCTGAAACAGGCTCCAGGCTCTGAGCTGTCAGCACAGAGCCCGACGCGGGGCTCGAACTCACGGACCGCGAGATCATGATCTGAGCCGAAGTCGGACGCTTAACCGACTGAGCCACCCAGGTGCCCCCCTGAACCCTATTCTTAACCATGACATTACTCTTCGCCCAACAAAACCACCAAAGTACAGCTCAATAATTCACGATCTGCAGGAAGAGTCTTAGAGTTTACCAGAGAACACTGAACGGTGGAGAGAGTAGGAATATGGAGTTAGATCTCAGGTTTAAATCCTGACTTCATGAATTTTGAGTAGTCAGACCGTGGGCAAATCACTGTACCTCTCTGTGCCTTAATATCTCCCATTTCTAATGTGGAATCAGGACTTACCTTGTGCTAGTATTGCAATGATTGGAAACACTATGCCCAGATCACATAGAGCAGGACCTGGTTCATAACAGCTGCATAGTAAATGAAGGTGATTAACAGCAGCAGCAACAACAATGATGTAATTACGATGAGTTATAATGAGTTTCTTTTGTAGGGGTTTTTTCCTAACTTCAGACTTCTGAATGTTAGGGAGGTAAGTGTTTACATAATAATGGTTGTTAGGAATGATTGTAAATCCTTCTTTTTCATAGGAAATCAGATATAGATATAGTACAGTGCAGTATAGTATAATGTAGTATATATAGTACATGGGTAGTATAATATAGTATGAGTATAGTACATATAGTATGAGAAACTCCAAGCCAGGTACACCAAGCCCATGAACTTGGGTTTATACTGTATGCAAAGCATAAAAGAACAGGAGGTGGTAGTCTTTCCTCCCTGTAGGAGCTGACACTCCCCACCCCACCTCCCCCCACCCCTCTACTGTCCTTAGATGCTTGCTTCAGAAGTGCTGGAGAGAAATAAAAGTTCCCTGTGAGCACTGGAGAGCACTCCTAATTCTGGCTAATGAGAGCTGAGAAGACTTCAGGAGAAGGTGGCCTTTGCCAGGCCCTGAAGGACAGGAAGGACGGGCAGAGATGCTGGGGAGCAGGGAAGAGCTGGAGGTATTAGGGGGCATGGGAGGAGGAGGGTAAGGACAGCAAGTGGGATCCTTTTTGCAGCTTAGCTGGGGACTGTGGCTCCCAGGAAAGAGGGAGGCAAGGGACCCAGAAGAGACCTGGAAGGAAATGAAGAGAGAAAAGGGGCCGTGATGGGGCCACCTGGCTGAGTCATGGAGACTGGCTGAGGTTCTGGAGATGAGTAATGAGGGCATCAGTGTGGAGCCAGCTCAGGGGTTTTCAGGATAAACACACAGAGGTGCTTCACAGAGGCTGACAGAACCCGCCCCTAATGCATCCAGGGGACACTAAACACTTTAGTATATTCTCTGATGAAGAATTTCTCCAGCTCTAACCACATTAGGGACACACGGGGCCATGGCTCGATGCTCTGTCTGTCAGATGTCGTTGCCATTTAAGTGAGTGATGCAGAATGGGTCAACCACAGTGCCTGGGTCTGCGGATGAGGCAGGCAGCCAGGAGAGCTGGCCCCGGAGGTCTTATTTCTTTGGCTCTGTAATCAGATTGGAGGCAGAATGTTTTTCTCTGGCTCCTCCATATAATCTCTCTGTTTTGATACTATTTCCCTCTTTGCCATTCTGTTCCCGTGTCCTGGGGGTCGACATGGTTAACTGCACTGTCTCTTCTTCTTCCCGATCCACTGCCCATGCAGGATTAGACGGGGTGGGGAGGGGGGCGGTTGGGGATGACCCCACAGCAGCCCATCCTCCATTCTGTACCCAGGGGGAGCGGGGGAAGGAGGAGAAGGAGTTGATTAAATTTCCCAAAGGTACTGAGCCAGGAAGCTAAGGTATCCATGACAGAGACGGGAGTCAAAAGGACCCCAGCAGGCTGGAAGTCAGTATCCCAGCCAAAATGATGACATTCTGCAGGCATAAATGCAAAAATTGGCATTTAGGTTAAAAACTCAACTAGGTAACACCAGGAAACAAAATTTCCTGGGCTTTATTTTTTATGAAAGATTAAACATGAACAGATTGTGTGGTAGAGCTTCTTAAAACACTGAATGTAATCTTAGCTCACAATACAGAATTTTACTAGTAGAAAAGAAACCGATAATCATTGCCAAAAAAACTGGAAAATTACAAAGAAATGAGAGAGAGAGGAAGAGAGTGAGTGAATCCCATTTCTCACGATCATCTGTTAACCCTTCAGGTTATAACCTATTAATTTCTCTAGACAAATAGACATGGTGTATACGTTATAGTACGATTTTTTAAAGAACACGTTTTAAAACTGGCTTTTTTTTTTTACAGCTAAATCTCATAATCAACTTTTAAAGTCATTAAGTATTTTTCCACAACACTATTCTCAAGGGTTACAAAGTATTCTATTTCAGGGATTTATCATGGTTTGTTTTAAAAAAAATTCTATTTTGTACATCTTTTCCTCAATTTTTATCTACTGTAGTGAATTCTGGGATGAATAGCACCGGAAATACATTTTTGTGCACACTTTTGAGTATTTCCTTAATATAAAGTCCTAGAATTGGAAGTTCTAAGATTGAAAGGATTGTGAACATTTTAAGGTGTTTCTTTTTCTTTCTGTTTTTGCTTTTTTTTTTTTTAATTTTTTTTTTTTTAACGTTTATTTATTTTTGAGACAGAGAGAGACAGAGCAAGAACAGGGGAGGGGCAGAGAGAGAGGGAGACACAGAATCCGAAATGGGCTCCAGGCTCTGAGCGGTCAGCACAGAGCCCGACGCGGGGCTCGAACCCACGGACCGTGAGATCATGACCTGAGCCGAAGTCGGCTGCTTAACCGACTGAGCCACCCAGGCGCCCCTGTTTTTGCTTTTGATGTGTGTGGCCAAACTGTTGTGTAGGCTGTCCTACTGATATGTGAGTACCTACTTCCCTACATTTCCCCTAGCCCTGGGTATTATGATTTTAGAATAACTTGCCAGATTGATCAGCAAAATGTAGTATCTTGCCTTAATTTGTATGTTTTGGATTATTAGTGAGGTTAAGTGTTTTTTCTTTCAGATTTGGCCTTTTTTATATCTTCTTATGAATTGCCTATTTGTGTCTTTTCCCTATTTTTTTCTGCCTGTCTTATCTTTTTCTTGTTGATGTTAAAAGTTTTTAATATGAAGACTCTTAGCCCTTACTTGCCATCTAGGTTGCAAGTGTTTCTTTTCAGTTTCTTTCTTGCCTTTGATTTAGTGTATACATATTTCAGATACTTATACTGCCAACTTCATCAAAAATTTTACTTAATTTTTAATCCATCAAAAATTTAATTAATTCTCTTCTGGTGGCATATCTAGAAAAATCTCTCCTGATCTAAGATGATATGTTTCCCTATATTTTTTCCCAATACCCTTTGGGTTTTATTTTTCTATTTAAATCCTCATAGTTTAATTACAATGCAGTTTTTAATTTAATTTAATTTTTCCTTTTTTAATTTAAATTTTAGTTAATATACAGTGCAATGTTGGTTTCAGGAGTAGAATTCAGTGACTTATTATTTACATATAGCACCCAGTGCTCATCATAGGTGCCCTCCTTAGGACCCGTCGCCCATCTCCCAACAATGCAGTTTAATATCTAAATCAAAGGAGGTAAGTTATGGGAAGGAAGATTTTGGTTCAAACTGTGAACGGACTTTCTAATGATTTGGAGATGTACAACGGAAGAAAAGGATAGCTGAGGAAATAAGCTGATCTCACTGCTCCTTTTACCAGGGTTTAGGGGTTGGTTGTCATTCTGTAAATGCTCAGTTAACATTTGCTGGATGAATGGTGGAACGAGAAACCTCCGCGGTGCCTTTCAGCACTGCTTCCCTGACTTGGCTCAGTCTTCAACCCTCTCTGTGTCCCAGGTCATTCCAGAATTGGAGACTGTGGTTCTCAGGGGTGGAGCAGGCAGGAGGACAGGATGGCACAGGGGAGAGTGGATACCAGGGGCGCTGCTTCTCAAATCTCAACTTCCACATGTTGAGGGGAGAGTTGCAGGGGCCATTGCTGTTTGCTGGGCACCGGGATGGGAGGGAGAGAAGTGGGCAGTCAGTTCTTGGCCAAAGGGATTTAAAGCAGGTTGGGGAGGTGAGGCAGGTGCCCCTGAGAACTGAAGGAACAGTGTGTGTGGTGTGGAGGGAGAGGGCTGTAGGAATGAGGGTCATTGCTGCTGTAGGATCTTAAAAATAGGCAAGTGCATTTTATGAGTTGAGTCCCAGAGGTTTGCTCCAAGTGGGTCTCTTCTGAAGGATATTTTGAAGAAGTTCTTCATTCAGGTAAACTGAAGAAATCACCACAAGGGTTAAGAATTGCTTCTCTGAGCTTTCAAATGACTCAGTGACTCAGGGGAGAAGAAAATATACATACTTGGTAAAATTGCAAATGAAGGAAGTGTGAGTACACAAATGTCTGTACATATACTCACATACAAAACCCATGTGTGTGTACGTGTACATATATATCCATCCGATGTTTGATTTATTGTGTTGTTTGTTTTTAGTGGATAAAGATCATTGTACTTTCCAGATTATACCAGCCCAGGGTAAAAGTAGGCTCTGGATGATAGAGACAAATAAGAATTTCTCTGTGGAAATGCCAGCCCCGCTCAGAGTACTCGTGATCATGTCTGCTCTCTTCTTGGTAACCCCAGGCGTTTGTCAGCAATGCTGCTCTGGTTTTCCTGTCTTGGGGGTGCCCACAGTGGCAGTTCTGCATGCCCTTCTGTGGCCGTCCCTGCTGTCTGCCGTCTGCTGTGTGCCCTGCTGACCAGCCCCAATGAGGAGGAGGATGAGGTCTGCATCTGGGGGCTGCCTCCATAGCAACTGAATCCATTCAGGGTTCCAGCAATTTTAATGTTAATGCCTCTGTTATTTTACCTTCCATTGCCAAGGTCGCATGAGCCTTTGGGGACTGGGTTGGGAGAGGGTTTTATGGGCAGCTGTTTGTGAAACTCCTTCCCCATCCTGACACTGGCTTACTATGTTTGGAGAGGCCTTGGACAACCCCATGCCTGTTCTTCTTTCCTGGACTCCTTGTTTCTTCAGGCAGAGCCCTCTCGTCCAGGTATGCCTGAAGTCTAGGATGAACATAGTTTGTGGGGCATGCTTACCCACTGAGGACAGATATGATAGATTCCTGCACAGGCTCCAGAGTCAGCTGCTTTGCTTTGTACCATTTATCACCTGGTCACATGGCTTCACCCCTTTGGGCCTTAGTACTCATCTGTGAAAGTGAAGAGGCTAATAGAACCTCACAGCATTGCTATGGAGATTCTCCTAGTTAATGTAAATGAAATGATTAAACGTGTGCCAGGCAGATAGAAAGGACACAGGTAAAAAAATGTTAGCAATTATTACTGTAACCTCAAGCTCATCCTCCTGTTTCTTAGATTTTGCCTGACTGGACAGTTCTAATGGGCATTGACTCCTCACGGATCCCAAAGGGCTGAAAGAACAAAATAGAGGAAAGCCACTCAAATAGTGGTTGCCATAACATCTATCCAGGCTTTGAGCTTCCTTGAGGATCAAGAGGTGCCTGGCTAGACCAGGTTTCCTTCCCTCTTTCCTGTGTCCTTCCTCAAATATTTTTTTTGAACAGATTATACCAGCCTGGGGTAAAAGTGGGTCTCGGGCTGCTGGATGAATGAACTGGTGCTCAAGGTGGCTACGTGGAGAAGTAACAACTATCATGTAGTGAATTAATACAACAGGATAGACCTGGTCCATATTCTCACTGAGCTCCAGTTCTTACAGAGAGGGAATAAAGAGACAGATACAATAAAAAAATTGGGAGAGGAAGTGAGAAAACAAAGATTTATAGGGTGGGCATTGGTTTTAGGCATAAGTTTTGGGGTGTGCAGACCTGTGCTTTGTCATTTCTAGTGTGACTTTAAGTATACTGCTTAATCATTTTGAACTCAAGATCTGTACAGTGGGGTTATTAATTACCTAGCTCATGCAATGGGGGTGAGGATTAAAGGAGAGAACTCATATGGTAGCTACTCAATAAGTTTTAGATGTTTATTTATTTATTTTTGAGACAGAGAGACAGAGTGAGCAGGGGAGGGGCAGAGAGAGGGAGACAGAGAATCCCAAGCAGGCTCTGTGCCGAGCCCAGTGCAGGGCTTGAACTCACGAACTGTGAGATCATGACCTGAGCCGAAACCAAGAGTTGGACGCTTAACCGACTGAGCCACCCAGGCACCCTAGTTTTAATTTCTTACCTCCCGCCTGCCCTTACCCTAACAAATGAAACCCATGTCATAAGTTGCCTGCCCATGACGTTGACTTTGGAGGAATTCAGAAGCCATTAAAAGATTGTTTTTAAGAGTCTATCCAACCACATCCCTTCTATAATGTTTTCTTTTACCAGATTTTTTTTTCCTTTTTCTTTTCTTTTTGTCTTTTAGAGGATGGGGCTTATCTGTAGCAAGTACAAATGAAATCTGCCACGGTAGCTGGGTAACTTGCTGACTGACTTCTCCTCCTGACTGCTGCTGTTGTGAAATGATGTGGGCAATTGATGCATTTTGTCACTTTCCATCTGTTCCCCCCCTTCTCCATTGGTATTTTTGGAAGAACGGTTAAGTGTGTCAACTTTTAAAAAAAGTAATTATTAAATCTTTCTTGTCATCAAGATGTAGTGGGGTTGTGTCACGCATAACTCTTGGCAGCATCTAAATCTGGATTTTAGAAACAAGATGAATTTTTCTCTTGCCCCTACTTTTTTTTCCTTTTGAAAAAGTCCAGCTTCTGTAGCTGCGTGATGCTTACTTCTCAGAGCTTGTCCTGGCTTAACCAGTGGCAAAATGATTTTCCCACTTCAGTAGCTTTGCTGAGGTCCACCAAGCCACACAGCACAGAGTGGTGGCTAGCATGAGCTTTGTAAGAATGTTCTTACTTACAAAAAATGGTTTTCTTAACTTCTCATTCCTGAAGCCTACGAGGTGGGGCGTCAGCAACGTGCTCATCGGAGCTTGCTGGCTGTCTGGGCTGCTGGCTACCATGGAGAAGTCCTGACTGCCACGTGTGGGATGAGTGCTCGCCCCGTGCGAGCAAATGGAGAGGTGCTTTAGGTGGCGTTGTTTCAGCGAGCTCCCCCCATCCCATGACAGCTTGTGTTTATTGAGCACCTACTATCTATGGCATTCTCATTTAATCCCCGTATCATCTTATGAGTGTAGCTGTTTAGTGCGGATGCAAGCAGTGGTTAGCTTGACTCAGCTTTTGTTGGTGTCCAAGCTAGTTTTACCTGATGCTGACTTTAGGACAAATCGTGATAACTTTAGGCCTTGCAGGATCTAGGTGTTCAAATGACATGATTGGGCTCTCGCTACCTCTCTTCTCATACTGCCTTGCCTTCCTTTATACTGACTTTCTTCCCAGCAGAACTCTTTGTGATGTGGCAAAGATGGCCACCAGCAGCTCTGGCTTATATCCCAGCAGCCTCAACACCCAAGTAGAAAGAATGTGCCTTGCCTCAGCGGACTGCCTTGGCTTGCATTCTCATTCCTGAACTGGAAAGGGAGACTAGCCTCATTGGCAACAGCCAGGTCACGTATGTACCACAGGTTCTTTGCTGGAGGGAGTAAGGTCTTACTCCATTCATAGCATACGGACAGAGATTGGGAGGGGATGGCACTCCCAAAGAAAATCAGGGTTCTTTATCCCAAAGAAGGCAGTGATAAGGCATCTACTACAGTTCTATTCTTGGGCCCATTTCATAGATGAAGAGACTGAGGGTTAGAGAATTATTTGCTTCAAGGTCTTAGCACTGAGGAGTGTCAGAGCTAGAATTTGAACTCTGATCCCATCTTCGTGTTATTTTGCCTAATCTGGGGGTCCAAGCATATTACAGTCTCTGTTTCAAGGAGTGCCTGTTGTGTCTTTCCATTGGCTTGGATTCCTACAGGTTACTTGTGAACACCTGAAACCTCTTGTCAAACAAGAAGTGAGCCAGTGACACAGGTGGGGGTTTAGAAAAGAGCTCTGCTGTGTGCCGTGTACGTGGATCCGGTTACTTATGTGGTCAGTGGGGCCCAAAGAACTGTAGCACTGTGGCTAGGCACAGAATGAGCTCCTTAATCTCACCAAAGCTCACCAAAAATCTCTTCCTTCTGAACATTGCTTCCTGGGGCCCAGGATCCTTTCCCTTTGGTACAGGGAGCCCCCGCAGTGACACCTGAGAATTTGGGCTGATGCCTCCTCTAGCTGCTGGGGAAAGGGCAGTATTACAGTGGCTTCTGTAGTTCTGTCGCCAAGAAGGGGTATGACCTTGACGCCCGAATATGTCACTAGGGAGCTTTCTACTGGGCCCCATTCTCAGGGTACAAAGGAAAGACGAAGCAAGTGGGTCGATTCTAGTGTCCTCACGGCTGGATTTGGCAATTCCCTGCAGTTAAACTAAGACCAGTTGTTCTGGACACCGAGTAACCATCGGGAAGGAAAATCCTCCCGCACGCTCCCAGCTACTTTTCGACAACCCTGCCGTGTTGTGTCTGCACAACCTCTGGTTGCACAGGAGAGGATTCCAGATGGGACGTGCTTGGGCACGTGGTACAGGTGGTGAGAAATGCATTCCCTTCTCAGCTCTCTATCAGTCTTTCCGGTCAGCATCTCCCTGAGACTTTGTCCTTGATGTAGACACACCCTGGCACCAAATCAACTCTCTCATGTTCTTGTTAACACCAGCAGGATGGACCTCGTGCTCTGAGCCTTGGCAGGCAGTAGCATCCAGCTGGGATTCCACGGCATCGCCTTTGTTTTTATTGTATTTGTCTTTATGGCTTCCTTCTGTGCTGGCAGGTGGTACTAGTTTTCTACTTATGGTAGGGATATAAATTTTGTGTGCAAGATAAATTTATTTTTTGGAAAAGAAGGTGAGTGGATTGAAGGAAAACATTCTAAATTGTATGTATCTTAGCTATATGAATCAGGGTTCAGCCAGGTACCCCGTGGCAGTAGGAGATATGTAGGAAAAGATTTATTGAAAAGAAGCAGCTCACACAACACAGGTGACCAAGGTTGTGCAAGAGATAAGCACATCGTGGGCGGTTGGCCAAGCTGAGGCACAGAAGTGGGCAAATGGTTGGGATGCTGGGCCCTGAGTGGGAGGGCTGGGGGTTCAAGGTCCGGGCGTGAGGCTTTCTGTGTTCGGTGAGGACATTTTAGCAATCTAGGGGTTGGCATTAGGGGTTGGGGGGGTGGGGTGGCAGCCCGCCTTCTGCTGTCTCCTCTTAGGGACCTTTTCTAAGGGACCAGCTTCTGTTTGTTTTTATCTTCCTAATTGCATCTGTTTGACTTAACAGAGGTAAGTTCGTTTTGAGAAAAAGTCTTGCTAAAAGGGCCAGACTCCAGTCATTTAACGACATGGTGACTGTAACACTCGCAAAGCCTCGCCGCCATCACCAATGACCCCACTTTGACGAAGACTTCGCTGTCAGAGTTATTGACAGACTTCATCTTGATCTTCATCCGGTGACAATGGTCACTGAATTGGAAATGTAATTACATGATTATTAATCAAATGTATTTTCTCCAGATTGAAGAAACAACTGTTTCACAGTCCGTGGGGAACTTTTCCTCGCTCAGGCAATTAGAAAAGGATATGAGACTTGTGCTCGGATTAGAAGATTGACTTCGTGCAAGTCTCCTGGGGATGTAAGGGGAGGAGAGGGGGATTGGTTTTACTTTTTAAAAGACCAGAATTTTCTGTGGCCTTTAGGGGCTTTAATTAATCTTCTGGATCCTGAGCTGTGCCTTTGTGGAGCACAGAGGGCTGATCAGATGTCCAATGCCGGCCCCGTGGAGCAGCGGTGGTAAACCCGCATCTCTGCTGACTTTCTGAGATTGACATGCTGACAGGTGACTTGTGGTGGGAGGTCTCTCTTGCATCGCTGGAACTGTACAGTTTGTCAGGGCCATTGCTCTGGGCCGACCTCCCCCCAGAGCTGGGAAGCGAGAGTCCCCGCTGCCAGATCCGTTGCACTGGATGGCTCACTTTCTCATGTTGGCTCGATTGAGATGGGTGGGTCAGAAGGCTTATTTCTTGTTCACTGGTATCTAGGAGGCAAATCATTTTCTGGGGATCCCTAGGCAAAAATTATTTCATTTAAGCCTGTTGAGAGAAAAAGTATATTTCCACTCTCTTTTTTTGTGGCCTAAAATCTATAAGTTTGCAGATGACCACATCACGGCAGGTAAATTTCACTTCAGCAGCTGACCTTAACTGAGTGGTAGGGGCTGCCTGTGGGCATGGAGGGTTCCAGGCCTTCCCTGGGCCTAATGGGAAGGAATGAAGTGACTGTTACGTATGTCTGTCATGGGTGGGGTGGTGGGCGTGGAGATGAAGCGCCAGCTACTAGTGATTGGTTAAGGCATATTTTCTCTGCTTTGTTTCCCCAGTGAGATTTCAGACTACCTGAGGGTAGGATTTAGGACTCGTTCATTCATAATACAGGTGATTGGGTTCTTTCAGACGGAGGCCTCATGTTCTGCCGTGTTTTAAACACAGGGCCACTGTCGCCCTCACTTCCCTCAGGGTGCCCCTCCCCCACCCTGCAAGGCTGGGATGCAGCACTGGTGAGTTGATCTCATCATGCATCTTAGGGCAGGCATCCCCTTGTTCACTTCAGAGTAGCCCTCCGTCCAGATCGCCTCTGGATTATTTGGGGCTTGGGCTTGACAGCGTGGAGCGCTAGTTTGATTTTCATGGCGTCATCCCACGGGGGCTTATTTTTCTCACGTACCAAGAATTCTGGAGGTGGGCCTCCCACACACGGCAGCTCGGCCATGTCGTCAATTTTCCAGGCCTTCTCTCTTCTTTGTGCCCCACCAGCTCCGGCCTGTGGTTTCCATCCTCAGGCTTATCAATTATCTCATGGTAGCAAGGTGACTGCTTCCCCTGCAGGCCTCCGGCCCACGTTCCAGGTGGCAAGGACGGGAAGAGAGGAGGGCATCAGCCACAGGCCAGTTAAGCCAATCCCTTTTTATCAGGAATATCCAGCAGATTTCGCCTTCCATGTTTCCATCTCACCAGCCAGAATGGGGTCACATGGCCACTTCTAGCTGCCAGGGAGTCTAGGCTGTTTCTGTGCTTGAGCAGGAAGAGCAGAGCAGAGACCAGGTAGGCGATCAGCAGCAGTAAGCACAGCTCCCGGCTGCTTCCTCATCTTGCCCCTGTGCCTGAAGACATTCCCCACACCTCCCACCACATTGGTTTCAGACTCCACCCTCCTGGGGATCTTCCTCTCCTCCCTGACACCCCCTCCACATACCCCCACCCTGAGTGGCCATGGAGGTGCCCGACTCAGATCTCCTTGCCTGGACAGCCTCAGCTCCCCCACCCCCACACCCCCCTCTTTGAATTTCCCATCATATTAATGTCAAGACTACACTTCTCCTGGGCCCTGCCCGGACTGTGACTGAGTGCAGTGGGGACACTAGAATTGGCTACTTCTGCTCAGTGTGGGACTCTTCTAGTGGACAGCCTTTGCTCAGTGGCTGTCTGTCCACCTGCTGAGACTTTTCCAGAGCTGCCCTGGAGACTCAAAGCTCTTCTTACCCAATCTTTTTCCCTTCCTCCTTTGATGAGTGTTAGACCTACAGTGTGGTCCAAAGGCTCTCCCCTCCTGCTTCTGCTTCCTTCCCCTTTTACTCTTTATAGGCATTTTCCCCAAATAAATCTCTTCCATGTCTAATCTATTTTGGCATCTGCTTCTTGGAGGACTGACACTAACATGCCTCCCTTGTCGCATGTTCAGGCCCCTTTCCTCATCAAGAGCCATTTCACTTCTGTGTGATCTCCAGTTTGCAGTGAGAGGAACGTAGTTTTCCTTATAATCTCCTCATTACCCCTTAAATTTTAAAGAGGGTAAGAGCCCAAGATGAATTCTTTATTTGAATTCTTTTGTGTCCCCCCCCCCCACCGGCCCCCCGTACCACCAAATGAATCAGTCACCTCTATTGAGACTTAATTATGCACCTGGTGCTGGGGAACACGGGGGTTTATCAGAGCGGGTCCCTGCCCTGCTGGAGCTCACAGGCTGGTGGATTTAGGAAAGAGCCCTAGCTTTTCAGTGATGAGGGGTGTGCTGTTCCTACCTGCAGTTCCTCTAGACTCCGGGGTCCTATCTAGCATTTCTACCTCTCTGCCGCTTTCCCAGCAAATCACAGGAGAAGCAAAGCAGCTGTTACCCTTGCGTCCAGCACATCAAAAGTCCAGGTAACCCCGGGGCCTGGCGTAACCATGGCAACCTTAATGGAACACAATGACCTGGCATAAATTCAGGCCTGAGCTAGTTATGAAATGTAAGGGAGCTCTGTTTTGCTCCAGACCACTTGGAGGGAAAGGTGCCTTGCTCCCCAGGGGTGACTGCTAGGGTTCCTGATAGCGCAGGGGAGGGCCCGTGAAGCTGCATTCGGAGCGAAGAACAGGAAGCGCTGCTGTCAGTGCAGAAGGGCTTTCCATGGCCTGTGAACTGGGTGGACATGTCGATGTGGCCATTTATTTCCGTGTGCCGGCTATGCCTTGGGCTTGCCAAATAAAGCCAGATGGGCACTCCGGCAGTGGAAGGGGCACGGGGCGTCTTGTCTGCAATACGCATGTACGTGTGCGTACGTCGTCGGGCGCGTGGGTGAGGCTGAACGGCCTTGTGTATAATTCCTTTACATGTGTCTCTTCTCGCTCTTCACCTTGCACAGCCGGAACGGCTTCATTGCAGTGCGTGCTGGTGCCAGTGGTACATTTTCTGCTCCCTTTGCTGAAAGCTGCCTTCTTCGTGGCCTCCAGGTTTTGACCCAGTGTCCTGTCCTCGGACTGACCCTCCCTGACCATTGTAGCAAGCACCCCACCTCACTGACCCTCTCTTACGTCACCCGGCTTGTCTTCCTCGTGGCCCTTAACCTTCTCTCCATTTATCTTGTTCATTTGAGTGCTTGTGTTCTCTCCTCCCACTTGCACATGACTTCGGTGTCTGCCGTGTTTTGTCTTTAGCGTGCTGGCCAAGGTCCTGGCACAAAGTAGGTGCTCAATAAATAACCGTTGAATGGCTAAATGCTTTGTTTCCAGGCCCTTGGTGTCCAATAGTGGAAGCAGTATTGGGTATCCATAATCAGGGCAGTATGGGGAAGGGCTTTTTCTTTTTTCTAGAAGCTGCCTGTCTAGCTGCCATGACCTATTATAGATGAAGTTTGGCTATAGGCAGGCTGCCAGTTCTCACCTGTTGGAGTGATTCGTGCCTCTACCATTAGGTGGCAGGGAATCAGTGACTTAGGGGAGGCGCAGGAGGGCTATGGAAAGGAGCTGGCTGCCCTCTGCATTTTTGTATGTTCACATTTATATATCTTTATCCAGTTGCTTTATTCAAAAGCACTCTGGGGCATGTACAGCAAGCTGGGAGGTCTCAGGTAGAACCAGACCGATGTCTCTATTTAACTCCTAAGCTGATTATATCCTGCTGTGTCTCAAAAACTAAAGTGAAAAATAAACGAAAAACTCCTTAACTCCTGCCTCTTTTATTAAAAAAAATTTTTTTTATTAAAACACTTCTTTAATGCTTATTTATTTTTGAGAGAGAGAGAGAGAGAGACAGAGACGGAGAGTGAGTGAGTGACGGAGGGGCAGACAGAGAGGGCGACACAGAATCCGAAGCAGGCTCCAGGCTCCCGGCTCCCAGCTGTCAGCACAAAACCCGAGGCGGGGCTTGAACCCGAGAGCAGTGAGATCATGACCTGAGCTGAGGTCGGACACTTAATCCACTGTGCCACCAACTCCTGCCCCTTTTAAACTTCGTTGGAGAAGATGTGATTGCCGCTCATTTGGTGTTAGCTGTGCAGTGGGAAGGCTTCTTTCCTCTGTTCCTCTCTCCTGTGTGCTCATCTCCCTCCTCAGATGTGCCTCTGCCAGGGGATAATCAAGGTTATCAAATGTTTGAATAGCTCGTGGCTGGAAGGTAATTTCTAAATGGGATTGACATGCTTCTGTCTAGCCTGATACAAGGGATGCAGTGCTGTGGGGCAGGGCCTGGATTAAATACCCTGTGGGGAGAGTCCCTTTGACGGGTGACTGCTCTGTGAGACGGACGTTTGTACCAGTCCCAGTAACACTGGAGGTGTTTTGAGCCTGACAATTGGCTTCTCCCTGATCAGAGAGGCCAGCATATAGGCAGTCTGCCTGGTGAGCTGGGGAGTCTGGTGCCATCAGGATGGGTGGTGGGGGCGGGGGGTGTGTGTGGCTGGCATCCCCTTCATCACCATCTTCCCACCCACCCTGGCCCTTCGCCACCTCCCTAGCTGCATCCGGTTGTTACGGCTGGATTGTAATGGTGTGATCCCTTGGTCAGGACTGGCCTCTCCTTCAGGCTGAGCTCTACTCCTCCTGAGATCGCCACTGGCGTTTGGTGTGACCTTCACTCCCCTCCCCCTCCCTGTTTGTGGGCCTGGAGCAGACGGGCTTGATCGTTCCTTGTGGAGGCTGGTATGATGAGCTCCCAGTCTCTGTCCCCAGTCACTGGAGTCATTGAATGGTGTTCCTTTTCTGGCCTTACGTGGCCCTTCAGCCTTACTTGTTACCTTCCTGCTCTCTGGGCAGCAAAAGGCTTCTGATGTCAAGCCTCACTTCCCGAACCTGATGGATGGCTGCAGGGGCTGAGCTGTCATGTGTCGGGGAACAGTTTCCTCAAAGTGATGTGTTGCTTGCTCCCAACTACTCTTTGGATTCCTCCTGCAAACAGTTTTGGAATCACTTAATTCCTTAGAGTCCATCAGAATGTTCCTAATGCCAACAGGCCAGTGCTCTTGATCACATTAAGGCATTCAAATGTACTTGAGGGATTTGATTTCCCGGCCATCCCACACTGCCTCTCATCACCAGGGAGCCTCTTTTGGCTTACTGATTTTAAGGCAAGATTGATTTTCTTTGCACCTTCTTTGAGTCTCAGGGGTGGTGAAATTGGGGTGGTTGGGTCTGTACTGGGAAACCTGGCAGAGAGTCATGGGCTTGAGGGGAACAGAGGTGAGACCAAAGAGAGGGGAATAAACACTGGTGTGTGAGACTGGAAATTTACAAATTGCCCCACACACGAGTCCTCAGGAGACTAATCCTTATGGTTTTGGATGTTTCCTGTCAGTAAAGTGGAGTAAAGTGGATCAAGTGTGCAATGCCAAGATACTGGCACTGGAGTTGGAGGTAGAGAAAATCTCTGTGCAAGATCACTGAGGTTGGGCTTGTGTAGTGGGCATTATTCAGTCCAGCTTCAATTAATGGTGTTTTTAGGAAGAGAAAAAGAAGAAATACTGACTTAAATGTGTCTAGTGTGCCAACAAATATTCTTATGTTTAATAATAATAATGATATAGATACATTCACTGAGTCCTTACTATGTTTCTTGAGGTTCTTTGCACATATTATCTCAAATCATTACCAAACCTATGGATGCTGGTAGAATTATCTCTGCTTTATAGATAAGACACCCACACCGAGCATGTCCAAAGGGACCTCTTGACTTCCCGTTTCCCCCTAGCCTTGCCCATCCAAGCAGATGGTACCACTCTTCACCCTATAGAAGCTGCAAACCTGGCTGTCACCCTAGATTCTCTCTCCCCCTACCCTGGCCTTCTTTCAGCCCATGAGCCCACTTCCACCTTGTGCCTCAGACTTGCATGCCTTGCTGTCTCCACTTTTACTAACCTAGCCCAAGTCCAAACGGTCTTCGGATTTCTTTCCTTGCGCTGCCAACTGTCTTCTCCGCACCGCGTCAGACCAGTCTTTACAGAACACAAATCAGCCAGGATACTGGACTGTGTAAGATTCTTCAGTGACTTCCCATTCCCAGCCTGCCCTTCCAGCCCGTCTTGTGGGGTCCCCACCTCAGCCTCTGGGCTTCTGCCACACAGGCCTCCTTTATGGTCCCTGAAGCATGGTCCTCTGTCAGAGTCGCCCTGTGTTCGGATTCTTGCCTCCTGCTTCTCCCGTTCTGGCTGCTCTTCCATTGTAGGTCTTGTCAGAGACCTTGCCGGTCTCCCTCACTATTCTCCACCAGCGGGTTCGTTTTAATTTCCTCATAGGTTCAGGATGGGGCTCTGAGCTGCATTTTAACAAGCTCCCTGGACTCTGCAATTCTAATGCAGGCGATCCATATTTCCACGGAAGACATAAAGTGCGGTTTCCTTACGTGCTGTTCAGCTCAGAATGATTCTTTGGGAAGTGCCTATAGAAAAGTCAAGTGAGATATGAAACTTTCTATGTCCTGGATAACATGTAACCGGTGTTAATGAAAAGCGAAAAAACAAACAAAAAGGTGTTATTCAGCTCCGTCTTCCAATTATGCACCAGGCTTGGCCCCAAGTGTCTTTTAGACACTTGCTAACTCCACAGGTCAAAGTAGAGTAACCACCACCGCAGATAAGTAAAAGTAGTTGCAAAACTATGGGGGCGCCTGGGTGGTTCAGTCAGTTAAGCATCCGACTTCGGCTCAGGCCATGATCTCGCGATTTGTGAGTTTGAGCCCCGCATCAGGCTCTGTGCTGACAGTTCAGAGCCTGGAGCCTGCTTCAGATTCTGTCTCTCTCTCTGCCCCTCCCCCAATCGAACTTTGTCTCTCCCTCTCTTAAAAATAAGTAAATGTTAAAAAAAATTTAAAAAAAGTAGTTGCAAAACTAGTTTGGGGAGTGGCTTTGCATTAGGAGTAAAGGTTTGAGCTCCCAGGATGACAGCTATGGCAGGGATGCTGTTGGTGGGGTGGACCTGTTTGTCAGGCAGCCTCCTTGCCCACACCAGCCCTACATCCAGGGAGCTTGGGACTGGTGTGAGGGGTGCCTGTGCTGAACCCCGCTGAACAAACTTGGCAGTCTGGCGGCTGGGTTTGGACATTTCTCACTTAAAGTTGACAGATCTGATGGTATTCCAGAGCAGTGAATTCTAGAACTACACTGATTCTGCCAAAGAGTTTGGGAAAAAAAAAAAAATCTTTGCTATCCCCAAGGGACTTGTGTAATTTTTGGAAAGAGGAAAAAAATATTATTAAAAGAAGATTATCGCACATGCCAGTTATTTGGAATCCAGGAAAAATGGTGGTTTGGCATATTGAGTTGAGTTTTCTGTACACAGTCAGATACTTTTTCTTCAGACGGTTTATAACTGATACTTTTTCTTCAGACGGCTCCACTATTGTCAAGTTTTATGTGTAAGCCTGAGCTTGTTTCTTTATTAAAGTAATGAGGAAAGAAGAAAATACATTTATACACACATGCATATACTTTTTCTAAAACAACTTTCCTTGAAGTCTTCTACGAAAGTATTATTCTCTCTATTCCAGACATAGGGAGAAATCAGTTCAAAAAGGAACCAATTAACTGTCCTTTCATCCTATTTCCCCCTTTCATTTCAACTTGTTTTTCCACAAACCTTTCCTGAGCGTTTCACAGTTACATACTTAGAATGCAGGGTGGCACCTGGCAGATCGTGTCTGCCCTCACTGAGCTTACAGTTTGAAGATTGGAGCGAGGGAGGAAGAGACAAGCATTTAATAAATAATTATAAAAATAATTACCAGTATCATAAATACTGTGAATAAAACACAGAATGCTATGAGAGCTCACTCTAGGGGGTCAGGAAGGCTTCCTTGAGAAGGTTGCCATTTAAGCTGAGACCCAAGGGATAATGAGTTGGCTGAGTGAAGGTGAGCAGGGGCCCAGGATTCTGTGCAGATATTGACAAGCATCATGTGCAAAAGCTATGGGACAGGGAGGGACATGGTGCCTTTGGGCGACCAAAAGAAGGCCAACATGGTGTAGAATGATGAGAGAGGAGGTTGGAGAGATTGGCATGAGTCGGGTCTCCATAAGCCAAAGCTAAATCTATGTTCTTAACTCTAAAAGCAGTAGGAAGCCTTTGGAATGTTTATCCAATGGTTTGTGTCCTTAAAACTTACCCTAATGTTGGAACTGACTGAACAGAGTTAAGAGTGAGGAGTTGGAAGGTCAGCCAGGAGGCTGTAGGAATAGCCTAGTGATAAAATCACGATGATCTGAAAGGGGTGATGGTAGTGAAGTTGTCGAGTAGTAAATACATGGGAGAAATACCCAGGAGGTAAGCCTGTTGACGATTGAGGAGGTGGAAGTGTCAGGATGACCCAGGATTTCTTCTTTGAACATACAGAACTTCCATCTTCTGCGATGGGGGACCTGGAAAGGACTGGGGATGGTGAATATGGCTGGGGCAGTTTTGCCCTTGTGAAGCTGATGCTGCCTGGGTCATGTTGAGTGGAGGCATCAAGAAGGCAGGATGTGTGGCACTGGTATTCAGAACACAGATCTGTCCCAGAGAGATGCATTTCTGAAACGTCACTGTTTGGTAGTGCAGATTTTTCCTGACTCCGCGTGTCCCTTGCTTGAAGAACATTACCACTTCAGCTGCTATGCAGGATTGACAAGATGCCACGCACTTGTTCTACCTGCTTGGACTTTGAGTAGCAGGTGTCTGGAACCGCTTCAAAGCGGAGGCCTTTTAGCATTTGTTGTTCTTTCTCCACACCCTTTGCTGGTTTGTCAGTGTATTAGGGTTCTATCAGGAATCAGGGCCAATAGGATACAAAAAAGAGGTAAATAATGATATCGTTGATGATATAGATGATATAGATACAGATATATATTTATTTTGGGAATTGGCCCACACAGTTATGGAGGCTAAGAAATTCCACCATGTGCCACCCACAAGCTGGAGAGCCAGGAAAGCTAGTGGTGTCGTTCATTCTGAGTCCAAAGGCCTGAATCAGGAGGCCAAGGTGTGAGTCCTGGTCTCAGTCTGGAAGCCCCAAAGTAAGAAGTGCCAACGTCTGAGGCTAAGGGAAGATGGATATCTCAGTTCAAGTAGAGAGAGCATGAATTTGTCCTTCCTCTGCCTCTTTGTTCTATTCAGGGCTCAGCGGATTGGATGTTGCCCACCCTGTTCGTGAGGGAGGATCTTCTTTACTCTCTCTGCTGATTCAAATGCTAATCTCTTCTGGACACACCATCACGGGCATACTCGGAAATAAAAATTTTCCAGCCTTCCAAGCATGCCTTAGCCTAGTCAAGCTGACATATAAAATTAACCATCACCGTCAAATACTAGTGTCCGTAGAGCTGGGGCATCAAGCAGTGGCCACAAGGCACTGTGGTTACCAGGGCTTGTCATCCGCTGGAGAACGGGTGCGAACAACACACTTGAAGGTCTCAGCTAGAGAAAGATCCGTGGCTTCCCAGTGACACCAGGGATGGGCTGGGGAAAGCCCTGAGTCAGGTATTTGGAAAGGCTGGTGTGGCAAATCTTATACAAACTAACCTGTGGAGTGCCCAGGATATGGGTCATAAATATGTGGTGTTGGGAAGGGTGGCAGGTCCCTGCCTCTCAAGCTCTCTCCAGAGGAATAAAACTAGCTGTTGGAACTCTAATACAACTTCAAAATGACATGCAGTCGTTACATAAATTGTGAAATGTAGCTCATAGTTCTGCATGTTTTGCAATAGCATAAAAAGCATAGTCCTCCCTATGAAAATAGACAAGCAGAGCAAAGCTAGGAAGGAAAGGAAAGGCTTTCGTTCGGACACTGTAAAGGATCTTTCGTTGGCTTAATCTAACAGTTAACGTGTTTTCCCCTCCCTCCCTCTGCCTGTCTCTCTTGTCTCTCTCCTTGTCACTTCCCTCTCTCCCCTCTCTCCTTTTTCTACACATATTCCCCTCTCCCATCCTCCCTTTTTCCTCATTCCTCTGCCATGTAATTGAGCATTTCTGGAAGATTCTGGAGGAATGACGCATAAGAGACATGCGAGAAATAGTTATATCTTGGTGTAAAGTGAGAAATTAAGGTTGAAGACAGTGACTATATGGTGCTGGTGGTTGGGTGGCAGTGTTAATCTTGTTACGCACCCATTACCCAAGCAAAAACGTTCCCCTCCCTCTCCCCCAAGAACTTACTCGTTTACTTCAAGAATGTGGATGTCTGGGTAACAGAGTAAAGGGGAAGGAAGAAGATAGGTGTTCATATGATTCGGTGCTTAAGTTCATTTTAATTTTCATTAATTGTTTCCATTATAAAATCCTGAGACCCCACTTAGATTCTCAAATCTATGTTTGCCTGGGCTGTGTTGTCTTGAGTGAATCACTTAATCTTTCTGATCCTCAGTTTACCAAAAACTTAAGATGACGGTGATTATCCTTGCCCTGCCTTCCTTACAACTTTTAAAGAATAAGGATTAAATAAAATAACACATATAAATTCCTTATAAAGAAATTAGTTGTTGTAATTACTCTTAGCATCACTTTGAGGTAGTTTGCAATAAAATGCGTATAGCAATGGAACTGTAGAAATATGGGTAAAAAACAAAAAAGTAACAAAGCAATGGAATGGAATACTGAGAAGGGTGACAGCAAACAACAGAAATGAAAGCAGAAGAGAGTTCTTATCAGCACTGAGTGTTGAACTTTCTGGCTGAAAAAGCATAAAGGGAAGTTAACTAATAAAGGATGTTCCCTATTTCATCAGCAGCCATCAACTTTTTCTCAGAAGTTACTGCTGATAATTTCATCTCCTGCTTCTAGCTTAGGGTAGGCTCAGAAAATATTTGGTGAACTGAACGGATACAAATTAGACATGAACCTTGCCTTCAGCCTAGTGGGCTTTGTTATAAGAATCCTTATGTTAGGGACTCAGTACAATGTAAGGGGCCAGTTTGCTAGAGTTACTTTGCCAAAGAAATAACACTTGTCTTTTTAGGACCAATTCTTTTATTGACTCTCATTGTTTGGTCAGGTCAACCATCATTTCTCTTTTCTTTTTTTTATTTATTTATTTTTAATGTTTATTTACTTTTGAGAGAAAGAGAGAGACAGAAACAGAGCATGAGCAGGGGAGGGGCAGAGAGAGAGGGAGACACAGAATCCGAAGCAGGCTCCAGGCTCTGAGCTGTCAGCACAGAGTCCGATGTGGGACTCGAACTCACGAACTGTGAGATCATGACCTGAGCTGAAGTTGGTTGCTCAACGAACTGAGCCACCCAGGCGTCCCAGTCAACCATAATTTCTGAGGCATTTTTGGTTATGGACACCACACCGGTTGTCCGCAGAGGGAAACAAAGCTGTAAGGATATAATGTTTCAGCTTTTAGAATCTGTCCCAGAAAAATACTACTTTGTGGACACAAAGAGATATGCATAAAAAAAGTTCATGGTGGTATTATTTGTATAGCAAAGCAAATGAGTATAATGCAGAAGTCCTTCCATGGGGGAGTGGGTAAATAATTGATGGCACCTCTCTACAGTGGACATTAGGCAGCTGTTAAGATGAACGTGTTAGAAGCCATGTGCTTCATCAGGGAAGCGTACTTCTCTGTCTTATGCTGCTTAGTGGTAAAAGCAAGTTGCAAAACAGCATGTAGGCAGTGATTTCATTCTTTAGGAAGAATTATAGCATTAGTAATTTATATATATTTTACACACAAATTGATGACAGAGCATCCACCAAACTGGCAGTGGTTATCTTACAGCAGAAGATTCTGGGGAAGTTTCACTATTTACACTTTGTATTTCTGTGAGATTTGAATTTTATATTCCCTTGTATTGCATACATTATCAGAAAAAGCAAGTTACTGTCCCCACCCTTGCAAAGGTCAAGGTATAGTAGGGGAGAGAGCCCCTAAAGGAATTATTACCACCATGTGGGCCCTGCAATGGCAGAACTGTGTACATGGACACAGGGGCTGTGGGAAGAGAGTTACAACTCTTGAGTCAGGGCAGGGTGGGGGAAGGGGTGATAGAGAAGGTCTTGCTCCTGGCTGTGATCTGGAAGGATATATAGAATGGCCATGACCAGGCAGCCATGTCAACAAGGGCCAAGTGAAGATTTGAAACGGTCACCAGCACGTTGGTAATTTGGGAAGTAGCTCAGTCCTTTGGACATTCTGACTCATGAAATGCCATAGGAGGCCAGACGGTGCAGGGGACATTTTAAAGACAGATGGTCTAAGGGAGGCACAGAGGGTCAACTCAAGTTTTCTACAAACCAGTCACATGGCTCTGAGTGTCCCCTCCCACTTGAAAGAACTTGGCATTAAATCAAAATTTAGTTGGTGATCTAAGGACAGATTCTAGACAATCCTAATTAATCCTCAAGCTTCCTGCATCACATTGTTCTTACATCTTGACTTTATGGCCCAGAGATGAGACACAAATGTCATCAGAGTGAATATTTATCTAGAGATGAAATCACCAAGATGCTTTGATTGATAGCAAGGTGAAGGACAGAGCTTCAAATATCTTTATGATGAAAAGAACTTTCTGTTTTCCCAATGTTCTCACATTCATTTATCCCAGGAAGGCCTTGAGTGGACACATCAGTAGCCTGCCTCCATTTTCGCCAGCCTTCAGAGTTGGCCTTCCTGGTGCTGCATTTCTCCACCAAGCTTCTTGTTAGACCTTGGTATCTAACTTGGTGGGATGCTTAGGAGACACAGTTCAGGATGGAGTGAGTCCCATGTGAATAGTCTCTCCCCAATTTTGTTCTTGTGCTATAGAGCCAGGGAGGGAAATGGGGTGAGAGAAATGGGCATGTTGATGGGAACCGAGCCAAGGACTTCTTGCCTACAAGAAGCTACATCCATCCAGAGCTCTTCATCTGGCTGATTGGGAATTTCTATTTTCTACCAGTTTGTTGCCACTGGCTGGTTCCATACACAGCCTCTGCGCTGTCTTTAGATCAGTAAAGTGTATCTGGAGGCTGCGCACATTATTAACCTGTTTCTTCCCCCACCATCCCCCTTAAGGGTCTTTCAGAGGCATGTATATAGCTCCTTCCCCTCCCTGTAAACTTACTGTTACATATACATTTAGAAAAGTACACAAATATAAATGTGTCACTTGATGAATATTCACAAACAACACACCTGTCTAATCAGCCCTCACATCAAAACTCAGAATATTATTGGCACCAGAAGCTGCCCTCATGCCCTCTTCCAGTCCACATCTGCCCCCTCCTCATCCTCCTCTCCTCAACCACAGGATGCCTACTGTCCTCACGTCTAATGCCAGAGATCAGTTTTGCCCATTTTTAACTTTATATAAATGGAATTATGCTTTTATGCGTTTCTGATTTATTTGGTTCAATAGCATGTTTATCACATCCATCGGTGTTATTGCATTTATTTTTTATTTTTATTTTATTTTAACTTTATTTTTTAAATTTACATCCAAGTTAGTTAGCATATAGGGCAACAATGATTTTAGGAGTCGATTCCTTAATGTCCCTTACCCACTTAGCCCTTCCCGCCTCCCACAACCCCTCCAGTAACACTCTGTTTGTTCTACATATTTAAGAGTCTCTTATATTTTGTCCCCCTCCCTGTTTTTATATCAGTTTTGCTTACCTTCCCTTATGTTCATCCGTTCTGTGTCTTAAAGTCCTCATATGAGTGAAGTCATATGATATTTGTCTTTCTCTGACTAATTTAGCTTAACATAATACCCTCTAGCTCCATCCATGTGGTTGCACATGGCAAGATTTCATTCTTTTTGATTGCCGAGTAATTCTCCATTGGATATATATGTACCACATCTTCTTTATTCATTCACCCATCAATGGACATTTGGGCTCTTTCCATACTTTGGCTATTGTTGATAGTGCTGCTATAAACATGGGGGTGCATGTGTCCCTTTGAAACAGCACACCTGTGTCCCGTGGAGAAATGCCTAGTGGTGCAATTGCTGGGTCGTAGGGTAGTTCTAGTTTTAGTTTTTTTGAGGAACCTCCATACTGTTTTCCAGAGTGGCTGTACCAGCTTGCATTCCCACCAGCAGTGCAGAGGAGATCCTCCTTCTCCACATGCTCGCCAACATCTGTTGTTGCCTGAGGTGTTAATGTTAGCCATTCTGACAGGGGTGAGGTGTTATCTCATTGTGGTTTTGATTTGTATTTCCCTGATGATGAGTGATGTTGAGCGTTTTTTCATGTGTCGGTTGGCCATCTAGATGTCTTCTTTGGGGAAGTGTCTATTCGTGTCTTTTGCCCATTTCTTCACTGGATTATTTGTTTTTTGGGTGTTGAGTTTGAGAAGTTCTTTATAGATTTTGGATACTAACCCTTTATCTGATATGTCATTTACAAATATCTTCTCCCATTCCGTCAATTACCTTTTACTTTTGCTGATTGTTTCCTTCGCTGTGCAGAAGCTTTTTATTTTGATGGGGTCCCAGTAGTTCATTTCTGCTTTTGTTTCCCTTGCCTCCGGAGACGTGTTGACTAAAAAGTTGCTGTGGCCAAGATCAAAGAGGTTTTTGCCTGCTTTCTCCTCGAGGATTTTGATGGTTTCCTGTCTTACATTTAGGTCTTTCATCCATTTTGAGTTTATTTTTTGTGTATGGTGTAAGAAAGTGGTCCAGGTTCATTCTGCATGTCGCTGTCCAGTTTTCCCAGCACCATTTGCTGAAGAGACTGTCTTTTTTTGCATCGGATATTCTTTCCTGCTTTGTCAAAGATTACTTGGCCCTACATTTGTGGGTCCATTTCTGGGTTCTCTATTCTGTTGCATTGATCTGAGTGTCTGCTTTTGTGCCAGTCCTATACTGTCTTGTTGATTACAGCTTTGTAATACAGCTTGAAGTCTGGGATTGTGATGCCTCCTGCTTTGGTTTTCTTTTTCAAGATTGCTTTGGCTGTTTGGGGTCTTTTCTGGTTCCATGCAAATTTTAGGATAGTTTGTTCCAGCTCTGTGAACAATGCTGGTGTTATTTTGATAGGGATTGCATTGAATTCGTAGACTGCTTTGGGTAGTATTGACATTTTAACAATGTTTGCTCTTCCAATCCATGAGCCTGGAATATTTTTCCACTTTTGTGTGTGTGTGACGTCTTCAATTTCTTTCATAAGCTTTCTCTCGTTTTCAGTGTATAGATTTTTCACCTCTTTCATTAGATTTATTTCTAGGTATTTTATGGTTTTTGGTGCAATTGTAAATGGGATCGATTCCTTCATTTCTCTTTCTGTTGCTTCATTGTTGGTGAATAGGAATGCAACCGATTTCTGTGCATTGATTTTATATCCTGCAACTTTGCTGAATTCATGAATAAGTTCTAGCAGTTTTTTTGTGGAATCTTTTGGTTTTCCATAAAGAGTATCATGACATCTGAAAAGAGTGAAAGATTGACCTCCTCCTGGCTGATATGGGTGCCTTTTATTTCTTTGTGTTGTCTGATTGTAGAGGCTAAGACTTCCAATACTATGTTGAATAACAGTGGCGAGAGTGGACATCCCTGTCGTGTTCCTGACCTTTGGGGGAAAGCCTCAGTTTTTCCCCATCGAGGATGATATTAATGTTGGGTTGTCATATATGGCTTTTATGACCTCGGAAGTATGATCCTTCTATCCATACTTTCTTGAGGGTTTTTTATCAAGAAAGGATGCTGAATTTTGTCAAATGCTTTCTCTGCATCTATTGAAAGGATCATATGGTTCTTGTCCTTTCTTTTATTGATGTGATGAATCACGTTAATTGTTTTGCGGATATTGAACCAGCCCTGCATCCCAGGTATAAATCCCACTTGGTTGTGGTGATAATTCTTTTAATGTATTGTTGGATCCGGTTGGCTAATATCTTGTTGAGGGTTTTTGCATCCATGTTCATCAGGGAAATTGGTCTATAGTTCTGCTTTTTAGCGGGGTCTTTGTCTGGTTTTGGAATCAAGGTAATGCTGGCTTCATAGAAAGAGTTTGGAAATTTTCCTTCCATTTCTATTTTTTGGGACAGCTTCAAGAGAATAGGTGTTAACTCTTCCTTAAATGTTTGGTAGAATTCCCCTGGAAAGCCATCTGGCCCTGGACTCTTGTGTTTTGGAAGATTTTTGATTAGTAATTCGGTTTATTTACTGGTTATGGGTCTGTTCAAATTTTCTATTTCTTCCTGTTTCACTTTTGGTAGTTTATATGTTTCTAGGAATTTGCCCATTTCTTCCAGATTGTCCATTTTATTGACATATAATTGCTCATAATATTCTCTTATTAGTGTTTTTATTTCTGCTGTGTTGGTTGTGATCGCTCCTCTTTCATTCTTGATTTTATTTATTTGGGTCCTTTCCTTTTTCTTTTTGATAAAACTGGTTAGTGGTTTATCCATTTTGTTAATTATTTCAAAGTACCAGCTTCCAGTTTCATTGATCTATTTTTTTTTTTTTTGTTTTGATGGCATTCATTTCTGCTCTAATATTTATGATCCTGTCTTCTGCTGGTTTTGGGTTTTATTTGCTGTTCTTTTTCCAGCTCTTTAAGGTATAATGTTAGGTTGCGTATCTGAGACCTTTATTCCTTCTTTAGGAAGGCCTGGATTGCTATATACTTTCGTCTTATGATGACCTTTGCTGTGTCCCAAAGG
Source organism: Neofelis nebulosa (assembly GCF_028018385.1). Lineage (NCBI taxonomy): Eukaryota > Metazoa > Chordata > Mammalia > Carnivora > Felidae > Neofelis > Neofelis nebulosa. The sequence continues at coordinate 73,163,779 of NC_080794.1, forward strand.
TTTTGGACTGTGGTGTTAGCATTTTCATTAGCTTCCATGTACTTTTTAATTCCTCTTTAACTTCTTGGTTATGCCATTCATTCTTTAGTAGGATGTTCTTTAGTCTCCAAGTATTTGTTACCTTTCCAAATTTTTTCTTGTGGTTGATTTCAAGTTTCATAGTGTTGTGGTCCGAAAATATGCATGGTATGATCTCGATCTTTTTGTACTTGTTGAGGGCTGATTTGTGTGATAGTATGATCTATTCTGGAGAACATTCCATGTGCACTGGAGAAGAACATATATTCTGCTGCTTTAGGATGAAATGTTCTGAATATATCTGTTAAGTTCATCTAGTCCAGTGTGTCATTCAGAGACATTGTTTCCTTGTTGATTTTCTGTGTAGATGATCTGTCCTTTGTTGTAAATGGAGTGTTGAAGTCCCCTACTATTATGTTATTATTGTCAATGAGTTTCTTTATGTTTGTGATTAATTGATTTATATATTTGGGTGCTTTCACATTTGGAGCATAAATGTTTACAATTGGTAGGTCTTCTTGGTGGATGGACCCCTTAATTATGATATAATGCCCTTCTTCATCTCTTGTTACAGTCTTTATTTTAAAGTCTAGATTGTTTGATATAAGTATGGCTACTCCGGCTTTCTTTTGTCGACCATTAGTATGATAGATTGTTTTCCATCCCCTTCCTTTCAATCTGAAGGTGTCTTTAGGTCTAAAGTGGATCTCTTATAAACAGCATATAGATGGATCTTGTTTTCTTATCCATTTTGTTACCCTGTGTCTTTTGATTGGAGCATTTAGTCCATTGACATTTAGAGTGAGTACTGAAAGATATGAATTTTTTGCCATTATGTTTCTTGTAGAGTTTCTGGTGGTGTTCTCTAGTTCTTTCTAGTCTTTGCTGCTTTTGGTCTCTTTTTTTTTTTTCCATCTTTGCTCTCCTCAGAGAGTCCCCCTTAAAATTTCTTGCAAGGGCTGGTTTAGTGGTCACGAACTCCTTTAATTTTGGTTTATCTGGGAAACTTAATCTCTCTTTTTATTTTGAATGACAGCCTTGCTGGATAAAGAATTCTTGGCTGCATGTTTTTCTGATTCAGCACATTGAATATATGCTGCCACTCCTTTCTGGCTTGCCAAGTTCCTGTGGATAGGTCTGCTGAAAACCTGATCTGTCTTCCTTCCTTGTAGGTTAGGAACTTTTTTTCCCTTGCTGCTTTCATGATTCTTTCCTTGCCTGAGTATTTTGTGAATTTCACTATGATATGCCTTGTTGATGGTTGGTTTTTGTTGAATCTAATGGGAGTCCTCTGTGCTTCCTGGATTTTTGATGTCTGTGTCTTTCCCCAGGTTAGGAAAGTTTTCTGCTATGATTTGCTCACATGACCCTTCTACCCCCTTTTCTCTCTCTTCATCTTCTGGGACTCCTATGATTCTGATGTTGTTCCTTTTTAATGAGTCACTGATTTCTCTAATTCTTAAATCGTGCTCTTTTGCCTTAGTTTCCCTCTTTTTTTCTGCTTCATTATTCTCCATAAGTTTGTCCTCTATATCGCTGATTCACTTCTCTGCCTCATTCATCCTTGTCACCGTGGCATCTATTTGAGATTGCAGTTCAGTTATAGGATTTTTAAAAATTTCATTCTGTCTAGGTTTTACTTGTTTTATCTCTGCAGAAAGGGATTTTAATCTATTTTCAACCCCAGCTAGTATTCTTATTATCATGATTCTAAATTCTGGTTCAGACATCTTGCTTGTATCTATGTTAAGTCCCTGGCTGTCGTTTCTTCCTGCTCTTTCTTTTGGGGTGAGTTCCTTCTTTTCATCATTTTGAAGGAAGAAAAGGAATTAATAAGGTAAAAAAAATTAAAAAAATTTAACAACAACACACACATACACAAATCAGATAAGTGATGCTAGATCCTAAGTGTGTTTTGGTCTGGGTGTTGAAAGGAACTTGATAGATTAGTGAAAAAAGAGAAAAAAAAATGAAAACGAAAAAGGAAAAAAAGGAAAACGTTCGAAATTTTGAAAAAATGAATACAATGAAATAGAATAAAATGAAATAATGGAAGTAAAATAGAATTTGAAAATTTTATGAAAATAAAAAATATAGTAGAAAAAGATTAAAGAAAAATATTATAATAAAAGTTGAAAATAAAAATATGTGCGCATATGTTCAATAAATTCTGTATTCAAGAAAAAGAAAGAAGCAAAAAATTCAATAAATTCTGTATTCAAGAAAAAGAAAAGCAAAAAAGAAAAAAAAGAAAATTGAATAGATGGATCAGTGAACAGACTGAAATACGATTGAAATTATACTGTTTACCCCTAGAATTCAAACTATGAAGCACTTTATAGTCTGTAAACTAAGCAGGAGGAGAGACTTGTGTTCCTGAAGAGCAAGGTTGGCCCAGTTGGGCGGGGCTTAGTGTAACAGCTCCATTCTCCACTAGATGGCACTGCTTAGTTTACTGGGGTGGATTGTTGTGGTGCTTGTAGGTGCCTATGCGCCTGCGGGGGAGGGGTGAAAATGATGTCACGCAGCTACCCAGTCTCTAGTATCGGAACTCTGTTGTCCCCAATCGTGCACCTGTCCTTTGTCTCCGGCTGCCACCTACTCCCCACTTTTACACTGTCTGTGACCAAGCCCCAGGCAGCACCTCCCTCCTGAGCTTTATCTCAGGATAAAGCTGAGATGTCTGTGTTTCTCGATCCCTCACTTCTGAGGGACTGCGGCTTTGACCCGTTCTGTCCCTCTGTGGGAGGGTCTCACTGAGCAATGGCCGGGTGCCTGCCGGCCACACCCAGGAACGTTTGTAGGCCTGTTGCCGATGCAGAGACTGCGGCTGAGTGCCAGCCCACCCCAGAAAAAGTTCATGCGATCCTGTAGTAGCAGCGTTTCAGGGATTATGGCAAATCACAACACACAGCTGGCACCAGGCTTCACTCTTAACGTTCTTGCTCCAACACCAGTGGATGTGGCCTTTCTCCGGGGTCTTCTGAGACCTTTGCCCATGGAGAGGTCACACCGTCTCTACCAGATGTCCTTCCAGCAGGGGAACCGTCTGTCCCGTGTGGCCCGAAGACCCCTGGACTTCACTCTGCTCCTGGGGATTTGCCCTTCCCACCAGAGCACTGCCAGGTATCGAGCTGCGGAGTTTCAAACTCTGCGCTCCTGCTGTTTATAGAGCCTTAATGGAATTTAAACCCTCTCCTTTTTCCTTTCTCCCTTTTAGTTCAGTCCCTGAGGCTGTTTCCACTTTTCCACTTTCTCTCCAGCTGCTTTTGTGTGTGGGGGGGTGCTTTTCCCATACTCTCCCCCCATCTCCATCCTCTCTCCGCAAGCAAAAACAGCTCCCTGCCCTCTGCGGCTTCTCTCTCCCCTCCGTTCACCTCTCTGCGCTGCCATACCTGCTGAGTTCTGTGGTTCAGGTTGTGTAGCTTGTTGCCTTAATCCTTACGTCAGATTTCTAGGTGTGCAGGATCAGTGTTATTGCATTTATTTGTCATTTGAACATGCTTATTGTATATTTTTATGAATAACCATCTGACTATTGATGGAAATTCTGCAGAGTTGAAGTTTGGGTTATTAAGAGCAGTACTGCTCTGAGCATTTTTGTACGTGTGTTTAGGTGAACATATGTGCACGTATCTGCTGGGTACATTCCTAGGAGTAAAACTGCTGCATTTAGGGAATGCATATGCCCAATTTTAGTAGCTACTTCCAAGTAGTCTTTTGATGTGGTTGTCCTAATTTACACCCCTAGCAGCAGCAGTGTGGGCTTCTCAGTTGCTCCACGTTATCTCCAACACTTGGCATGGTCTGCTGTTTTCTTTTCAGCCATTCTGGTGGGGTCGTAGTGGTGTCTGATTGTGGTGTTTTAACTTTGCATTTTCCTGATGACCAATGAAGCCAAGCACCTTTTCATCTCCTTCAGCGAATTTGCATATACTCTTTTGTGAAGCACCTGTTTGTGTCTTTGGCCTCCTGTTTTATGGGATCATATTTTACTTGATGATTTTGGAAATCGTGTATATATTTCTGATGAGTCTTTTGTTAGATATATGTGTTGCAAATACACATATAGATGGCCCTGACCTGGGATGCTTTGACTTAACGATTTTTTGATTAGACGATGGTGTGAAAGCAATATGCGTTCTGTATAAACCATTCTTCAGATTATGAATTTTGATCTTTTCCCAGGCTAGTGATATGTGGTAGGACACTTGCTGGGGATGCTGGGCTGTGATGGCTGCAGCCATGTGATCATGAGGATAAACAGCAGAGACACCTACAACCATCCTGTCCCCATACAACCACTCTGTTTTTCACTTTCACTCTGGTATTCAGTAAATTGCGTGAGACACTTAACACTTCATTATAAAACAGGCTTTGTGTTAGATGCTTTTGTACGACTAATGTAATGTGTCCTGAGCATGTTTAAAGGCTAGGCTAAGCTATGATGTTCTGTAGGTTAGGTCTATTGTATGCATTTTCAACTTAACAGTGTTTTCAATTTATGATGGGTTTTTCAGAATGTAACCCCATTGTAAGTCAAGGACTTACAGTGTATCTATGGCTTCAATGATGTCTTTTGATGAAGAAAAATTCTTTTTTTTAAATGCTTATTTATTTTGAGAGAGAGAGTGAGAAAGAGCCCGTGTGTGAGCAGTAGAGGGGCAGAGAGAGAGGGAGAGAGAGAATCCCAAGCAGGCTCTGCACTGACAGTGGGGCTTGAACTCATGAACCATGAGATCATGACCTGAGCCGAAATCAAGAGTCAGATGCTTAACTGACTAAGCCACCCAAGCGCCCTGATGAACAGAAATTCTTTTTTTTTTTTTAATTTTTTTTCAACGTTTTTTATTTATTTTTGGGACAGAGAGAGACAGAGCATGAACGGGGGAGGGGCAGAGAGAGAGGGAGACACAGAATCCGAAACAGGCTCCAGGCTCCGAGCCATCAGCCCAGAGCCTGACGCGGGGCTCGAACTCACGGACCGCGAGATCGTGACCTGGCTGAAGTCGGATGCTTAACCGACTGCGCCACCCAGGCGCCCCCAGAAATTCTTAATATTAACACAGTATGATTTATAATTTTTTTCCTTTACTGCTAGTGCTTTTTGTGAGCTACTGAAGAAAGCTTTGCCTACCCTAACATAAAAATATTTTCCTGTTTTCTTCTAAAAGTCTTATGGTTTCACCGTTTGTATTTAGATTTACAGTTAAGCTGAAACTGATGTTTGTGGATGGTATGTGGTAGGGGTCAGGACTAATTTTCCCTCTTATGGATATCCAATTGAATGAGCACCTGTTATTGAAAAGGTTATCCTTTTCCCCTACACTGTATCTTCACGTTTGTCATAGACCAGATGACTGCATCTTTGTGGGTTTGTATTCCTGGACTATCTTCCATGTCATTGGTGAGTTTGTCCGTCCCTGTGCCAATGCCACCCTGTCTTAATTCCTGAAGCTTTGATTTCAGGTAATGTAAGTCCATTGTCGTTATTCAAGACTATTTTTCTCCTCTGTACGTCTTAATGGAGATTTTGGAATCACTTGTCAATATCCAAAAGAAAATTTGGAATTTTGAGTGGGATTACACATACAACTTGTAGATCAATTTGGAGTTTGATATCTTTATGACATTGATTCTTCCAGTTCATAAGCATGATATAACCTTCCATTCATTTATTCCATAATATGTTGTAGTTTTCAGTGTAGAGGTCTTCTGTGTTGTTAATTTGTTTTATTATTAATTGCATTTTCTCTTTTATTGGTCAGTTGTCCTAGGAATTCAGCAATTTTATTAACCTTTCAAAGTCAACTTCTGGCTTTGTTTAATCAAACCATACATATATTTTTTCCTTTTGGGAAAAAATTTTTTTTGGAGGTTTTGTTCTGAAATGATTCTGGATTTATAAAAAAAATTGCAAAGGTGGTGCAGGGAGATCCCATATATTTTTCTCTTAATTTCTCCTAATATTAGTATTTCACATAACCATGGTGCATTTTTTTAAATTAAAAATTAACATTGGTACACTATTATTAGTTATATATAATATATACATTATATTAGTTATACATATAATAATATATTATTATTCTTAGTTGTCCTGCAGACTTTATTCACACCCCCAAGTTTTTCCATTAGTATTCTTTTCTTTTGTTCCTGTTCCTAGATCCAATCCAAGATATCATAATACATTTAGTTATCATGTTTCTCTAGTCTTTAGTTTGTGACTGTTTCTTGGTTTTTTCCTTGTCTCCCATAACCTTGATACTTTTGATGAGTGCTGTCAGGAATTCTGGAGAATGTCTGTCCGTTTGGTTTTGTCTGCTATTTTCTCATAATTAGACTGAGGTTACAGATATTGGGGAAGAATACCAGAGAGATGATAACTCCCCATTACATTATATCGCAGAGTACATTGGATCAGTGTGATGTAATACTGGTGATAGTAATTTTCATCACTTGGTTAAGGCAATGTCTGCCAGGTTTCTCCATTGTAAAGTTACTACTTTTCGCTTTCCATACTCTGTCCTTAGAAGTGAGCCACTAAGTCCAGCCATGACTCAAGGTGAGGAAACGTAGGGTCCGCCTCCTGGAGGGAGAAGTATCAAAGAATATGTGGACATATTAAAACCTCAATTGTAATTAAGACATATTTTAGGGAACATACTTTGAGGCTATGCAAATATCCTGTTTCTCCTTAAAGTGTCACCTATTAATTTTAGCATTCGTCAGTGGATATTGGCTGTAGTATTTATTACTGTGGTGTTCTAATAGTGTTTTTCTATTTCTCTCATTCCTTCTAATTTTTAATTGGAATTTTTCTATAAAAGGATTTGTCTTGTTTATTAAATCACTATGGAGTAATGAGTATTCTTTGGATTATAATCCCACACTATTGTTATATATTTTGTTGCTCACATTTTTTGAGTCTGGCTATTGGGAGCTCTTTCAGGTAGTCTCCTGTGTCCTTTGACATGCTTTTAAAAAAATTATAGTAAGGACACTTAACATGAGATCTACCCTCTTAACAACACAACAATTATTGTTGACTATAGGCACAATGTTGTACAACAGATCTCTAGAGTTTATTTATCCTGGCTTGACTGAAATTTTATACTTTGTGATTGATAAATCCTCATTTCCTCCTCCCCTGACCCCTGGAAACCACCATTCTACTCTTTGATTCTATGAACCTGACTATTTTAGATATTTCATGTAAGTGGAATCATGCACTATTTATCTTACTATGACTAGCTTATCCCACCTTTTTTTTTTTTTTACACCACTTTCTTATTTTCTGGCACTGTGGGATCTTTTAGATTCCAGACCTAAAATTAACCCTTTCTTTTTATTGGGAAATGGTATTTAGAAACCAAGATCTGGGTATTATTTGTGTTCATTACTATTGGGATGTCACTGCTTCTAGGGCTTCTCAGTGGACAGAGCAGGAAATGATATAGCATACATACATATACACATACATGTAATAGTCCATATCTAGATTTATTTATGTGTCCATTTGTATACATGTTTGAATAAAACATGTGTTTCTACTGATCTCTCTGACTCAAATCTAGTGCCACAGGGCTCATTTTTTATTCTTCCTTTCTTCTCTCTCTGATAGTGAAAAACCTGGCTGTCATTATGTGCAATATGTGTATTGTCCAATCCTAGTATATATGTAAGGAGAAACAAATTTACCAACTATAATATTGGTATATTGGAGGTTTTGTTCTGAAATGATTCTGGATTTATAAAAAAAATTGCAAAGGTGGTGCAGGGAGATCCCATATATTTTATGGAAATAAATATATTTATTTATTTATGCTCCTATGAGAAACAAATTTACCAACTATAATATTGTGTTATTGACAGGCCTTTGTCTTTAACTTTACAGCGTCTAGAGAAAATCTTGTTTTCCGGGGTGACTTAGATATGTTCCTTTCTTCCCTAGCCCTAGTGAGGTTGTGTCATGCATTTGTAATGCAGTTAAGATTCATTTGTCACACGTGTATGGTTTAATCAGGAAAAGGCTTATGTTATCTCATAGAAACAGATTATGGACCCAGCAATATACTGAAAGGGAGAGTTGGTAAGGCCTCTCCTTTTCTCAAGATCTAACCCACAGGAAATAGACGCAAGTTGCCAACTGGGAATCAGATCATAGTATCACATTTGATACTGATGAAGATGGGTTGCAGAATGCAGCAGGGCATCCTCTCAAGTGCAATTTAATCAGTGCTCTGAGCGAGAGGTAGAAAACAGCAGATCTCACTTGTGGTGGGGTAGAGGGTGGGGGAGGTGGAGAGGGGCATATGTAGGTGAGGAAGAAAGCAGACTTAGAGAGTATGGGAGTGAGACGGGGGCACAGGGCAGAGCAGGAAATCAATTCTACTTGAAAGGGCTGGTGGGTTACATGGGCCAACTGGATTTCAGGCTCTGTAGAAGGTGAACGTGCATGGTGGTCAGTAACAGGAGTGTTCATTCTGGGACTGGAGCCATCTGGAGCAGAGTAGGGCTCTCTTCCCTTCGGTGGAAACCTGGGTGGGAGGTGCTCTCTTTCAGATAGTTACATCATCTAATCAACAGACTTTCTGAAGGACAACTGTCTTTTCTTGGAGAGCAAGGCACTGCAGTGCTTCCGAAATGAACACAGGAGTGGTAATTTAAAAAATTGTGCTTTGATGTTCCCATTAGAATTCGATTTTGTGCTCACTAAAAGTACTGAGAAAATATGAAATATAAGTAATAAAATTAAGCATTTATAATCTAACCAATAAAGGCAAATATTAGCATTTGTGAGCATTCTTTTTTTAAAAATTAATTTATTTGTATCTTTTCAAAGAACTAGCCTTTGGTTTCATTGATTTTCCTCTGGTTTTTGGTCTGCCTTTTTATGTCATTAATTTTTCTTCTTTATCTTACTTCTTCCACATATTTTGGGCTTATCATTTCCTCTTCTAGCTTTTAATGCAGAAGTTTAGATGTTTGACTTTTAAGTTGTTCTTCTTTTCTTGTATACACGTTTAAAATGATAAATTCTCCTCCAAGCACGGCTTTAGCAGTATCCTACAGTTTTTGATATGTTGGTTTTTCTTTTCATTCAGTTCAAAATATTTTCTAGTTTCCTTGGTAATTTCTTCTTTGGCCCATGAGTTATTTAGAAGTGTCTTTGTTTAATTTCTAAATATTTGAAGATTTTCCACATATTTTCTCTTCTTTATTACTAACTTAACTTCAGTGTGGTCAGAAGACATACTCTGCATGATTTCAATTCTTTTAAACTTATTGAAATTTATTTTATGGCCCAGAAGATGACCTATCCCAGTAAAATTTCCATGAACACTTGGAAACAATGTGTATTTTGTTGTTGTTGGGTAGTGTCTGTAACTGTCAATTAGGTCACATTGGTTCAAAGTGTTGTTCAAATCTTCGATATCCTTACTGATCTTATCTATTTTTCCTTTTGGTCTGTTTAGGTTATTTGAAGCTTCATGTAATTTGAAGCTTTCTTATAGCATACATATACATTAGGATTACGTCTTCTTGATAAAATGGTGAAGAAATGGTGAGTTTGAGAAAAATGAATTGTCCTTCAAAAAACGTAGGCAGGCCTCATCCCATCAGTTGAAAACCTTAACAGAACAAAGACTGACCTCCCCTGAGCAAGAAGGAATTCTGCCAGCAGACAGCCTTAAACTTGAGTTGCAACATTGGCACTTCCGTGGGTCTCCAGACTGCCTGCTCACCCTGCAGATTATGGACTTGCTGGCCTCCATACTCATGGGAGTAAATAAATCTTAAATAAATCTCTCTATTGATATATATCTTTTTTTTTAAATACGAAATTTATTGTCAAATTGGTTTTCATACAACACCCAGTGCTCATCCCAACAGGTACCCTCCTCAATGCCCATCACCCACTTTCCCCTCCCTCCCACCCCCCATCAACCCTCAGTTTATTCTCAGTTTTTAAGAGCCTCTTATGGTTTGCCTCCCTGCCTCTCTAACTTTTTTTTTCCCCTTCCCCTCCCCCACAGTCTTCTGTTAAGTTTCTCAGGATCCACATAAGAGTGAAAACATATGGTATCTGTCTTTCTCTGTGTGACTTATTTCACTTAGCATCACACTCTCCAGTTCCATCCACGTTGCTACAAAAGGCCATATTTCATTCTTTCTCATTGCCAAGTAGTACTCCATTGTGTATATAAACCACAATTTCTTTATCTATTCATCAGCTGATGGACATTTAGGCTCTTTCCATAATTTGGCTATTGTTGAGAGTGCTGCTATGAACATTGGGGTACAAGCGCCTCTATGCATCAGCACTCCTGTATCCCTTGGGTAAATTCCTAGTAGTGCTATTGCTGAGTCATAGGGTAGAACTATTTTTAATTTTTTGAGGAACCTCCACACTGTTTTCCAGAGTGGCTGCACCAGTTTGCATTCCCACCAACAGTGCAGGAGGGTTCCCATTTCTCCACATCCTCTCCAGCATCTATAGTCTCCTAATTTGTTCATTTTAGCCACTCTGACTGGCGTGAAGTGATATCTGAGTGTGGTTTTGATTTTTATTTCCCTGATGAGGAGCGACGTTGAGCATCTTTTCATGTGCCTATTGGCCATCTGGATGTCTTCTTTAGAGAAGTGTCTATTCATGTCTTCTGCCCATTTCTTCACTGGATTATTTGTTTTTTGGGTGTGGAGTTTGGTGAGTTCTTTATAGATTTTGGATACTAGCCCTTAGTCTGATATGTCATTTACAAATATCTTTTCCCATTCTGTCGGTTGCCTTTTAGTTTTGTTGATTGTTTCCTTAGCAGTGCAGAAGCTTTTTATCTTGATGAGGTCCCAATAGTTCATTTTTGCTTTTAATTCCCTTGCCTTTGGAGATGTGTCAAGTAAGAAATTGCTGCGGCTGAGGTCAGAGAGGTCTTTTCCTGCTTTCTCCTCTAGGGTTTTGATGGTTTCCTGTCTCACATTCAGGTCCTTTATCCATTTTGAGTTTATTTTTGTGAATGGTGTAAGAAAGTGGTCTAGGTTCATTCTTTTGCATGTTGCTGTCCAGTTCTTCCATCACCATTTGTTAAAGAGACTGTCTTTTATCCATTGGATATTCTTTCCTGCTTTGTCAAAGATTAGTTGGCCATACTTTTGTGGGTCCAATTCTGGAGTCTCTATTCTATTCCATTGGTCTTTGTGTCTGTTTTTTTGTGCCGATGCTATGCTGTCTTGATGATTACAGCTTTGTAGTAGAGGCTAAAGTCTGGGATTGTGATGCCTCCTGCTTTGGTCTTCTTCTTCAATGTTACTTTGGCTGTTCCAGGTCTTTTGTGGATATATATCTTATTAGTTCTGTTTCTCTGGAAAACCCTGACCAATACAATTACATTTGGTAAATTTTTCATTTTTGATATATTTTTCATGTGTGGAAGTTCCTTTTGTTCCTTTTCTTCATGTCTTTTAAATATCTGCATTTTGTTCATATTATTCTTTATTCTTGAGCATGTTTGTAATGGATGTTTTAAAATTCTTATCTGCTATTTCTATCATTTCTGGATCTGTTTCTTTTGATTGATTTTTCTCCAGTTCAGTCACATGGCCTTTCCTTTGTGTACAGGCTTCCCTGATGTCTTTTCCTTTTCTTATAAGGACACTAGTAGTATTGGATTAGGGTTTGTGGTCTCATTTAACCTTAATTACCTTTTATTTGTCTATTTTTTAAATGTGTTTTATTTATTTTTGAGAAGGAGACACAGAATCCGAAGCGGGCTCCAGGTTCTGAGCTCTCAGCACAGAGTCCGAGGCAGGACTTGCACCTACAAACCACGAGATCATGACCTGAGCCGAAGTCAGATGCCTAGCCAACTGCCTAACCAACTAAGCTACCCTTAATTCCCTTGTAAAATGCCCCATCTGCACATATCGTCACATTGGAGGTTAGAATTTCAACATATAAATTTGGGTGAAACACAATTCAGTCCATAACATTGTTGTTTTGTTTTACCTGTAACAGGTGCCAGGCTTTATTCTGGCAGGGATTTATATTGCTTGAGGATCAGCCTATTTCTTTCAAGGCTTGTTTTCAGTTTTGTTAGGGCAGTTCTGCAGTAGTGTTTATTCTGGATCTAGATTAGCCCCATTACCAGGGCATGGCCCTTCTAGACTCTCTACTGAATGATCTGGGTGATCAATGATGAGTCTCTACTCTGGCTGGTCAGAACTTAAATTTCTCTCCGCCCTTTCAGTTCTGGAAAGTGTTCAGCTTACAGATTCCTAGTCATTATTTTCTTGGCTTTGTGGAGTTTCTCCCTATTAACGCACACCTTAGTATTTGGCAACAAGCTAAAGGGGACTCTTCAGGGTTTTCTGAAGCTCTTTCTCTGCATCACTGTCTTCTCTGGAATTTTGCCCCCACCCCATCCAGCTGCCTCAGCCTACTCAAATTCAGATCTCTGTATCCTCAATCCAGCAAGATTGCCCACTTGCTTAGGATTCCTCTCCCTGTATATGGTCTGTACAGTTCCACCAGTCAAGAGCTAGGACAAAAACAGGGCTTACCTTGTTTCCATTTTTTTTTCAGAGATCATACTCCTACAATGACTGTTTGTCACTATTCAGAAACCATTGTTTGTGTGTTTTTCCAGTTTTCTAGTTGCTTATAGTAAGTGGGCATGTGCATTCTCAGTTATTCTATCATAGGGTACCTATTCACTCTTATATATTTGAGACCTATAGTGTCTAGATTTTGAATCTGCTTTGTTTCACTCACTTTGTTTCCAAATCATTTTCTGCATCATTAAAAACTCCTTAGGAACATTGTTTTAGATGGATGCCTGTTATTCCATTGTATCGGCCTGTGTATTTTGACCGAGGAACAAGGCAAGGGGTAGATTGAGGCCCTGAGACTTGGCCTAGGTCTTGATAAGGCATTGACAGATGGGGGAATTGGGCTATGGGAAGTAAAACACCAGGGCTCTGGAGTTTTATGAGGACTAATGTGGTGTCCTCCTTATAAGAGCACTTCCATCCTTTTTCTCAAATCATGGCTTGCATTTGCATTTTGTCAAATAAATACCTCTTTCTGTAGGTAAGTTTCTTACCTCCAGGTAGTTGGATAGAAGTACGGTCTTTGGAGGTCAGACATATTTAGCTTGCGGCTCGGTTTTTACTCAATAGTTACATGCTCTTGGCAAAGTCATGGTACCTCTTCAGAGCCTCCGTTCGCTCACCTGGAAGGTGGAGAATGTGTATAATGGCCTCACAGGGCTATCCTTCAGTGTAATTGAGATGCTACCTTCAAGAGCACTGGGTGTCATGTCTGATACAGGATAGGTTTTCTTGAGTTAGCTTAGGGTTTCTTTAAAAAAATCAGGCCTAAAACTATGGGCTGGATGTATCCAGGCCTGAGGTGAGCTGCAGGGGACTTGAATGCCCAAATGAGCCTCTGTATCATTTCCTGCCTCTTTGCTCATATACCAGAAAATGAAACGAGGCAGATGATCTCTACCTAGGCTCTCATCAGATTCAGGGTTGCGAAAGTCTAGTGAATCTGCCAGGTGAGGCTTATCTTCATCTGACAATTTCAGGACTGGCTGCACAGGCAGCTGTTTCTGTCCCTTGCACACAGCCTTGTGGGTCCGCCCTCCGGCCTTTGCATGAGGGCTGCCAGCAGCTACAACAGGGATGGGCTGTGGCAGCTGCTGTACCTATTATGCCAGTGAGGGATCATCACAGAATAGTCTGTCTGGGTCATAGGCAGTGTGGGACCAGACCTTTACAGAAGGCTTTTCATGCAGTACAAGCAGTTTCACGTGTTGTGCTTCCTCTTTTTGCTTTGTTGCTTGGCTAGTTTCTTTCCTGACCCTTTCCTCATTTCTGCTGTTTTCATACCTCTGTGTCTTTTGTCCTCTCCTCCTGGAATGCCCTGTCTTCATCCTAGTCTGGCTACCCTGATTTGTCCTTGAACGTGGCCCCAGGTTGGCTCACATCTGCCATTCGCTCTGCCCTAGCTCTTCTTGAACTGTTTCGTCGCTCGCTGTTTGTTCATGCATGTTGTCTGGCTCATAGCAGGGGTCAGAGGGACGGTGCAAACTCTTCAGTGCCCACTGCCACCTGGGAGAGACTAGCCGAAGGAAGAGCTCTCCACATCACAAGGACATCACATTTGAGATGGCCACAGATGTGTGTGGCAGGACAAGATCCTGAAGGTTCTCCAGAATGTACTGGAGGCCTGGCCAAGTACTCATTTGCTTGTGTGGTCCTTCACTCACTCGTCTATTCAATATTTATTGACTTGTATGTGCCAGGCCCTGTTATAGATACTAGAAATAGGACTAGTGAACAAAACAGACAAAAATATGCCTTTCTTCATGAAGCACATACTTTAGTCAGGGCAACTGCTTGTGGCTAAAGAGGTTCAATAAGCCAGCTGGTGATAAGCATGATGAATAGAAATAAAGCAGCAGTAGGGAATAGGTGACACGGGAGGAACATGAGGGAAACTTTCTCTGAGTGCATTTGGACAGAGCCTTGGATGAAGGGAAGGGTCAATGATTCATATAGCTGGGGAAAACAGTGCTCTGGGCCCAAGGAAGAGCAGGGAAAAGACCCTGGGGTGGGAGCAGGCTGGATGGCAGTAACCACTATATTTTTCTGAATGAGCTGATCACAGAACTCTCATTTTGTAGTTTATTCTTTGGCATTTTAGCCCTCACAAGATGAACCAAATAATATAGGTCCACCTCATAATATGTAGTGGGCATATTCCTGGAAGTGTGAGCATGTCTGTGTGGATTTTATTTCTGTAATTGGATTCCACTTTTAAAGGCACACGATAAGCTTGTCATTTTAAGGAACCCCCATGGCTAATCCTTTTAACGGAGTGAATAATCAGCCTTAGAGGATCCCTTAGGTTCTTGTCATTTTAAAATCCTTTGGTTTTATGTCTTTAGAGATGCTGGAATTTCATGTATTTTCATGAAGGTGGAGATGACACAGTACCAAGTATATATAAGTGCCAGTTAAGCAGGAAAAATTTCATGGGAAGAGATTGAATTTTTTTTTCCTGAACTATCAGGCTTTTTAACTCTTTACCCTACTTCCTAGTCTTAGTTCTGTGTTATGCAAACATAACAAATTTTGGCATTAAGAAAATAGAAAGGAGAAGGCTGATACTTAGGAATGCAAGACTGTAAAATAGCTATTTCCTAAATCTCTATTTAAAAGAACAAGCCAACGTTTCTTCTCTTAGGGGAGGTAAGTCCTTGCCTTTCAAACTTCAGTTCGCATGGGCTGTGATAGCAGCAGGTAAGGATGATCCAGTTCCAAGTCTTTCCTCCAGTTTCCCAATGTCATCCTGGTTATTGTGAACAAATGAACCAATTGAACAAAGCATAAAATGACTCTTGTGTGTGTGTGTGTGTGTGTGTGTGTGTGTGACAGAGGGGTTGGCATGTGAATATTTTACATGTCCCCATGTAAATGGCACTGGCATTGTGGCTCTAACTGGAGATATCTTTGGTAAATGGATTGGTTTCCTGGGTGCCCAGCTAGGACATAACATGATAACCTCATATGCCCTCTAAAGTTTTCATTTAAAATGATTTATCAGCTGCTAAAGCAAAAAGAGGGAAAAATAAAAACAGAGATCGATTACGTATTTTTCAAGAACAGAGCAATTTTCTGGTTAGAACAAGGAGCTCATCCTCAGAAAAAGCCAATTCAGAAAGTTCATCCTCCAGCCATTCATAGACCTTCCCGGGCCGCTGGCACCAACCCAGCTTACTGATACAGTTTGGCTCGCTGTTAGTAGTGGACTTTGCTCCATCACGGATGGGAGGGAAGGTTCTTCCTTGGCCTCCTCTTTCCACCTCTGGTGAGGTAACCAGAATGTTGGTTCCTGTGTGTGTGTGTGTGTGTATATATATATCTTAGAGAGAGAGAGAGATCATGTGTGACGTGGAGGAGGGGCAGAGAGAGAGAGAGAGAGAGAGGGAAGATCAAAGCAGAGAGCCTGATGCGGGGCTCAAACTTAAGAACCGCAAAGTCATGACCTGAGCCAAAGTCAGACACTCAACCTACTGAGCCACCCAGGTGCTGCCAGAATGCTGGCTGTGAAGACAGTTTCCTATGTTGTGTATGTTCCCCAGGTTTTCACAAATGGAGCAGTTTCATCATGATTTTTTCTTACTTGTGGACCTTAGGAGGTTCAGGCAGTTCTATACTTAGGCACCAAAGGGGAACAGGTAGTTACAATGCTGGGGTAACTCCTACCCACAGAGCTGGTTGTTTGGCTTCTATAAAGTACTGCCACCCATGAGATCAACTTCACTGAAGTCTTCATGTCCTCTCTTCATCCCTACTTTCTGTCCGACAAGGAAGCAAATGAAGGTCTGTCTGGAACTGCCCCTGGGCGAACTTCTTAGCTTCATCCTTCTAAAACACCTTCCAAGCTCTGTTTTCCTTGAGCTGACCCAGCTCGTTGACCCACTCACCTGCAGCTCTTTGAATCCGAATTTTGGGTAAAAATTGTCCATGTTCAACTAGACGGTAAGCTCTTTAAAATTCCACTCACTCATTCACCCTATGAATAGATACTCTGTAGTTGCTCTGGGCCAAGCACTATTCCTGTGCCTGGCTTGTGTGGAACTCACATGGTCATGGGAGTGCTTATTAGCAATCTAGAGTTCTCTTACCTCTGGTAATTCCATAGATGGATGTTGTACCTCCAGCAGTACCTGAATCACTGCTGATGTGTTAGTGCTGGCAGGAACATAGAAGCTTTTTGGTCCAGTGAGCTTGCAGTGAACATTGATGTTGATGATGCAGATGGAATGAATGTCAAGATCATGACTCCGTTGTGGAGTCAGAGAAAGACATGCTTTCAGTCTGATTTTATCCATTTCTTATATTCTCAAGGTCTAGTCTTCTCTCTTCTCTCCTCTCTTCTCTCCCTCTCCCTCTTTCCCTCTCTCCCCACTATCGGATGCTTTGGCAGCGAGCTCCCTCATGTTTTCAACTCTAACAAAGAACTCTTATACCAGGGCTATTTTAAAAGAAAATTAAGCAGAAGCACAGCAAAGGTTTTAAAAAGTATTTTTTTCTCATTATTTTATTGTTGAATTAATTATTTTATAGGAGATTAAAAGCAAAGTGATCATTGAGTGGACCTCATAGCATGTACTGACCCAGTCTTAGAAGATTGCATGTAAACCAGAATTTTGTAACTCAAGTTCTATTTTAGGTTCACCCTGAAGAGTTGTTATTTAAAGCAACCTTGTAAAAAGAGTAATCAGAACCTTCCTGAATGTTAGAGTTAGCAGGGGCAGCAGATTTCTTAAAGGAGGGTGGGAACATGACTCTTACAGCCTTCCTGGTTTTATCTCCAGACTGGTGGGGCCTGGGAAACATGATTTTATTCTTAGGGAACTTTGGGAATACTGAAAAGAAAAAACGGTTCAAAAGTTCTGTAGAGAATGGATGATGGCTTTGTTTGCTTCATTTTTTTCCACTGGGGGAATGGCTCACCGCATACCCCCCCACCTCAGCCTGTCCCCAAAGGGAATCAGGGAAATGGCCACAGTTCATTCTGAAATGACTGGAAGGAGAGTGGGGGGCGGGGGGGGGGGCAGGCGGGATGCTGTGCCTTCACAGTACCCAGTTACTGGACTGAGCATCATTTCCCGGAGCCACAGGATACAACATTACAGGGAAACGGGAGATTTCCACTCCTGCATGGGGAAGTTCCTAAAGGTGTGTTTGTAATATTTCGTTTGGAAAGAGACAAGATCATTTATTTGAACATCTGAATTGGCCACAGAATCCCATAATTTGTATTTATTGGGGGATTTTGTGGGTTGTTGTCTTGAGAAGAAACACAAAAAAAGCTTGTTCCAAACCCAACATTCCACAAGGAAATGGAAATTTCATTGCTCCTTTCTGACATAAAAGGTCATCTTGTTGTTTATCTACAAAGCCAGGGGAAATTGGCTGTTGAGTATTTTGCATTTGGAAACACTGGCCCAAATTCAAAGAAGTCTGATGCTCTCTCCCCTCCTTGCCCTGTTTTTATTTAAAGATGTTGCACTCATGAATCATTGGCTGAAAGCTTGAAATATAGTTCCTTCTGTTTCAGAAGATGAGGGCGGGCCTTAGTCCAAAAGGAGAAACACAAAGTCAAGGATGTCCTAGAACTCCTAAGAACATAGACACTGAGAATGTAGCTGTTGTAATGCTCCTGGTCTCTGGGTTATAGGATACACTGGACTCTCTTGTACTTGTTAAATCACCAAAAATCTTTGGCAATATGCAGATCTCAGACTTACCCTGAAGTTTCCAGCAAAGCCTCAGAATAGTTGCCCACTAGGCAGGACAGTGATGTAATACGTAGGGCCCAAGGCAAGTTGACAACGTAGGGCTGCTTGTTCAAAAAGGTACAGTTAGGGGCGCCTGGGTGGCGCAGTCGGTTAAGCGTCCGACTTCAGCCAGGTCACGATCTCGCGGTCTGTGAGTTCGAGCCCCGCGTCAGGCTCTGGGCTGATGGTTCGGAGCCTGGAGCCTGTTTCCGATTCTGCGTCTCCCTCTCTCTCTGCCCCTCCCCCGTTCATGCTCTGTCTCTCTCTGTCCCAAAAATAAATAAAAAACGTTGAAAAAAAAAATTAAAAAAAAAAAGGTACAGTTAAAGGTATTAAATTATAAACCTTTTCCTTTAAAAATATTTTACTATTTAGAAAACAATGATGTAATTGTAATACGGGAGTAACAAAATTGATAAATGGTAAATAATGTGTTGTGGTCTTAATTTTATATACTACAGTAAAAATACTTCATCAGTGTAATATCTTGATTGGCTGTAAGATTTTTCTGGCTCTCATTTTTGTGAATTCATTTATGAGATTATCAAAATTTATGCTCTTAGCAATTTCATTTTCAGTTGATATAATTGAAAGCGATCTCTTTTGCAAGTACTAAATCACAAATAGTTTTTGAAAATTTTTAACTTTTGAATATTTTTTAATGTTTATTTATTTTAGAGAGAGAGAGAGAGACTGAGTATAAGTGGGGGAAGGGCAGAGAGAGAGGCACACAGAATCCGAAGCAGGCTCTAGGCTCTGAGCTGTCAGCATACAGCCAGACGCGGGCCTCAAACCCACGAACCGTGAGATCATGACCTGAGCTGAAGTCAGACGCTTAACCGACCGAGCCACCCAGGTGCCCCAGTTTTTGATAATTTTTAATTTTGAGAAGGATCTTTCTGCTGAGTTCCTGGAGTTATTGGAGTTACTGGAGTTGAAGAACATCTTATTGGGTATAATAGCTTTAGGGTAAATTTCTAAAAAGTTATTTTGAAATACAGATGTCAGCATGTCTAGAGCTAATGATTCTTAACAAAGTTTCTAAAAAGATTTAATTCTTCATACAAATAAGTTTTGTGTAAGTTTGAAGTTAATTTTAAAGTAAATTTATATAAGGGCATTTTAATGTTTTCTCTGACATTTCCCGTAACTTGTAGGCGTCCTACGAGCAACTGAAAGTACCTTCACAATTTTGTGTATAATTCAAAATACTTGTTTATAGAGTCCAATGTGTTTCTTCATACCAGGAAAAATTAATTTTTGAATAATTTTTTAAAAAATTCATTCGGTTTTGAGAGACAGAGACAGAGCACGAGCAGGGAAGGGGCAGAGAGAGAGGGAGACACAGATTCTGAAACAGGATCCAGGCTCTGAACTGTCAGCATAGAGCCCGGCACAGGGCTCGAACTCACAAACTGAGATCACGACTTGAACCAAAGTCAGCCACTTAACCAACTGAGCCACCCAGGCACCCCAAGGAAACATTAATTTAAAAATTGTTTTCCTTGCTAATAAGTGGTTCATGTAAAGTTTCATTATGAAAATGGCGCTTTCTTCTGTTGAATGCAGCAAGCTTTAAATTCAGTTTGTAGTTCTAAGCCTGAGGATATTTGCTCTGCTTTTTGCAACAGTTTTCAAAACTGGAGATCCTAAACTCTTTGAAGAATCCTCATAACTCCTGGAAATGCAGTATTGCAGTGTTCATGTGCACATTTTTATTTCGTAGTAATTTACTGACAAAGTTTACTGCCTGAGTACCAGCAGTTTCTGTCCTGGCGCTCAGGACAGAGAGTTCATATTTCTGCAGATACAACAGGGATGGGCTCCAGACGCTGACAGGCGGGCCCGCCTCCCCCGGCCATGGCCACTGCTGCCACGCATCTGGGCTCAGGTTCTGGTGCTGGCCGCCCTGGCCTGCCTTGCCCGAAGGTCTGAGCCTGAGTGTGTTATTGCTGCCTGGTGTATCATCTCTGCTCATATGCATGCTCCATTGTCTCATTAGACTTCACTTGCATAACTCACAAAGAGAAAATTATTAAGAATTTCAAGATAGCAACTGTAGAGCATTAAACTCAGCATGGACTCCTTCTGAGAGAGTCCCTTTCTGACTGTACAGGTCATCACACATGAAGCCGGTCCCGCCTAGACATACAGAATATGGCTAATTGAGGGAATGAAGGTTCTTACCACATGCAGCCTTAGTTTCTGGCGGACCATCTTCATTGCCAGGAAGTTCCAACCTCATGTCTAACCCTGGCCCAAAGGTGCCATTTTTCTTACCCTTTCTCCAAAGATTTTGCTACTCACTTTTATCAGAGCCTCTCATTAGTTCACCTAGTGAGTATAGGTTCGCCTGAACACGGACTAGCATCTGTTTTCATACCTGGGAAGACTGATTCCTTATATTCCTGTCTTATACACTATGAGACTGCATAATCAGTCTGCTTCCTAGTTTCCCTAATCTACAAGGTCCTTATCAGAATCTCCTGCAGCCTTGCAAACATGTTATATTCCTTGTGCCTATCCCTAGAGATTCGGGTTCTGGACATCAGGAATGGAGCCCAGCCATCTGCATTTTAATCAGCTTTAGCTAGGGATTCTGATAGCCTGGTCTGGGAATATCTGGTGGTTCTCCTGATTAGGAATTTGTTCAAGGCTCCACAGCTGTAGTCCCGTCTCTGTTCTGGACCCCAGGGCTCATCTTAGTCCGCCCATGATTTGTCTGCTTTATCTGATTCAGCAGTCCATGTCCCCTCTTTGTATTTTCTCCCTTTTAACCACGTAGTTGTAAAGCAGGAGGTCACTCCTTTTATGTTAAATCCCTTCTGTAGCTCTATGAAGTGACTTTCAACCAATGTAAATTGGTTGCCCAGCCCTCGCTAAGCTGGTACCATCAAATGGCACAAGGTGTGTGTGTGTGTGTGTGTGTGTATGTGTATGTGTGAGTGAGTGTGTGCATTCATGTATATGAGTGTGTGTGTGAGTGTGCCAGCAGTGATGATGGTAGAGGAAGTCAGGATGGATTCTAATGTTATGGTACTTCAGACCGGAAATACCAGACCTGATAAGGGATGAGACCATCCCTACAACTCATGAATGGTTCAGAAAAATCAACATAGATTAGCTAATTTAATTCCCGAGTATACTATTGGAGGCATAAAACAAGTAGTTGTAACTACTTGTACCACTTAAGATAGACTCTTTTTTGCTGTAGTAACAACCCCCAAATCTCAGTGGCTGTAACAACTTACATCGTATGTCTACTGCGTAACTTCTGGGAACTTGGCTCTGTGTTTCCTGAGACTCTGGCTGATGGAACAGTTCATCCTAAACCCTGTATTTTTCCTAGCAGAGGGAAGGAGAACTTTGGAGCATCCTGCCCAGCAATATAATGCTCTGGCCTGGAAATGACACATCATTTATGTTTATAACTCATTGGCCAGAACTAGTCACATGGGCCATAGAAAAGAGGCAGTGGGATCATACAAAAATGTGAACTGTAAAGCACTGCGTAGATTCAGTTGCTCTTTCACAGGATTTTAAAGCAGGTGTAGCCTTATCCAGTCAATAGTAAGTATACGACCTAAAGAGTGGGAGCATCCAGAAATAGGCCCTTTCAGAAGGACTAGATATATTAATGAATAATAGATTCCCACCACTGAAAGCAGAGAGGCCTCTCAGCTGGAGGAACCATGTTGGGAGGATCTGGCTGAGATGAAAATGTTTCATGTTCAGAGACCCAGGTGGTGAACTGGGCTTTCTTCCTGGTTCATTTCCTGAACATTTTCTAATCCCTGTTCTTCTCTTGCTTCCATGTACATCTTGTTGGTGAGGATGGAGATTGATGGGGATGATTATAGGTCACAGAGCCTAGAGGTGGCTGAATGGGAGTTGTTTTTCTAGTTATTTTATAATTTTATGTTGTCCTAGATCTTAATCACTTGCCTCCTTGTCTCAGTATTTGATTTCCTATTATGTGCTTGATTTGGACAAAAAGTTCCATTTAAACCAGAAACCATCATTTTTTTTCAGGACTTGGGACTCAGGGAGAACTTTGCAGTTATTACAAATGGATGCGAAATGGTGGGTCCCAATATGGGATTGAGGACAGCCAAGTATGATCAAAGCATTTTATGTTTGAGTTTTAGAAGTGGAAAATAAAGGATAGACGTAAAACAACAACAAGTACTCAGCATCCTATAACTTGCAGAAGGTGTTTACCTTTTAGGAAAGCAAATTGATTTTTCGTTGACATATTGTGTCTTAAGAATGGTTAACGTTATTACGAGTTCTTGCTTGGGACTCAGAGATACAACGATTCAAAGCCCCGGTATGTTAGAATTCTCCAGAAAGAACCAACAGGCGGCCTTCCTTCCTTCTCCCTTCCTTCCTCCCTCCCTCCCTCCTTCCCTTTCTTCCTTCCATCCTTCCATCCTTCCTCCCTTCCTTCCTTCCTTCCTTCCATCCACCCATCCATCCACCCTTTTATCCATCTGTCTATCTTGGGATATCTTGGCCTCTGTAATCTGTTAAATCCTTCTAATGGTGTCAATTCCTTCCAGGTAAATCTCTATATTAGAAGGAGTTGACTCACATAATTATGGAAGTTTAGAAGTCTCAAGATCTGCAATCAGCAAGCTGCAGGAGATCTAGGAGAGCCAATGATGTAAGTTCTAGTCCAAAAGCCAGTAGGCTTGAGACCCAAGAAGAGCCAGTGTTTCACTTTGAGTCCAGAGGCTGAAAAAGATGAAATATCCCAGCTCAAGCAGTCAGACAGGAGAAGTTTCCTCTTACTTGGGCTTTTTGCTCTATCCAGGTCTTCAGTTGACAGACTGAGACCCACCCCCATCATGGGAGGGCAACTTTCTTTACTGGGTACCGACTCAAATGTTAATCTCCTCCAGAAACACCCTCATACACACACACAGAATAATGTTTGATCACATATCGGGCAGCCTATGGCCCAGTCAGGTTGATCTATAAAATCGACCATCATGCCAACTCTGTTACTTGGGAGCTGTGTGAACTTGAGCAAGTTATTTAACATTTTTGTGCTTCATTTTCTCTCTCTCTGTAAAGTGGGATAATTAAAGTGCTTACTCATAGGGTTGTCTTGTGGCCTGAATGAGAATATATATCAAACCCATAATGAAAATTTACTGGATGCTTGAGGTACACTGGTGCTGTGCTGGTGCTGTTGTCATCCTCCCCATCCCCACCCTCAACGTGATGGGTATCTTCTCACAGGGTGAGTTGGGAGGCAGGGCGAGGGACTCTGTGGAGGAGTCTCGTTGTTCTCTGGGATTATTTCATGGGTCAGTTGCTACATAAGTTACATAGATTTTTTTCAACGTAAGTTTTTTTTCTTTTCTCTCTTTTAAATATTAGTCTCTGTTTCAAGGGAGCATTTTGGTCTGCATGCTAGTGATTTATTTACAGTTAACACATCACTCCACAGGTTAGTAGGTGACGTGTAGACATTTGGATCTTCTGAGCCTCTTTAAGGGAGGCAGAGCAGGAAGGTTTCTGCAACAGGGCACCTGAGTGACTCAGTTGGTTAAGCTTCTGACTCTTGGTTTTGGCTCAGGTCATGATCTCACAGTTCGTGAGTTCGAGCCCCATGTCAGGCTCTGTGCTGACAGTGCAGGGCCTGCTTGGGATTCTCTCTCTCCCTTTCTCTGCCCCTCTCCTGCTCTCTCTCCCCTTTCTCTCAAAATAAATACATAAACTTAAAAAAATAAAAAAAAGAAAGGTTTCTGCAGACAGCAAACTACTTTGCCCAAAGGTGAGTGTTAGTTCAGAGGATCGTAATTCAGAAAGTTCAAGAGAGTTCCAAGCTGGGCAAAACAAAACAAAACAAAACCAAAAACAAACAAAAAGCAAAAAAAAAAAAACCCTTTCCATTTTTATTTTATTTGCGATTAAGTAAAGTGATATTTATATGTAATATGCATAACAAACTTCATCACTGTTTTAAATGTCAGGTTTATTGGAGCATAATTTACATAAAACAAAATTCATTATTTTAAAGTTTACAACTTAGTAAGTTTGACAAATGTATATAGTTGTGTAGCCATAACAACAGTAAAAATACAGAACCTTTTTATTTCTTGTGTCCCTTTGCGGTCTGTCCCCTCTTCACATTCTGAGACCCAATAACCACAGATTTATTTTCTGTCCCTATCATTTGACCTTTTGTGGAACTTGATATACATGGAATCATACATTGTGGAGCTCTGTGTCCGCCTTCTATCATTTCACATAATGTTCTTGAGATGTAGCCATGTTGTTGCATGGATCAGTAGTTCTTTTTTTTTAATGTTTATTTATTTTCGGGAGAGAGAGAGAGAGAACGCGCATGTGCAAGAGCACACAAGCGGGGGAGGGGCAGAGAGGAAGATACAGAATATGAAGCAGGCTTCAAGCTCTGAGCTGTCAGCACAGAGCCCGATGTGGGGCTCACACTCATGAACTGAACCCAGAGATCATGACCTGAGCTGAAGTCAGATACTCAACTGACTGAGCCACCCAGGCACCCCCAGTAGTTCTCTTTATTCCATTCTGGCAATACACTAAAATTTGTTTATCCATTTGGTAGATGGACAGTTTGCTGTTTCCAGCTATTGTAAATAAGCTGCCGTGAGCATTTACACACAGGTTTTTGTTTAGACATAGATTTTCACGTCTCTTAGGTA
Source organism: Neofelis nebulosa (assembly GCF_028018385.1). Classification (NCBI taxonomy): domain Eukaryota; kingdom Metazoa; phylum Chordata; class Mammalia; order Carnivora; family Felidae; genus Neofelis; species Neofelis nebulosa. The sequence goes on from NC_080794.1 coordinate 73,188,848, forward strand.
AATAATAGGATTTTTAGAAGCAGGGTTGTGTGGCAAGAGTATGTTGAACTTTATAAGAAATTGCCAAATTGATTTCTAAAGAGGACATTTTGCCTTCCCACCCAGCAGTGTATGAGAATTCCAGTTACTCCACACCCTCATTAACACTTGATGGTATCAGTCCTTTTCATTTTTAGCTCTAAGTGAGAGCTGTGAGCATCATTTCACGTGCTTGTTGACTATCTGTATGTATTTTTTGGTGACCTTTAAAATATTTTACTTTCAAATATTTCAGATATTTTTATTGCCTTTTTAAATTCTTACTGAGTTGTGAGAGTTCTTTATATGTTCTATAATCATATCTTTGGCTAGGTATGTGTTTTTTGAACATTTTTGCTCAGTATGCTGCTGCTGTATTAATTTTCTTAACAGTCTTTTGAAGAATGGAAGTTATACATTTTGGTGAAATCCAATTTAACATATTTTTTCTTTATGAATCATGCTTTTTGTCCTATCTAGGAAATCTTGAGTAATCAGAAGTCATAAAATTTTGTCTTGCTTTCTTCAAAAAAATGGTACAGTTAAAAAATTCTATAGTTTTAGCTCTTTATTGTTTATGTATGTAGTGTGAGATAAGGGTTGGGAGTCTTTATTTACTTCATTCTTTCTGTCTGTCCACCTATTGATATCCAACTTTCCAGTATACTTGTTGAAAAGACTTTACTTTCTTTACTGAATTACTGTGGAATCTTTGTTGAAAATCAATTGGCTTCTCTTTGTTTTATTCGTCTTTATGTTTATTCTTATGCTATTATCATACTGTTTTGATTTCTGTGGCTCTATATAAGTTCTTGAAATCTGTGAATGTGTATCCTCCTACTTTGTTGTTCTTTTTAAAAATTGTTTTGTCTCTTCTTACTCCTTTGCATTTCCATATGAATTTTAATCAGTTTGCCACTTATTACACAAAATACTACTGGGATTGGCATGATATTTAATCTATAAGCTAATTTGTTGAGAAATGACATCTATCTAACATCGAGGCTTCTAATTCATGTATTTAAGTGTTCTTTATCATAGTAAAGTTTGTAGATTTCAGTGTACAGATATTGCAAATATTTTGTTAGATTTATTCCTAAATCCTTCTTTTTCTGATGCTGTTGTAATGGTATTTAAAATTTCCAATTTCCCATTGTTGCTAACATATAGAAATAAACTTGATTTATTGTCATGCTTTTAACTGATGTATGTCTTTACTTTTAAAATGAATTTCACAGTATATAGATATTACTTAGTTTTATCTAATTTGACAACCTTTGCCTCGTGATTGGACTGTTTAGACTATTTACATTTAATGTTATTAGTGATATGATTGGGGTTTCAATCTACCACCATCTATTTGTTTTCTATTGGTCCCATCTGTGATATCTCCTATTTTCATATCTATACTAACCTTTGCTTATTCTCTGGCGTTTAGGGCTTGTGTGGCATGTTGGATGAGGAAAGATGGCTTTCGTGTCAGTTAGCCTATGTTGGAATCCTGGGAATTTAGGAAGATTACCAAGCAACTTTGTATCAATTTTCTCATCAGTACAATGAGGGTAGTGGTAGCACCCTCCCCACCCACAGGGCTCTGTGAGGATGAGAAGAGATACCGTGTGTATCTAACATGTATGTTGTATAGCGTAGTGCTGAGCTCATAGTAAGTGCTCACTACATAGAAACCCTTCTTCAACCTTAAATTGCATTGTAAACATTATCTCCTATTTCTATGTAATCTTTATAACTGTCATTATTATGGCTGGATGATAGTCTACAAAGCAAATACAAACCACTATGACCAACTTCCATTTGGTTTGACAGGTTATTTCCAGTTTTGGACCATTCTAGATAATTCGGTTGACCCTTGAACAATGCAGTCGAGGGGCACAATCCCCCATGCAGTCAAAAATCCATATATAACTTTTGATTCCCCAGAAACTTTACTACTATCCTACTGTTGACTGGAAGCCTTACTGATAACACAAATAGCTTATTAACACATAGTTTGTATGTTATAGGTGTGATATTCTGTGTTCTTACAATCAAGTAAGCTAAAGAGAACATGTTATTAAGAAAATCATAGGGAAGAGAAAATACATTTGTAGTACTGTATTGTATTTATCAGAAAAATTCCACATATAAGTGGACCTGTGTTGTTCAAGGTTAACTATATTGTAACTAATGTCTTTTTTTTTCATATAATATGCTTGTTCTCTCAGTACTGATTTCCTTTAGAAAAATCCTTGGGATGGTATTTCTGGATAAAGGATATGAATCTCCACATGGTTCTTGCTACGTCTCCAAGCATATCTTTTGGAGTCACAATAGACACTGGAGAGATGTTACCTTCCACTTCTAATTCTCACGGGACCAGAAGATAGTCTTTCCTATGTCTCTCCTCTTTAAAGATGCATCTTCATTTTGTCTGTTCCTCTGTTGAGTGAACTGTCCTGGACTTCCTTATCCTAATGGCTCATTACTCACACCTGTCACCCATTTCGGTGGTTCTGGAAAATTGCAAGTCTCGTTTTTATGTCTGCTGCCTCTGGTTGGAGCCCCTCAAGAAGAAAGGCAGCCTGCTGTTGATCGTGGGGTGTCTGTTTTACAGCTCTCTCCTTATTTGGCTCAGCTGGAACGCACATTATCTGGGAGGGTTCGCTCCTGCGCTGCTTAGAAGCTTCCAAGCTGGAGAGAGAGGCAAGCCTGGTGTCCTTGCCCAAGGGGTCTCATTTCTCATGCAGACATCATTGCTTCAGGGAGAAAATTAGGGAGAACGGTTTCCCCTTTCCTGTAGTGCCGGCTCCCCACACCCCTCCAGCGCAAGACCTGTCTGTAACCTTTCCCTGCCTCCTCCTCTCAGGAACGCATCCCCCTACCATCTCACTCCGTGTCACCATTGTCTAGATGAGAGATAGTACACGCAAAGACACACGTGGTTTCAAATTAGGCCAAGGAGTCCAGGTGTGAAGGCAAATTCTGCCAGTGTATCCAGGTAGGACAGGACAGCTGCCCGGTCTAAGGAAGTCAGGTGTTTGGCAGAAGGTCACGGTGAGCTTTATGCTCCCTTGGAGGGTGCCTTGGCACACAGGCATTGATTATAAAATGGCGATACTGACAATCTGGTTGATCTCTAACTCAACCTGATTTTAAGTTGAGAATGTTTCGAGCAGGCAATATTTAAATTCAGAGACCCTGGGAATGCAGTGCTGCATTACTGAATGTGCTTCCATTAATTTGGGTCTCCCGGGTGACCTCTGCGGGCTAGCCTGGAGAGCACGGTGGCTTACGGCAGAGGCTTCGACCTGTGTCCTCATAAACCTAGCCAGCCTTAGATCAAGCGACACTCCTTCAGCTCTTTTTACATCGCGACTCGGGTTGATTTTTCAAATCTCCTATCCCTACCTGTTACCAGCCTGGGTTGAGAGCCAGCTTCCTAACTCTGTCACTTGTCAGGTTCTTCTTTGTCAGGATATTTTGAAGATCTTCTTCCCTTCTGCATTAGATACACTGTCACGCACCTGCTTTTTCACATTAGCTCCTTCCAATGCTACTTCCACGTGTTGTATTTTCTTAAGGCACCAGGTGTGTGGGTCTGAAAGAGGATGTAGAGATGAGGGGAGGAAACCTCAAAGGAGGTGAGTTTATTGGCTTTGAATCCACCCCAGAAAAGTGAGTGATGGGGAAGAAGTTTCTTATTATGGGGAAAGTGATACTCAGGTAATACACTCTGAATTAAAAATGAACATCCTGTGAAGACAAATCCCAAGCTTATTAATAGTTTATAACATCACCTTGCTTCTCCTGTCGTAATGATTTCTCTGCAGTTCATGCCAAAACCATAACGTAGGAGCCTTACTGTAGGGAAGCCACGTTTGTCTGCTTCCAAAGGGGCCTGGAACATCATAAATGAATGTTTTTTTTCAATTATAAAAACAAGTTGGAGTGACTTCACATGAGCTCCTGGCTCCTCTGGGCGCAGGGGGAGCATCATCAGTGATGACCTTGTGTTTCCGTGCCTGATGGCACTCTTACTTGGGCTTTTTGCATCCAGGCTCTGGGCAGCGTGTGCTCGGAAAATAAGCCATGATAAAATGGGTCCTGAGAGAAGACCCAGCAGTATCTTGCCTTGATTTAAGTGGTGACAGAACTTCCTGGGTACCCAGAAGGGAAAGGAGGGAGAGACAAGAGAGAAGAGGCTTTTCTGGGCCACACGTTCTTCTATGTGATGAGGCGCATTCTTCCATCCATCTTCCCATGACCTCTTGTGATTTTCCTGCGAAGAAAGTTTTAGGTCCTATCGTGCTGCTTCTATGCAGCATGGTATAGCGTGGTCCGCGGGCAGGCTAAATACATGCTTAAGGTGTCAACAAGACAGAGGCATCCCGGTGAGAATATCTCTACATCTACAAACACAAGCATATGTAATACGGGTAGATGTTAAAACAAAACCAAATTCAGGTATATATGGTATAGAGTGATACTCATGTGCATTTTGTTTCAAGATCTGTTTCTACATACATACATACATACGTACATATTGCAAAATGACATTTGGAGTGGCAACGGAGACCTCAGAGTTTTAATTAGATCTTGGGTAAATTGGGTCTTTGACTACTTTTATAAAACTCAAACCCTGCAATATGTACCAAGATATATTTCAGCCTCCTTTCCCTCCCCAGAATTATTGAATAAGGATGGGAAAATGAATCTTTCTGGAAAGGTTTGGCCTTTTCCACATATATGGAAAGGCACAGGGTGGTGTGGCAAACAGCTGAAGGCTTCCCTGTCACTCACAGTAGAGACATGTAGCCTGTCTTTGCTGTGACCTTGGCCCTTCAAACATCCTCAGCTGGGGTCCAGCCGAGTGCAGGTGTGACAGTAAGCACAGTGAGTTTGAAACCACCCTGTGTGGTTTGAGGATTTTCCTACTCCCAGTCAATGTGCTAATTTTTTTTTTTTAAATGTCAGAAATGGATTCATTTTTGACTCTTTAGGAAAACGTATAGGGTGTGGACTTTGAAGCCAGGGAGTGTTGGGTTAAACTCTCAGCTCTTGCAGGGATCAGCTGTGTGATTGTGAAAGTTACTTTATCTCTCCAGGCGTTAGCCTCCTTGTCTGTAAAACGGGGTATAAAACGGACCACTTCGTGTGGCTGTGATGATGTTCAAGAAAGGTTTGTTCCTTCTCTCTTTTCCTTTCTTCTCTCTCCAGCTCCCTGAATTCCCTTCTCCTGTCTCTTCCCCCATTCTTCCCTCAGGTTCCTCTGAGGATAGAACCTACTATAGCAGATCCTGGTATATTTTGGGGGAAGGACCTGAAAGTCGGATTGGAGGAGAAGCACGGGCAGATTATGGATGGGGCTGGCTGGGGAGAGCTCTGTGCAAGGAGGGGCTGGCAGACAGGGTGTCCCCAGTAGGAAGAGTTATAGCAGGATTTGGGGGCCGTGTGGCCTATGAAAGGCAGAAGACCTGTCTGTGTGCTTGGGAGAGCTGGCATAGGGATAGGCCCCCTTCTAGGTAGGTGGGACTTTTCCTGCTCCTTTCCTGAGCCTTCAGTTATGACTTACTTCTCACCTTTGCTTGCCCCTGCTTTATATCTGGAAAATGTGCTGGGGGTGTGGACCACAGTGCAACCACGTGAGCGTTATCCTGATCATTCTATGCCAGGGCTAATATGGATGTTTTTCTAAAGTAGGCTTGAAGGAGAATAAATGTGTGTACTGCCTAAATTAATTTATTGTGAAAACAAAGTCACTTCATTCTCCAGATTCCTTCAAATACTTGATCTTTCCTCCAGTTTTCTGGCCCTCGTCCTTCATGACCCATCTCTTTTCTGGGAACGTTTTCCTGGCTTAGAGTCCCAGCCCTGCTCTGAATGAGGAAAAGGGAGGCCGTGCCCAGATCACTTTGGAGGAGCCAATGGCAGGACCCACCCAGTCCAATGAGCCCCAGGGGTGCACGCCAAGGACCTCAGCAAAAACTTAGTTTCTTAACATGTCTGTCTGAAAATAGCTTTCCTGTCATAAAGTGGGTTCCCAGGGAATTGTCAAACTGTCCAAGAAAACTAAATGAAAAAAATATATATGCATATATATATGCACATAAAAATTTATATTATTCATGTAATCCACTATATGGTTCGAATTTAGCTTGATGGCTTTTGAAAATGAGTCATTTAATGTCAGCCGTGTTCCCAGAGCCTTCTCAAACCTACTCTCCAGCCTCACTGGAGCCTGAGTCAGGCCTGAGACGCAAGAGGTCTGTCTCGGAAGCAATTAGGGCCGTGGCTTAGAGTTTTGCTCGTGCTGTCCCTGCACCGGGCTTCTGGACTGATTGGACAGTGCTTGGGTCAGGGTGTGCTGAGTTTTGTGGGCCACACTTTCTTCTCCCCCTTCTCACTCACTTTTAAATTATTTTATTTATTCTATCATTTATTAGTTGCTTGCTAAGTCCCAGACACTGTGCTCAGTCCTAGAGGGAAGCGGGGCCTGGAGTTGAATATGGATGTTGGCCCTTAGCCAGGATATTGCAGCTCAGTTAGAGGGATAAGCTATGTTCCCAAGAAAGGCAAAGAGTGCAAGGTAAATAACAGGTAACACTTACTGAACCCTCACTATTTGCCAGACTCTGTATTGAATAATCTCCATATATTCTTGCCTTCCATTTCTAGAACACTTGAGGCGTATACTTCTCCATCTCACAGATAAGGAAGCTGAGGCGAGGGGAAGTAACAGTTTGCTTCAGGGTCTAGTGCCAGAGCCAGGAGCTGAACTCAGAGCCATCTAACCCCAAACCTTAAAAGGCAAAAGGGGCTAACTGCCATAAGAGTGATAATTCTCTCATTTCTGTTTCTCATCCATAAAACGAGAATCATTGCCCTGACGTCCTCCCCACAGGGCGTTGAAGTGTTTTAATAGCCACAGGGGAGGCAGGTGGTTTATATTTGTTTGCTGGTGGGATTGTGGTTGGAGTCCAGAAAGAAAAGAGGAGGAAAGTCCATTTGACCTTTCCTGTCTGAAGACGCACACACTCTGCTTGTGTTGCTGGGAGAAGCCTGCTTGCTCACAGGCAGCTCCTGCCTCCCGCAGGGCACCGTGTTTCAGTCGTGGCCACTGTGATGCGCATGTGGTCTCACTGTCCAACTAAGCCCTGAGCGTCATTCTCTAGAGGAGAAACAAGGAGAAGGTCTCTCTGCTCGGTTCACTGTGTTTCCTGGTCCTAGGGCTGGATTTTTTTAAATGTTTACTTATTTTTTAAGAAGAGAGAGAGACAGAGTGTGAGCCGGGGAGGAGCAGACAGAGAGGGAGGCCCAGAATCCAAAGCGGGCTTCAGGCTCTGAGCTGTCAGCACAGAGACCCCTGACGCGGGGCTCGAACTCACAAACCGTGAGATCATGACCTGAGCTGAAGTCAGATGCTTAACTGACTGGGCCATCCAGGTGCTCCTACAATGTGTTGATGTGATGCATGTCTATACTGCAGTATGATTATCACCTTAGCTAACACCACCATCGTGTCACATGATTACCTTTTTTGTGTGTGTGTGGTAAGAAAATGGAAGATCTCCCCTCTTAACAACTTTCAAGTGTGTGATACAGTATCACTGTGTCTAATCATACTGCCGTGCATTAGATCCCCTGTCTTTGGGCCTGGGGAATGTGCCCATCTAAAGGCTTCATCCCCTCTAGTGCCGGGAACCCTAGAATTCCCTACCTATGTGGGCAGGCCTCTTCCCTGAATCCATATTCCTGAGGTCAGACCATGCTTCCAGGTTGCACAAGGCTAGCCCCAAAGGGTGGCCATGGCAAGGAGGAGGCACTGTTTTCAAGGGCTCTGAACAAAGCTTGTGGTGTGGCCTGGGATGTCCACCCTGGACAGTGGGAGAGCCTGGTGTTGTAGAGTGACAGCTGGGTGGGAAGTGTGGAGGAACGGGCTGCAGGCCAGAGGGCCTCTGCTTGTACTCTTGCTTCAGGCCCCCCAAATGTTCAAGGTGAGTCTATGCCAGGCACTATTGCTACATTATCCCCATTAAACCTCATAACAAACCCATGTGGTGTATTTTCTAGATCTTGCAGATGGGGAAGCTGAGACTCACAAAGTTTAAGTACCTTGTTCAAGGTCACAGAGCTGGGCTTCTAACCCAAGTGTCTTTCCAAAGCTTATGTCATAACCCACCACCTGACATCCATGAGCATGGGAGTCACTTTGGGGTGCTGAATAGAAATGCAGATTCCTGGGCTTCCACCCACCCTGATGCAGCAGGATCTCTAAAGGTGGGGCTAGGAGATCTGTTTTTAACGGACTTCCCGCGTGATGGTATGCTCACTAGCAGAGATCAAATCCCTACCTGCCCTGTCCTAGCTGTAAGACCGTGGCCAAGTAAATTGACCTTGTTAAGCCTCAGATACCGAATCTGTCAATAGGGATAATAACCCCTGCTCTTGCAAGGATTGCAGTGGAAATAGATGGTGTATGTTACGCATTTGACATGGGATAGGTACTTAGGGTGAGTTGAAAGTCTCTCCCTTCTGATCTTTCCATGGCTTGGAGTCTCACTCTCGCTGTAGGTCATGCCTTGGTCCTACTTCCCTGGGCCAAATTATCTGCAGTATCTGCTAAACTAACTTATTTCTGAGATCTTGGCTACTAAGAATTACAGTTTAATAACTCCTTTCTTGGCTATTGGTGGAAGAAAGGGGACACTTGGAGATGAAAACACATTCAGAATCCCTGGGTCTGTTTGCCTGACATGCTCTGTCAGGGGCAGGGGAGAAAGTCACAGCTTTTTATCAAATGTGGGTCACTGCGTAGGAACTGCGGCCTCTTCCCGGGCCAGCTTCCTGTGACCTCTGAGAATACCTGTCCTACCTGTCACTCAGGACCCTGCACCAGCATCCTTGGGTCTTCCCTCTACTTTGTGCTCCTCTTCTCTCTGGTCTCTTCTGCCTGGATTTTTCTCCACTGAAAAGTGGGGGGGAAAAAAAGGCATCTCCCTTCAGATGGGAGGTGTTCACAGTTTCCGTGAACTCTTGGAGGGCCACAGAGGAGGTGTTAGAATCTGACAAATGCCAGAAGTTGCTCACAGGGAAGGTAAGAAGCCAGGGAATCCATCGCTCTCCCTCCCCGGAGGGTGCACAGATAGACATGCTGCCAGGAAGGGCACGCACAGCTTGTACCATGCCACCGTGTTCAGGGGGAGGAGGGAGCTGCCTCCATAAATCTCTTGTTTACTCCATACCCTTAACATGTGCAGTGTGGCTCTAGCGGCTGTGAAGGATCAGCTGTGGTCCCTGGCCCCAGGAGCCCCAGAGCCATGCAGGAGGCAGGGCCAAGCACCCAGGAAGCCCTCAGCCACGCCAGATTTGGTGGGGGTAGGACCCTGCCTGGGTGCGGGGACCCCACAGAGTTGAGGTCACCGCCTGGGCTCAGAGTGGCTTCCTGCAGGAGCCGGCCTCACCGGCCTTGCGGGTGGGACGGTTCTATTTTTTGAAACATGTCCACATCTTCATCTTCCAGAGTGAGGCGAGTCAAGCAGATGTTGCAGTGAAACTCTGACTCTGTTCTTGACACTAGGAAGGGCTCTTTGTGGCACCAGCCATGCTAGGCAGCTGCTCTAGTAAGTACCGTTATTGTCATTGCTTTCCATCCCTTTTAGTGAGAGGCACTTGAAAATCATCAGATAGCGCGCTCCCAGGCAGGTCCACCATCGCACAGGTCTTGCCAAGAATAGACTGCTATGGCTCACTTTGACGTCCTGTGACAACTCCCAAACATTACTGTGGCCCTTCCCTTGGAAAGCACTGCTCTACGTCTGGACTTGGAGAGTGCCCTCTGTCCCTGGGCCCCTGCTGACTTGTCCTGGTTCGTCATGGGTGTATCCCTTGCACCCGATGCTTCTGCCCTGCTGAGCTCTCTAAGTGTGCTGGGCTCACTCCTGCCTTTGCCCATGGAGCTCCCTCCTTCTGGCCCCTAGAATGCAGATTCCTCCCACAGTGCTCTAGCCTGGCCCAGGCTTGCTCTTCCACAGACTTCAGTCTCAGCTCTTACCCTGGTCCACTGTGCAGGGTCCACAAGGGAGGCTGCACCTCCTCCAGTGCTCCCAGCACACCCAGGGAACACCCTGTGCTCACGGCCATCCCTGGGCCTCCGCTGTGGCTCGTTGCACTAATTTTCCCACCATAGTCTAAATCCCTCTAAAGACAAAGGCTGGGCCTTTTTCACTTCTGTTCCTTCGCTGCTCCCAGCACAGGCCTGGCCTGCAGTAGGACTTGGCACATGTTTGCTGAATGACTAAATGATCATGAGAAGGTAGAGACAGCACCAGACTGACAATTGAGGGACATGAGTGCTAGAGCAGACTGGAGGGGGCCAAACAGCTATGTGACCTTAGCCCAGACAGCCCCACCTGTGTGAGATAAATAGCATTCATTCCCAAGAGCACGTGGGAAAGTAGAGATAAGAGGCCAAGGTTCCCAGAAAGTTGTCTTCATTTCCTGGTAAGCCTGTGACATTATGGAGAACAGCCAGAGGACATGCTTTTTAATCATGAATAGAAACATGTAAAAGTTGGCCTCATTCCAAATACGAAGTCCTTAAGGCCAGTAGTTTAGTTTAATCATCTACATAAATTGAATATATGGTTCTGTAAAAGACACTTAAGGCCTGGATTTTGGTCACGGCTCCCTCGTTGTTAGCCGTGCATATCACTATGGGAAATGCCTCCCATGGATGCGTCTGTCTGTTACTTGTCAAATGTAATTGTCAAACATCCTTGCTCTGCCCGCCTCACAGGGAGGCTGCGAGAATGGGTGATGGTCTATGGGAAAGAGAGCCGGGAGGTGCGTGGACACACGTGGGCCATGCGCTGGATGCCCGGTGCCCTCTTCGGATCCCCTGGTGCCAGCACGGTGAGCGTCGGCCACGAGGGTGTGAGGCTGCCCCCAGAGGACCTGCCTCACAGAGAGCCCACCACCCTCTGGCCCTCCTCCACTCCAGGAGGGCCCAGTCTGCGGTGCAGTGGGTGTCTGGACATCCCCTCCAGGACACCTTGTGAACCCCAAAGAGCCCCTTTTAAGTGAGTTGCTATTGTAATCGTCGTGCTAATTCTCCAGAGAAGATCATCTAATCTCTGTATACCAAATATCAAAGTCGCTAAAAGATCTAGAGTGGCGAATATCTCTAGCCTTCACACACTTCTCTTCAGAGCCAGGGATGCCCCGGGGACTTCTGGTGTTTGGTGAAAAAGAGGAGGTCCAGAGGGTGGTGTGGGCTTCCCCGCATTGGAACCAGCCTCCCCGTTCTGCTGATGAGGTGAGGGGGCTGTAGCCCAGAGAGGCAAAGTGACTTGTTCAAGGTCGCATGGCTTGTCAGAAGCAGAGCAGCATCTAGACCTTGGCTTCCCTTAATCCAAGATTAACACCCTCCCCCTTGTACCTCCCGACCAGCCAGAGTCCTGCCCGCCAGGAAGCACAATGCCTCTTGGGTGGTTTGATGAAGGTAAAACCATAGATAAATGGGCAGGGTTATAAGGGTCAACCAGGGATGTTGAGGCCCCCAGAAAAAAGCAGGATCAGGAAGCGCCCACCCTCCATAGGCTTGAAGAGTCTAGGGTGGAGAATAGTGTCATTAGAACCCAAGGAGAGCTGCGTGTGAGATGGCTGCTGGCAGGGGCTGAAGTGTGAAGGGTGGATGGAGGCAACCCTGCCAGCTGTATGGCCCAAAGCAGGGAGGGGGTAGCACAAGGCAGACCTGATGCTTCCTCCCACACTCTAATCTTCTGGCAGTGTCTCCTTCAGGGGATCCCCCCTGGAAGGCAGGCGGTGACCCCGCACTGGTGATGCAGTTCCTAGAAGAAAAGCGGGACAGAGGATGGAGCTGAGGAGACAAACGGACAATGGCCAACACAACCCAACCACGCGATCATTCCATCTGCCCAGCGTAGCGGATGGTGATGGGGCAAGACCTTCGCATATTTCAAGGCTTCCTGGCCCTTTGTGTACTTGGTGGTGAATTTAGTGCTTGCGGTCATGTCCTGTGTCCCCTCAGCCTCAGAGTCCTCTGTTCTGAGAGGGACTTGTCTTTCTGAGGGGCCAGGGAGAGAAGAATACTCCGGTGGAGGGTGAGTGAAAGAGTGACAGGACGGGGAGTCCCCTGACAACTGTACACACCTTGGGCTCTACAGGGTGGGTGTGAGTGACTCACGGGTGTGCACCTGATGGTTTGGACAAAACCTTGCTAACAAAGCCCAGCTCCACCATGCTAGACAGACTGCCCCAAATCCAAATTTGCAGATTCTGAGGGTCAGTGTTTGCATGCTGTCTCTATGAAGAACTTTATTCAAAGCTGGGTTATTCATTGTGGTCTTGGCACATCCTAAAGAGGAAAGCTTGCTTCTGTGGAAATAATTTTATGATTTATGAACCTCAGTCTCCTCTTATAAATTCTTGCCCCCAAGGAGCAGAGCCTTTCCTTGGCAGGAGTTTGGGGAATGCCCAGGGGACCAAGCAACACTCCAGTTATTTTTAAATCAAGCATATTCACACTGATTTCAAGGACAGTGTGATGCGCTCGTTGACTCAATAGGCATGATCCCGCATAAGCAATGATCCGAGGGAAGGCTGTACTGAAGGCTGGAATGGAGAACAGGCTCTCCTCCCGTCCCCAGGAGCATGCAAGTGTAGCTTTCACTGAAATTTAGTGTAGGCTTTAGGTCCGTCCATCCATCCATCCATCCATCCACCACCCATCGTCCATTCACGTGTTTGCCTCATATTGTCTTGCATTGCCACGTAGTTCCTTGTAGCTAAAAGGGCTACAGAGAAACACCAAGGTCCACGCTGTTATCCGTAGTTTAGCTGACAGATCAGACATGTCTGTGGCGTCTGCTGCACTGCAAGGGGACCATGATGCCTGAGACCCTGTTAGTAAAAAAAAACTAAGAGGATTGGAGTGTAAGGTTCACTTGAAAGAGGGCACATGTCCTGTGGCTCAATGGCTCTTCTCTGGTACCTCTTGGTATTTAAATTTGAAATCTTTCATTTATTGATACATTCATTCATTGAACAAATGTTGGTTAAACACCTGCCATGTGCTAAGTACTAGGTGTATAGAGCTGAATGTGAAATGATCTGTGCCTTCAAAGGGTCACAGGTTGGAGGATTAAAATAATTCTCAGTAAATCTTAAGCCAGAGGTTAAGATCTGTCCCCTTTATATCCCCCTTTTAACCTCAACTTATTTGACAGTTGGAAAAAGGGGTACTATTTTTGTCCTCATGACTCTTTTTCCAGAAAGTTGGGCCAGGCTTTCCACATGCCTCTGGTGGTGTTATTGGCTGAGGATTCCAGCAGAGGCACATGTGGGATTTCTTTGTGGCAGGGTTCCTGGCAATCAAATGTTCGTGTAGACTGGGGCTGGGTGTGGAAATCAAGACAGTGTGACATTGGGTATTTTAGCTGGTATTCTGGAGCCGAGACCCCCCCAAGCAAAAGCCCAGCTCTTTGTTTACTAGTTGGGTGACCTCAGGCAAAGTTACTTATCCCTTTATGCCTCCATTTCCTCATATGTAAAATGGGGCAGCCAGTATGGTCCGTAGATTATAGGTAAACCTGTTCTGTACAGAATTGTGGCAGGTACATGATCATGCATTAATGAAAATGCATAGAACAGCAAACAAACTACAAAAATATATTTTATTGTACATAAATTAAAAAAAAAAACAACCTAGATGTGTGTGTATATTTGGGGGGGGGATGGGTGTGTGGGGAGGGGTTTGGAATGCAGGCTAGAACACATGAGGCTGACTATATTTAAAAATTTTTTTAGATGTTTATTTATTTTTTTGAAGGAGAGAGAGACAGAGTGTGAGTGGGGGCGGGGACAGGGAGAGAGGGAGACACAGAATCCAAAGCACGCTCCAGGATCTGAGCTGTCAGCACAGAGCCTGACGCGGGGCTCGAACCTACGAACCGTGAGACCATGACCTGAGCCGAAGTCGGACGCTCAACCGACTGAGCCACCCAGGTGCCCCAGAGTCTGACTATATTTAAAACAAATCATGGTATCACACTGTGGCGTCTGGGGAAGGGAGGAGTGGACAGAAGTGATCTTGGGAAAACAGTGCACACTTAGTATCTAGTTAAAAAAAAAGGCCAAAAGGATTGCACACAAACCCAATAACTGGTAAATTTGTTTTTCACAAGGGTATCAGGTAGCAGATCTGACACCACTTAAATGTATCCTGCCCGTGACTAATGCTTTTTCAATCTGAGGAATCTCTCTTTAACCTTGGAAAATTCCCTGCTATCATGTCTTTGGGTCTAGCCTTTCCTCCATTGTCTGTTTTCCTCGCTGCCTGCTCTTCTCGCATGCCCCCTAACTTCTCATTCATATTCCCCGCCAGTACCTCTTTATGTGCGTTCTGAGTTAAGTTTTACAGATTAAATGTCTGTTCGTGAAGCCCCTCTTAGGTAGAATCTGTGTACAGTTTAACCAGGTGAAGTCTCTGCCTGCCTCTCCAGAACTTTCTCCCACCACCCTCTTGCTTGCCTTCTCACCTCAGCTTCTTCAGAGAAGCCATGCTTTCTGGCCTTGAGACCTTTGCACCTGCTGTTTCTTCTGCCTGGAAACAAGCCCTCTCCCCCGGCCTTCTCCTTCTGGATGACGGCTGCTCCTTCCTAGTTTTTATAGACCTCCCTCTAGGATTCTGGGGAAGTTGCTTCACAGCTGTATTTCTGCAATGTCCCCTGTGATTTCACTTAGGTTGACACTCCCTTGACATTCATCAGCAATACTTACTTTTTCCAAATTCTTCTTCTCTGCTTGGTGGGAGAAGCTTGAGAAGGTGCACCTACCTCAAATTCCCAGCATCCAGCTCGATGACTGGCACACACTAGGTGCTCAGTGAGTATTTGTTGAAGGAAGGGATTTGTATCAGCAGTTCTGATGAGCATTTGCTCAACATGGATTTTGTCCTTGGGATGCCTTTAGTTCTATTGCCTCTTCAGCTGCCTGTTTCTTTCTTCCTTCTCTTGTCTCTCTTATCTTCTCCTTCTCCAGTGTGGCCACGTTGGAGGGCCCTGTGTGACTGGGGAGTATCCTTTGCTTCCCACCTCAAGCCACCTAGTTTCAACCTCCTCTGCCCATAGGTGGATGCAGCAGGAGGAAGGAAACCAATTCCATCTCATGGGCTGAGTGCCTGGCTTTCCAGTGATCACTGTGCCCCAGCTTGATTATGTTCTCCCCCTTGTCTTGGATGCCCAGATCCTTCTGGCAAATGATCCTGCCACTGAACTAACTAGGAGGCATGGCTTATTTTTTATTTTGATTTGCTCCTTCCGAGAAAATCTCATTCCAGTCTTTGAAGGGGGATAGAATTTACTGAAAATGGGCTGAAGTCTATCAGCAGAGTATTGCCGAGGGAATTATGTGCAGCTTCGTGACAGTCTCACCTGTCCCGTCTCCGATGCGCCAACATCCTGACCCTTCCCACCCAGTAGGCTGGGCTGTGGGTCTGCCATTCACTAGGGAGTTGGGGTGTTGCAGCGGCTAGGCAAATGGCTTACCCCTGCTCACCAACACCCAGGTCACATGCCAAGCAGGGAAGTTGGCCAGTTTATTTATCTGCAAGGAGATTCAGTCCACATAAATGCCTAACTTAGGCTTTGTTTTATCCTCAATGTGTCACTGATTGGGGCCAATAGAGGCCTGTGCAGGGATTCGGCTGACTTCCCTTCCCTACGTCTAACAGTTCATTTGGTTCAACTATAGCTGCTGAACACCATAACCACCCCCCCCCCCCAAAGATGTACATTAGAAAAACATCCAGGAAATATTGCTAATTCACTTGCAGGAGCAGAGACCTACCGAGCGGCACCAAATGGTGTTGATTAGCAGAGGACAGGAACAAACATGATTAGAACCACCAGGAGAGAGGCAGGAGCAGACTTTCCAGATTGTACCAGGAGAAGCAGGCATGACGGTAGTTGAGCAATGTTTTCTCAGAGTGACCCACACTCCACCTGGCTCTTAGGGTCTCTTGTAAGACTCAGTTTGGGTTCCTCTAAAAATAGACTCTGAGATGAGGATTTGGTATAAGCAGTCCATTTGGGAGATGATCTCAGAAATCACTGTGAGGGACTGGGGAAGTGAGCGGGAGAGTGGAGGGCCCCCCAGTAGAGGGTGGGCTAATGACTACGAGCCACTGTGGGCTGCTGGGGCTTAGTCCTTCTGGATATTCTCTGAGAAACTGTGTGTAACACATCTCTGAATAGGCTTTTCCCCTCACGCTGAGAGGAGAAAACAAGGCGATATTTACCATGAACTCCTATCATTCATCGGTAGAGATTTGTACCTGGTTGTTGACTCTCTGGTGCTTGTGGCTTCTCAAGCATGGTTGAGCAAGGTCCCAAGGCAGAGCATGTTCCCAGGTAGAGACACAGGAACCCAGCAACTATGGGAACCATCCTCAGGTGGCCCTGGGGCCAGTGCATGGGCATGGCCAAGTCTACTCTGCCTCTAGTAGCAAAAAGGACATTGGTCTCTGATTAACTGCAAACCCAAACTTCCTCATCTAAAAATAGAATCTGCTGGGCCCTCAGTGGATATGTGATCATTAGAAATCTTTAGACTGTGAAGAACAACTTTTGGTGGCATTTCCAGTCTCCCAGGAGGGATGGTGTGGGGAGTTTGGTGGAGGGGCATTGTGGCCACCGTGGGGCCCGGCATCACATAGCATGGCGACTCAAGTCCCAGCTGCTTTATGAAGACTCCATGTGCAGCCTGGTCAGGCCTGATGTTTTCAGTGACCACTCTCCATCATCCCCCTTTGGTAATATCACCTACCATGTCACTAGGCATTTGTTACTATTTTTTCTTGTCTTGATTTCCCTAACTAAGAGGCAAAACTCTTAAGGGCCATGATCGTAACTTACGCGACTCCACTCTAGACAATGAGACCTTCGAGCTACAGACAGTGTGATTCCCACAGGTAAATACAGTGAAACACCACTGCACACTCAGGGAAGCCAGTACACCTGTCCACTGGGTTACTGGACAACATGATTTCCTTCTTGGGATTGGAAAGAAAAATTACTTAATTTTAGAAAGAAATAAAATATGACTTTTACTGGAATTTATTTGAAAGCAAACATGCTAGATACTGTTTGGGGACAGTGTCATGTATTAATTTTTAATGCTTACCAGTCCCCCATTTTGTAGATGAGAAAACTGAGGCACAGACAAGTGAAGAAATGTGCCCCCAAGGTCTCTTATGGGAAAGGCCTTATCTGGACTTTTGAGCCAGATTCTCTCTTTCTGCTGTGCTCCAAGGCTTCTGTGGTGAGTAGAAGAGGAGGGGTGGGGTGTGTGTTCAACCAGAAGAGGCTGTCGGTTACCTCACTCCCCACTGGGGGAGTTTCTTGGAGCCCAAAGCAGCAATGGCTGCTGGGCTTCATGACAGACTGGAGCAAAAGCCTGAAAGGTACCAAGAGATGGTACGACTTGCCTCATTCTAGCTTATTCTTGTTTCTCGTGAGTGTCTGCTTCTCTCTTCTCTTTCTTGGCAGCTTAATCCTCTCTGTACATGGGTCAGAATGCCTTTGCCATTTAAATGCCAACTGAGATCGGCTACAGGAGCTGTGTTACAATCCCAGGGAGAGAGTCTGACCTGTCCACTCCATCCAGTCTACCATGGCTGGAGACGGGGTGACCAAGCACTAAGCCCATTCCCCACTCAGTTAGTGCTTCTGCCCATCTGTGCACCCCTCTAAGATGTCCATTCTATAGTCACTGTCCTGAAGCAGGATCGGGAAGAGCTGTTCACCAGTTGGGTTCTAGTCTGTTTTCTTTTCCCTGCCACTTTTGCCTCTGGTTTCTAGGGTCCTCACCCTTTGGTGAAATCCTTCTTAATGCCACCTAGAAACTTGAGTGTCTCAAGGAAGCAAAGGGAGGATTGAGGAAGGGAGACCCTGATGTCCTCTTGGCTCCTCTGGACCACTTGTACTGATGGTGCCTTGGAAGTGACAGGAAGTGGATGGCAGAATGGTGCTCCCTTGACTCCATGGTTCTCCATCCTGTCAGGTGATTTCTCTGAAAATCCTTTCTTTATTTTTTTAAAAATGTTTGTTTATTTTTGAGACAAAGAAAGGGTGAGAGTCAGGGAGAGGAAGAGAAAAAAGAGAGAGACAGAGGATCTAAGTGGGCTCTGTGCTGACAGCAGAGAGCCTGACGCGGGGCTCAAACCCATG
This sequence comes from Neofelis nebulosa, assembly GCF_028018385.1. Classification (NCBI taxonomy): domain Eukaryota; kingdom Metazoa; phylum Chordata; class Mammalia; order Carnivora; family Felidae; genus Neofelis; species Neofelis nebulosa. The sequence continues at coordinate 73,207,111 of NC_080794.1, forward strand.
AACTATGAATCATAACCTGAGCCAGAAACAGACGCTTAACCAGCTGAACCACCCAGGCATCCCTGAAAATCTTTTTTTTTAATTAATTAAATTCAAGTTAGTTAACATACAGCATAAGTATTGGTTTTGGGAGTAGAATCCAGGGATTCATCACTTACATACCACACCCAGTGCTTGTCCCGACAAGTGCCCTTCTTAATACCCATCACCCATCTAGCCCATCCCCACTCCAGCAACCCTTGGTTTGTTCTCTGTCTTTAAGAGTCTCTTATGGTTTGCCTCCCTCTCTGTAAAAATCTTGATTTTAGGGTTCAGACACTAAAAAAATTTAAAAAATTGTTTTTAGTGTTTACTTTTAAGAGAGAGAGAGAGAGACAGTGTGGGAGCAGGGGAAAGGCAGAGAGAGAGGGAGACACAGAATCTGAATCAGGCTTCAGGCTCTGAGCTCTCAGCACAGAGCCCGAAGCGGGGCTCGAACTCCTAAACCACGAGATCATGACCTGAGCTGAAGTCAGATGCTTAACCGACTGAGCCACGCAGGCGCCCCGAGACACTAAAAAATTTAAAGCTACCTTGGTGATTCTGATGGGTAGCCATGGTTGAGGACCTTCCTCTTGGCATTAATTTGTGGTTGTGAAAGACAGTGCCAGGTCCCAAGCTGAGCTCCAAGGATCAGCTCTTGGGAGAAAATGGTGTGTCCTTTTGTCTTTTTCACGTTCCCTGTTTTCTGAGTCCACACAAAGTCCCATGTAGAATCAACATTCTGCCTCCATTCTGTGCTGGTGGCACCAGAGGACACATTGTACTCTACCTCCAGTCCTTCAGGGACTTCTCATAGAGAGTATGAAAGGCAACTTAGTGGACTGGAGCAGTTTTGCATCAAATGCCAGCTCTCCCAAGAGCACCTCTTCTGGAGCGAGCGTCTGTGTGCGTGCCACCACAGGAACACTAGGTCCCTGCATAAGTCGCCTCGAAGGTGTACATCCCTCCTTTAATTAATAACTTGCTTCTCCACTCTTGAGGGAGCTGTGGATGCCTCCTTGACATTCTTCCTGGGAAACGAGAGAAGACAACACACTGGAAGGCCATCAGGAGAGGGACTTGACAACATCTCTGGCTCTGTACACCCCACCCCCCAAGGTGGTTGTGGTAATTCTCGCATGGTAGTTAGCGTCCAGCATCAGGGTTTAGGTGAGAGCCTTTTGGAAGGTGTTTAGACTCACAACTGGAGTGTATAGTGGCTAGTGGTGGGTCTCTGGGCAAATTAAGACTGTGCTTCCTACCATCCTCATTGGATTGGAATAGATTGGATTTTAAGGGAAGACTGAGATAATTCCCTTTCCAGCCTTGTTCTCTGAACTTTATACTTAAGGCACTCTTTTGTTGGTTGAAGTATAGTTTGGTAGGCTGATTTCAGTGTGCAGGAAGCTAAAAGTCCTGCTAAATTGCAGTCTCTTTCTTTCTTTTTTTTTTTTTTTCCAGAAGTAAATTACAGTTTCAATAAAATTTGGGGATGGTATTCTTTCAAAGATCTGTCTGATTTTTGGCATCTTTTTCCCCTGGAATATCCACTCCTTGTCTCAGCGGATATATTAGTTGGGTTTCTGTTTCATAACAACAAAACAAAACAAAGAAACCAAAACAAAAAACCCAGAAACCCATATCTAACTAGTTTGAGGGAAAAGTAGTAAGGGCTAAGTCCATAAGCTTCAGGCATGGCTGGATCTAGGGCTCAAATGAAATATCAAAACTCCCTTTTCTCTCCACCTCTTGGGTCTGCTCCCCTTAGCATATTGCCTTTATTCTCGGGCAAGCTTTTTCCATTTGGAAGGAGAAATGGCTACTGGTCTTCCAAACCTGGCATCTTCAAAGTTCACAATCCAAAAGGAAGAGGGGCTGACTTCCTTCAGTATCTATATTTCTGTTCTCAGGCATGATTCTAATCATCTCTGTTAGGATGCTATGCCCATCCTGGAATTAAACACTGAAATTGGGGGAAGGCAGACTCAACTAATCCTGGTACAATGCCCATTTCACCTAGAGGTGAGCCCTTCTCCAAATACACGGAATAGGTTTCCCGCATGGAGAATGAGTTCTATTATCTATGAAAGAAGGAAAATGATGCTGAAGACATGAACACAGTGACTTTCCACCACAGCAGCCAAGCTTGTTTTTCTGTTGGCCTACAGGGTAGTGTTGTGGGCTCTGTTTACACTTCCTCCTACCATTGCGAGGTTATTTAATTGTTTCAGCTGCATAATTGACTAAATTGGTTAATGCGCCTCATTCTGTGGCTCCATAACCAGCCTTTATGCTCTCTCTATTCTTTCTGCCATTTCTCTCCTGCCCCCACCCCCGCCCCCATCCATGCATGAATCACCACTCATGTCTTTCCAGGACTATACTGTTTTGGGAAGGATAATTCCTTACTTGTATCGGAAGAGGATGAGAGCAATTAGCTGAAGAACTGGGGCCGGCATCCATCCAGGCCTCCTTGGAGGATTCTGTGTTCTGTGGGAAGAAGGATAATCTGGTTAGAGATAATTTAGGAAAGCCAATAGGATGAGGATAGCGCTTGGGTTTGATGGAAAGGGCACCTCCTATGCTTGACAGGGTGGAGCATTCTGAGTATTGTAGCATGAGAAACTTGGTTTGGGGATATCTTGGGTCCTTGGGCTCATTGAGCTAGGATCTCAGCACTGGGATGGGGGGAAAGAATGGAAAACACCATTCTTATTTGTGAATAAGGCTCAGTCTACTTGTGGAGACTTGGAAAAGAGGCATGAAGCAGTGGTGGCCAATGAGAAGCTATACATAGCTATATACAAGCTATAGTTTGGGTTAGAAATGAAGAGACAAAGATTAGAGAGGGATTGAACCATCAGGGAAGACTTCCTGGAGGTGGTCTTTGAAGCATGAGTAAGAATTGGAAGAAGCATGAGTAGGAATTGGAAGAAATGCTTGTGTGTAGAGGCCAGGTTACAAAGCATCCTGGTGGAAGGCAGAGGCATGGAGTGGGGGAAGGTTGGGTGATACAGAACCTGGAATGTGCTGGACTGAGCCAAAAGTGTAAGATTATCTTCCTGACTCAGCCATATTAGAGGATTTATCTTTGTTCTGGATCCCTCTGATCTTGACTTTACTTGATTCCATTTATACCAAATATTATGTGTCCAGTGCTGGTTACTATAGACTATGGGAAGTGTTGATGTTCTGTGAAGTTAAAGACAAGGCAGTAGAATGACTTCCTATGGCCTCTGGGGTGTCCAAGGTTTATTTCTTAGGGATGGAAAGTGAAGAGACTTGGGACTCAAACTTATTAGTGGACTGTTGTCCGTTGGAAGTTAGGGAAGCACAAGACACAGCAATAGTAGCTGACAACATGGAAAATACCAAGTTCTGGTTATGCACTTGGGAGTTTAACAGTCATTCACTAAGCACTTCCTATGTGATGGAACTGGGCAGTTCAGGGGAAACAAAGGTGTTATGCTGGATGCAAAAATCTTACCATCTAGTAGGGTCTTTCATGGAGAAGAAATGGGGCACAGTAGCAAATGTGGGCTTGGTGGCCAGACAGACCTGACTTTGAATCCCGACCATGCTACTAGCTGTGTGACCTTGGACAACTGCTGAAACTTCCCTAAACCACATTTCTTTATCTGTAAAATGGGACTAACACCTACTCTGCAGGGTTTTGGTAAGGATTACAGATAACATATGTAATTACGCTGCCTGACTCATAGTAAATATTAAATAAGTGTCAGTTACTAATATGATTTGGGTGGAAATCAGTACAGCACCCTTAGCTGAGCTGAAATGATTCCCCTAGAGCATGATGAAGAGGAATCTGAACCTATTTTCTCAGTCAATCTTTATATCTCAGGGCATTTTCCATTGGAAATACAAATACATTTGTGTTTCCTGGACAGTTAATAATTATAATTTGAAAGAAAATCTTCTAAAAGACTGGGATTTGGGAAAATCTCAAATTATAAATTTCAATGGAGGATAATGAAGTAAATGTTATCTCTTCAATATTTTCTCACCAACCATGACTTTACTCTGTCCAAGATTCCTGGCAGTGTTGCTCCATTTGTGCATTTAATGACTATTTATTGAGTGATTACTACATTGGGCACTTTTCTAAGTATTAGATTTTCGACCCTCTACAATAGGTATAGGAGGGTTAAGTAACTCACCAATGGTCAACCCACTGACACCAATGGAGTTGGATGCTAGAATCTAGATCTCAGCCATGACAGTGGACTGCCCATTCCCACAAAAGTCTGCTCCCAAAAGTTGGCTGATGCCAACGGAAGATGGAAACTCTTCTAAGAATGTTCACACTTTCCCAGGGAATGCTTGAGGGTAAGCAAGGCTTCATGGGATAAAGTTCCAACAGTGAAATGATAGGATATGGGGTTGATTACTAGCAGCCAAGATTTTCTCCTGAACACCTCCTGGGGGCACCTCTGCAAATACCAGCTCTAGCACTGGTGTTCCAAGAACTTTTAGGATCCCTTATAGGCAAAAGAGTAGCCAATTCCAGGATTCCTGGGAAAGAGTCAGGGGTTACCTTGAAAGCAGAAGTAGTTTATAGTTGAAAGCGGTCTTTAGACACTCTGTAGCTCAATCCTCTTTCCAGTACAAGATTCACTGAGATTGGCCAGGAGGGCTACAGCATTCTGTTCTCTGCTTATACACTGCCTCTGACAGATAGCTCACCATAGCTGCTGTGCTGTTGCTGGACAGCTCCAGTTGTTAGAAAATTTTCTCCACTCTTGACTCAAAATCTGCCTCCTCCTAACACCCACCAATATGTTCCAGTTTTCCCGATAGAACAAATTTATTTCTTCTTTTGGATGATAAAATGGTGGGGCGAGAGTGTGTTACTGCTGGCATCTGATGCAAGGTTGGCAGGAACTCCCTAACTTCCAGCCACTCATTCAACCTGCTTGCTTAGACCTCTGCAGGTTTTGACCTCTGTACCTCTTTCCAGGGAAGAGGTGCTCATGCTTTGGATCCCAGATCCCCTCCATCTGCTTCCTCTGGGATCTTTATCTGCCAGTTATCTCCTTTGTCTTCTTTAACCTAACCTTCTCAACTGGCTCAGTGGAGTCAGCTTTTAAATATGTATTTTTTCCATTTTAACAATAAAAATAAAAATAAATCTGTCTACAGTGTCCTCAGCCCACCTGCCCTAGTTTTTCTTTCCCTTTGTAGTCAAACTTCTGAAAGAGTTGCATCCATTCATTCTTCCAATTTCTCACCTACCAGTCTCTCCTCAGCCCACTCAAAACTGGCTTCATTCTCACTTACTCTCTGCAGCAAAAAGCTAGCCAGATGAAGGTCGCCTAAGATCTCTGTCATTCAATCCTGCAGACAGTTTTCAAAGTCTAATATTATGTGATCTCTGTGTTATGTGACACTATGGGCCACTCTTCATTTGGCTTTCCTGACACACAGTCCTCTGGGTACACCTCCTTTCTGTCACTTCACTAATTAATCACTTTCAGAAGCCATATTCCAAAGTTGCAAGTCTTGGGTGCATTGGAGTTCTGTCCTTGGATGTCCCCTGACTTGGAGCATTCATACTCAGTCACACACCTTTGATCCCACCTGCATCTAAAAACTCTTAACATTTTTATGTTGAGTTCAGATGTGTCTCTGGAGTTCCAGATCTAGATCTAACTGTCCAGTTAGTGTTTCCAGATTATATCCCACAGATTCCCCAAACTCTATACATACAAAATTGAATTTGACATCCTTTCCCTTCAAATCTGCTTCTTCTCTGGTGTTCCAAACTCAATATCTGGCAGCACTATCCTATGTATTATCGTGCAGCCAGAAACTTTCAGGTTATCTTTGACATTCACTTATCACACTCACCCACATCTTACTTATCCTCATGCCTAAATATTTCTCCCTAGTTCTTCTTTCATTAGCCTTATCTAGTCTATTGTATTTTGCCTAGGTTAATACATCAGCCTCTACCTAGTTTCCTGTTTCCTTTTCCATTGCTTGCATTGAGGTCACTGTGACCTTCCTAAAGGTCCAATATGTTGGCATTATTCCTGTATTTAAACCCCTTCAATGGCTGCCATATGTGTTTGTGTTCGATGATGTGAGGTATTGATGGGCTGGGTTGTGGTCAGAGGATCTCAAACAATAGATAAAGCTTGGTCCACTGAGATTGGGAAGTGTTGCAGAACATGCACAGATTAAGAACCGGTGTGGATGTGAAGTCATAGATTGGGTCTATATAACCAGAAGAGCAATGCGAAGGAGTTGCACATGGACAGATCAATAGGCAAGATTCTCTGGGGACCCAAGATTCTCTGGGGCAAGATTCTACAGTAGCCATTGAGACAGCCTTGGTCCAGCTCCAATGCCTTGGTCCAGTTGTAACTACTGCTGCCCTATTTAATCTGAGAGCCGTTTCATACTTTGTTAAACTGTGTGGGCTCTTTGATGGTGGATTGAATTCTGATCCTCACATAGGCTCAGTCCTGTCCTTTCAGAACTCTCCAAAATTTGAGAGAAAGTAACCCTACAGTTCTGGTGCAGGGGTTGTTTGGGGCTCAGGTAAAGAAGTATGGGAAGTGTATTCTTTTTGTCCTTAGGGCTCATCTCATGAGCATCCTTTGGGTTTGGCACTCCAGTGCTTTCATAGTTTTGACTAGAACCTTGTTGTGGCTCCCTTTGATTCCCCTCAATAGCAGACTACCCTGTTCCCAAAGGCAGAAAGTATGTCAGTTCCATACTGCACTGCAGTGGGTTTCTTCCTCATACAGTTGTGAAATGGTGCAATGAAGCATTACAAGCAGATGCTCAGAGCTCTCTCCCCAGAATGCTTGCAGGGACTTGCTCAATCTGGGGAACTTCAGGAAAGGAAATGGAGAACAGTCACCGAGACGTGTTGTCCAATGTCGCCTTCCTCAGGAAACTGCTGTGGGCTGTTCAATGGCCATGCCTTCCATACTTCTTTTCCAAGCTGCTCTTCTCCTAGATATCAGGGTACTTCTTCTGGAAGTTTCCAGGGGAGGTAGGAATGGGACTGGGGAAAATCAATCTCCAATTCTAGTCAGCATGAAAAATAAATGAGTTTATTGGGCAGGGAGGGGGGACTGTGGATTGCACAGAACTCAGGGGCAGAGCCCAGATATTTCAAAGATGTTCTAAGGAAAATAAATTCAAATTTAGCATTTTGTCTCCTAGGCTCAGTCAGAAAATGTGTTTCTGTCTCCTGGGGAAAGAAACATTTTTCTTGCTGGCATAGTAATGGTGAAGATATTATTATCCTTTTAGGTGGGCACAAAAACCCCAGAACTGTCTTGGGGGGGTGGGGATAGCAAACTCATTTTCTCAAAGACCAGGATAATTCCCTTAAGTTGACAGGCTCTGGTGGCTTGATTTCTTGAAGACTCTTTATGTTCAAGGGAAGTAAAAGGCGTTCATTAGTTCCACTCGAATATTTGATGATGGCAAATGCACAGGGTGGAAAGCGAGCTGGATCAAACTTACTGCGAAGCTGTCCTCTGAGACGAAAGCCCAGGACTGTGCAAGAGTTGCTGATGCTTTTCCAGCAGGCAGATGATGCCAGCTTGGGAGAGAAGAAGTTGTTCTTAGAAAACTAGCCAAAGTCTTTGCAAGGCGTCCACTTGGGCCTTAAGCTTGGATCTGGAGCTACCCTGTGCTGTTACTGGGAACTAGAGAGAAGGGTTTTCAATCCATGTGTGTTGGGTGTTGAGGGGAGGCAAGTGGGAGGGGCACATCTATTAGTTGCTAAAACAACTGGCACCTGCTATCTCAGCTTTCTGCAGGGCTCCCCTACACCTGCTCTAAAAGCTAACAATTCATAAGTGAAGTAATTGACGCAGGAACCCTAGGAAGAGCTGGAGAAAGGCCCAGACTTGCACAAAACCCTCCATGTTCTGTGACACCACTCGAGGGAATTTTTATAACTTGAGGAACATTTGCCACCAATGTTCTCTTGAAAATTTTCAGCATGATGGATGGCATATTGAGTTGATGATGCTGGTTGCTTGGGGCCAGCTGCTTGGTTTTCAAAATTGGGGGACAAAGAGATTACTCTAGAGATCTGCAGAGGGAAGTCTGTCATGATTCTCAGTATACCCCGATAGTTCCACACATCTCGCATTTTCCCACATTTGTAAAGGAAACTTTCGGCACCAAGTTAGCTAACTTGGAGGTGAAAGTTATGAACTTAGGAGTGACATGGCTTGGGGTGGGGCAGTGGCTTTACCACTTCCTAACAGGGTGACATAGGACATGTAACCTCTCTGAGCCCCAGTTATCTCTATGTAAAATGCAGGTATGGTCCACCTCAATGTGCCCCTGTAAGAATTCAGTGGTGATGCAGGTAGGGTACCCAACGTAGTGCTGGGAACATGGCAGGAACATAGTAATCACTAGCTGTGTGGGAAGGAGACTGGAATTTTGGTTTGGTTTCCCCTAAATGCTGCAGCTTCAGGAGGAAGTTGTAGCCTGTGTCTCATTGAGTATACTGGTTGGGAGTTTTGACTCTGGATTCACACATATTTGGGTTCAAATCCCAGCTTCACTTCTTAGTAGCTGGGTAATCTTCAGTAGGTCTCTCAACCTCTGAAAGCCTCAGTTTTTCATCTATGGAGTAGAATAAAATACCATGGGCATCCCTGAATTGTAAAAATTAAATAAAATAGTTCATATAGAAGGCTTTGTAGAATGCTTTGCCCAAAGGAAGAGCTCTCAAATTTAACTTTTTAATACAGTTATTTTGTAATCATTACTTAAATGACTATGTTCTGTTCTGGGTTTGTTTAGCCTCACTGAAAGAGGGAAAAGATGATATAGCTGTATCAGTTAATTGAATGTACTTGCTTCCAGGAACTTTTATCCCCCCCAGGTTGATGTTTTTTCTTTTATTTTAAATCTAACCACCAATTTAACAGAAACATTTTCTAGGCTTCAAATTCAGTGAACTTTTCTTTTGTTAAGTGCCTTTGTTAACTCAGTTTAATCAGCGTGGACTGGCTTTGAATTGAATGGTAATCCCCTAATCTCTACATTTGGCACTGATCCTGTCCCTGAAGGGGCAAGGGAATGAATGGATTCAATTGGTATTAGTCTTGGGACCTCCTAATCTTCAGTTATTGTTCCTGGGATTTGGGGCCCAGGAAAATGTGGAATCAGAATTTAAGTTTACCGAAGAATTGGCATGAATAGCAGAGGAGTTGGAGCACATAGTATCTGGTCCAGGAGAACCCCGGGGAAAGAAGGCAAGGTCCTGTTTGGTGCTTTGCCACTTAATTCTCCAAGGGTAAGAAAGGTGTTAAGTTCCTGTCATAGGCCATCCTGATAAGGGTTCTCCCAGTGCAGATAAGGTTTCTCCCAGAGGCTGTCCCCCATGAATGACCAGAAGCAAAGGTTTAGAGGCTCTCCTTGGCCCACCCTGGGTGACATTTGGACAATGAAAAGGAAGTTAGTACTTAGGTTTCAGGCCCAGAGATGAGTGCCTGTTGAGCTCTGGAGGGGGAAAGATGGCTGATGGATGACCTCTCTCATAAATGAATTATCTACTATCAAGAAATCCAACACATACTTGGGCATCTACTGTTGTATAGCAGTCTGTCCTAGCTATGGGGACCCCAAATGAGGGAGCATTCCATCCTCTATCTCTAGGAGGCCATTTGGTCTTAAATTATTTCTTAGAGAATTTGAATTCCCTAGGAGAGCTTGCTTAAGCTCTTTAAAATCTCTATGCCTCTGCCTTTAGGGAGAAGCCAGGAACGAATCGAGGTTGCCAAATGATGAGAGGTAAGGGTATATTGGGATGGCCTGTCTTTCTCTTCTCAATTATTCTCTTAGCCAAGACATCTTTAGTGAAGCAATGATTCCCAAACTGATTCGCAATATATTAATCCTGTGATTCATCAAAAGAGGTCCTGAGATCAACACATGCTGATGTATGCTATTTTTCCTTGCAATAGCTAGTTATGTACCACTTTGGTGGTGGGGGGGCTAGTTCAGGGGGCAGAGTTGTGTGGTCTTTGTTATTTTTCTGTGTCCTCCCTGGGCCCAAGAAGGTTAGACTTGAAAGGGGATAGGAGAAATGTTGCTGAACCTTCCCTGTCAGGAAGCTTCCTAGGGACTTATTGATGTTTATAAACTAACTGCCATGTTCTTATGCCTTGCCTAGGATCTATTACCTGGTGGTTTGTCTTGCTCCCAAGCAGAGAAAAGTAGAGATTTAAAATGGAACAGTGTGGGCAGTGCATGCACATGTAGACAAACTTATGCACAGATGTATATACATCTTGTCTTTGGGATGCAAGACACTGAAATAGTCTATGAGCTTCTTATTATGGGGGTAGGGAGAAGAATTGAACTAAATTGAATTTGTTGTTTAAAAACCTAAGCAAATTCGAGCTGTTCGTCCATTGAAATCACATGTATATTTCATCGGCTGTATACTTTTCAACAAGACGGGAGTGTATTCAGTTACTTCCTCTGGAAAGCAATCATTACCACACCTTTATAATAGGGTCTCTCCAGCAACCCCATTTGTCACATCAATTCAGCCCACAGCCACTATCAAGTAAAAGGAAAATTCTAGTTACAAAGCAGAGTTTTTTGTTTTTGTTTTTTCCAAAGGAATGTACAGCATATGTAAATGACAGGTTTGCAGATGTAGGTGATGCTGATAAATGCTTGGGCTCGGAAAATGTACCTTCTCGGGTAGTTGGAGACAATCTAAACCAAACCTCCTCAGAGGCTTCAAATCGTATATAGACCCACTCATTTCTCCTAATAGACAAGGTACAGGTTGTTGCCAGAAATTTGAGCTTCTATGAAATAAGCATCTTGACTTCTTAATTTTAGCATGAGACGGTTCCAAGTGCCAAGATATACTTTTGTGAAAGTCCTAAGCTGCATGGGACTTTAAAGACAAGGTGAAAGTGACAGAAGCCAGCCCTGGTTTCGCTTCCCTCTGAGCAAGTGGATGTTTCTGATTGACAGGTGCCTAGAAAGATGGAAAGTACTGTAATTAAGACTACCTATCGTGCGGCTGGAAGGCATGTAATAGGCAGCTGTAGTGCCATACATGTTATAATGGTATAGGTGGGAAAAGCAGCGGTTTGGGCTAGAGGAGGAGGGGATAAAATATTTACTGAGTCTTTTCTAAGTGCCTGGCAGGAATTCAGGCACTTTGCATATATTAACCCCTTTAATCCTCTATAGAGTCCCAGGGGACTGGCATTACCATCACTACAGGAAGTCCATTAAATCTGGAACTCTAGGTCTCTGTATATAATGTCATGGAGGACAGATCTTCAATCTGCAAAATAGTAAAATATATTATTTTCTTCTTCTTCTTCTTCTTCTTCTTCTTCTTCTTCTTCTTCTTCTTCTTTCTCCTCCTCTTCCTCCTCTTCCTCCTCCTCCTCCTTCTTCTTCTTCTTCTCCTTCTCCTTCTCTTTCTTCTTCTTCTTCTTCTTCTTCTTCTTCTTCTTCTTCTTCTTCTTCTTCTTCTTTCTTCTTTCTTCTTCTTCTTCTTCTTCTTCTTCTTCTTCTTCTTCTTCTTCTTCTTCTTCTTCATCTTCTTCTTTTTAAACTGGATGGAACTCTGTATTTGCAGAAGGATAAAGTGGAGTTCAGCTGGTAATGGGGTTGCTGGGATTGAAATCCAGATTTGCCTGATTTCAAAGGCCAACTTCTCTGAGGTGCACCCCACAGCCATAACGGGGAGTTTGACCTGCCTGGCAAGCATTCAACAAACAGGAATGGAGGGGGTAAAGACAGCCAGCTAAGGCAGGGCAAGCAGCAAGTATCACCCATGTAGGAGAACATTTCTGGAGGCCAGGTGTCAGAAGACTCTACCGGGGCAGCACCAGGAAGCAAGTGAGGCTGAAGCCCTGGGTTTGCTTTGGCTGCATCCTTGCCTGGGAGGAGAGGCTACAGAGATCAGAGGCCTGTAGGAAAAGCCGGAGCCCACCAGGAATTGCTGCAGACGGACAGGCTGTGTGGGAAAAAGAGCCCCTTCCCACAGTAGCAAGGCTGGCTTGCAAGAGGAGGGTCGGCTGTGGCTGTGCGCAGTAATTGCAGTCAGGGGGCAAAGCAACCAGAAGGAATATGTGGACCCTGAGTTCAACTTCCCAGTACACAGAGGTGTGAGAAAGTTGGCTGCCTTCTATCCCAGGGAAGGAAGGGAGAATTGCCAGTCTTATCTGAAAATGCCTTCAGAGAGTGCTCTGCTTGGAATAGAAAAATATAATCCCCATCCCCTGAAAGCACCTGGAAGACTCCACGCACATTTGGAACAGACGGTGCACTGGGAGATCACACAGTTCGGGTCCCAGGAGTGGTCTGAGCCTCCGTTTGCTGCTTGCAGCATCTTTTTGTTTTCCCCACCGCTCTCTTGGTTTGGTGGTTTTTAAAAACCCAACCACTGTTTTCTTTTTGAAAAAAAATTAGTCGAAGGGAATCTGAGCACTGCTGTCTCCTGCAGGCCTCGCTGGAATTCCAAGAGAGCTGCTCTCTCCCCGAGGCTCCGTTGCAAACCAGAGGCCAATGCTAAAGCCTGGGCCTCAGAGCCCGGGCCCAGGAACGTGGGTGCCAAGGCAAAGAAAGATGGGGAAGGCCCATTTGGTCTTTTCCTTCCCCGATGATTGGAGGATTTTGTGCTTAGAATGGTAACTTCTGATGTGCCAGGAGAAGTGATCCTTAGAAAGAGGGTTGAGGTTGTACACGGTGCTCAGTTTAAATTGGTGTTGAGGGGCAGGATGCTTATCAGTCCCCAGACAGTTCTTTTTCTCTTTTTTTTCTTCATTGCATTCATCACAATTTCAAATTATATAGTTATTTCTCTAATAACCTGTTTATTATAATCTTCCATGAGGACACATTCTGCATCTGCTTTGCTCAATGCTGTATTCCCAGTTTCTAGCACAAAGCACGTGATAGATGATTTGGGGAAGGCAGGAATGAACGAGCATCTGACCTGGGTGGGGCTGAGTTAAGCACTGAGAACAGGACACAGGATGGTCCCCCGTCTGTGTCCTTCCACAGAAGGATAGGAAAAGCAAGGAGGCCTTCGGATGTATCACATGAAGGGGAAAATGAGGCAGCATGTGTTGGCTGGAGTGCAAGAGAGGGAGGTCCTTGAGGACTGGAGTGGTCAGAGAAGGCTTCACAGAGGTGACAGGCTCAAATATGCTCTAAAAGTCCAGGTTAGGGGAGGGCACCCCAGGCGGATGCCGGCCCCAACTGCCACAAGTTTGAAACTTGTCTTGGAGATGATGGGAAGTTCCTGAGGAAGGCATGACAAGAGCACTTTAATGATACGCAACAACAATGATGGCAGTAATAATAATTAATACTTACTGAGCTCTTACTAGACATCATGCCCTAGTCTAAACATTTTACCTTAATTCATTCTTCTAACTCATAGATGAAGCCTGTGAGTTAGAAATGATTACTCCCACTTTCTAAAAGAGGAAACTGAGGTACAGAGAAATTAAGCCAGTCAGTGTAGGGTCCACTTGACTTCAGACCCAATGTCATTGCTATTGTACATTCTGTCTCCCTCCTCATAGTTTAGGTGGGCTCTATTTTTTTTTTTTTTTTTAGAGAGAGAGAGAGAGAGAGAGTGAGAGAGAGAGAGAATGAGAAGGGGAGGGGCACAGAGAGAGGGAGACAGATCTGAAGCAGGTTCCATGCCGACAGCAGAGAGACCAATGTAGGGCTCAAACTCAGGAACCATGAGATGGTGACCTGAGCCGAAGTCAAATGCTTAACCAACTGAGCTACCCAGGAGCCCCAGGTGGGACCTATTTAATGACACCTCTCCTGTCCTTCCAATCAAGCCCCTCACGTGGGTGATGCTGTTTCTTTAAGTTTTTTTTTTTTTTTGTTATCCTAACCACTGCCATTTTTGATATTTGTTCATTACCATATTCTCAGGTGACCCTTAATACAGTCACTTTGGGGTCCTAGAACCAGAAGTTGGTGAGGTGGGAAGATTTTGGGATCTGAGAGGCCTGGCTTCCAGTCCCTACTCCTATCTACCCTTTCCTAGCTGTGGGGCCTCGGGGACAGTCGCCTGATCGTTACAGTGCTGTGGGATGAACGTCATTAACGCCCTTCACAGAGTGGGGACTGAAGCTCAGAGAGAAGCAGATGCATGGGAGGCCCCCAGCCTGGGGCTCTGGCATGGAGAGGCTGAACCAAAGGGCGGCAGTTTCAGTTACTGGGTTCAAGGTGGTGAAGGAAGTTCAGTGTATGTGCTGTGCTTTCTTGTACAAATGTCCATACTTTAGATGAACCATCAAGAAAAGGAAAATCAACAGCCCAGAATGCTATCGTGCTGTTGTTGTTTGGCCTCCAGAGAGCTGAATGGGAGTGTGCAAAGCCACCTCGAGCTCTCCACGCCATCAAGGGCAGGAGATGAAGGTGTGGTGTGTGTGTGTGTGTGTGTGTGTGTGTGTGTGTGTGTGTGTGTCGCAGGAGCCAAGGATGGATGTTCAAGGAAAAAATGTTGCTGTGGTTACAGCCTAGAAAATAAAAACTCTGCGTGCCAAACAGAAGCCTCTTAAAATTTAGTTGGAATTTATAAGCTGATGAAACAGGTGTTCTTGGAATTTAATTAAACACCGAAACACTGTACAAATCTGGTGAGGAGTTGCCAACAAATGTATTTGCACTGCCTGGGGACATCAGAGCTGGAAAGTTCCAGGCACAAACTGTGGTTGCAACCTAAGAGCACTGTGCTTGGACTCACAAGATTGCTGTGTCCTGAGTGTGACTTTTGCTTCAAGTGTGAAAATAGTGCAGTTCCAGGGTTAGGGTGAGGAGAGCAAGGCACTCACCTCAGCAGCCAAACGTAAGGGGGTGCTGAGACCCAGAGATCAAGATAAATAACATAAAACATTTTTTTAATGTTTATTTACTTTTTTGAGAGAGAGAGACAGCAGGGGAGGTGGGGGCAGAGAGAGAGGGAGACACAAAATCCGAAGCAGGCTCCAGGCTCTGAGCCGTCAGCACAGAGCCCGACCCGGGACTCAAACTCATGAGTTGTGAGATCATGACCTTAGCCGAAGTCAGACGCTTAACTGACTGAACCACCCAGGTGCCCCTACATAAGACATTTTTAAATTAATTGTTTATTTTATTCCAGTATAATTAAACAGTGTTATATTAGTTTCAGGTGTACAATGTAATGATTCAACAATTCAGTACGTTACTCAGTGCCCATCATGATAAGTGTCCTCTTAACTCCCTTCAACTGTTTCACACATCCCCACACCCACCTCCCCTCTGGTAACTATCAGTTTGTTCTCCATATCTAAGAGTCTGTTTTTGTGTTTGTCTCATTTTTCTCTGTTCATTTATTTTGTTTCTTAAATTCAACATATGAGTGAAATCATATGGTATTTGTCTTTCTCTTACTGGCTTATTTCCCTTAGCATTATACCCTCTAGGTCCATCTGTGTTGTTGCAAATGGCAAGATCTCATTCTTTTTTATGGCTGAGTAATATTCCATTGTGTGCACGTGCACATGTGTGTATGTACATATGTATATATGTACATATACGTATATATGCATACACATATATGTACGCGTACGTATATGTACGTATATGTACATATACATACCACATCTTCTTTATCCATTCATCTATCGATGGACACTTGGGTTGTTTCCATATTTTGGCTATTGCAAATAATGCTGCAATAAGCAGGAATGTATGCATCTTTTCAAAGTAGTGTTTTTGTTTTCCTTGGGTAAATACTTTGTTGTGGAATTATTGGATCATATGGTAATTCTATTTTTAATTTTTTGAGGAACCTCCATACTATTTTTCACAGTAGGTACACCAGCTTGCATTCCCACCAGCAGTGCAGGAGGGTTCCTTTTTCTCATCCTCATCAACATTTGTTATTTCTTGTGTTTTTTACTTCAGCCATTCTGACAGATGTGAGGTGATATTTCCTTGTGGTTTTGATTTGTATTTCCCTGATGATGAGTGATGTCGAGCATCTTTTCATGTGTCTGTTGGCTATCCATATGTCTTCTTTGGGAAAATGTCTATTCATGCCTTCTACCCATTTTAAAAATGAATTATTATTATTGTTTGGGTGTTGTATAAGGTAATATTTTGATGAGATATTTTTAAAAATAAAAGTTAATGAAAAAAGATTTGTGATAAAGAAACTATTAAGTAATTTTAAGTAAATACAAAATCTGAAAGCACCAAGCCACCCCCTAAACTCAGCCTTCAAATTCCTATATTTAGATGGAGTGGCACTGTCTCTCTAGCCATTTGGAGTTCAGAGAGCAATGATGGCTTCCAGAATGTTCCATTGTCTCCTGTCAGAGGAACAGTTCCTCCCTCCCTCCCTCTCAGTCAACACACACTTACAAAGCACCTATCCTACAATGCTTGCTCTGTGTCTATACTGCATGACAAAGTATTAGGTGTTGAATGGAGTTATCTGAAAGGCTTGAGGGGAGCCAAGGAGAGACAGCCTTGTGTGAAGCAGTATAAGGGGACAAAAAGGGTTGAAAGGCATCTTTACCGAGGCTCCTGTAGCCAGAGGTGCTTTGGAGTGACTCATAAGGCTCCTGATGACAGTCATAGATGAGGCACGTTTCATTCTTCCAGAGTCTCCCAGGATTAACTTATTGCATATCTTTATTTAATTGTCTGCCCTTGTCATGCTGTCTCCCAGTCATAGACATATTAGCAACAGGTATAATCTTATTGTTTTATTATTAGACACTGATCAGGGATAATGCACTTTGTTTATATCAGCTTTATGAACTCGGAACATGAACTGGAGTAGATGATGCTGGGAACTTTATAAGCTGTTTTTAGCTGACCACCCCTCCATTATGTGATTGGGACACTCTGGCATTGCTGAGTTTGGATTGGCTGAGCTTTCTGACAGGTCAGCTGGTATTGATAGACCGGCAGGCTGTGAGAATGGCTCTTGCAGGGAAGTCATGTGGTTTAGACTTTATACTTATAGAACACTTGTTTTTTAAAAAACATTTTTATTGCAACATCATATGCCCATATACCCATTCAGAAAAATGCACAAATTATAGATGTATAGTTTGATGAATTTTACTAATTCAGCATGCTCAGGAAGCTAGCATTCAGACCAAGAAATGTAGCAATACTAGCATCTCAGAAGCCCCTCCTTCCCCTGCCATACCCCTTTCTGTCACTATTGCTTCCCTCCTCTGAGAGTAATGATTACCTTGGCCTCCAGAAGTGTAAACTAAACTTGCTAGTTTTTATATTTTATGTAAGTGAAATCCTACAGGAAATATTCTTTTGTGTCTGGCTTGTTTTGCTCAACATACGCTTGTGAGAGTCATCCGTGTTGTTCTTAACAGTTGTAAATCTTTTATTCTTGTTACTGTATAGAATTCCACAGTACAACTAGCTCGTGACTTACGTATTTATTCTGCTACTGATGGATGTTTAGTTAGCTTCTACTTTTGGGCTATTAAAAATGGAGCTTCTGACAGACATATAGAGCAATGGAATAGAAAGCCTGGAAAGAAACTTTTCCATCTGTGGTCAAATGATCTTCATCAGGAGTGCCAAGATTTTTCAATGGGGAAAGGATAGTCTTTTCAACAAATGGTGTTGGGAGCACTAGATATCTACATTGAAAAAAACAGAGTTGGACTTTAACTTTACATCATATGCAAAAATTAATTCAAAATGGATAAAAGACCTAAATATAAGAGCTGAAACCATAGAAGTCTTTGAAGAAAATATAGGGGGAAAAAACTTCAGAGAGGTGGATTTGACAGTGATTTCTTGGATATGACACCAAAAGCACAGGCAACAGGAGAAAAAAAGAAAACAGATAATCTGGAGTAAATTAAAACTTTTGTGCATCAAAGGACACGTCAACAATGTGAAAAAGCAACACGTGGGGTGGGAGAAAATATTTGCAAATTATGTGTCTGATAAGGGGTTAATATCCAACTATCCAGAATATCTAAAGAATGCCTACAGTTCCAATAAAAAACCAAACAGCTCAATTAGAAAATTATGTGAAGTACCAACAGTAGTCAAGTTCATAGATTCAGAAAGTAGAATGGTGGTTGTCAGAGGCTAGGGGAGGGTGGCATGGGGGTTCCTGTGGAATGGGTTTGGAATTTCAGTTTGGGAAGATGGAGAAACGTTCTAGAGATGAATGGTGGTAACAGTTGCACGATAATGTGAATATGCTGAATGCCACTGAACTGTGCGGTTAAAAATGGATAACATAAGTAAATTTCATATACATTCTACCACAATTTAAGAAAAGTAAAACATAATGGTGCTGCTAGGAACATTCTCCTACGTGTCTTTTTGATAAACGTATGCATATTTCTGTGTGAATGATTGGGTTACACAGTGTGGAGACGTTCAGCTTTAGTTGATATTTCCCTCAGTTTTCCAAAGTGGTGGTACCAGCACAAGTGTCCCCTGCAAAGTCGCGTGAAAGTTCCTCTTGCACAACGTTCCTGATTGTCACTTTATCCTAATTAGCTCTCTTTTTTTCAGTTAGACCACTTGGTGTGTCTTACTATCTCATGGATTACTATTCTCATGCCTTTCCCTGATGACTAGTGAAATAGAGCCCTATTTATTCTCTTTTTTGAGCTCTGCTCAAGTCTTTGCTCATTATTTTTTCTCTTGGGTTTTTTTTTTTATATTGTACATAACTTCATTTTATTTTATTTATTGTATGTTATTGATTTGTTGATTGGTTGATTGATTGATGGTATATATAATTGTTTTAAGGAAGTGTCTGACTATATCTCATGCGATGGATTCTGAAAATGAAATGGCCCCAACCAGTCAAATGTATACATTTTCACTGTGCAGTTTATGAAAATTAAACCTATAGATTTTCCAGAATTTCTTTGTTTTGTGGAGGTGGGAGGAGGAAGGAGAAGGGAAGGGGGGCCAGGGGGTCTACTGTAGCTTGAGCTTTTACCAGCAGAGGCCATAAGACATTGCTTGCTTAATGGCTGCTTCTGGTTAGTGTGCAGCTACCCAGGACAGAATCAGCATAGACCAAGCAAACTAAGCAAGAGTGAGTTAGGGATGTGGAAACTGCACAGTCAGATCTACTAGGTTTGCTTTGAGTGTACATTTGATTGTACATTTGATTGCAAATGTTTAGCCTTGATGGGCTTCTGTAATTTTAATATAAATTTTCTACAGTAATTTTATTTTATTTTATTTTATTTTATTTTATTTTATTTTATGTTTTTAAATGTTTTTACTTATTTTTGAGACAGAGAGAGACAGAGCATGAGCAGGGGAGGGTCAGAGAAAGAGGGAGACACAGAATCCGAAACAGGCTCCAGGCTCTGAGCTGTCCGCACAGAACCCGACGCGGGGCTCGAACTCACGGACCATGAGATCATGACCTGAGCTGAAGCTGGACGCTTAACTGACTGAGCCACCCAGGCGCCCCTACAGTAATTTTAATATTAACACAGTTTTCCTAAGAAGATTGTCTGGAGGGTTTTGAGCCCTGTCTTGCCTTCATTGTGGATAAACTGTGGTAGGCTTAACGGCCCAGAAAGGCATCCGAGTCCCCATCCATAGAATCTATGGATGTTACCTAACGTGGCAAAAGGGACTTTGCAGATATAATTAAGTTGGGGATCTTTTGATGATGAGATAATCCAGGTAGACCCCAAATATAATTGCAAATTTTTTACAGCTTATTTATTTTGAGAGAGAGAGAGAGAGAGAGAGAGAGAGAGCACGCAGAGGGCGGGCAGAGAGAGAGGGAGAAAGAGAATCCTAAGCAGGCTCTGTGCTGTCAGTGCAGGGCCTGACACAGAGCTCTATCCTACAAACTGAGATCATGACCTGAGCTGAAATCAAGAGCCAAGTGCTTACCTAACTGAGCCACCCAGCTGCCCCTAACCGCAAATGTTCTGAAAAGAGGGAAGCAGAGGGAGATTTGAACACAGAAGAAGACAATGTGAAAATGGAAGCAAAATGCTGTGCTGCTTACCGTAAAGGTGGAAGAAGGAGCCACGAGCCATGAGCCAAGGAACGTAGGCTGCCTCCAGAAGTGGGACAGATTCTTTCCTAGAACCTCCAGAAGGAACCAGCCCTGCCAGCATCTTGACTTTAGCCCACTGAAACTAACTTCAGACTTCTGACCTCTAGAAATTAAGAGGATAAATATGCACTATTTTAGGCCACTTAAGTTTATGGTAATTTGTTACAGCAGCAATAGGAAACAACTATGTGGACTTCTGAATTATCCCCCCGTGGGGATCCAGGGAAGGCACATTTACAAGGACTGCTGGTGAATGGGCCGTGTTGAAGACTGGTTTCGAATATGGAGTGTGAAATACATCACTAGACCATGGGTCTGGTTTTATGAAAAGGCTAAACTAAGCCCTGAGAGGCATTTCGTGATGGTGCTGTCCCTAGCTGCTCTCCTGGTAAGAGGTCTGCTGGTGGTGGTGGTGGGGGGGGGGGGGGTTGTGAGGGGATTTCTGGAAACAGGTTTAGAGATATGGGTTCTGTCCATGGCTGGGTCATCTTGGACAGTTCAGGTCACCTCTCAGGCTCAGAGTTCCTCCTCCATGAACCAAGAAACACCCTGTGGGGATTGGGTGACCAAGAGTGTCATGTGGAATCTGTCCTCCTGCTGGGAAATGTTCTGTTGCTAACGCCTCCCTTGTGTCTCTTGAATCCATCAATAGCTGTGTCCATGGCCATCACCTGAGTAGAAGTCACTTTCACTTCCCACCTGTTGTTCTGCACGAATTCTCTATTTTCTGTTTCTACGTTTGTCCCCATCTCATTCATTATGGGAATAGCTGCTGAACTGATGTTTAAAAACATGGTTCTATTCAAGCCACCCCGAACTTCAAACCCCTCAGTAGCTTCTCATGCTCCTGGGATAAAGGCCCCCATCCTTGTAGGCCCACCACTGTCTGGCTCTGCCACCCCAGTGTCACCTCAAGGCTACTCTCTCCCCTGTTCCGGGGGCCTCACGTAGCTCCCTTCTGCCTCCTGGCCTTGACCCTGGTTGCCTGCCTTTCCTGGAATGCTCTTGAAGCTACTCTTTCTCAGATTAATTCCAATTCATCTTTTAGAGCTTACATGTCACTTTCTGGTGAAGCCTTTTGTTACTTCCCAGATTAGGTCGAAGCCCATCTTTCAACTCTGGTAACCTCCCTGTACTCTCCCCCCATAGCACTTACTCCAGAATGTGATTCTATGTTTGTGCTGTTGTTTCATCAATATCTGTCACCCCTCTCCTAACTGCACACTTCCTGACACAGGGGCTCTGTGTGCTGAGAAGTGGACTGCAGGTGAGCCAAACACAAAGCCTGGCATATAGTAGGTGCCCCATCATATTTGATGAGTGAGTGGATGCATTAGTGAATGACTCCTTCTCTTCTGTCGCTGCTGCCTTGCCTGGGACCCAGCTCCCACCCATTAGCAGAAATGCTGATCTGCTGCTTGGTGACATCGATAAATGAGATGAAACCACAGTATTTATAATGCTTTCTTCTGCCACAACAAGCCTGTTCAAATCCATCAATGAGTGGCCTTCTCCTACCCTGTGCCCAAAAAGGCAGGGGTTAACGTCTCTAAAAGCTGGATTTTTAACTGTTTTTTCCATAAGCTAAGTGCTCGCACTCACAGAGTCGCTTTCTGTGAGCTTAAGATCACTCCTCTGTGAAATGCTAGGTACTTTGTAGAGCGCTGTTCCCTTGAGAAAGGCCAGTGGCAGAGTTTTTATTTTGAGAGAGAAGGAAAATCAGAAACTCACTTGGTGCCAGAAGAGGACATACTAAGCACATCTTCTCTGTTCATTCTGGTGACCAGTTGAAGGCATCTCCTTCTCTCCTCCCTCTGTTCTAATCGTATCTGCTCTCAAGGGTGAACTGGATTGCCCCCCTCCTCCAGGAAGCCTTCTGTGACTGCCTTATTCCTCAGAGATTATTCCCTTTCCAATTGTCAACTGAATTCAACTAGCCCCACCCACCTAGAGTGGCCCCTAATTGATTTTTCATAAAGATTTTTTAAAGTGTTTATTTTTTAAAGAGAGAGAGAGAGAACGCAAGGGAGAGGCAGAGAGAGAGGGAGACACAGAAACTGAAGCAGGCTCCAGGCTCTGAGCTGTCAGCACAGATGACATGGGGCTCAAACTCACAGACTGTGAGATCATGACCTGAATTTGGACGCTTAACTGACTGAGCAACCCAGGCACCCAAGATTTTTTTTAAATTAATTTATTTTCAAGTTAGTTAACATACAGTGTTGTCTTAGTTTCAGGAGTAGAACCAGTGATTCATCTCTAACATAAGTGACCCAGTGCTCATCCCCAAAAATGTCCTCCTTAATGCCCATCACCCATTTAACCCTCTCCCTACCCCTCACCTTCAGCAACCCTCAGTTTGTTCTCTGTATTTAAGAGTCTCTTATGGTTTGCCCTCCCCTCTGTTTTTCTCTTATTTTTCCTTCCCTTCCTCTATGTTCATCTGTTGGGTTTCTCAAACTCCTCATATGAGTGAAATCATATGATATCTGTTTTTCTATGACTGACTTACTTCATTTAGCATAATTCACTCTAGTTCAATCCATGTTGCAAATGGCAAGATTTCATTCTGTTTCATCACTGAGTAATATTCCATTGTGCATATATACCACATCTTCTTTATCCATTCATCGGTCGATGGCCATTTGGGCTCTTGCCATAATTTGGCTATTGCTGATAGTGCTGCTGTAAACATTGGAGTGCATGTGCCCCTTCAAATAAGCATTTTTGTATCCTTTGGACAAATCCCTAGGAGTACAATTGCTGGGTTGTAGGGTAGTTGGACTTTTAATTGTTTAATTAAAACCTCCACACTGTTTTCCAAAGTGGCCTTATGGCCCAATTCTTCTCTCCTCAGCTTCAGAAAAAGCAACTTTCTGGTTCAAAGGCTGTCCTGGATGTCTGTCCCCCAAGACTTTCATCTCTACCTCCCTGGCTTCTTGCCTGCTGGCCTTCTAAGTGACCAGTTGTCAGCCTTGTGCCCCAGGCCCAGGGGTACATTTCCTGCCCCAGAATTCTTGACCCCCCGCCTTGACTGATTCCTCCGTTCCTGGAGCTGGAGGTCCCCTGGGCAATTGTCACTTGATTTGACTTTCGGTTCCTGAGAATTGATAGCAGTATAGCCCAGAGGTTAACAGTGGGGACTCAAGACCCCAATCTGTTCTAGGTTCAAGTCTGACTCCCTCACTTATTCTGTGGCCTCTGGAACTCACTTGATCTTCAGTTTTGATTCTCCTGTGGAGAATAAACACATCTAAATACTTTAAAAATAAATATAACAAAAGTAGAGATAATAAATGACTTTTTAAAAGAGGAGTTAAGTGAATAATGCGTTTCAAACTCTTAACCTTTAATGAATGATACATGATCATCATTTTTATTATGGACACAGCTGTTGTGTCCTACCTTTTTTTCTGTGGAGGGTGCTCCTTCTGCCTGAGAGTCACCCAGCTCCCTGCCCACCCCACCCCCTGCTAGTGTGGCCTCAGTGGCTGGGCCAGAAGCAGTCTGAAGGAAACTGGTGATGGGACACACAACAGTAAGACATCTACCCACCCAAGTGAGTCTAGTTGTCCAAGGAAGCCTTCTGAGGGCCCCTCCCTCCCCTGCCAGAGGCCAGGGAGCCACATTTTGTTTGTCTCACAGCTGCACACATCCAGAGCTGCCCTGAGAATGACCCGTTCAAGCACAGAAAAGTCAGTGGTCCACAAAATGATCTGCCCTTTGTCCTAACACTAGTTGGAAGGCCTTTCTTGGAAGCCAGCCACGTGTCCAGAGCCGGTGCTCCTGGAACCTCACTTTGATTGGACATCTTATCCCATTTCCCAGACAGAGAAGCACGTAGAAGGGCTTGCAGATGGCCAGGGAAGCTCCACCAGGGAAAGAGGTGGAGGGCTGCGTTAATCCACAGACACGACAGAGCAAGTTAATCAGCCTGTGGAAGTCGCAAGCCGAGAGCAGGACAGGTCCCAGGTCTTGCAAATGACTCTCAGGAAATTCATTTCACTTAGCAGTGTCTTGCTTCCTGAGAGAGAAAAATAATTCTTGATATATTTCTTTTTTCCATAAGAAGGCAGGCTTACCAAGCTCCCCCTTCTGCTTTCCATCCCACATCTGTTGCTGTCAAGTGTTTGGAATGTACGAGGTTTGTGTGCAGGGTGCAGCGCTCCTACAGGGTCTGTGAAGACCATGGCTTGGCGGCCGGTGGGGTCCACCTGGCTGAGCAGAACCCACCTGGCTGGGCTGAGTGGCAGGGCACTGGGCGGCCCGGCACTGCTTGCTCTGTTCACAAGAGTTTCACCCTCTCACATGTGGCCACTGCCTGGGAGACTTCGCAAAGCATCCTCACTCTGTGCCTCACCAGAACCCTGGCAGGAAGACTCATTTTGCAGATGACCAGGCACGGACGATCACATGGATGTCACCTTGTCCAGGCTTCTGCTGAGGCCACCACCGTGTGGGAACTGGGACCCGGGGCATAACATTCTTTTTCCATTACTTAGAGAATTCTTTCCTTATGTATCTGGCAGACTATTTATTTTTTTTAATGGAAAATTTCAATTATAGGCAACAAGAAAGAGAAAGACATATTGAAGTTCCTTGTTCTCATCACCCAGATTTATCAGTTACCAGCATTCCACCAACCATTCTTTTATGTATCCCTTTTGTTATCTATCTACACCTTTTGTTTTTACTGGAATATTTTAAGGCAAATTTCAGGCATCACATCATATCACCCACAGAAAAATCAGTATGTATTTCTAACTAGCAAAGGCTGAAAAAACAAACAACACAATCAGCATGTCATTATCACATTATGCAGAATTATCAGGAATTGCTTAATATCATCAAATCCTGTCCATACTCATTTTTCTGGTTTATCAAATAATTAGTGTTTGGTCTGTTATTTAAAAAAAATGTGTAATTGAAGACTGACAAGTTATAAGAACAGCACAAGGAACTCTCATATACCCTTTGCCTGAATTCATCAAATGCTTACATTTTATTTGACTTACTGTTTACATATTTTCTGAATTATGTGAGAGTATATTAGAGATCATATCCCTTTACTCATAAACGCTTCAGCATGCATTTCCTATGGGCAAAGAGATTTTCTTATATAACCGCAGTATAATTATCAAGAGTTGGAAATTTACCACTGGTATAATACTATTATCTATCCTCGACCCACATACAAAATACGGCAATTTTCCTAATAGCTCTTTTTATAGTTACGTATTTTCTCCCAGTCCAGATCCGATCCTGGATCACCCATTTAATTAGGTCTCTGTAGTCTTTTTCATATGGAAAAGTTCCTTAATCTTTATTTGTCTTTCTTGACATTGTCATTATTTTTAAGGGTACAGGTCAGTTATATTGTAGATGTCTCCATTTGGGTTTGTATAAAGTTTCCTTATGATTTTTTTTTTAAGTTATGCCTCTTTGGCAGCAATGTCAAAGCCGTGATGCTGTGTTGACCCAGTGCATCATATCAGAGGGTCTTGGTCAGGTCAACTTGCATCATTTGGTGAAGATAGTGTTGGGGCACCTGGGTGGCTCAGTTGGTTAAGAATCCCACTTTGGCTCAGGTCATGGTCTTGCGGCTCTTGAGTTCGAGTCCCAAGTCGGGCTCTGTGCTGACAGCTCGGAGCCTGGAGCCTGGTTTGGATTCTGTGTCTCCCTTTCTCTCTGCCCCTCCCCTGCTCACACTCTGTCTCTCTCTCAAAAATAAACATTAAAAAAATTAAAAACTACAAAAAACAAAAAAGATAGTGTCTCCAAGTATCTTCACTGTACAGTTGATAAATAATTAGTGGGTTCTTTGAGAACTTCTTAGTTTCTGGTGCAATGAGGTTTTAGAGGATCTCCTGTATTTTCCCTGTTCCAGCTCTGGAATCAGCTTTTTCAAGTTCCTAGTCTTTTTCGTAGAGAATAGTATTTAGAAACCAAGCTCTGGCTACTAGCTCTCTCCTCCCTGCCACTGTTACATGACTGCTTCTTTGCTGTCTTAGTGGACAGAGACAGGAAATACATATACACACATTTATTTTATTTATAAAACTCGAAATTGTTACAAGCTGTATTAAAAGCTCTAAATTGATACGGGTGCTTCTAGTCCCAATCAGAACATTCTAGTTGTTTCCTGTTTCACATTTGTATCTCCATCCTTCAATACTGGGAAAACTGGCCGTGTTATCCTCAATGTATTTACTTATAAATTGCTCAAGCCTATAATACACAGAAAGTGGTTTCAGAATTGTTTATACCCACCACTGTGAAAAAACCTGTTGGCTAGAGTTCAGTATTTATTTTTAGTTCTTTTTTCTTAAGGTCAAATTTACTTAGAGTAACATGTGCAGACCTTAAGTGTACATTTGCATAAGTTCTGGCAAATACATACTCTCACTTAATTCACATCCCTGCCATGATGTAGAACATTTCCATCACCTTAGAAAGCAGTCTCCTGCCCTTTTGTAGTCAGCTTCCCTTCCGGAGACAATCACTTTTCTTACCTTTTTTTGCCATAAATTAGTTTTGCCTATTCTAGAACTTTTTACTTTATCAAATTTTAGAGCAATAAATTGGTGCCTTAGCAACCTCCAGTGGTGATGAATGAGATTTTAATTTTTTTAGTGTCATAATGAACTCATGAATTTTTATATATTTGATATGATTTGCTTCACTGCAGTCATTTTTTTCTCACACATAATATCATCTTACGCCAGCAGTTGCCTGTGATTTGGCCCCTGTAACCTTTTGGCATGACTCTGTCTGTCTGCGGTGGCTTTCTTGCCTTCCTGGTGCAAGCTGTCTTGGGCTCCTTTTGTGTATTTCCAACCCCAAACTTGGAATCAGTCATTCCTAGGAAGAGTCTTGGTGTCTTTCTGTGGGGAATGATATTAAGACAGCCCATTCTGGACACTAGAGTAGCTCACTGCTATGCTTGTCATTGCTTCTAGACTCACTTATTCATTTATTTATTATTTTTTAACATTTTAATTTATATTCCAATTAGTTAACATACAGTGTGATATTACTTTCAGGTACCATATAGTGATTCAACACTTTGATACATCACCTGGTACTCATCATGACAAGTGCACCCTTAATCCCCATCACCTATTTCATGCATCCTGCCACCCGCCTCCTTTCGGGTAACCCGCAGTTTGTTCTCTATACTGAAAAGTCTGTTTCTTGGTTTGCCTCCCTCTATCTCTTTTTATCCCTTTGCTTGTTTGTTTCTTAAATTCTTCATGAGTGAAATCCTATGGTATTTGTCTTTCTCTGACGGACTTATTTTGCTTAGCATAATACTCTCTAGCTCCACCCATGTCTTGCAAATTGCAAGATTCCATTCCTTTTTATGGCTGAGTAATATTCAATTATATATATATATATATATACACACACACACACACACACACACACAATTATATATATATATTACAAGCTGTAATATGTGTATACACACACACACACACACACACATACATACATACACACACTATATCTTCTTTCTCCATTCATCAGTATATGGACACTTGGGATGCTTCCATAATTTGGCTGTTGTAGATAATGCTGCTATAAAATATCAGGGTGCATGTATCCCTTTGAATTAACATTTTTGTATTCTTTGGGTAAATACCTAGTAGTGCGATTGCTTCTAGCCCTTCTAGTAGTTAGAACTAGGAAATACATATTTTTAGAAACAGAAAAAATATGAGCATATACTGACACTTTCCATTCAAATTTAACTTTATAGGGTCTTCCTTTAACTTCTTTGATTTATACTATTTTATATTCAACATTTAGATTCCTAACGGTGTCAAATTGATGATTTGCTGCAAAACACACATAACAATTTAAACATATGCACGTTACTACTGTGTGTGATTCTTTTGCTCTGTGTGGTGGCAATGACGTTCACGTGGTGGCTGGCCTTGGCTGGGCTGGCCAGGAGGATATAAGACAGCTCACATACATACTTGATGCCTTCACAAGGGCAGCTGGAACTCTGGGTTCAGTTGGGCTCTTCTTTTCCAAGTAGTCTCGGGGCCTTTTTACAGGGTGTTCTTACCAGCAGGTACTAGGACTTCTCTCGTGGTGGCTTGGGGTTCTAAGAGAGTAAAGTGGAAGCCACCAGTCCTTTCAAAGGCTAGGCTCTGACTGATTTAGTTTTATTTCCACCACGTTTTATCTGTCAAAGTAGTCACAAGCCAGCCCCAATTCAAAAGGAAGGAAAGTAGTTCCGGCTCTGGACAAAAGGGGGCATCAAAGAATACCTAGCTGTCTTTAAACCATCATGTTCCTGCCCGTCAAGTCACTCACCTTTTTTTTTTTTTTTTTTAATATTTTTTTTTTTTTTAACATTTTTTATTTATTTTTGGGACAGAGAGAGACAGAGCATGAACGGGGGAGGGGCAGAGAGAGAGGGAGACACAGAATCGGAAACAGGCTCCAGGCTCCGAGCCATCGGCCCAGAGCCTGACGCGGGGCTCGAACTCACGGACCGCGAGATCGTGACCTGGCTGAAGTCGGACGCTTAACCGACTGCGCCACCCAGGCGCCCCAAGTCACTCACCTTTTGTCACTGAAGGGTGTAGCCGGGAGGGTGTTCTATGTCCGTTTATACTGCGTGATCCTCCCTCATATGGAAGCTTCACTATTTATTCAACCAGCCCCATTTGATGAACATCGGTCTTCTTTCTAATCACTTACCATTGTAAAAAGTGCCCCAATAAATGTCTGTGTGCATATGTTGTTTGTTTTTTTGACAGTTATGATTCCTAGAAGTGCAATTATTATGTGAAAGGACAGCTACATAAATGATGTTGCTAGATATTGCCAAATTGTCCTCCATAAAAGTTGTATGTATCAACATCAGCAATGTATGAGCACCCATTTCACCATAACCCTACCAATAGAGAGTGTTGTCAAATTTATTGATTTTTTGCCAGTTTACTAGGTCAGAAGTGGTATTTCAGTTTACTTTTTTGTATTCTTGAAATTTATTGAGGTCTAACATGCAAAATGTGTGTAGCAAACTAATTTTAAATATAAAGCTTGATATATTTCTGTTTACAAATACAAATACTAGCTACTTGTGGCAGCTATGTTGATTGAGAAACAGCAGAAAGGAGTTTCCTGGGTTCTGAAACTGAGATATAAGACAGTTTCAGAACCCAGGAAACTCCTTTCTCCTGTTTCTCAATCAACATAGCTGCCACAAGTAGCTAGTATTCTGATTTCTAGCACACACACAAAAATCTTTATCTCAAATATATGAATTGCATAGCATGCACTATTTTATTTCTGCCTGTTTTCACTCAACATTACATCTGTGGGATTTCTCCATGCGGTTTATATGTAGCACGTTAGCGATTTCCTATTGCAATGTAGTATTTCACTATATGGGTGAATAAATAATGACATATTTACTCTGTTGATGGGCATTTGGATTAAAAAAAAGAGCACTGATATGAACATTTTTGGACATATGCACTTACTTCTCTTGGGTATTTATTTAAAAGGAGAATTCCTGGGGCATGAGGTAGGCATGGGTTGAGCTCTAGCTGACACTGTAAATAGTTTTCCAACATAGTTGTACAGTTTACATCTCACCAGGCGCCAAGGAGAGCTCTCAATGATCTGTATCCCGGTCAACAATTATTCTTAGTCTTAAAATATTGGCCATTCTAGTAAATGTGTCATGATATTTCATGATGGTTCATGTTTGCCTTTCCTTCATGACTAATGATGTTAACTACCTTTCCATAGTCCTTTGAATATCTTCTTTTGTGAAATACCTGTCAAAGTTTTGTTTTTTTGTTTTTTTTTTGCCCATTTTATATTAGATCGTTTACCTGTTTCTTAATAATTTTAGGAATTCTTTTTATATTCTAGATATGACTCTTGTCACATACGCAGTTTTATTTGCTCTGATTTTGAAAAATGTTGAGTTTCTTCTTAATTAAGGGCCATTGAATTTTTTTAATTGCCAGTTTATAAATTTTGCCTACTTTAAATTTGGTTGTTGGTCTTTCTCGTCTTAATTTTAGGAGATTTTCATATACTGGAATATTTGTCTTTTGCCTATGATATTCACTCTAATAGTTTTCTCTGTTGGCCATTTTGTTGACTTTATGGATTTCTTTTTCTTTTTGCTGTGCAAGAGGCTTTTTTTAATGTCTTCAAATTTCTATATCTTTTGTTTTATTGCTTTTTTATTTTTTTTTATTTTTATTTTTATTTTTTTTTTAAATTTTTTTTTTCAACGTTTTTAATTTATTTTTGGGACAGAGAGAGACAGAGCATGAACGGGGAAGGGGCAGAGAGAGAGGGAGACACACAGAATTGGAAACAGGCTCCAGGCTCCGAGCCATCAGCCCAGAGCCTGACGCGGGGCTCGAACTCACAGACCGCGAGATCGTGACCTGGCTGAAGTCGGACGCTTAACCGACTGCGCCACCCAGGCGCCCCTATTGCTTTTTTATTTTGAGTCATAGGACAGATTTTCGTCATTTATTTTTAAAAACTTTTAAATCTCTACCCCATTTAGAATTTATTTGAGGTATGGTATGAAAAATGAATATATTTTTTCTTCCATATGGTCATCCAGTAGCTTCAGCATCATTTATTAAAACTCTATCTTTTCTAATTAAAAAAAAATGTTCATTTGTTTATTTAGAGAGAGAGTGAGTGGGGGAAGTGTAGAGAAAGAGAGAGGGAGAGGGAGAGAACCCCAAGCAGTCTCCGTGCTGAACAAACCCCAACCTGGGGCTCAATCTCACGACAATGAGATCATGACCTGAGCCAAAATCAAGAGTCAGAGGCTTAACTGATTGAGCCACCCAGGTGCCCTTATATTTTCTAATTTATTTGAGATACTGTCTTTATGATGTATGCTTGGGTCTATTTTGGGTTTTTTTTATTCTGGATCATTAGTCAGTTGACCTCCCTATCAAAGCGAGTTCACGGCACACTATTTTATTTGAATACATGTTTTAATACTCATAGGTCTAGCCCCACCTCCCATTATTCTTTGTTTTTTAGAACCTTCTTGGATATTCTTGTGTTTTTATTCTTCTATATGAATTTTATTATCAACTTGTTTAGCTCCAGAAAAAAAAAAAAAAAGCCTGATTGGATCACAATAAGCATCCCTATGTTATTGAGTTTTCCTATCTAAGATCAGGTGTCTTCCTATTGGTTCAAACTATTTTTGCGTTTTCAGGAGAATTTAATGGGTTTCCTTGTAGAGGTTATTCACATTTCTTGTTAGTTAAATGCTTATCTTGCTTTTTCCTCCTTTTGCTTTTGTGAAGGGGGCTTTCTCTTCTCTTCCTCTCTTCTAATTGGTTATTTTGTACGTGTGAATGTACAAATGCTTTCTTCATTGGTATCAGTCAGGGTCCAGTCAGGAGACAGAAATAGTACCAATTATGTTAACAGAGATTATTTAATACAAATAATTGTTAACTGGTACAAAGGTGTTAAGTGGGTGACTGAAAAGGGGAAAAGAGAGCATCAAGGTATCACAGGGGAAGAAACTATAAGCACAAACCACTAGCCCTGGGACTGGGTTAAAAGGATAGAGGATGGAGTTATTAAATCTAAAAGTCTGAGAGGTGCCCTGCAGAGCCAACCCTCAGACTTTCAGGAAGGGGCTGCCCAGCTGGTGCTGGCCTCTCCAAGCTGGAAGGAAGAGCCCATGGGAGGCAGACCTCTAAGGGGAGGACATTGGCTGACTGCAGATGATTCTGCAATTCTTAGAGAAACTGAAAACTAGACCCCACTGCTACTACTGGAGTGAGGTGCGACTGCCTGGAGAGAGTCACAGGAACCGGAAGTTGCAGAAAGTCAACAGGAAGAAACAAGGCCTTTCTTTCCCTTCAGCCTTGCAGTCACCCTCCAGGGTCCTGTGCTGCTAAAACCACACAGGGAGAAAGATCTGTCCAGGTCTGTAGTTATGGACACTTACTAAAGAGATCTCACAGGTTTATGTGGTCCATAAGTTCTAGTCACAATGAATACATTATTCATTCAGTGGACAAAACTGAAATTGGATTTGCAGAGTCCCATTTCTGCATCACAATGGGTATGGACAGATGTGGCTGGAGCTGAAGGACAATAGCTTAATAGCTGCAATGCCATGCGAATTTTCTACTTGGCCATTTTACGAAATGCTTTTATTATTTGTAGTAGTTTCACCCATGATTCTTTTGGGCTTTATGATTATATAATTTGTAAGTAGAGATCTTTTTACCTCTTCCCCAGCCCTCCAGTTTTTTTTTGCTGATCTTTTGATCTTGGTTCCTAAAATGTCTCAAACATAATGATTGTGAAATCTAAGTCACATTTCTCTTGGAATAAATTACTCTCCATTTTTACAGAAACTTTGGAAGAGGGGGTGGTATTCTTTATGATCCTCTTTGCTGAGGGCTTAGAAAAAGCCAACACAACACAGACCGCTATTTCTTGGCTATGACCAGGAAACCAGAGGTGCCTAATAAATGCTAAATACTGATAAGGGAGATGGATAGCTTTGCCTGTTCATCTCACCTTCCTTGTTCTGACCTGGTTGCATCCATTCTTCCTTCTTCTGATGTATAATCGAGACTTGTTCAATGAAGACATTTCTTCCATGTCACTGTAGTGTTTGGCTCAGGGGTTGACATGTGATCTAAGCCAGTCAGTGAGCCTCAATTGCAGAATTTTTGCTGAAGCTAATGGAAAGAAGCACTCTCTCTTTCCCTTGGGCCTGTAAGCCTTCGACTCTTGATGTCTATCCTTGCTTCCACTTAGAGAAAACTAATACAGAGAAGCAACTGGAGAGAGACGGATTTCTGGTGGTTTGATTTGAGCACCTGGATGTAGCTCTACCTGAAGTTTTAGGTCTAAAGGCCTTTTCATGAGCAATAAGTTCTTTTTTAAACTTAGAGTAGTTTGAGTTTTACTTAGGGGTTTTTCATTCCTTACAACTAAAGAAGTTCTAATTGATCAAGTAATAGTTGTATTCGTTATTACTAGAACTTATGAGCCGTGTACACCTGTGAGATCTCTTTATTAAGTAACCATTGCTACAGACCTGAACAGGCTTACTAGGATTTCCATAGTGTTCATAGATCTTTCTTTACTTTGAACAATATTCTTTGTTTTTAATTTTTTAATGTTTATTTTTGACACAGAGAGAGAGACAGAGCATGAGTACGGGAGGGACAGAGAGAGGGGGAGACACAGAATCCAAAGCCAGCTCCAGGCTCTGAGCTGTCAGCACAGAGCCCAATGCGGGGCTCGAACTCACGGACTGTGAGATCATGACCTGAGCTGAAGTTGGAAGCTTAACTGACTAAGCCACCCAGGCACCCCTACTTTGAGCAATATTCTTGATTCTGGTGGCCTCACCTCTGTTCTGGCCTTCTTGTCTCTGTCCTGATGTGATACCTTCCCATCCTCTCTTGAGGACAGTCACAAACCATTATTCCACCTTTAGGTCTGTGATTAGTCATGAGTCCTCCAGTGTACTTATAAGAGCCAGAAAATTAAGGAACCACAGAAAATACCAGTTCACCTGCTTCTGTCTTCTGGTCCTATCTGGTTTTACATTGTGGTTTCTGGTTTCTGTTCCAGAGCTTGGCTGAGGCAAACTGCCCTGCGATGGGAGGTACCATCTCCTCGCCTAGTTGGACACTCCCTGTGTATAATGTTTTTGGCTTCTACAGTTGATCTCTATTTGAACGTTGTAGCCCCCCGCCCCCCCAAGGGTTGCTATGTGTCCTCCCTGTGTGGAATTGCTATGGAGTACCCAAAGAGGAATGAGACATGGTCTCTGCCCTCAAGTGGGAAAGAGACAGGAAGCAAGTGTTAAATTGAGGTACAAACATTGGGCTATGGGGGCACAGAAGGCGCGCGCGTGTGCGTGCGTGTGTGTGTGTGTATGTGTGTGTGTATATGTGTGCAAGGCACAGTGGTCCTATGAGAAAGGCTTCAAGGAAGGGATAACTGTTGGGCTGAGCCTTTAGGAGTGAGTAGAAGATAAACCAGATGATCAATTCGGTTTGTTTCAGTCATTCAGGTAGCAGATAGCTGATTAGCATTATTTCAAACTCTTTCCCTGCAGGAGGGAAGACAAATGCAAGAAACCACTTGGAAGACCATGAGGAACAGCATCATTTCAGTTCAGTTGGTCCCAGGGCAGTACCATCTGATAAGGCCGAAAACCACAGCGGGGGGTGGGGCCCAAGTCTTTGCAGGCAAGAGAGCAGAGCCACCTTAGAAATGCGGGTGATTTGATGCAGGACATGCAGCCGAATTAGACAAATGTTTTGCATAGAGTTTCAGGATTGCAGGCCTTTTCTCTGGTCACCTTGCCTTCCTGGGAATTTCTTCTGGCATATAATGAAGATAGAATGGTTGAGGCATGGGGGTATGTGTGTGCAAATGAAGGCTTTTTTCCTTTCAATTATTTCAGGGAAGGCACAGAGGAACTGGTAAATAAAACGTGGGAAATTGATAGCAACGTTTTTACCTTGCATAATTATTATTACCACTAATCAAGATAACACTTTCCTGGGTGCTGATAGTGTGGCTAGCATAATGCCAAACAAGGATGTGGATGCAGTCTCCATAAAAACCAAAAGGCAGTAATCTACGAAGCAGCAGGAGAAGATAGATCACCTACATAAGGAAAGGCAAGTTGCCTCCTGGTTTCATTTTGTTTCTTTTTAGGACCTTCTGACAACTGAGAGGTTTGTGCCCTAATTGCAAAGACCCCCAGCTTCTATACTTGGAGTGATGTTCATCCATTAAAAACACAATGTTGTGGTCAAAAATCAATCCAGATGTACTCATATTCTTTCTATTTGTACCATCTCCCTTTTCAATCAGGAATAAAAAACAGTAGTCATGCTTTGCAAAACTTTCATTATAGGAACTGAGAAGAAAAGTAATAAAGAAAGGATGTTCTCAAGAGAAAAACTTGGAAGAGAGCATAATATATCAACCAAATAGAAGGAGGAATTGCATGAAACTGCCTTCTAGCTTACGACTGTATCAGACATGAAGCAAAAAGAATAAGCCAGGTTGATTAAAACAACTTATCACCTTAAAAAAATTCAAGATGATGAAGCCTGGGCACATAAATTATACTTTTGCCAATCCAGCTAGGGCAGCATTGTGACAAGCTTCCTTGGCTAGAATTCTCCAGGATATCGCTATAATCTTTATATGCCTCTCTTATCTCTTGCCTTCTTTTTGCAGTTGATGTTTGTTCACTTCACTAAAGTGAGAGCCCCCCCCCCACCCTTTTTTTAACCTTCTTTATTATTTCCATCCCTGAAAGCTGAGCTTGAAAGTGGGCCTCCTGGGCTCAGCCTAATAATTAAGCCATAGAAACCTCTCTGTTGCTGGTCTTACTACATGAAACCTTAACCACTTGGACACTTTTATAGTAGTCATTGGTCATTCAGTTGTCAACTATTGTGTGAGTTGAATTTAAATTTATAAACATCCTTGGGCACTTCTAAAGTGTCAGGCATTAGGGATGCTGTGATAAAAGAAGTGATTCCTGCCTTCAACTTTCTTACCATTGCATGGGAAGAACATTAGGCAAATGACAGAATGAGTTTACACAAGGTGCCTATTGCTATGTTAGGTACATGATAGGCACCCATGTATCTTGGGGGCACCTGCTCTCTTTCTAATGTAAATGTCCTAGAGAGTAGTAGGAGCCATTACAGAGGGGTAGGACAGGACCACATGGAGCAAGGAGGGGAGTGGTCAACTCTATTGGGGTAACTATGGGATGGCTTTACTTATGAGGTTAGCCTGAACCAAGAGGGAATTTAACAGGTGGGCAAAGTGAAGAAAGGCAGGGAGAGAGGAACAACAAAGGCATGTGGGAGAAAGCAGTGTCCTATATTGGGAGGTGGCAAGAGGTTTGACTGGAGGTGGGACTGGTGTGCAGAATGTGAGGGGATAGAAGCTGGCAAGAATTAGCCTGGAAAGGAAGGCAGGGGCCAGATGAGAAAAGGTAGGTCCTACAAGTGAAGGAACTGGGAACTTATCTTCTGGATAGTTGGCAGCTTTTGAGCAAGTCAGGGACGGGGTCAAATCTGTATACCTGCTTAATTTTTTTCATTATGACGTTGCAAATGAAGATGAGTTACCACCAGCACAGCACATTGGCTGGTGGGAATGAGTTTAAAGTGAATCTTCTTTTTCTCCCTACTTCCTTAGGGACCAGTCACATGTGCTGTGAGATGACAACCCTTGGGGTGGGTGGGCATGGGGGCATGGATGTCGTAGTTCCCAAGTGGAATAATGTTGATCTGGCATCTAAGCCAGGAGCCTGGACAGCTATGCTCTTACCTCTAAGCTATTTATCTGTGGCTTACAAATAACTGCTATTTCATGGAAGGGTGATTTCTAGGGGGCGTGGAGTTTATGAGTGAATTAGATGGTTACTGTTTGGGGCTTGGAAAGCCTTCTCCCTTTGGAATCAAAAGTTTGAACCATATCAACCAAGAGTTGACTTGAGGAGCTCTTACAGCTAATTAGGTTGAATCAGCCCCAAGACTTTGGGTTCTAGCCTAGCTTTACCCATAAGGAAGAGCATATCTGAACTACTACAAGAACACCCAACTGGCTGCAATCAACTCTTGGTTACCAGAAACCACAGGAGCCCCACTACTGTGATGGTCTCCATGGGTGTCCCTTTCCTTTCCTTTCCTTTCCTTTCCTTTCCTTTCCTTTCCTTTCCTTTCCTTTCCTCTCCTCTCCTCTCCTCTCCTCTCCTCTCCTGACCTCTTGTCTCCTCCCCTCTCCCCTCTCCCCTCCCCTCTTCCCTCCTCCCCTCTCCCCTCTCCCTCTTCTATCTCCCCTCTCCCTCTTCTGTCTCCCCTCTCCCCTCTCTCCTCTCTCCTCTCCTTTCCTTTTAACTTCACTTAGTTAAGTAATCTCTACACACAAAATGGGGCTCAAATTCACAACTCTGAGATCAAAATTTGCATGCTCTTCCAACTGAGACAGCCAGGTGCCCTGATGAATGTTGCTTTCTGCTCACCAAATCGGAAATAACAGGGAGAGAAGGAGAGAGAGAGAAAGACAAGAGAGAGAAGTAGGACCCATCCACTCAGGGCATGCAGCAAGTTCCTGATGGAGTCATGACCCCTGACTTCAGTCAAGTGCCCTTCGACAGTTATCCATGTGTGTGACTTGATTATAGGGCGATGAGTAGGGTTTCTTGAATACAAGGTTATTTATAGCCTTACTGGGGCAATGACTCGTTATTAGGTCAGAGCGAACCTACCTATTTTCACTTGGGAGTAGAAAGAAGAGTAGGGAAATTGGATGGATCCAAATGCTCTGTGCCTGGAAACCAGAGTAAGAAATCTGAATTTTACTTTCTGCTTTAAAAAGTCCAGTGACTCTGGGGTGCCTGGGTGGCTCAGTTGGTTAAGTGTCTGATTCTTGATCTTGGCTCAGGTCATGATCTCACGGTTCATGACATCGAGCCCCGTGTTGGGCTCTGCACTGACAGTGTGGAGCCGGTTTGGGATTCTCTTTCTCCCTCTCTCTCTGGCCCACCCCCTCAAAATAAATAAACTTAAAAAAAAGGTTAGTGACTCTAACAAGGATTAAATTGTTGCCGATTTGGTGTCATTCTTTGCTTACTGTAAATTGAAAAGTTGGCCCCTTGTAGAAAGAACTTGACTATCCCAAGCTACAGATAATTTTTATGTTCCTGATTTTGTATCCAGGTGTATATTGTTTCTCTGGGAGACTTGGAGGATGACCTTTGCCTGAGGCCCAGTAAATGGAGACCAAGCTGTCAGCAAAAGCAAAAACAAAAAAGCCCAATAAAAAGAGGGTGGACCAATAAATAACCACATAGCCTAGAGAAAGGTAAACTCTATAAAGGCATTTGAAAATTGAGAAAAACCTGAAACCAGCTCTAACCTTATCATTATAACCACTGCACTGAGAAGTGGCTTCAATATTCTCAGCGTTTTTGCACGCTAATACCTGAAAAATGCAATAATCGAGTTTGCCAATGTGAAATTTACTCAGGAGGCAGCCTATTTGCTATGACCATTGGCTTGGGATGCTGGCACTTGGGAAAATTTTGCAAGTGGGTAAAGATGCCAGCTTTCATCCCAAATGATAGATGAGCAGTGAATTATGATATTCAGTGAGCATTCTTCATTCATTGCCATAGAGTATTTTAAAAGATGAGCTCCTATTATTTCCACTATATGTTGATACATTGGATTTTTCATTCTTCCAGACAGTTTATCTCTGTTCTTTTGCCCATCTTTCCTCAGTCCTACCCCAAAAACTGCTTCCTTCAGAAGACTGGCACCCAGATGATAATTGTCAGAATAAATATGACCCGAAGAAGTCTGTATGAGACATCTTGAAGGTCATGATCTTGGCATGTTGTGGCATTAAAAACACAAATTTGAAAACTGCCATTAGTCTTTTTAAGACCATATTTCCTATTTAGGACTTCACCAAGAAAGGTCAGATAGTTAGGATGGTTCAGAAAGGGGTGATAAAAAAAAGAACTAAAACAGATAGCTGAGTGGAAATGTTCAAAGGAGATATGATAGTTGAAAGCATAGAGGAGGGGCGGCTGGGTGGCTCAGTTGGTTAAGCACCTGACTCTTGATTTCAGCTCAGGTCATGATCTCACGGTTCATGAGTTTGAGCCCCGAGTCAGGGTCTGCACTGACAGCACCGAGCCTGCTTGGGATTCCCTCTCTCTCTCTCTCTCTCTCTCTCTCCCTCTCTCTCTGCCCCTCCCCGGCTTGCACTCTCTCTAAATAAATATTTTTTTAAAAGCACAGAGGAGAAGCTTGGAAACAATGTAAGACTTTGGAAAAGTTATGAAGACTTCTAAGAAGAAAGATAAAGGTAACCTGTCATTTGAGGTAGGCAGCAGTAAGTGATGGAAAGGTAGGAGTTGGAGGTTTGGTGAAATCAGAGAGACCTGGTTCCTGTCTTGGATCCACCACACATAACTTTGGAACATCAGGCATGCTACTTGGCTTCTTTGGCCCTCGGTTTTACCATCTGTGAAATGGGGATTATGACACTGCGTTCATGGGACTATTTTAAAGAATGAAATTATGTATGTTGAGCACCTTGGACAGTGCTTGGCATCAGGGGGTACTAAATTACTAAATGGTGGTTAATAATAATACCAGCTGTAAATAAACTTCCACTGCAAGAAAGCCAGAAGTTAAATAAAGCACACCAGCTTTGTGACCTGCTAAATTGATATAGTCTTATCTGCAGGCAGAAAAACAGCTTGATAGAAGCTGGAATTTGGGGGATGTATTTGGGAAGCAGAAGCATGGGTGTTAACACTGAGTTGCCAATGGCTATCAGAAGCCAGGTCAGGGAAGAGAAAAATTTGTTCTTGAGAAGGCACCAGACAGAGAGTTGTCTTTAGTCTCTGTAGGGACTCACTAAATCTGATAACCTGGCCCAAACCTAGATGATTGTTGCCATAGAAACCAGCACGTGGGCACAGCAGGAGTTCCTTTCTCAAAGCTTTTAACCCATGCCAACAGAGCATGGCTCCAGAGGTGAGAGAACTGGTCTTCATCCCTGAGTAGAGGTCCTGGCACCTGGCAGAGAGTTGAATCAGCTCAATTTGTGAAGCCCCAGGAGCCCCATCCCAGAGGAGAGACTGGGCCAACCAATCCTGTCATGAGAGCATTCGCATCTTTAAAATGGTCAACATGCAACTGAAGAAATAAGTCCACACATCACCATCTCAGATCAGTTGACAACTATAAGACATAACTTTCCAAAGAAAGGAAGTGGCCTGCACTTTTCTACACCACGTTGTGCCTTGCTCCGAAACATTTTCTCTAGTCTCCTTTTTCTGGGAAATGTCGATGCAGCTCTGGGAACACCCTGCTCTGTTCTTGGCTCTTTGGCTTCTGTCTTCTTCCTGGGAATCCAGGAGACCATCAGAGTTCCTCTTATAAATGGCAAGTGGCTTTTCACGGTAAGACATGATAAAAATTGTATGAAATTCAATATATTTTTTTGTCTTCCCCACAAATTAAAAAAAATGGCTAAATCTTCACTAAAGCAAGCTTCATTTCCCTGGGTGCTGGCTTATATGTCACATTTTTTTCAACTTGGGGAACATTTTAAAAGCTAAGCCTCAACGTCTCTCTGACAAAGGAAGAACGAGAAATACTTTTGATCAAAGTGCTTCCTGAGCAGCTTTGACATCACATGGGCTAGTGGCAGGCTGGGACGGCAGGGAGTGGAGACATTTACCAATGAGAAGATTGGGGCCTACGTAGAGAAATGAATTGTTTTAAATATTTTATTTTATATTTTGAGAGAGACAGAGTGTGAGCAGGAGAGGGGCAGAGAGAGAGGGAGACACAGAATCTGAAGCAGGCTCCAGGCTCCGAGCTGTCAGTATAGAGCCCGACGCGGAGCTTGAACCCACTGACTGCCAGATCGTGACCTGAACGAAAGCCGGATGCTTAACTGACTGGGCACCCAGTCACCTGAGAAATGAATTTTTGAGTCAAAAAATGTCTTAACGCTATTATTCCATGGTTTGCTGGAATTTCAGTTGTGCATCCATAGAAGATCTAATGAAAGGTTACTCTGTGCTGATGCATGGATACTGAGACTCACTGAGAAACTTCCTTGGCAGAGGGTACCAGGCTGTAAACCCCTGAAACTTTGAGTAATAGTTCATGAATTGACACTTTTCCTTTTCCTTATTAGCTCCCCGACCACATAGCCAGCAGAATGAGTAGAGATGAGTTAGCCCTAAAAAATGCTATTTATAAGATACTTCTAACTTAAGGCCAAATAATTTACTTTTCTGGACATTCTTATCTTCTGCTTCATGTGCCTGAAGCTGGCAGGTGCACATAGTCAGTGGTTCTGGCATTGAGAAAACTTCAGCTCACCATTTCCCTGAAGAGAGAGGCCGAAAATGGTTGAGAGAAAGGTTCTCTGGGCCAATCACTCAAGAATCTCCTGTAGGACCTGGGAGAACATCCATAGAGCCAGGTGTGTGGTGTTCCCTGCACCTCTACTCTCCCCCAGTGCCTGCTATCTTTCAGGGCAGTGGACCTCGTACTTTGCCTCTAGGACAGAAGCTCTCAAAGTTGAATATTGGAGTGGGGGTGGGAAAGGCACATTACCCATGCAGATTTCCAGGCCCCTAGAAGTTTTGATTCAGTATATCTGAGGTGGGACACCGGGATCTGCATTTTAACCAGCTCCCTTGGTGATTCATAGGTCACACCTAGTGTTCTTGGAAGATTTCTCCCACTGAAAAAATTCCATCGTTCCCCACATGGACTAATTGTGCCAGAATAAGGTCAATTTCCCAAGGTAATTACCTAGTTGTACTCTTGGTCACTTGTGCCTTGTCCTGTCGGTACTTTCACATACCCAGAAATGGCTTCCTCTTCATCACACACTCTACAAGATGAGCCTGGAATGTGGGCTACTTCAGTAGAGTCTAAGCGCTCCTGTCTTAGGATTTGTGAGCCCCTGGCCTCAGCTTTCACACCTATACACAAAGGGTTGACAACACCCTGGCCTGTCTGGGGTTTACAGGAAATGGTGTGTGCCAACGTCTGTAGCACATTGAGGGGCTCACCTGACACGTTCTAGGTGTTCGGGCATCATCCCAGACTACCTCCTGTGGGATCTGTCCTGAGTGGCTGAGTTTCACCGAGGTGCCTGGGTTTCCTCTGAACGTTTCTCCCAGCCTCATCAGGTTGTGTGTGGAAATAGTAGATTAAGGAAGAAGGGGGACTAGAGTGCTTCCTGGCAGAAATGCCCGAGGGGTGTAAATTAAAGCAGTCATTGTTTACTCCAATGCATCAAACTTAACTATTTGGAACGTGTGTGCTCAGAGGAGAGGGGGGAAAAGAGAGGGAGAGACAGGAGAGGAAGCAAAGAACCTTAAAAAAGTAAAGGCGATTTTTGGGAATCTAATCTGTCTTGTTGCATGTCAACCCAACTCAATCCAACTCCCGTGTTGACCGAGAGTGATGAATTGAGTATCTCCTAGAGCCAAAAGATAATTATGTCTCTGGGCCAGGTTTTAGAATGCCTTTTCCTCTGGAGCAATGAGGCCTGACAGGTGGGATGTTTCCTCAAATGGTTAATGCCATTGAATGAATGGCCCCATGTGTCAGGTCACAGAGTCCTCATTCATCCAGCTGACATGTTCCAATGGACACCTTCTCTGTGCTAGGCTTGTGCTGAACACTGAGTCCTCAGGGATGAGGAACAAGTGACTCCCAAACTAAAGGGAGAGACAGACAAATAGATGAGAACAGTGTGGTAATGGCTGTGATGTGACCAAGAGCCCTGATGTGACTGAGATCTTTGCCTGGCCCCTGAGAAATTGTGGGACATGGGTAAATTACCGAACCTCTCTGAGCTTTAGGACTTAATTTATATATTTGGGATTATAATTATGATTATTTCATGGCGTTATTAAGACGATTAAAGAAAATGAGTATAATTTTTGATTATAATTATATATAATTATATATATATAATTATATATAATAATAATAATAACAACAGTAGCTAAGACTTACTATTGTTATTATTACTAGTATTGGTAGTAGAAGTCTTATTAGTGGTGGTTGTAGTGGCAGATATGATTGCATTA
The DNA here is from genome assembly GCF_028018385.1 of Neofelis nebulosa. Taxonomy (NCBI): domain Eukaryota; kingdom Metazoa; phylum Chordata; class Mammalia; order Carnivora; family Felidae; genus Neofelis; species Neofelis nebulosa. Next base: position 73,249,896 of record NC_080794.1, read on the forward strand.
GACAGATGTTGCCCCAAGTTCATAGAACGCCTCTCGGGGAACTAACAATATATATGTTAGGGAACGCAATTAACTGGTGTTTTTGTTGCTGCTCTTGCTGCTGGTGGAGGCAGCCCAAGGGAGTGCTTATTAGGGTGGAGGCATAGCCAAGGATGTCTGGAAAGCCCTCATGCAAAACTGAGAGCTTCAGCTTTTCTGGATGCTGGGCTAGGGCAAGGATACTCAAAAATGAAGCATAAGTTAGGGTGTGTTCTATACCTGCAATGAAGTAAGAACTGCACTTACCCAGTGGGGCTGACAATGTCTGGCTGAGTATGGCAGCTGCTATATTAGGGAAGAAGCAGGAGGTGAACAGGGGAAATTTCTACCAAATAGTATTTCCAAAAAGGAGGGACCTTAAGGGATAGAGTTCACCTGCACAGTGGGGGAGGGATAGTGATGTCTGTTGGCATCATTTTTTTTTTGTTCATTCAACAATCAAGAAACATTTTAGAATTCACACATTTCACCAGTATTAATTGAATATCTATGTGCAAGACACTTATCTTCCCCAAGGTCACATAGTTAATAAAAAGGTCTTGGGATTGAGAGATGTTCAGCTTTGGTCACCAGAGGGTCCTTGGTACAAATTGTTCCTCTGATAAAGTTCATCAGCCCTGGAGAGGGACTGTTTGTTGGAGCTTCTCTACATTTATTCACTAATTCAATTCACTGATTTATTGATTGAGTCATGTGTTTATCCATTCAACAGACCATGTTAGAATGTATTCAATCCAGAAATGCTGAGTACCTACGAATGGCAAGGTGTCTGCTATGTGCGTCCCGGTGCAGTGATTACCCCACATGAGAGTAGGGGAACATTGGGGTATTTCAAGTACAAGGTGCCTCATTCAACATGGCGCAGCTGGTAAGTGATAGTGCTGGGATTTGCACATCACTTGGATATAGCCTGGTGTTTTGTATTTAGCTGGTGGTCACTTGAGATAATTCAGGTCAAGAATATTATTACTTCTCTACTCCATCTAAGTGTCTAGACTTGGGTTCTCCTCCTGCTAATGTAGGAATAGTGAGTGCTCTGGTGCATTGTTGTCAATGCAGTGGCCACCGTTCCAGCCCTCCTTGGATGCACAAGCCACTCCTTACATAGAGGGATGGGGCCTTTCTCCTCCCTTTGTATTGGGACTGGCCTTGTGACTTGCTTTGACCAAGAGCATGCGATGGACTTCTGCAGTGCCCGTTTCCAGCCTGGTCCATAAGAGACCTGGCAGCTTCTGCTTTTGTTTCCTTGAAAGCCATACAAAGGAGTCTGAGTAGTCAGGAGGGTGAAACTATGAAGAAAGAGGGAGAGTCAAGTGGCCCCATGCCATTCCAGCCTTTTCCAGATTAGATGCCAGATGGGTGGGTGAAGCCACCTTTGATTCTCTGGCACAAAAGAGCCACCCAGCTGACACTATGCAGAGGAAAGACAAACCATCCATGCTGAGCCTTGCCCAAGTTGCAAAATCATGAGCAAATAAATGACTATTGTGTTAAGTCACTAACTTTTGGGGTGGTTTGTTACACAGTAATAGATTAATGAAGGCAATTATACTATGTATTACTGTATTTACTTCTCATGACAACCTTTGTAGGATCCAGCCCCCCTGGGTAAGTATGGTAAATTTACCCTTTTTTATATAACCTGGCCCAACATCTCGAAAGCTAAGAGCTTTACAGGTGAGGAAAAAAATTCAGGGAGGCTGGGTGACTTACCTAAGGTCACATATCTATCAGGGGTGGAGGTGGGTTTCAAACCCAGGCAGTCTGGTTCCAGTGTCCATGCTTGAACTAACCACTATGCTCTACTACTCAGATTCTCCTATATCCTTTGGATGTGACTGCTTTTTCTGCCCTGACAGAGATTCCTAGAGCTTATAGTATCATGGTCCTGGGTTTGATTGGGTGTGGCCAGAACCAAGTCTATACTTTGCTCACCCTGGCCAGCCATCCCATAGGTGTTGTGTTTCAGGGCAGAGGAGGAACAGGTAGGAGTGAGTGTGTCTCATGTGAACAAACCCCACCACTGGGCAGACCATTCAGAAACCGTGACTGGCAGGGTGTGGCCTTCTTACACCCGAAGCGCTGTGTGCTTCAGACCCTTTTCCAGGTGTGAGAGAAGCTGTATCTCATCCCCATACATGGAGGTCTCCTGAGACCCTACTTGACACTTCAGGGGAGTTGCAAGGTCACCAGGGCTTGTTTTTAATGCATTTGGATGTTGGGAGCTCAGAGCCCATACTGGCTATAGCCTGGTGTGGACCATGCATGAGGTATTGCCTTATATCCTCTGGTTCCTGCAAGGTGAGCTGGGAATCAGCAGTAGCATTTTGCTAATGAGGAAATGAACAAGCAAATGTTAAACATCCCCACATGCTCAACATCTACTGTCCCCCAGCTGCTGCTCAAGAGAAGCCCCATGAAAGCCACCATCTGATGGGGGCTGTCAATGAGAAGGCGGTGGACGTCCTCCAGGGTTCTCAGTGTGCTTGTGTTTGTTCATTAATTCAGTCCTTCACCCCACAGATCAAGTGCCCATCTGTGCTGGGGACATGGTGGTGAATGAAGTAGAAAGACAAGGTTTCTATTCCTAAGGAGTTTACATTCTACTGGCAGAACATGCCTTCCCCAAATGAAGGGATGGAAGAAAGACACCCCCTTCACTGTTTACTGTGACCCTCAAAATAGGCAAGGCATCAGACTCCAGCTTTTACAGGAATCCACTGTTGACCTTTAATGAGCTATTTATTCAGTCGCCTGTCAGTGAAAGGGCTGCTTCCTTCACTTTGCATGTACACATATAAATACATGCCCTGGGCTGAAAACAGGTCTTCTTGCTGTCCCAGATCTGGGATAAAGAGGCTCGGTGAAAAAGCAACCATGTTTTTCTCCAGCAGGTGGAGTTCCAGAAAGTTAAAGGGAGAGTTCTGCGTACAGGGAGCCTGTGGATATGAGCCAAAACAGCTGAGCTCAGTAGAGAGAAGCTAATTCATTGCTTTTGTTCATTTGTTCATTTCATATCTATTTGGTGCTCAGAACTGCCCAAGAGTGTGTTGGTGATACCAGAGTAGTAATAATAATAAAGTTCAATTGTTCAAGGCCTCAGAACGTTCAGGATCCAGTTAAGTGGGACATGGCCATTGAATGAAGCATCGAATGATGACACAAAGCGGTGGCAAAGCAGAACCCTGACAATCTGCACAGTGAGAGCCACAGCAGGTCCCAGCAGGGCCTGACGTCTGTGCAAGGTGGCATTTGGGGATTTTCGAGTTGGTGTGAACTTGCTAGCATTCAAAGGATGGGTTGTTCTCAAGGTGGGAGGGGCAAGTAGGAAAAGGTCATTTGAGTGAGTGGTAGTGTGATTTCGTGACAAGGAAGGAGAGCGAGAGCAGTGGAAGCTGGAGGAAGTGGAGGTCCGTGGGAAGTCACATACCTTCCTGGAGTGTGGAGAGGAGGAGGTCAGTTGGCATAATCCTCTCACTAGACACTGGAGCAGGGTGAGGTTCCCAGGGGTTGCCCCAGGTGGGGGGACCTGGACCAGGACTGGAGCCTCAGCATCCTCAGTGATAGGGTACTGGCTCAGGAGTTGGCGAACAGTTGGAGCCAACCTGGAGTGGGAAGGCCTTGGAGAGCAGGCTGAGGCTTTCTGTATCCTGGAAGCAACAGGAATCCACTGAGGGTTTCGGATCAGGGAGCCATGTTATAATATTGATATTTTATTCAAAATAATGGGCAAGGCGGTGTTGAAAATTCCCCATTAGACATTTTCTGTGTCCAGCCTACTCATGGTTACACTGTCACCTGGGGCTTCCTTTTTTTCCCTCCTTCCTTATTGCCAAGCAGCATCAACTATCTCTCCTTCTCCCCCCTTCTCCAGGATTTCTCCCAGAAAGTCAAGTTTCCCACTCCTTTCTTACACAGAGTAGTTTCTTCATCACCTCCTGTCTTGGGCTTGCTCTGGGAGTCTTACCTTGACCTGAAGCAGTTTCACAAGCAATGTCTTCAGAGTAAATGCAGTGTTGACTCCAAAGGATTTTTTGGTGAATGGAATTTTCTCCGTCTTTCTTTGTATATCATATGCAGTAGCAAACATTATGCCTGAATTGTTTTATTATTTGTAAAATCTTTAATTGGAAAAAGACTCCTGCCCCAGGACTGGTTTTCCTTCATTATTTACCCAAGGGAAGACCCCAGTCTATAATTTTGCCCATGGCTTTTACACTTATAAATCTGTGCCCACAGAAATCAGAAATGACTTGATGGGGAATGGGAAATTGTCATGGATATAAATGCAGATCCTTATTGTGGGACTCCACAATGCTTATTAAATGGTGGGTTGGATGTTGGTTAGGTTTGGGGTGCAAATTGTTGGATGGCATAAAAATATGGGATAGCATGTGGAGGAGGGGGCTGAGTGTGCCAGGTGTATATATGTGTTTGTGTGTGTGTGTACAATTTTTTGAATCGCTGTGTGTATGCGGCACAAATCTTCCAGGATTTTCAGTCAGCAAGTGACTGCAAAAGCAAAGAGGAGCTTGAATCTTGCTTAGCAATCAGAAGACAAAAATCCTTACGGAGAAGTCTTGGCCTTGTCGCCTCTCTGTCTATATTGGAAAGAACATTGATTCTGGCAAAATTCTGCTCAATCTGCAGAAGTGCTAGTTCAATAACCTACCTCCAAGATTCCTGCCAAAGCCAAGAAGTTGAGTTTCACTGCTATTTAGTGGAGTTTCAAGATAGTATTTAAAAAAAAAAAAAAGATTTGTCTGTATTGGTGGATGAGGAAGGCTTGCTTATTTTTCCTCTGCATTTATTTATTTTATTTTTTGCACATAGACACTGATTATAAAAGATAGCTCCAAGGTTGATAAAAACCAGCTTTCCTCAGCCTTCCTTGGCCCGCTCAGAGAGTTGCCCTTATTTCCAATTATCCAACTCACTGGCTGCTAAAGTATTGCTCTTTCAGTGCTACAGACAAGAGGAATTAGTTACGGAGGCAAATTGCTTCGTTGTGTTTCTCTCCTCACCCATAATTCATGTGGAGGGACGTCCAGCATTGCGCTCAGATCCTTATTCAAAATGCAAGTGTGCTAGAAAGCTCTCTCCCAGCCCTGGTCCCGCTGGGTGAACTGCCCATCTATCACCCAAACTAGCGGCAGCAAAAACACTATTTCCATCATCCCTCTTTGGGCCAGGTGCCCTCACGTTTTGATGAACCACCACAGCATCTAATTATCTAATGTTCCAAATTACATAGTGCCCCAAATGCATTTAGAGCCGGGAGCGCCTTGTATGATGCAATGCTCCATGGGATCGGAATATTTAAAACCGACAGTGAATATTTGCAAGAGAAGCGTTTTCGCTGTCACTCAGATCTGGGTGATCTGCAACGTGTCAATTCTGTCGAATCTCTGTTTTCTCATCTGCCAAAGGGGGATGATATTTACCCTATGGGTGATACAAAGGTTGGCTGAAATAACAAAAAAATCCCATCAGTTGGTGTCTGGTACCTAAAAGGCCCTCAACTGCTTTCCTTTCTTGATTTAGGTAGATTTTGCTCAATTCATGCCTGCTTATTGAGTGTCTACTATATGCCAGACACTGAGTGGGATCCTGGGAATACAGCAACAGGGAAGATGTGGCCCCTGCTCTCTGGAGACTTGCAGCACTGATAAAACAAACAAACAAACAAACAAACAGTAGTGTATGCAGTAAAATTGTAGCCAAACTTCCACCTCTCCTGAGCAGTTTAGCCCTGTATGGAACCTGATTACTGGAGAAGCAAGGTGCTGTTTCAGAGCCAATTTAGCTTCCTCTCTAGTCAGTGCCTTCTGGTCTTGATTTTGTCATTGTCTTTGCCGTGGGAACCAGAACAAGCAGTTTGCCCATATACGGCCTCTAGAGTCTTGGGGGCAGTTGGCTCAGAATTTTTTAAGGTATGAAAGACAATGGTCACAAGTGTCCAGTCACCCCAGAAACTTAATTGTTAATCTAAACTGATGATTTTTTTAAAAAAGAGTTTTAGATCTAGAATTTTCTGCAAATGTTGAACTTTTGGAATCTGCGAATACTTGGTGTCATACCTTATCTTGCCTAATGCTATGTCAGGCTCTAGGTTATGCTGGTGCAAGACTTTTGATCTGGAGGATGCAAGAGAAGACAGGTCTAGGAGGGAACTTCTAGCTCTAGGAATCCAACATCCCAGACATTTCAAAAACTTCCCTTTGCCCTTTTCATGTTGGATGCCCTGCTGGAGGGTGGAGTGTGTGAATGGGGATGGCAGGTTGTCTGGGACAGGTGTGGGCATGTGTGTGTGACTCAGTAGGAGGGAGAGTGGTCTGATTGGAAGTGGGAAGGGTGTTGGGTTCCAGGGATCTTGTCCCCACCCTGTGCCTGCAGAGCAAACTTAATCTTTTTTACTTGGACTTCAAGTTTATTTGGGGGCAGGGCATGCTGCTGATGAAGATTATTCCTACACCAAATATTGAGTGAAGGTCTACGATGTGCCAGGAATTATTCTAGGTACCAGTGTGCAGTGGTGAATGAAAAGAGGTCCCAGATACAATGGAGATATCTTATGGGGGTGCTGAAGTCTCCCTACAATTCCTTTATCCTCTGGTTTGTTTTTACTCTCTAGATTCTTCCTTCCCATTAAAAACCATAACCATATTACCTGGGATTCCCCAAAGGGCGGATCAAAGTAACCAAAGCAGATACAGTGAATTCATGTTTTCGTAAATGAATTGAGATATTACAAAGGAAAGAAGGAAATGATCAATTTGTAAAGGATTTGACTGTTTAGCCACGTTAAGAGAGAAGAAAGAGATAAGCCCACGCAGGGGAACAGATGAGCAATGGCTTATAATACTGCATTATTACAGATATTCCTTAAAAATAAACAAGCACAAACATAATTTAGGCAAAGTTATCCTCAGCATTATACTGGCTTGATGTTGTTGCTTTTTAAACAGGCTATTAGGAATAGCTAAGAAAGGAGACCAGGAATGATGTTAATATCTAAGCTGCTAAGATGAAGCTTCTCTACTGTCAATGGTACTGATTTCTAGTGCCTTTTGACCTTGAATTTGGCACTAATTTGTGGTGGGAACTTGAACCTGTCCCCTGGATGGCCCCTGGAGTCTGGGGGGCAGAAACCCCAGAGCTGGAGATGGTTTGAAAGATGGAGCAGATGACCATGCAGGATCTTAACAGTAGACATGAGCTTTCCATAACTGAAATATACAAGCATTTGTGTCCGTTGTGGGGAGTTTCTCTTTCAGAAGTGAGTATAGCCTCAAATAGCTGGAGCCCTGGATTTCCTAAAATGAGCATTTGGTTTGGAATGGTCTCTAGGGTGTGTGTGCCCAGGGAGCCAGGAGGGTCCCCTTCTCCTCTTCCTCCTCTCTCCTTCTGTCTTCTTCCCCTTCCCTCTTTTCCTCCTTCTTGCCCCAACCACATCTTCTCCTTCCCCTCTCCTACTCTTAGAAACAAAACTTAAAGCTTTCTCCTGGCTGCTGACATGTGTTCACATGTCTCCCAGAGGTCCCCACGCGGATCCAGTCTCTGCTGCCCAGACTGGAAACCTGCTCACAAACACACCCTTCATTAGCTTTATTCACTTCCCTCACTCATTTCTCCTCTCCTCTTATGGGGCTTCCTGGAATTTCTTTCCAAATAAACTCCTTGTTCCCAAATCCTGGCTTTGGGCTCTGCTCTTGGGGGAACCTAACTTAAACCTACAGATCCTTGACTTACAAAGGGCAATGCACTGTACCCGCTCCTCTGTACCCTCCTTTTCCTCATTGACAAGATATCATGATGGTTGTTCAGTGTTGATATGTCTGTTTATCTAGAGTTTCAATGTAGGGTACCCACATGCTCAGTCTCTGCAGAAATTTACATTTCATTTTCTAAACCAGTCTTAAAAGGAATAGAACTTCCTTGTTGTTTCTTGAATTACGAATACTTGTGGCACTGAGCTGGAGCATGAAAAATACAGGCTCTGGGTGAGCCAGAGTTCAGCTGTCTCTTCCACCTGTGTGACCTCAGACAAGTTACTTAAGCTTTCTTAGCATCACTTTTTCTTCTCTGTAGAAAGCCTACCCACCTCAGAGCACATGAGACGCAAATAAGACAATGGCTGCAAACACCATGATAATTGTTTAGTAATGGTGGTCCCCGTCCCGACCTCCACCCCAGCCCTCATGGGGTTCCCAGCATGTTGTAGCTTCTGTCACCTTGCTCTCTAGCTGGTGGATCTATCTGGGCTGTTGTAGGACACAAAAGAGGGAGGGCGTCAGGGACTAAGTTCAATGGGAAGCATCGGGCAAGATATCCCAGAGAAGATGACATATGAGCTGGGTCTTAAAGAGTGATTAGGATTTCACTGAGACAAGGAAGAATGAAAACAGACACTGTGGGCATTGTCCTGGGTGATTATAGCTCACCTGGCCGGAGGTGAAAGGAGCTCACCTCTGGGATCGGCTGCAGGAGGTTGGGCATTAACTGCTTGAGCTCTAATCCCCCATGTCCACAAATGGCTCAAAACCAACACTGGCTTTGGTACTTCAGACAGGACAGAGTCCTTGGTCCTAGGATGGATCTTGAGGGAGTTGGACAGGGACAGTCCCTTGTTCCTTTAATCCCTAAGTTCTGCAGAGAACATGGGACCTACTATTTTAGTCCCTAGTCTTTAGGGCAGATTGCAGGGGACACACTTATTTTATTTACAGTGTTTAAAAAATATAGTAGAGATGATCATTAAGAATTGGGAGAAGTCACTTGAAAATCTGAATACTTAACATCTTCTGCAATTTGGGAAGATCTGGTGAGGCCCAGTCCGTATTCCTGTATGCCAATAGCCCACAGACATGGAGGGAGCTTCCCCCTTCCTAGTCAGGACCTGTACCCTCCTGCTAGCCCCAGGCCCCCACTGCTCCTCAGCACTGAGCCAAGGGCCCCTTACTCTTTGCTACTCTGCTTGCACTATTTATTTTTTTTAATAATAGGGAAATATTTATCTATATCCATGTTTCTATCAAAAGACTAAGTAACTTGATTTCACTTGACTGCAGGGTGGAGTGGTCAGTTTTCTATACATGCAAATGGGCTTGTGGGGAAGTACTGCCATTTTAAAGACCTCTTTGATTCCCTTCCTCTTTAGGAGGACATTCTTAAAAGAAATGACTTATATAGTGAGACTTCATTCATCCTTGTTGCTAATAACTGCCATACTGGCTCTTCTCTGTTCTCTCTCTACACCTTCCCTACCTGCATCTACATCCCTGAGTCAAAAGGCGTAGCCCTGAAGACGGATGGCAACAGTAAGGGCCCCAAAGAATGCCTTCTAGAATGTGCAGTAAAATACTCTTCTGCAAGAACCAGTTGTTTTTTGCTCTCATGGTACCAAACCTGAGACTTTGGCAGCTACTCTTGAAAAATAGATCACTTGTCTGGGTCCACTTAGCCCCCTCTTGAGAAGGCACAGCCCTTGGGGTAGCTTTGTGGCCAGTCACCCCAGACTAGGTGTGGCTAGTCACCCCTAGCCCAAACCTAGGCTGTTTCTAGGCCAAAAGGATAGGTCAGAAAGAAGAAGGCTGGGGGCTAGTGTGTCCCTTGCCCTGCTCTGGCCTCCCCACCTCCCATGCAACCTCTGCATGCATCAGGCAGTCCACGACGTGGCCTCTGTCTTTGGAAAGGCTGGGAAGTGGCTCCTGGAGACAGAGAGGGATTCTCTAGAGGATAGTTGGTCATTTTTCTGGTCTCTTGGAGATTTGCTGGCTTTTTTTTTTTTTTTTTTTACACCTTTAGTGTTTTCCGGGAAAGGAGAAGTTTTACTTGCAACCCTGAGAATAGGTTTGACCTCTTGGTGGAGGCCTCAGCAATACCCAGAAAAGGGAATCAAGTCAGGGTGGAAATCGGCCCTCAGGGGTCAGCTCAAATATGGGCCCAGAAGGCAAAGCTGTCAGAAGAGTCACTTAGGGCCCTTAATGAAAATGAAGTTTTCTGGAGTGTCTGGGTGGCTCAGTCAGTTAAGCATCTGACTTCCGCTCAGGTCATGAGCTCATGGTTTGTGAGTTTGAGCCCCGTGTCTGGCTCTCTGCTCTTGGCGTGGAGCCCACTTCGGATCCTGTCCTCCCTCTTTCTGCCCCTCCCCTGCTTGCACTCTTTCTCTGTCTCTCTCTCAAAAAAAAAATAAGCTTAAAAAAAATGAAGTTTTCTGGGCTTTACCTGCTAACATTTTAGTTTGCACAGTCTGGGGTGGGATCCGGGAATCTGTATTTAACAAGTGCAAGGTGATTCTGTTGCAGACATGCTCCAGATGCCACTGTTGCAGAACCCCAGCTCAGAGGTTCTCCAAAGCCACTTCATAAATTTTTTTCAGCTAGTTAGAAAAGTGCTCAAGGATTTATGAGTATGTCCTCAAAGTATGGACTTCAGCACTGCTTCAACAGACAGGCTTATTATTTTGGATTTAACACAATGGGATTATAAATTATTCATTCCCAGTTGAAAAAAGGAACTCGACTCAACATCTGGGGGCTGAATGCAGCGTACTGTTCGCTTATGCTATTTCTATAAAAATGGAATTCACTTTCCATCGAGGTGCATATGCTGCTGTTTTCCCTTAACTTGAGGTTGCTCTGCCCTGCCGGCTGCCTGCAGAGAGGTTGTTAAGTGGGGCTCCGCTGGCAGCCAAGATACCCATCTTCTTTTGGCTTTTCTTACCTTCCCTGTACATGGGTTCAGATCACTGGTTCCCAAATGTTGGTAGGCAAATAATCCCCTGGAGAGCTGATTAAAAATGTAGATTTCAGAAATTTGAGTTCATTGGTGTAGGGCGGGGCCTAACAGTATGCATTGTATCGCTGATGGACCACTGCTCTACCCATACTTCTGGGATCCTCTTGGGGACATGGAGTCATTTATCTATTGGGCATTCTAGACTCACTGTCTGGGGCCTAAAAGCTTTTCTGGGGCTGACAAATGTTTGAGATTGGAAAAAATTATGTTGGCTCCATATTAAGAGTAGACAATTGCAAAATCAAAGTTGTCTACCAAACATAACACGCCAGCTGTATTCATTATTAAGTTCAGTATTTATAAGATTTTCACTACATTTGAGAATGATTTGTGGGCTAGATTTTTTTTCTTCTAAATATACATGGCAATCGTTAAAAAGCCATAGTCGATGATAAGTGACTCGTAACTGGATTTCAAAGGCAAAATTGTAAAAATCTTCAAAATATTTTTATGGTAAATGCTTATTTATATTCACATGTATATTTATGTTTATTATAGGATGTAACTGTAATTTACTAGTTTTGATGGCATGTTGGGGTGTGTCCTTTAGAAGTGAAGGTGCTTAGGTCTTATAAAGTGCTTGAAATGTCCCTAAGGGTACATCTAGGACTTTCTTGGTCTTTGGGCAACTGTGTTTATAGTACCCCATTTATTTGTGAAGTAGGGAGTGTTATAATACCCATTTTACAGAGAAGGAAGTCAGTGAGTTCACTGATTTACCAAGGACCAATAGCCAGTAAATAACAGCATCAGAATTTAACCCCAAGTGTGTTAGGGCTCAAAATTTAGTATATCTTGTACTTCAGGGTCAGGGGCCATGCTACCAAAGATCCTACATACTGCTAATTTGGGAGATCCAGATTGTTGAATCAGCTAGGAATCAGTCATAGTAGAGAGGCAATTTAGAGACTTTTGACCAGAGTAGAAAGGAATTTCATATTTTGGGTCAGGCAACAACCTACTGACAATAATCTTCATGCGTTGGAGAAGTCAGTGAGCAGAGAGCTGGCTTTGGACTCATGATAGTACAGCTAGTTTGCTGAAGGTAAGGAGGGTGGGGAGTGGGGCTATGGCTTGATATATCTATAGATCTGCTCCTTGAGCACATTAAAATCCTGGCAATCTTGAAGTGTGATAGCGATAAAGCTGGAGAAAGATAGCACATGGGTCTTCTCACAAAAACAGCCTGGCTGGTTAGAGATCAAGCCGTCAAAAACCGGAAGAGACCCGGCAGACCGTGTCTGGAGAGCTTTGTGCTTCTGCTCAGACTGCAGAGCCCCTTCCTGAGGGCCTGGGCTCCTAGTGTTTACCCCCAGTGGTCTCCTTGCTGCTGCTGCTTGTGTTGGTGCTAGCGCCATTCACTCTGGACTTTAAATACTTTTGAAAAAGGTGTTGAGGGAAGAGAGCTATTGATCAGGTTATTTTTCCTCCATCTCTGAACAATAAGAACTACATGTTCATTGCAAAAAATAAGAAAAATATGAGTGAGGCAAAAGGGAGATAAAAAGCTCTGAAATTCCCCCATCCAGAATATCTGCCATTAATATCTTTGTGCATATCATTCTGGGATTCTTTTTCTGTATAAAGACATGCTTCCTGGTACTAAAATGGGACCACTTCTATTTCATAACCTGCTTTTTTACCACATGAAATATTGAGTGTTATGCCATATAAACAGGCACACATCTATGGTTACAGATAGTTTGATGCAAAGCCTTTATTACATGGCTGGACCACAATTTTACCAACACCTTGTTATTGGTAGGTTCATCTGTTTCTTTTTTTTTTTAAGGTTATTTATTTATTTTGAGAGAGAGAGTGAGTGAATGAATGCACGAGCAGGGGAGGGGGGCAGAGAGAGGGAGGAAGAGAGACAATCCTGAGCAGGCTCTGCACTGTCGGCAGGGAGCCGGATGAGGGACTCGATCCCACAAACCATGAGATCATGACCTGAGCCGAAGTCAAGATTTGGACACTTAACCGAATGAGCCACCCAGGCACCCTGGGAAGCTCACCTGTTTCTAAAATTTTAAATTTATAAACGGTGCTGCAGTGAACATCACTTTGCACGTGCCTCCTATCTTTCTTGAGGTGGAAGAATTGCTCAATACCTTTTCATAGCTAAGGCCCTAAACAGAAATATAGAGAATATTGATAAGAAAGTAGACACTTTGGCACCGAATGTTCAACGAAGAATTTTTCCTTGGCAGCAAGCTCTGTCACTGAGCATTCTATGTTAAAGGCTGTGAAGGGTCTGAAATTTCACTATTTTTGCAAGATAACAAGTAAGCCTGCTATAGTTTCATGGAGGCTGGCAGAAGATAGGAGACTCCTGGATCAGAAACAAAGAATAGTTTATTACTCACAGCAAAGACAGTAGTCTAAGTATTAGCATTTATGCCAGTTTTCTGAATCCCAGTTCCAACCATGCCATATGAAGAGGGTCAGATTCATAAGATGTTTAGAAATGTGAGAGACCCACAGACCCAGGGTGAATTATCTCCCAATATTCTGTCTGCTAATAGGAAAATTGCTAGCATTTTGGTTCAAAGTGTGAAATTAGCCATTATAGGTATATGTTATGGACTGAATGTTTGGGGCCCTCCAAAATTCATAGTTGAAACCCTAACCCCTAATGTGATGGTATTAGAAGGTGTGGCCTTTGAGAGGTGATTAGGTCATGAGGATGAAGCTCTCATGAATGAGATTAGTGGCCTTATAATAGAGACCTCAGAGGGTTCTCCTGCACCGTGAGAACACAGTCATCTATGAACCAGGAAGTAGGCCCTCACTAGATCAAGTCTGCCAGAGCCTTGATCATGGACTTCCCAGCCGACAGAACTATAAGAAATAAGTGTTTTAAGCCACCTAGTCTATGGAATTTTTATTACAGAAGCCCGAATGGAGATTATACATGTGTATGGTTCTGAGATACAGGATAATGGGAGCTGACAATTAGAGGTACTAAATAGGTAACTTTATCCGAAGCAGATACCTAAAATCCTCCCCCCAGCTCATCCAAGCCAGTCCCCTGCTTTCACCTAGAGTATCTTTTCTATTATTCTCTTGCTGGTGCCAGTTTATGAGATGCCATGCCAGGTCATGCTTCTGGAATAATAATAGAATATCAGATCTATGGTATCAGTGCTGAGATCATTCTTAAGCTTGGCCCAGCAATGAAGTATCTGGAATTCATGGTGCTTTTTGGGACATCATGCAACATATTATTTGTAATATACCGAGTCTAATAAATCAGATATCGCAAAGTAGTAAAATATACACCCATGGCTTAAGAGAAATTTATGGAATAAAGCTTTTAAATTGAGAAAATAGCATACATTAACTAAATCTTATGTGACCAGGAAATCATTGTTTGATTTTAGTAGTGGAATGCCACTATATACTCAAGGAATATTGATTGTTCATAGGCCCTTAGTTTGAGAAATTTGATTCCTGGGATCACCTAAGGTGAATCACTTCTTTCCAGGCTCTAGTGTCCTCACGTATATCAGGATGCAGCCAGGATTAGGACCCAGGTTCTGAAACTCGAGGTGATGTATTATTAGTACATCACCACCCTGCCTGACCTGAGAAGATGCCCCTACCTCTCTTCATCCCTCTTCCTGATAGGAAGTTTCTTTCAAGGTCTCAATCTTAGCAAATATTTTCCTGCTTGTTCCTCTAGTAGTATAGGGTGAATCTTCCTTACATAGAACCACAAGATTAAACAAAAACCAACCAAACAAAAAAACCAAGACAGACTTTTTTGTGTGTGATTTTTTTTTCTCTTTAAAGATGTAGACTCACAGCATATGAATATTTGCACGACTTTCCTCCCCCAGTGCCCCCTACTCCCTTTCTCCATAATCTTCCCTTCCTTCTCTCTTTTGATGGCACGTCTTTTGACAAGAAGTAGTCTTAATTTTTTTTTTTGAAAACCCATCTTTCTTTTGTGGTTTTATTCCCTTTTAAGGTTTCTTTATGACTTCTGTCTCTGTGAGATGAAGATTTATTTCAACCCTTTCGATTCCTTGGATTTGGTCCCATATTTGTTCTTCAGATGGCCAATAATGAACTTTTTACTTATAAACTAAGTAGCCTCTTCATGCCAACACTTTCATCTTTCTTTAAAGTTTATTTATTTATTTTGAGAGAGTCAGGGACAGTGTAAGTGGGGGAGGGCCAGAGAGAGAGGGAGAGAGAATCCCAAACAGGCTCTGCACCCTGACATGGGGCTCAAACTCACAAGCTGTGAGATCATGACCTGAGCTGAAACCAAGAGCTGGATGATTAACCAACTGAACCACCCAGGCGCCCCTCCAATTTTTTCATCTTTATTGCTGACTATACATTTGGCAATAAATGCTGTTGGAAGTTGTATTTATTTTAGTTTAGTTTAATTTTTTAATGTTTACTTTTGAGAGAGAGAGAAAGAGAGAGAAAGAGATAGAGAGACTGAGTGCGAGGGGGGGAAGGCAGAGAAAGAGGGAGACACAGAATTCGAAGCAGTCTTCAGGCTTTGAGCTGTCAGCACAGAGCCCGATTCAGGGCTCGAACCCATGAACCATGAGATCCTGACCTGAGGCAAACTCGGCTGCTTACCCAACGGAGCCACTCAGGCACCCGGGAAATTTTAAAATATGGCCCCAAGTTCTTTGACACTTCTGTCATTGAGAGATGGGGTCCGTGTCCATTTCTCCCCAGTCTGGGCACACTGTGCCTGCTCTGACAGTAATGTATACTGGAAGTGCAGCTATGTGGTTTCCAAGACTATGTCATGAAAAGCTTTAGGCTGTGGGGAATACTTGTTTTTGGAGTCATGGGGTGCTACGGAAAGAGTACAGTCCTGAGGTTGTCATGCTAGAGAGGCCACAACCAGCTTTTCTAGAACAATCCCAGCCTAACCTGCCTTCCTCCCACTATTCCAGCCCAAGCTCCAGTCATAGAAGTGAAGAAGCTCTTTTAGAATGAATCCTCCAAATCCAGCTATTCTAACCTCCAGCTGTTGAGTCTTACCTTGTCTTATGAGTCATCTCAGCTAAGGCTCAGACACTGTGGACTAGAGAAGGGCCAACCCTTATGGTGCCATTTCCAAACTTCTGATCCAGAACATTCTGAGCATAAAAAAAGTAGTGTTGTATTATACCACTAATTTGGATTAGTTTGTTACACAAAAATAGATAATTATAATGTTCTAATCTAATTATAATGTTCCTCTAGTAGTATAGAATGAAATCTTAGTTTAGTTTAATAGAACCGCAAAATAAAACAAAAACCAACAAACAAAAAGCCAGAACAGACTTTTTGTGTGTGATTTTTTTTTTTCTCCTTAAAGACGTAGACTCATAGCCTATCAATACTTGCATGACTTTCCTCCCCCTGGAAGTGAGGTGCCACTGTAACAAAAACTTAAAAACAAGTAACATTGGTTTGGAATTCCACGGTAGGTGGAAGCTGGAAGAGCCTTGCAGGAATGGTTAACAGAAGCTTGACAGACCTTGAGGAGGCTGTTGCAAGAGCTGGAAGGGAAATGAGGACAATGTTTGGAAGCTAGAGGAAAGGGGAGGCTTGTTTTGTAATGGTTGAAAGTTGGTCATCACTGAGACCTGGGGTAATGTAGAGATCAAGAATATACTTGACATACACCTAGGGAGAATTCCAGGCAGAGTGTTGGAATCACCACTTGGCTTTCTTGTTACAGCTCTGATCAAATATGTGTGGAGACAGATGAATCGAAGAATAACCATTCAGATTTTGAATGGAATTTGGAGCAAGCATAAAAGCTCCTGGACAGTCTTTCCACCCAGGAGAATGTTCTCAAACTAACAAAGAACCCCAGGGGAAAAATTAAATCCAGGGCGCAGTCAGGAAAATGTGGTCTTGGGGTAAAGATGAAGCTGAGAATCTCAACCCCCCCAACCCACACACATTTTTTTTCCTGGAAATACTTCAGAATGGTTTAAAATGATGCCTCATAGACATTTTGAAATAGACAAAAATCTCCTAAGGATATTAATGATACACTTCACAGGCCCTAAGAATCTTAGTGGTTCTGTCTCACAGTGGCCTCATAGGGAGCCCAGGAAATAGGAAGGTTTATCTGGAACAGATATTTAGATACAGCTTCTGTCTAATGAAGTAGATTTTAAATTGATCATAAGAGACTCACCAAGTTTTTAAAGGATCTGATTGAAAGGGAAAGAGAAAACACAAAATGAAAAGAGTCCTTTGGACCACTTCCCCTCCCCCTCCCCCAAAGTTTATGGCAGGAGGCAGGTGAGAAACTACTCAGCTACAGAGAAGGGTGGCTTTAATGGATGAGAAAGATGGCTCAGAGGGAGCCATGAGCTTGGGAAGATCACTCCCCAAGAGGAGAATTGAGCCTTAGAAAGGGAACTGGCAATACATGCTCAGATGGATTGTAGAATTGCCAAAAACCAGTGACTGTTGTGTGCCTCTAGTTGTCTCCCTCTTTGAACAAG
Source organism: Neofelis nebulosa (assembly GCF_028018385.1). Lineage (NCBI taxonomy): Eukaryota > Metazoa > Chordata > Mammalia > Carnivora > Felidae > Neofelis > Neofelis nebulosa. The sequence continues at coordinate 73,267,217 of NC_080794.1, forward strand.
AGTGTCTATATTCGTTATCTCATGCCTGTTCCACCATTATGGTGTGTTGGGGGGCAAGAGTGCAGATAAACAATTGATAGAATTTCAGATCAAGAGAAACTGTAGCCAAGGCACTGAACTTGAAGAACCTCATTTGCATGTGGCCCTGATTTAGAAGATGATACTCTGAACCTTGAACCTGAGCCTGATGCTGTGATACGATGAAACTCTTAGGGGCCTTGGAAGGGTGCAAGTATGTTCCCAAGAATATATGTGATTTGTGGTTGGAGTAAGTACTGCATTGATTTTTAAAACATGGCTGCATATTCTTTGTAATTTCTCCCATCAAGAGGTGATATCTTTGTCCCCTCCTCTGACTTGCAATGGGCTTGTGACAACTTTGAAAAATAGAGTATAGTGGAAGTGATGGCTTCAGAGACCAGATCATAAACATCCATGCAATTTCCTCCTTGTGCTGCTGGGAACATTTGCTCTTGGGGCCTTCAGCTTCCATGTAAAACTTCCAACTGCCCTGGGATATCTGGCCATGCTGGGAAGGCTCCATGTAGGTGCTCTTGGTCCTTCTACCATCCCAGCCTAGGTTCCAGACATGTGATTGAAAAAGCCAACATGGAGGGGATTCCTACTGTTCCGACTGTTCTAGCCTTACCTGTTCCAGACTCCTCTGGCTAGTGGAGTCATCCATGGTGAAAGCCCAAATATCATGGACCTGAGAGGAGTTTGCCCTCTGAGTCCTTTTCAGATTCTGGACTCATCAGATCTGTGAGCATTGTACAGTTGTTATTATTATTGTATGTCAATTGGTGTGGTTTATTATGTAGCAACAGATAACTGGAAAATGCTGTATCATTTAATTTCCTGCTCCTCATTTCCAAAACATGTCAGATGGTATAAGTACCCAAGAGTTTTACCTGGGGAGAAGTCTGGACCAAAGGGATTCCTTGTAGAAGTTATGACATAGCCCTTTGCTTAGCATATGGATGGATTGAAAGACTTGGCCATCTAGAGTTATTTGCCAAGTACCAAAGCAGAGTGGAGTCTCTCTGTTGTGGGGAAAGAACCGGAATGGCCCAATGCTGTCTTCCACTCCAGATTTAGTAGGATGCTGAGGAAGAGGAGTATGGGTCTTTGGGTGAATGGTGGCCTTTGCAGAAAATCCTTTGCTATGTGGGTGAGAGAGAGAGTTTGTGGTAGGAAGCATGGCACTAAGATTTTGTGGAGCATTAAGTGGTGTGGGAAAAGGCTTTGATTCAGAACAGAAAGGAGTTCATGGAGACAGTAACCCAGATCTTCCTTATCAGAAATCTGGAACATTTGTATGACCCTTCACTTTGTATATCCTTAATGTTTTTTCCACTGTGGCTTCAATATCCTTCTTAAGTGTAATGACTTTTAGCACCACTGTTGGCTAAGCTTCTCACATGTGAAACTCTTCTTTTTATGAATTCCTTGATACATGAAATGGGGGCATCTCAGCATATTGGAAGTGGAAACAAACAACCGTTCCTACAAGAGATCTTGGTATGCTAGGCTTTTCCCTACTGGCTAAAGTTCTACTTTGTGAAATCCTTTGCGAAAAATATATTCTTTTTGCCCTTCAGAGCAAGAATTAGCCCTTGAGTTATCTGATGTGATAGTTTGTCTTTGAGCAGATATTTGATTTGACAAAGGCACATAGTGAGATTGGTGCTATTAAATTGATTTGACCAATATTAACTGATAGTTACTCTGTGCCAAGCATTGTGCCAAGCTCTGCCTTAAAGAAGAAAGAAATGGTCTCAACTCTAGTTAAACTATTTTATGCATGATAGGAAAAATGCTATAAGCTTGGTTTGCTCTTTTTAAAAATCTTTTTTATTATTTTTAATTTTTAAATTTTATTTATTTATTTATTTATTTATTTATTTATCAATGTTTATTTACTTTTGAGACAGAGAGAGTGAGAGCATGAGCAGGTAGGGGCAGAGAGAGAGGGAGATGCAGAATCCGAAGCAGGCTTCAGGCTCCAGGTTGTCAGCACAGAGCCTGATGCAGGGCTTGAACCCACGAATCGCGAGATCATGACCTGAGCCGAAGTTGGACGCTTAACTGACTGAGCCACCCAGACGCCCCAGTTTGCTCTTTTGTTTGTAATAATGACCTTTTATTTTTATTACTTAAAACATTTTTTTACTGTTTATTTTTGAGAGAGAGAGAGAGAGAGCATGGGGGAAGAGCAGAGAGAGAGGGAGACACAGAATCTAAAGCAGGCTCCAGCCTCTGAGCTGTCAGCACAGAGTCCGATGTGGGGCCTGAACTCCGGACTGCGAGATCATGACCTGAGACAAAGTAGGAGGCTTAACCAACTGAACCACCCAGGTGCCCAATAATGCCCTTTTAAAGATTTGTGGTAAAGATCAATTGAAATCAAAGGAGAATACATAGAGTAAGATTTAGAAAACACTTCCACATTCCTTAACTCACCAGGAGAGGATGGTGTTTCATTCAGTCATTTACTAATTCAAGAAGCTTTTACTGTGTGCCTGCCTGGTATATAGCATAGAGCAGAAGCTCAATCAACATTTGCTAATGTCAGATGACTGGGGCCATAGTTCCTTCCGTGGGATGAGTTCCCCTGGCCCCTACCCCAGCATGGAGGAAAGGCGAGTACAGGTGTTGAGTTGAAGATGTCCATTTAGGGAGGTTCTACTATTCTTAAGCCAGTGGGCGGGCCTCTGGGGATGAGAGTAACCAATGGTCCTCCCTGCTGTACCAGCCTTGTGGGTCCTCTGGTTGTCATTCTCTGGGGCCAGGACTGTGTAGACTTCCAGGAAAATGGAGATTGGCCAGATTCTCTTACTGAGCTGACCAATGGACCCATTCCCTACCAGCCCCAGATTCACTAGATTTAAGGGTAGTTGGTAGGAAAAGGGAGAAAAGAACAGAAAGTAGAGAAGATGGAGAGAAGGGGGACACACGTTATTAAAGGAAGATGGAATGTGTGATTCAGAGAATCTAGATGTTGGATAATGCCCTCTGCCCCTCAGAGATCTGGATAAACTTACTCTGAACCCCAATGTGGTTGAAACCTTTCCTCTGGATATCTGAGAGCCCCACACCCTTAGGCAGGCTTTGCTATGCTGTGAAATGTCCATGTCCAAAAACCCAGACTGTGCCTGGTGCACAGTTGCCAATGAAAAATTCTGCCACACATAGATTCCTATACCTCCAGTGAAGGTGTTGGCCACATGGTGTGTCAGATTGCACTGAGGAATGTCACACAGTGCTGTGTGCTAATGCCCTGTGGCTTCCTGGCTGTGTGATCACCCTTCTCACTGGTGCTCCTTCCAAAGCCCACACTCTGGCCTCATCAACCTCCTCTCTGCTCACCACCTCTGCACGGAGAAGTCAGGGGCCTAACCTAAATGCATCTCTTGTAGAAAACAGCCCTGCAGCCTGCCTTCCCCTGACTCCTCTTGGAAATCTGGGATATCCAGTGACCTCCATAACTGGGAGGAGCGAGGAGTCAAATCAAGTGAGATTCAGTGTCGGAGCGCAGTTCCATGCAGCAATAGCAACTCCTGTCTTTTCCCTTTAGTCCCTGGAGCCTGGTTTGCCCCCAGGAGATGCAGAGGCACCCCACCTCTGTGGTTTTGTTGAGCACTTCCTCTGGGGCCTGGCTCCAGGCAAAAAAGAAGTCAAGACATCTGACCGAGGAGATGGACACGTGTCTCAAGTGAATTAACAGTGCAGGCTCCAGAGAGCCGCATTTGGACGTGGCCAGACGAATCTCCAGATGGGGTCAGGAGGGCCTCACATTCATCAAGGCTTCAAGCTGAGAGTCCGATGTTGTTGCCACATGTTTCTACATGCGGTCCTTGAGTTCCTCTGACCAGACTGAAAGAGGGCGTTCGTTGTGTGATATTAAAACTGTGTCCCTTTATTGGATGACGGTTTGTGAAATGTAAGCATTTAAGATATGTTATAGTTTTGTAGCTACGGTCCAACATCCCTTTATTTTCAACATTCTGAGAGCTGCAAGCAAAACGAAAAACTAAACAATTATGGCTTAGCCCTCTCTGGTCTCTGAAATACCCGGACAAGTGGCAATCTCTGTGTGTTCAGAAACTTAAGAGGAGCTTAAGAAGTCCTTGGGGCAAGTATTTGTTTTATGTTCTGCTCAGTGGCTGTGTCTGTGGCGGACGCACCAACGAAGACAAACCTGGTGTCTCTGAAGCGAGGTTTGTAAGGATCCTAGAGAAACCACAAAAGCTGAAATGGCAGGCAAGTGGATGCTCCCATATTATTTTTGGCTCTCACCATGGCAGTTGTGTTAGAAATTGCTGGAAGTACACACGGAGTTGGGAGAATGTGGGGAGAAGGGATCAGCTCATGTTGCCAGGATCTGGCTCGGGAACTGAGAAATGATTACCCTTTAATGCTCATTCCACCCAGGCTGTCGTGTTCTTGCTGTCTTGGCCGATGGTCCCCTTGTTGCTGTAATTTCTGCTTTAAATGGCCACTCTGCAACCTTGTTTCTTTGTTCCCTCTCCAAGTTTTGCAAACTGCATGAACCCGCCATTACGTAACCAGTTATATACTTTGCCTTATAACTGCAAACAAAAAAAATGCCTGATGGTAGAAACAGGATAATAAGCGATCTGGCCCTTTCAATGTGACTAGAAGAAGAAGAAATAAAACGCTACAGTTTCCACATTGACAGAGTCACAGCTGTAATGAATACTGTGGAGCAGAGGCAGCCTGTGCTTCCCCATTATTAATGCTCCCCTGGAAAAGAGGGGCTTCCTATCCACAGTGTGTCGCTTTCTGTGATGCCACGAGAGAAAAGTAGCGAAGGAAATCATGCCCCCATTTCCTTAAAGGAGAGAATATCAAGGTTTTTACTAAAATTGTTCTTCCTACCCGGTATGTGTCTACTAGGACTTGAATGAACATATGGCACCCAAGCCCTCCCACAGGAGTTGGCATTGACGATGCTTCTTCCTTTGGAGCCGTGGCTGTGTCTAATTCTTCATGTCCTCAGTGCCTAGCACAGTACCTGGAGCTTGGGAAGCAGTCCCTCCATGTTTGTGCATTGGGTGAATGATTGAATGGAAGGAAGAAATGAATGGATGCCATTTAGCACTGAAGAAAGAATGGCCTCCTAAGAACTATCAGCTCTCTCCTTCCCCCAAAGGAGTCATTTAAGCTGAACAGTCACCAGATGCCCCTTGATCAAGTTTTTGTGCTTGTTGAGCAGATGTCGAGCTGTGACCAATGGTGTCAGTCAGCCTTCATGGGAGATAACAGCAAACAACGAGCGTTTATAGTTCCTTCAAAGTGTACAATCAATTGGCTTCATTAGTCATGGGCATTTGAAGTTTACCCAGAACAATCTCAGAAGTTAATTTGTTTCTGTAGAACATTTGAGAATTGACTATGTGCCAGGCACTTTTCTGAGCATTTTTGTCACAATTGTCTATTTAATCTTTCTCCCCGTCTGATGAGGTATGATTTAATGTTACTCTCAGTTCTACACATGAGGCCGAGGGATTTGTCTCAGATGACAGGTGTTGTAAATGGCTTCACTGAGGCTTGAACCAATACACGTACGGTATCTTGGAACTTCAGGCTGAGCGGGAAAGAGCTATTACATCGTGAAGACCACTAGGGCATTCCCGTGTATCCAAGATGGCAAGTGGTTAAAACAGAGAGAGATTTGTTGCACTGTCTGTGGTCCTGGGAGTCCTGAGGTTCTGGAGGGACTTTATTCAGTAGTAGTACTTAGTAAAGTATCAATCATCCTGAACCTTAGGAGATTAACCACTTGGTTAAAAAATGGAAATGCTGGGGCGCCTGGGTGGCTTGGTTGGTTAAGCGTCCGACTTCGGCTCAGGTCATGATCTCACGGTCCGTGAGTTCAAGCCCCGAGTCGGGCTCTGTGCTGACAGCTCAGAGCCTGGAGCCTGTTTCAGATTCTGTGTCTCCCTCTCTCTCTGCCCCTCCCCCGTTCATGCTCTGTCTCTCTCTGTCTCAAAAATAAATAAATGTTAAAAAAATAAAATAAAATAAAAAATAAAAAAATAAAAAATAAAAAATGGAAATGCTTTAGTGAAGCAGATGACTGCAAGTGCAGGTTTGAGAGGACTTATCAAATAAATCATCCAACTGCAGGAAGAACATAATATATTATTAGGTATGGAAGGGAGCAGGGAGATCAACCAGTTCAGTGGCTCCCAGATGCTTTGATTTCCCAGGCTAGTTAAAAAAGTATTTGGGACTGATTGAGTTGATAACTTTTAGTTTTGTTAGTGAAGGTATTTTTTTTTTTACATGTACTGTCACTGGCATTTCTTTTTTTTTTTAATTTTTTTTCAACGTTTTTTATTTATTTTTGGGACAGAGAGAGACAGAGCATGAACGGGGGAGGGGCAGAGAGAGAGGGAGACACAGAATCGGAAACAGGCTCCAGGCTCCGAGCTGTCAGCACAGAGCCCGACGCGGGGCTTGAACTCACGGACCGCGAGATCGACCTGGCTGAAGTCGGCCGCTTAACCGACTGCGCCACCCAGGCGCCCTGTCACTGGCATTTCTTAAATGGAACGGTATTTTAACATTAAAAAGTTTAGAGTAGATAGAGATTAAGAGCAGAGAATAGTTTCTGTTAGTAAAAGAGGGTTGGCAACTTTCTGTTGGCATTTAAATAACTTTTTTATTAGGTTTATTTATGTATTTTGAGAGAGAGAGAGCCCTTGCATGAGTGGACGAGGGGGAGAGAGTGAAAGAGAGAGAGAGAGAGAGAGAGAGAGAGAGAGAGAGAGAGAATCCCAAGCAGGCTCTGCATTGTGAGTGCAGAGCCCGACGTGGGACTCTGTCCCACAACTGTGAGATCATGACCTGAGTCAAAATCAAGAGCTGGATGCTCAACAGACTGAGCCATCAAGTATCCCTCTATTGGCATTTTAAGAGAAATGCCTTTCTCTTCACCATTTCTTCAATTCTGAGGTGCTCGCAGTTATAAAGCATGCCATCAATTAATTTAAACACAATTGAGGATATATCCCAATTTTAGAGATTTTATTTATTTATTTAAAAAAATTTTTTTTAACGTTTATTTTTATTTTTGAGACAGAGAGAGACAGAGCATGAACGGGGGAGGGTCAGAGAGAGAGGGAGACACAGAATCTGAAACAGGCTCCAGGCTCTGAGCTGTCAGCACAGAGCCCGACGCAGGGCTCAAACTCACGGACCATGAGATCATGACCTGAGCTGAAGTCGGACGCTTAACCGACTGAGCCACCCAGGCGCCCCTTTAGAGATTTTAAAGTAAAATGAGTTTTGTTTTTCCTGCATCTGAAAAGAGACCAATGCTGTATTTCCTTAATTATTTGATATCACGGACACGTATTTGTTTTCTTGATACAGGGGTGTGCTTTGGGGTGGGGGGGAGTCTGTATCCAATGGTGCACTGGGAAAGTAGCTGTCAAATTTGGGTAGTTTGTTGAAATTCTGTTTCACGAAGTTATCTTCACTCAATTTGTAGTGTTCTGGGCAATCTGAACTAAATGTTAGAGAAGTAGCCCACTGTCTCTCTGTCTATCTGTCCTTCCTTTGTAGGTGTGTGGAGAGATGGTGTCTGTGCAGCCCTCTGGGCCTGGAGGAAATGACTGCAGATGTAGGACTGTCCTCACAGGCCCTGCCGGCCTAGCATGACCCTGTCAGAAATTTGCCCGAGAAGTGACTGACCGTGGAATTTATTTCACTTTTTATTTTATCTTCATTGACTAATTAGTGTATTTATATCCAGGATGGGCATTGGGAACCATAAATTGTCTCTAATCTCCTGGTATCAATACAAAAACCAGATTCAGAGAGACTCTGTGGATTAAGTTTACCCAGAAAATGGTTGACAGAATCTAGAATAGAAGCCAGGGTGTTAATCTGTCATCCTGGTTCTATACTTGGAAAATTGCCTTCCAGGCCCACGAGGCAACTTTCTATAAGTGTAGCTAGACACAGCCACACTTTCTACCCAGACAAATCCATAACCAAAAATGTACTCAAATGCCCCTGGGGCCCCAGCAGGTGAAGGACTTAGGTGACCAAATCATATGTGTCCATTGAAGTCACCACCTTCTCCTCAACTCTGGCCTATTGCTGTCGAGTGTAAATGTAGGCTCAGACCTTCTGATTGTGTTAGAGAACTAGAAAGTCTAGATTTTATGTGGTTGATTTTTTGTTTTCCCAAGGAAGATATGAGTCCTGGAAGCTTGACTGCCCTAATACTCCTATAAATGCACCTTGAGAACTTGTTTGGAGGTTCTAGCAGAAAAGTGTAGTTTTGGCCCCAAGAGCGTCCTCTTTTATTGGGGAAGGTCATCCTCTTTGATGGAGCATGCAGCTTCTGGAGGGACACACATGGAACGGTGAGGGAGGAAGCGGGCACCCGTCTACATAGCCAGATCAGCTGAATCAGCCCCGGTGATCAGTGGGGTGACAGAGGTCCCAGCCAGATCACCCTCAGATCCATAAGTCTACATTTAAAAAAAATTTTTTTAACGTTTATTTATTTTTGAGACAGAGAGAGACAGAGCATGAATGGGGGAGGGTCAGAGAGAGAGGGAGACACAGAATCCGAAACAGGCTCCAGGCTCTGAGCATTCAGCACAGAGCCTGATGCGGGGCTTGAACTCATGAACCGTGAGGTCATGACCTGAGCCGAAGTCGGACGCTTAACTGACCGAGCCACCCAGGCGCCCCAATAAGTCTACATTTTAAATGGAATCTCTCACATTTTAAGTTTTGGTAATTCAAAAATTAAAAAAAAAAAAAAAAAGCAACCCCAAAGTAAAACATGGTACAAGCCAAACAAAACATGTCCCTGGGCCACCTTTGGTAACTTGCTTCCAATTTGCAATCTCTTATAAAGAATCATTGACAGTTTTGGTTTTGACCTTTCTGAGGTTTGGCTTGAAGAAGTTTTTGTGCCTTGCATCATGATGACCCATATGATGGAATGTTGTGATGCCATTATTGAAGAACCATCCGTAGTGATGGGAAAACAGTTATGGTATAATTAGTGAACACGGCAGGATACAACATTTTAAAAAAAAATTTTTTATTTTTTGAGGCGGGCGGGGGGGGGCGCAAGGGCGTGAGTGGGGGAGGGGCAGAGAGAGAGGAAGACACAGAATCCGAAGCAGGCTCCAGGCTCTGAGCTGTCTGCACAGAGCATGATGCGGGGCTCCCGAGATCATGCCCTGAGCTGAAGTCGGAAGCTTAACCGACTGAGCCACCCAGGCGCCACATTGAGATGCCATGATCCCCAGCTATACAGAAGTGTGCCTGAAAGACACATGATAAGCAGTGAGCAGATAGTGTATCTGGTTGAAACTATCCCTTCTTCTTCTTCTCCATACTTCTTTAAACTTGCCAAGTTGTCCTTTTAAAGCAAGTAATAAACAAAAATGCTCATTTATAGTTATACCACCCTTGGGACCGTGCCCTAAAGATTATTACAGAAATTAGAAAGAGCTTTATGCACAAAGTTCCTCTGTTCTATTTAAAACAGTGGGATATTGGTAAAGTGTTGAACAATTGGGCAATGTTTGAGTAAAATGTGGTCTATTTATACAATGGAATATTTTTCAATCCTTGTTTTTGAGGACATTACTAACCAATAAGACAAAGTGATGATCATAATATAAAATGGAAAAATAGGGGCACCTGAGTGGCTCTCGGTTAACCATCCAACTTCGGCTCAGGTCATGATCTCACAACTAGTGGGTTCAAGCTCCGCGTCGGGCTCTGTGCTGACAGCTGGGAGCCTGGAGCCTGCTTCGGATTCTGTGTCTCCCTCTCTCTCTGCCCCTCCCCTGCTCACGCTCTGTCTCTCTCTCTCTCTCTCAAAAATAAACATTAAAAAAATTAAAAAATAAAGTGAAAAAATTGAACGTATTATTGCATAAGCACTTGGATTAAACTTAGTCTTAAAAATACCTCATGTGTAGGAAAAAGGCTGAAGAAAATTGCCAAAGTATAAGCTAATAGCTCTTTTGTTGGCTAATAGGTTATGGGCAACTTTTTCCCCCTATTTTTACTTTTGTTTTTTGTCTTTTCCAGATTTTCCATGGTAAGTTTGCAATACCCCTCCTTTCTTAAGGCTGTTATTAACTTACCTTAGATATGTATTAGTATTTATACAAAAGGCCCTCCTTTAAATACAGTTATTTTTTCCCTTAATTCAGTGATATGGTTTATTCCTTAGAAATATACTTCCTATTCTTCTTACCTTTTTTGCTTGGCTAATGGGAAGCTCAGAAATTAAAGCAACCATATTAGCCTTGTTTTTTGATTATTTTTCCCCTCCTCTCTTACAATTTTAAAATACGTGTCTAAGGTTCTTATTTTTCTATTTACTATTTTAGAACTGTTTTATTTGAAACTACCTCAAATTCTCTTGGGTACTAGGTAGAGTGCCTGTTAATAAAGAATAATTTTACAATCTTTTCTGCACAATTTTAGAGCAATAGGGGAGTGTTAAATAACACTCTGGATGTCTCTACACATATACATATACATGTGTATATCTATATATCTATATCTATATCTATATCTATATCTATATCTATATATATATTTGAATATTTATGAATACTTGACAATCAAAAAGTGTTGATTGTTTTTGTTTTTACTACTCTTCTTACTTCTTTTTGATAGTTTGGACCCTTATACATCACAGAAGGTATTAATGAAAGTCCTTAAACTGTTTTCAATATTTAGAGGAAATTTAGGAGAAATAGCCTATGAAATCTGTGGATAAATATGCGAACTAAAAATTTTCTTTGCTTTTGTCTGAAATTATAGCAACTCAGGGTGGTAACCCTTTATCTCACGCTGATTAGATTGTTTAATTTGCAGCTAGACATGTCTTTGATGCAGAAAAAAACCAGAAAATAAATTGTTAATTAATCATTTCAGTATATTTGGAAGTCCAAACTTTCAAAGCCCAGTGTTATTGGAGGAAAAAAATGGAAGGAGCTTATTGTTGTGAAGATATTTGGGCACGTGGGTATTTGCTCTGCCTCTGGTCATCTTGGGGCACCAGGTGATATCACAGAATGGATCCTTCCTCTGTGGCTCCCGCTGAAGGGGCTTTGATTTTCAGTGTAAATTGAAATAATTTTTCTTTTCAATGCAGCAGCAGTTTCGTACCTTAATATAATGGAGTTCCCTATTTCTGTGATTTATTATTCTGCCTTTCTGCTGTTTGCTTAGTCCTCAGAATGGCCACTGGTGATGGATCTATTAATACACTATGCCAATAAATCCCATCCATTAACCTGGAGGCCCTGGGAGGAAAGTATGATAGTGGCCACATGCATTGGCCATTGGCTAAGAGGCTGGATTGGCCACTGGTCTCCCACTTTGGATAGAATAACTGTTATTGGGCTGAATAGCTCCTTCCTCATGCTAGGTATCTCTCTAAGGGGAAGGGGCTGGAAGTGGTTTGTTGAGAGCCCTTCGAGATCAAGTTTGGTTTACGTGCTGCCATAAGAAGCTAATCCAAAATGGTAACAAGACTGTAGATTCTGCCATAATGTTGACACAGATGCTACCAGAGCTTTTCCAAGTCCAAAATTGAAAATCGTTGTTGAGAAGAGACGAAGGAACCTCCTTTCTCATGTTCTTCTTCTTTTTTTTTTTTTTTTTTTTTTAAATTTTTTTTCAACGTTTTTTATTTATTTTTGGGACAGAAAGAGACAGAGCATGAACGGGGGAGGGGCAGAGAGAGAGGGAGACACAGAATCGGAAACAGGCTCCAGGCTCCGAGCCATCAGCCCAGAGCCTGACGCGGGGCTCGAACTCACGAACCGCGAGATCGTGACCTGGCTGAAGTCGGACGCTTAACCGACTGCGCCACCCAGGCGCCCCTTCTCATGTTCTTCTGATGGTGCCATTCACAACCTGGTCTTTCACCAAGATGCTGGTTGCAGGGAGCTCACAGTCGGTTTTTGTTCTCAGAAGTTAAGAGGGAATATTGGCAGTAAGAGTGGTACCAAACTATTGCGTTTTGAGCTGGCAGACGTATAGAAAGAGAGGGCCGCTGCGCCCGTGTACATAATTAATTGAAGATCCACAGATCTCCACTTTCAACGCTTTCTTCCACCCTCTAGGGGAGGAAAGCAAAGGGAAAGGCAGCAAGTATGTGTCCAGCCGGTCTCCTGGGGAGCACGTGACAGAAACCCACCTGAAACGAGATTAGGAGAGAGGCGAAGAGGACTAAGTTGCTCATGTAACCCAAACGGCAAGGAGAACAGACGCAGAGTGGCTGGAACAAACAGAGCTCTCCAGCTCTTCTTTCTGCTTCTCTCCAGAAGTCAGTTCCATTCTTGTCCACAGCACCCTAGTTCCTTCCACAAGGCTGCTGGAACAACGGCCGCTACTGGACCTTGGCCCCACATGTTTCCAGCTTCAGGAATAGGGTAGGTTATTTACAAGTTTAGTGCAATGATTCTTTCCATCTGTATACACAAGGCCTTTTCCCCATATGCTTTTGCTGTCCCTTTCATTAAGAGGTGGCGTATATTTCCCTTTTTCTGAAATTGGGGCTAGCCCTGTGACTTACTTTGACCGAAATGCAGTAGAGGTAAAGTTGTTTGATGTCCAACCTTTGGCATCAAGAGGGCTTAAGCTTCCAGTTTTGAACGGCTACTGCCATGCAAGGAAACCCAGGATGGACTTACATGGAGACAGAGGCCCAGACAGCTGCCAATGCCAAGTTATCATGGACCCTCCAGCCCCACTCAAGCTATCAACTGACATCAGCAACATGAGGGAATGTGTATGAGATCAGCACAAGAACCACCGAGGTAATCCACAGAATAGTGAAAACAATGTCATTGCTATATCAAATCACTAAGTTTTGGTGAGATTTCTTATGCAGTAATAGGTAACGGATACAGACAAAATGCCTATATTTAGACTAAAGAGACGATTATCTTTCAATATGTCAGGTCCTACTGGACCACATGTCAGAGTGAGAGACAAAGAAAAGCAATTTCTCCAAAAGAAGGGTAATGCTAATCCAAACGCAGAGCCCAACGTGGGTTTCAGTCTCACGACTGTGAGATCATGGCCTAAGCTGAAATCAAGAGTTGGACACTTGACTGACTGAGCCACCCAGGCACCCCAAGGGGACAGGATTTTTAATGTAATTCATAAACTGTAAGGCAGTCTCTACTTTTCCGAAGTGAACAGTAATATGACTTTCAGAAATCCTTTTATTAAGAGGCTATATACATTGACAAACTGTAGACAGTTGTCCTAATGTTGGACTTGAAACATGGAGAAAAGTGCGTCTACATTTTGTCAAGAGGATATAGCAGTTGACAAAGGCCCAGCCATTTCCTACCTTAAGGCAAAATAGAGAGGGATATTTATAGGTGCTTGGATAAATATCTAGAGTCATCCAAAATGGTCATAATTCTGGATAAATGTCATATTTTTAACATGACTATTTGGGGGCAAATAAAACTTCTCTATCTTCTGCGGTATAAGTGTATAACAGGTTTTTATGGGGAGGGTAGCTTGTGCCCAATTAGGTTCGCACCTAATTGTTGAGACTATCTCTTGAAATTGTGCTGAACCCAACTGCATTAATCCAAAGTTAATGCACTATCACACGTCCTAGAGCAAGATGAGCCTCTAGCTCACTTTTCACAGAATAGCTCTAATAAACACAATTATCCCAACATCATTGTCTATGGCACTGAATTTCACTAGTGAAAGTGCTGGTTTCAATAACAAATTATATGGTCACCCTGTCTAAAACCCCAGGGTCTATCACCTTTTAAAATGTTTTAAATATTTACTTTTAATGGAACAAATTATTATCATATTCACATTCTCAGCTCTTAGAGGTGGGAAAATGTTTGTCATGACGAAGTGGGATTTGTCCTTTTATGACACAAAAGAAATATGTCAGCCATTGTGTTTCCCTCTTTGCCTTGGCTGCCAGGAAGCTCGGAGCTAATTTGGAGCTCAATTGCAAGATGTTCCATACCCTAGGATTTTTAAAGCAATTATTCCTTTACTTGCCGTTATTACTTAGTTCTTGTTTTAATTTTTATTGTATTTGAGGTTTTTTTCTAAATGGAGGTTTTCAAACCGGTTTTAGAAATAAGTAGAATATATAAATAGAAAAGGTCATGAATGTTTTATTCTTGGCATTGAAAGTCTTATGTAAATTAATATTAATACTCAGGCCTGGATTGACTCAGTATAAGGAATCCCATACAGATATCTAGAACTCCTTCTTACGTGGTCACACATGATGTGTGATGGTTTGCTCTGGAGCTGTGGTGAACTGAAGCACTTGGTCCTAATCCTTTACCCTTTCCTGGATTCATGACTTTTGCCAGGTAACTGTGCTGTGTCCCAAACTGGGTGTAGGCTAATTGTCTTGGCTCAGTCCTGACTCCACTTTGGGCTGTTCCAGTCTCTGTGGGAATTGACAAAACCAGACAGTAAGAGCTGCAAGCATGGGGGTCCAAGCATGAGAACCTTGGCCAGGGTTAGCAGGGAGGGAGGGCTTTCTCCTCCCTCGAAGAACCACAGCAGCCCGTGTGGGAATGTCTACCCCAGCGAGGAATTTTAGAGGCCCTGGACCAGCACAGGACTGCATGGGTCTGGTTTTCAACAGCGACTCCTGGTGGCAAGAAGAAGTTATAACAATGGTGGCTCGTCGCTGTTTAGAAACTCTAGAGAGATCATCTTTGAATTGTGTAAACCCAAAGCGGCTATGATTTGCAGGAGGAAGACACACATACTGCATCTCCTGCTGATAAAACAGGTGGGAGATCAAATTATGAATTGTAAAACCGGGAGATGTGTGACCACATCTGCCTGCTTGGGAAACAATCCATTGTGGTTTTCCCATCACCCTCAATGTGTATGGGATGGGGGGTGGGGAGCGGGGATGAGGAAGAAAGTATGGACCTCAGTGTGTGATGTGGCTTGGGGATGAGGTGGGGTTAATACGGAAGTGCTTTGGGGAGGAGGTGACCCCATATTCTGGGTGAAGACCTGCTAAATTCGCAGGGAGTGTAGTCTAGACCCAGGTAGCATTTTTTTTGTGTGGAGTCTGGGCCTGCTGTGCTGATTTGCACCCTGAGTGGCAGAGACAGGAGCTGCCTAATGAGACATGAGATGAATGTAACGCAAAGGGGGAGCCGGTGACAAGTCAGTCACGTGGGAGGCTTTGAAAGGTGAAGTGAAGCCTTATAAACTTGCAACCCCAATCTCAGGCCAGAAGCATTGTGTTACAGAGCCATTTTACGCAGATGCCTTTTGTGATTTTTTTTAAAAAAACGACACAGAGATATCCCCTAGAGGGCATTTCAGACTCTTGCTTCTTGTTTCACTTGCCAGAAAATAGAGATACAGAGGAAAAATTCCCTGGGAGGAAAATATAATTTGTGGGGGGTGGGGAGGTGTTCCTTGTTTATTTGCTTAAGATTCAGCAAAACCAGGATTGACCCAGCTCTTCCCTGCCCTCCAGCAAATTTGCTTTCCTCCTTTGGCTGCATCAATTTCCCTTTATTTTTATTTTTTTGGAGCTGGAGGAAGCACTAGCCTTCCTTTGTTTTGCTGTCTTATACTTTGCACTGACTTCAATCACTTGCTCGGCAGAACATTTATTTTACCTCAGTTCTTCTCTGAGTTGAGCATCCTTTTTTCCCCTTTTAATAGCATCTCAAAGCCCTTCTGAATTTATCTACTCAGACATAAACTGAATTGAACATGGAAAAAGCCATTCTTCAGTAATCTGTGAAGAATAGCAGACACTTATGCCCAATATCTAGTTTCTTAAAGAAACATTTCTCTGTAGTTTGAACTCAGATATCAATTCCAAGCCACTTGAAAAGCATTCCGGCCATGCAGTCATTAATGAAGAAACAAATTGGCATGCAAATAAAATGCTGGAGCCCTCCCGAAAGCACACGCTGTTCCAAGTTTGCCCTTAGTGCTGGACAAAATAGTAGCAACAAATGTAGCTTTTGTGCAGTGTCAGTTTTGTTAAGCGAGGCAAAGAGACTCGGAGTAGGGGTTAATTTCAATCCCTGCCCTGCTATTTACTAGCGGAGTGACCTAGGGCAAATTCTTTAGCCTTCCTTGTGCCTGATATATAATCCGGAGCTACTAACCGTGGCTCACATTTATGGGGCACTTCACCGAGTGTCAGACTCTGCTTCAAGCTCTTTATATTTATTAACTTAATAATTCTACCGACAATACTTGAGGTGGGTGTTATTGTGTCCACTCCCATTTTATCAAAGGGAAAACCAAGGCACAAAGAAGCTCACTGACTTACCTGATGTCGCAGAGCTGGAAAGTAGTGGGGCCACGATCTGAGGCTAGGGGGTCTGACCCCAGGGCCACCATACTGCTTTGTGATAATTGTAATAATAACACTCCTCACTGGGTTGTTGAGAAGATGAAAGGAGTCTTGAGTTTGTAAAGCGTATACGACGGTGCCTGGCACAGGATATGAGTTCAGTGAATGTTCACGGGTGTTATTAAAGCTAGAGCATTCAAACTCCTAGAAGATCAGCGGTTGCCTAAGTTTGAACTTGAACTTTTGAACTTGAGATTCAGTTCAAATGGTTCAAGTTATGCCAGTGATTTCTATCATTTTGGAAAGAAATTCTGGAACAAGGCCAGAGTTGCCTACTATAATCTCAACACCAAGGTAACTGGTATAAATGAGAATAGTATGATTATCAAGAAATTAGCTAGTGAGTGATGGCCAGTTTCTGGTCCACTTTGTGACTTTGAGAAAATGGACTTGAAGGTACTGTCCCCGACCTTTGACCTGCCCATCCCTCTTTGTTTACCTTGTCTTGATGCCCTCCCTTCTTTATTCTTGGAGTCAACTTCATGTGGATAGAGTTCTGGGAATCACATTTTATTTCATTTTGTCCTCTGGTGCTCTAATTTCAGTGAAGCATTGAGACCCCAAACGAGAGAGAGAAAGAGAATCATCTGTTTTTATTAACATAGTCAAATCATATGTAAATGAATTTGCCAAAGAGCTGTTTAATTAGGACAGGTTTGCTCCCCCCACCTTTAGGTGATTCCCAGATGGAAGAAAACCCCAGAAATGTGTCACTCCTCTAGCAAAGGCCCCAAATGTCAAATTTTAGAAGGTGTTCATTTTGGAATGAAAATGGTAACCTGGATCTGGCCTTCTTCCCCATGGGTGAGATTTGGTGAAAGCGATAGAAGGCTAGATACGAAGGGGTCTCTGGAGTCAATTTTGTGGCCGAAGTTGGCAGAAATGGAAACTGAGGCCTGTGTCTTCTGAGAAGATTCCTGAGTAAAGTTGATCTCTGGCCTTATTAGTCTCAAGGAAATGATCAAAAGTTTAGTAATTTATGACTTGATGCAATTTACCGCCTCCATTTTCTGTGTGTCTCCGTGTGTTTGTGGGTATTTCAGCTATGCGCATTGCATGAATTTGCTATTTACTGAACTTGTACCTAACATGTTATTGCAGAGGCCCTATTAGGACACTGGGACACTAGGGCCTGCCAGCGCTCCTGGCCCTCACTTCCTCTGAGTACTGTTCCTCTCACCTTCCACCCCCCATCATTCTACCATCGAATCGGCATCATCCCCACAGGACTTGTCATCTTCTTAGCTGGCTGCATCTAAGTTTATTGATCCATTGGTGGACATGACCCAAGTTGGGCCAATAAGGTATTTCCTTGTGATTTTTGGTGTTAAGACCAGAAAGATCAACCAAGCAGTGTTTCTCATAGTTCAAATCATATGGTAGAAAGTCTGGATGCTGTTGGCTGCCATGTGTTCCATCACATGCAAGGAGCTGGTCTGGTCTGAGGGACAGAGCAAGTTGACACAGAGAGAAGCAGAATAGACAGGTGTCATGAGGAGTCTGAAGCCAACTTTGGACTGCTGTGGGTCCTGGCTGCATCCCTGTCCTTCCCTCTCTTAGTTCACTCTGTCCTTGGACCCCCTGAGGCCACCAATCCCCTTTTCTGCTAATTAAATTGAATTGATGTCACTTGTAACCAAAATAATCATAATATACTCAGAGAAACAGGACGAGTGTCTTTCCATCCCAGGTACCCCAACTAGGCCTGATCTGGAGGAGAAAGACTGAGAGGATGGGAAAAATCTTCCAGAAGGAATGGTTCTGAATCCTGTAGAAGAGATGTTCATGCAGCTCAGCACGGAAAGTATCCTAACACTTGCTCAAATGGGTGAGTGATAGACCCACAAGTCCCACTGGTACAGAGCAGAGGACCTTCATTCAAAGGCATCTCAGAGGCACTGATGGCTCTGAAGGTGTGGGCGCAGTTCTTTACGACAAATCCCTATTTCTTCTTATAAAGTCCCAAAGGAGACCCTCCAGGTGTTCACGGGAGTTGTCCATACTGGATGCACCGTCACCTGTCATTTTCAGTCACTCTCTGGATGTCTGCATAAGGTCAACTGCATGAGAGTGCATTCATTCCAAAATATTGTGGCTGAATAAGGCTAGCGGGTGTCTGAAAAAGTGCTACAACCTAGCTCTGTACCACGTAAAAACTGATTTTAAGACCGACATACTCATGTGCAGGTCTTCAAGACCTATATAGCTAGGTCTGAGAACTGTGGTATTTATGTTTTTTCCTCTGAAGCAGCTTCACTGCAACTCTCTCGCTGAATTCTCCTCTCTACCCAAGCTGGATATGGACACCTTCTCATTATTTCAGTTCCTGACTTTGGATGCATATGAATCTAGGAAATAAGAGAGGAGCCTCTGATCTTGGTCAGTTCATTGTTGATTTCCTTAATGCCCCAGCTTGCCTGGTTCCTTGAGCATGAAGCTTTCCACTTCCAGGCCAGGCCAAGGGCACAGGAAGCCGTACTAATGCTGACTGCTTAGGCACCTGACAGTAATGTCCTTGGACAGGTCACACAACCATCCCCCTCAGAGGGCTTACCAAGCCCACTGGGGAGCAGCATGAGGGGCCCTGCTGCTCTTGGGACCCCTGTCCTCTGCCCACTTCTTAGTCTGGAAAAAACATGTCTCTTCCCCTTCATGCACCCACCTTCTTCAGTGGATTTTTACAAAAGATAGGAATACCTGACTCCCAGCATCTTACACCCTTTTCCGAAGTTGGGGGGGGCGGGGGGACAAAGACTTCCAGAAAAACTGGAAAAGAACTAAAGGACAGGCTTGAAAAGTAGGGTAGGGGATATCAGGGGGACAAACAGTAATTCATGTCTTAAATAAACTTTTCAACCATACATGTTTGTCACATAAATGAGTGTCTGAGAGATAGCATGTCAACTCTAAATTAAAAGCTACTGAGTGTTAGAATTTACTCTAGTAAGTTGATATGTTACTTGGTGAGTTACTTGTGGATCAGTGTGGTGTTAACAAGGTTTGCTTTTAAGCTTTCTTTTTTTTAATATATGAAATTTATTGTCAGATTGGTTTCCATACAACACCCAGTGCTCATCCCAAAAGGTGCCCTCCTCAATACCCATCCCCCATGCTCCCCTCCCTCCCACCCCCCATCAACCCTCAGTTTGTTCTCAGTTTTTAAGAGTCTCTTATGCTTTGGCTCTCTCCCACTCTAACCTCATTTTTTTTCCTTCCCCTCCCCCATGGGTTTCTGTTAAGTTTCTCAGGATCCACCTAAGAGTGAAAGCATATGGTATCTGTCTTTCTCTGTATGGCTTATTTCCCTTAGCATCACACTCTCCAGTTCCATCCACGTTGCTACAAAAGGCCATATTTCATTCTTTCTCATTGCCATGTAGTACTCCATTGTGTATATAAACCACAATTTCTTTATCCATTCATCAGTTGATGGACATTTAGGCTTTTTCCACAATTTGGTTAAGCTTTCTTGAGGTAGGTCCTGAGCAGCCTTTAGGGTAATTTAACCTCACTACTAAGGTGTAATAAAGGATGTCTGGTCTGTGCCGTCACACTTAATGGTTAAAGGCTGAATACATTCTCTCTGAATTTGGGAGTTAAAAGAGTGTCCCCTCTCTCCATATCTATTCAGCATCATTCTAGAGGTCCTAGTCAGTAACACACATCAAGGCAAAAGACTGAAGTCATACATATTGGAAAGGAAAAAGTAAAAGTGCTTTTTCCTTCCAAGATTGTCAGTGTAGAAAATGCATTTTGCCACCCCCCACCCCTGGGAACAAAATAAATAAGTAAACAAAGAATAAATAAGAAACTCTATTAGAACTAGTGAGTTTAGCAAGGTCACAAAATCAGCATATAAAATCAACTATGTATATATTCTAACAATGAACGACTGGGTATTACAATTTAAAAAACGGCAACATTTGCAAATCGTCAAAAACATGAGCTACTTAGAGAAAAAATTTGTAACAATGTGTAAAAGTTGTTTGCTGACAAGTATAAACTATTACTGACAAAAATTAAAGGTGACCTAAAAAAATAGGGAGATACCCCATATTTGTGTGCTGGAAATGTCAATGTTGTTAAGATGTCATCCTTACTAAATTGATACACAGATTTGACATAATCACAATCCAAATATCAGCAGAATTTTTTTCTATGTAGAAATTTAACAGGCTGATTCTGAAATAAATGGAAACTCAAAGGACTTAGAATAGAGAACATAATTTTTAAAATCAACAAAGTTGCAAGACGTATATTACCTGATTGTAAGACTTACGTAAAGCTACCGTAATGAGGTTAGTGTGGAATTAACAGATAAGTAGACATACAGATCATGGAACAGAGAGGAGAATCCAGTTATTGACCCCCCAATAATAAATCAAAAGTGCCAAGGTTTATTCAGTAAGAGAAATAACAGTCTCTCAACAAATCGTGTTGAAATAATTGGATATTCATATGGAAAAAAAGAGCATCAACCCTTATCTCACATCATATACAAAGCTGAGTACAAACTGTATTATAAATCTAGTAGTAAAAGCTAAAAATCAGAACATTTTAATTTTTTTAAGGTTTATTTTTGAGAGAGAGAGAGGAAGAGAGAGAGAGACAGAGAGACAGAGAGACAGAGAGAGACAGAGATCGTGACTGGGAGAGGGGCAGAGAGAGAGGGAGACACAGAATCCGAAGCAGGCTCCAGGCTCTGAGCTGTCAGCACAGAGCCCAACGTGGGGCTTTAACCCGAGAGCTGTGAGATCATGATCCGAGCAGAAGTTGGACACTCAACCAACTGAGCCACCCAGGTGCCCCTAAAAATCAGAAGATTTAAGAAGAAAATCTTTATTGCTTTGGATTAGGCAAAGATTTCTTACATATGATATGAGAACCAAGGGTGCAATGATAAATTTTATTTCATCAAAACTAAAAGCTCATGATTTTTGAGGAAATTGTTTATTAAATGAAAATTCAAGTCACAGACTGGGAGAAAGTATTTACAAAACGTCTAAGAAAGTGCTTGTACACAGAATATGTAAAGAACTTTTCCAACTCACTAATAAAAAGAAAAACATCTCTATCACAATGGGAAAAATATTTGAACAGACTTTTCCTGCAAAGAGTATATATGAACATCCAATAAGCAGGTGGAAAGACACTCAACACCATTAGTCATTGAAGAGAAAGGCAAGTTATATCCATGCTGAAGTACTCATACGCAGTCACCAGGAAGGCTACAATTTAAAAAGACTGACAATACAAAGTATTAGCTGTAATTTGGAACAAATGAACTTCCATATATTGCTGGTGCTTTTACAAAATGGTACAGCCACCTTGGGAAAGAGTTTGGTAGTTTTTTATACAGTTAAACATACCCATTTATCATATGGTCTGACAATCCCATGCCTATGTATTTACCCAAGAAGTAACAACACATGTTCACACAAAAACTCAGATGCTCATAGCAGCCTTGTTCATAATCACAAAAATCTAGAAAAACAACATATCCATCAATAGGTGAACAGATATATAGATTGTGGTATATCCAGTATAGTAAAATAATGTTTAGCTTTAAAGTAGAACAAACTATTTATATATTCAACAACAGAAATGTTTTGTAGACGTATAATTCTAAGTGAAAAAATCCAGACAAAAATACTACATGTTTCATGATTATGTGAATGTCTATAAAAGGCAAAACTATGGCAAGAAAAAGCCGATGAGTGGTTACCTAGGGCCATGGGTTGACAGAGAGAATTGGCTGTAGATGGTTATGAAAGCTTCTTGTGGTGAAGGGATTGTTCTTGAACTCGATCATGGTGCTGGTTTCACAACTCTAGTCAACTGTCAAAACTATACATTTATAATTGTGAATTTTAAGTAAAATACTTCAGCAAAGCTGATGAACAATAATCACTGAAGTTGCCTAAGTGCTGTCTGGCTTGCGTCCTCTCTTGGCAGTATTAACTCTTGACCCTTCCTCATCTCAGTTCCTTTAAAGAAATGTTATAGTTTTGTTCCAAGTCTCAGGCTTACATTCATGGAGACCTCCTTGGTGCATAGAACGAGTTATTTAAGAGCATATGATTCTGGAGAAAGCGGGGCGAGGAGGGGGTTGGGAACTGTGAGAACAAAGCCTGGAGTGAATTTAAGAATATTCTCATACATTTTTTGAAAAGTTTATTTATTTTGAGAGAGAGAGCAAGTGGGGAAGGAGCAGAGAGAGAGAGAGAGAGAGAGAGAGAGAGAGAATCCCAAGCAGGCTGTCTGCACCACCAATGCTGCAGAGCCTGATGCGGGGCTCAAACTCATGAATGGTGAGACCATGACCTGAACTGAAGTCAGACACTCAACCGACTGAGCCACCCAGGCGCCCCTCATACATTTTTTAATGTGTGTTAAAATCAAATGATAGTAACTGTACACTACAGAGCATATCAACGAAATTTTACGTGTCCTGAATGGATAATTACTTTCTCTTTTTTATCACTTGCTTATTAGGAATGTTTCAAAATTTTCTTCTCTTACAATTTTGACAAGATATTTATATATTTATTTTGCTCTGTGACAGAAACATCCATGTGATGCAATTTTTAGGAGTCTGGTTCTCCCTGTGAAAGTCCAATGCTTTTGGTTTTTATGATTTGGGCTCACTAATTCCTACCTCTGAGAAGCTCCTCCTGGGGTTCACCAAGGGTCCATGAGGGACTGAGTGATGTGGATTCTTGAGACAAAAAATTTTGGTTATTTGTCTCGGCTATATTTTTTTAGTTGTTCCCTAAACTCAAGGTTGTTTTACCTTAGTTTATCCCATTCATTTATTCACCCATCCATTCATTCTTCCAAAAAATTTCAAGTGCCTATCATATGTGAGGCATTGAGCTGGGACTATCATGGAGACCGAACCAATGAGGACCCTGCTTTCATGGAGGTCACGTTGTGAGAGGGAAAGGAGACCTTAAACAGCTCCTTTTGCAATTTATGAAATGTGGCAAGAAGAACAAAACAGAAGCACAAGGTGATGTGAGATCACACCACAAGAAGCAGATCAAGTCTGGGGGTGCCACGGGAGTCAGAGACGGGACATGGGAGTTGGGATACAAAATGGAAGAAAGGACATTTAGGAGGATTCCAGGCAGAAGGAACAGAGTGTTCAAGGGCCTGGAGGCTGGTGGGAACCTGGTAGATGGGAAAGGCTGAGAGAAGGCTAGTGGAGGGGAGTTGACAGCTGGGGGGAGGGGCGGCAGGGGCTGTATTGCGTGGTCCAGCCTCGTAGCCTGTATCACGGCACCCTGCTTTTGCACCAAAGCAGCAGAAGTCCTTGAAGGATTTTATTCTGGAGCGGTTGTGGGTTCACGTTTGCCCTTTAGAGATATACATTGTTTACTATTTGGGAAAAAGACCAGAGAGAAGAATGGATGGAAACAGGGAACTAGTCATTAGGCAGTTCACTTAATCAACCAAACCTCAGTATTTTGTTTGCTTGTTGGTTTTATTTTCAGAGTGAAAATGCATCTGGTGCATAGTCATCTGCTCAGACTCCCTTGCAGAGAAGGATGGCATGTGACCCAGACCTGACCAACAAGACATATGCTGAAATCTGCTGAGGATTTCTGGTCAGGTTTTGGCTCTCCCGGGGTGGACGCCACCTGTTCCTTCTTTTGCCGCTCTTCTTTCTGCATGGAATGTGGACCCAGGACTTTGAGGGTACGTGGGCCGTTGATGACTTTGTAGATGCTGTCCCCGCTACATAGCTAACCTCTAGAGTCTCTGGTGACTGAGAAATAGAGACTCTTGTTTGGTTAAGCCCCACCGTTGGGTCTGTGTGGCAAGCAGCCAAATGTAGGTCAAGTGTAAGTTAAAGTAGTTTAGGTGACACCAAATGGTAGCTCAGAGCAAGCAGTGTGGCAGCCATAGAAATGGGGAGAAGCAGAGACACTCGAGAGCTGTGTAGGAGGCAGAATTCCTGGGACAGCTGCACGGGAAGAGCTTTGCCAGGCACCTTCCCTCAGAGAGACTGCCGATTGATGGCCTGGCCTCACTCTCCCCACCCTGGTTCATTTCTCTCCAGGCCTGATTGCCCAAACCTCCACATCTGCTGCACTTCATCGGCTTTGGCTTTCCCCAGACCGAAAGTCCCTCTTTTTCTCAATATTGCCATAGCGGATCAGTATCTAAGTAGCTCCACAGTGGTAAATATTTGGGGGGTCAGACAGGCTCAGGTTCGAATCATTTTCACGTTACTCACATAGTAGGTGAATAACTTTGGACACATCTCATAACCTCTGAGATATTGGTTTCTCCTTGTAGAAAGGAGCTCAGGGTACTTAACTTGCAGGGTTATATGCACTGAAGGAGATGGTGACATTTGTTGCGATGCCCAGGCACACCCAGATTTATTAAATCACGTTCTCTGGTGATGGGATCCAGGCATGGGTATTTTGTGTGTGTGTGTGTGTGTGTGTGTGTGTGTGTGTGTGTGTTTTAATGTTTATTTTTGAGAGAAAAAGCACAAGTAGAGGAGGGGCAGAGAGAGAGAGGGACAGAGGATCTGAAGTGGCTCTGTGCAGACAGCAAGTCTGTAGTGGGGCTCAAACCCATGGACCGTGAGATCATGACGTGAACCGAAGTCAGATGCTCAACCTACTCAGCCACCCAGGTATCCCTGGGCGTTGCTGTTCTTGCCCCCAGGTAATTCCCACGTGCAGCCCAGATTGAGACCTACTAACTGATGGGGGTTTACTCCATGACAGATTGTGTTAAGCATTATTATACATATTATTATTACTCATTAAATCTTTTTAGAGAGTGAGCGAGCAAAAGCAGGGGCAGAGAGAGGGTGGGAGAGAGAGTGCAGAGCCCGATGTGGGACTTGAACCCATGAACTGAGAGATCATGACCTGAGCCAAAACCAAGAGCTGGATGCTTCACCGACTGAACTACCCAGGCACCCCAAGAGAGAGAAAATCTTAAAATTTTTTTTATGTTTTATTTTTGAGAGAGAGAGACAGAATGTGAGCAGGGGAGGGGCAAAGAGAGGGAGACCCAGAATCTGAAGCAGGCTCCAAGCTCTGAGCTGTCAGCATAGAGTCTGACATAGAACTCAAACTCATGGACTGTGAGATCATGACCTGAGCTGAAGTTGGATGGTCAACTGACTGAGCTCCCTGGGAACTGAAAGAGATAGAGATAGATAGAGAGAGAGAGAGAGAGAGAGAGAGAGAATCTTAAGCAGCCTCGATGCTCATCATGGGGCCTGATGCAGGGCTCGATCCCACGACCCTGTGAGCATGACCTGAGCTGAAATCAAGGGTTGGATGCTCAACTGACTGAGCCACCCTGGTGCCCCTATCATTACTCATTTTTGACCGGCCATTCATATAGCCTGAAACCAAAATGCTGCAAAAATATTCACAAGTGAACCATCATGTGTTCGATCTTCCTCTGCCCGGACAGAAACCAGAAGGTTGCCACTCTTCTTTTGGTTTCAACCATCACAGGGATTTTTGCCTTCATTTGTCCCTTCTTCTGTTTGTATGCAGATCTGTTGGAGCAACTCTCACAGAGAAGCCGTCTTTCTGCCAGTTGTCTTGAGTTAGTTGCCAGGGAAACCTCAAGGTGAGCGAGGAAGCTGTGAGATCCACGGAGTTGGCCCGGGCTGAGGACACAGCTGCCGGTGTCCTTGGGAGCTGTTCTGGCATCCCTCTAACCTCCTTCGCCTCTCCCAGAGCCTGTGGAGAGCTTCCACGGTGGTTCCCACAATTATATGGGCCTCCTGGGGACTTTCCTCACTCAAAGCCAAAACTCAAGGCACGCTCCACCCAGAAGCAAACCAACAGTGGCATCAACTAACCGCAGCCCTGACCTTTGGGGTTCCTGTGTGGCCTCCCTCTTGGCCATCACGTTCCTAGTGCAAATATTTTCTTAGCTGCAGGCCCAGAGACTGACCTTTCCCATATCACAGGACATCTTCATCAAAGAGATGAGACCAGAGATTTGGATGTTTGAAATTGATGGAAATGAGAAAGGAGGGGGTGTTGACTTGTTTCCTTTTTGCCAGGTCCTGTTTTGTTTTATGTTTTTTTCATAAGAGAAACACTTCTGACTTACCCGAATGATGCTCAGCCTCTTCACGTGGCTTTCCTGAACGTTCTTGGCAGTGGTGCTCTTGTTTGCAGAAACACTAGTCAGTGGAGGCCACAGATGTGTGGTCTGGGGCCATTAGCATCAGAATTCCGGACCTGGGGGGAGGCTTCTTAAAAATGCAGACTCTTGAGGACCCCTCTAGACTTAGAGACACAGAACTTCTGTAGTGGTGCTCAAAGTCTGAATTTTTAATAGCACCCTGAGTGAGGCTGAAGTGCAATAAAGCTGGAGAACCATTGGTTTTAAACTCAATATTCTTACCTGAATGTGAATTTTTAGCACTTAGGTTTATATCATCTCCCATCATTTGCCCTTTGGAGAAAAGTTTTCCATGCACGAAGGCAATACGTACATAAGGTTCTTGAGGACTTGTAACCCCCACTGCACCCAGGTCAGCACCAGCCCACGGAAGGTGCCTACTTGGTGTAAGCATTGATTATAGTTGCAGCCCAGAGAAAGAACACGATCAGTGCCAGTTTCCGTTTGATGGCCTAGTGCTTGGAAAGTGCTGGGCTGAGGCCAGGTCAAGAGAATGGCACACTCTAATGATGCCAGGAACAAAGTTTCCTTTTTAAAGGAGATTTTTTAAAAAAACAGATTAAGGACAGCAGGTATATTGGACCTGGGGCCGCAGCCAAGATTTATCTTTAGCCTTGTTTTAGCTGAAATGCTTGAATTACTTCTCATAATTTCTGATACGTTTTAAAAAATGGATTGTGATAAGGGTCTCTCTTTCTTTGTCCATTTTTTTTTTTTATGGTTGCCTTCGAATTCAAATTACTCCGAATGAAAATAGCTTCAGTCACCCTGTGATGGAAAATGAAATCTCGTTGCTCAGCAGATTTTCTTAGTATTAGTGACTACTGGCCATGATAAGTTGCAGTGAATCATCAAGGCTAAGTTCTAGTTCTGGACTTGTCAGCTCGATCAACATGGGTTGAGCTAATGCAGCGGAGAATGGTGTCACATATGTGAACCGCTGCCTGCTTCATTCACCTGATTCTGCTCCGGGATTGCCTGGGGTGAAAGGGGCTGAGGGCTTTGTTTTCCCTGAATCTTCACCTGGGTTGTGCACGTTGCCTTTCCTTGCCAGCTGTAAGCCCTGTGGCCTGGGTCCCTTGAAGGTTGAGCCCTGCCTCTGGAAAGACTGTTTATTCTCTCCGAGCCTCTGTTTTTCCAGACGGAGCCCATCTCAGAAGATTTCCATACGGTCTTCCTGAGTGTGGCTTCTTTCATTAGCATAAGTATGCATCTGAAATTCATCTGTGTGGTATGTAAAAAGTTTGTCCCTTTTTACTGCCGAGTAGTATTCTACGGTAAGGATGTAATAAAGTTTGTTTTTCCACGTACCAGTTGAGAATACCGGATTGTTTCCATTTTGTTGTTGTTGTTGTTAAATATTTGCCATAAATATTCTTGTGTTTATTTTTGTGTGAACTTCGTTTTCACTGGACAGCAGGATTCTCAAGGAACATTTGTGAAGATGATTTCATGATGGAGAGGGTCTATGTTGACTGGTTCTCCCATTAGCCTAAGTCTAAGAGTGGGGCGGCAGCAGGACCACTGGGAGAGCTCGATATGTGGCGTTTCTACAGTTCTAGGAATATACCGATCGGCATTTGGTGTGGGTACTTCGCTAAGAAAGGCCGTGATGGGATTCCTTGCTCAGTAGTGTTTTTGAGCATGCCACTACCCTCTCTCTCTCTGTGTTTAGAGGGAGTTCTGGTTCACATGGAAAGTGATGTCAGTGCCCTGCTGACTCTTTCTTAGGTGTAATGTGCTTACCTTATATTCCCTTTGAGTCTCGTTAAACTCCTGCATCCTGGGTCCACTTGAATTCTGTGCCCACGGGGTACTGAGATACTATATGCAGATGGGAAGGAAGGGCGGGCACGCAGGTTGTGTGCACATCATTCTCATGCTCCCTGGTCCCCATGGATGGAAGAAACTGCATATTTCCAACTGTAGAGATCGTAAATGCGGAGATGTGGCTTCTGTGGCTGTTTGCCGTCTCTGCAAAGGCACTGTGCTGGAGACCTGCTTCTGCTCTGTCTTTGCACTTCTTTATGTGTTCTTGTTCTTTGAGCAAGTCATTTGCCTCTTTGAACTTCAGTTTCCTTATCTATAAAATGTGGGGAAAGAGTGTATATTCTACCCACTTCCCATATTAGAAGCTATAATATGTTGTATAAATATAAAACATTACTACTCCTGTTATTTAACATTTTGTATGGTATTAGTTTAGTGTTTTTTTTTTTTGCTTTTGTTTTGTTTTTGTTTGTTTGTTTGTTTTTTTGAGAGGCAGAGGGAGAGAGAGAGAGGGAGAATCTTAAGCAGACTCCATGCTCAGCCCAGAGCCTGACATGGGGCTCAATCTTAAGATCACAAGATCATGATCTGAGAGATTAAGAGTCAGACACCTGACTGAGCCATGCAGGCGCCCCAGTTTAGTGTTTTATTTGCTCAAGAACGATAGCTTCTCCCTGGCTCTGCCATTTTTAAAAAATGGACTAGAGAAAATATATCCAAAGGAGTGAATTTCTAATTGTGAAACTTCTAGTGCTTTGGTCCTAGGACAGTCTGGCTATCTGAGATTAAGAAGAACTTCTTGGAATCTCTAAAAGAGCATAATTTAGGCAGTTGAGTATTTTGCTTGCATCTCAGGCTGCCTCTGAATCACACGCCTGGAGGCTCACTTCAGGCCTGTGGGTGGCTTAGAGATTTGTTTTAGAAACAAGGTTTATGTGTCGATTGCACTTCCTCTGTGGTTCTCTCATTGTCTATTTCTGACAATATTTGCATGAGACCAGAGATTTGATTTCAAGAACATCTGTTCTCACAATTCATTTCCCACCTGAATCAATGTTCTTCTCCTGGACTGAAAAGGCTTCTCTGCTCAGCAATATTTGGGGTACAGGTGACAGGGAAAGGGCAGAGGCATGGTGGGGACATTTATGAATCCAAACAACTTCGTAGGGCACCCAGCCTTAGAGGAAAATGAGTGTGGAAGCCTTGGGGGATTAGTGTGGTTTAGCCTGATTTTTCAAATGGGCACTTCACTCTTTCAAATGTCAGGACTTAAAATAATTGAGCCTCTTTGGTTAGAAATCTTTCTGAAATGTGAAGCTCTTCCTAACTACCCAGATCAGAGGGTGTGGAATTTATTGAGCACCTGTGGCACGCCAGGTTTTGTTTTTCCTTCTCCAACTGGAAAACACAGAGGCTGATACTAAACATTAACGCTTGTGCTCTAGTATACCATCATGATATCTTTGGGTTCATAAAGGCCCAGGAGCTCTCGTCTTGTACTAAATGTCCTCAAGGTCCATTGCTAGAGGAATAGGTCACGGAGAAGTGGCTGGAAAAGGAGCGCCGTGGCTGGGCTAGTGAGCCCGGGTGT
This sequence comes from Neofelis nebulosa, assembly GCF_028018385.1. NCBI lineage: Eukaryota > Metazoa > Chordata > Mammalia > Carnivora > Felidae > Neofelis > Neofelis nebulosa. The sequence goes on from NC_080794.1 coordinate 73,297,195, forward strand.
GTGTGATGCGGGCTGGGTTACAGACAGGTGGGTGTGATGCGGGCTGGGTTACAGACAGGTGGGCTCCCTGTCCTGGACTGAAAGCCTCCCAGTCATAGGAAATCACTGTGGTTTTTAAGTGCCAGCATGAGTGATCAGATTTACACTTTGAAAGGCCTCTCCGACTGCAGGTGAGGGATGAGATAGAAGAGTACAGAGGAGGGTCCCATGTGTGGTGGTCCAGGAGGGATGCCTGGACACCCTTGTGACCTTGCATCCACCCTGTCTGGATTTCCGAATTGTTCTGTTTGCTCTCTGGCTCCTGACTGGTGCCAGTGTCCGGCCGTGCTGAGTTCTCAGATCTTTAAGTCAGACTCTGTTCCTCCTCTACTTCCCCACAGAAACTCTTCTATCTTTATTGGGCTCCTTCCCTCGTCTGCCTTGAGTCTGGCTCAGGAGTTGACAACCCTGCCTTCTTAGTGGATTATCATTGCCTTGAGGGCCAGGCACGGTCTCACTCATCTTTGTTTTTCCCCGCAGAAGCCAGCTTGCATGTGTAGGCGTGTTAGATTACACATTGTTCTACAAATGTCAAGTTGCATTTGCAAATATAGGAGTTGGGGCACCTGGGTGGCTCCATCAGTGAAGTGTTGAACTCTTGATTTCAGCTCAGGTCATGATCTTGCTGGTCGTGAGATCGAGCCCCACGTCCAGCCCTGTGTGGATCGTGCGGAGCCTTCATGGGATTCTCTTCCCTCACCCCTGCCCCTCCCCATTCACATGCTCTCTCTCTCTCTCTCTCGCAAAATAAATAAATAAACATTAAAAAAAAAAGAAAATACAGGAGTCACTGGGTAAATGTGCTGCTGACTGAATGAAAGACTGATAAATGAAAGGGTGGACTTCGCGAGGGAATTTGTAGGAGCTGGTTCTTGGTAAAATAAGCCAGATCCTCAAGTTAGAATTGTGTGTACACGCATAGTAAATTGTCCAGATGTAAATTCCTTGTGCTCAGGTATTTGGGGTTTGTAATTTCCATTTTTTTGGCTGCCCTGAAGCATTTTTGGTTTACTTCTTGGTTCTTAGCTATGTGCTTGGTGGATGAAACAGTTCGAGAACTGAATGTATCTATTTTGAAGGTAGCCTGGTGAGATTTTGAAAGACACCTATTATTAGGTTATTCCCAGGACTGTTCTTGCATGCTGAGTTAACAAAGGCAGTCACCTGCATGAGGTAGTTTCAGGGACATCTGGAAGGACCCCTGTGTTTTCCCTAAAATAATCCTTCCATCTATTTCATTAACGCCTTTTTTAGTGGGGTCTAAAGTTTCAAAGGCATGGCCTCATGTTGTTTCTGGAAGAGGTCACACTGCACCTCAAATGTTTCCCACCGAGGTACGAATGATAGACAGCAAATCCTTTCTCGAGAGAATCATGTCCCACCTGTGGGCGGGAGAACCTAAGGGAAGGAAGAGGACGTTGGGGAGTGGGGATAAGCTCCTCAGGTGGTTCGTCCTTCTCGGCTCCCCAGTTTGAAGAGTCTAGGTCAGGGGTCAGTGCACGTTTTCTATAAAGGGCAAAACAGTGAATATTTTAGGCTTTGTGGACCATACGGCGTCTGTCACAACTACTTAGTGTGTGAAAGCAGCCATAGACAATACATAAGTGAATGGGCGTGGATGTGTTCCAATAGAACTATTTACAACAACAGGTTGTAGGCTAAGTTTGGCCTGCCAGCCATAGTTTGTTGACCCCGGTTGAGATTATTCTTGATACGAACAAACAAACAAAACCCCCACGCTGACATCATATCTCACACGTTAACACACAAAAGGTTTATATTGCATGTCTAGTGTAGGTCAAAAGAATGGCTCTGCTCTCATGGTCACTCAGGGACTCGGGCTGATGGTGGCTTCCTCTCAACAGAGTTTCTACAATCAATCACTTTGGCAAGGAGAAGAGAGATGGTTGAACGGCACATAGCCCTTGAGGTTGCCACCTGGAAGAGACACGTGTCACTTCTACTCACCGTTCCCTGGGCAATGCAAGACACATGGTCACAGGTAATTCCAAAGGGATAGGGAAATGTAATCTTATTCGCACAGAGGGAGGACTAGAATTCTGGGGTGGGTGCTTTGCACTAACGAGCACACAGATGGGGAGGCCAGAGTTAAAAAGATACCCTATCTCTTCTTGCTTCCTGCCTTTCATTCCACATCCTCAAGTCAGCCCATCTCCAATAGGCCTGGCCTATGTAACACTCCCGGTGCCTTCAGGACACTTGGGATGGAGCCCCGACTTGGACCCTACCTCCTTCCTGTTGCCAGAACCCGTTGGAATTAGAGGGTGAGTTACCCCACAGATGAATGGGCCCACCTGTTTAAATCTTTACTTTCCGGTTTCATATTTGAAGTTTTCAAATTCCAGACTCCCAGGAAGGACTAGGGCCAAAGGATTTTCTTGGTTGAGTAGATGGGTGGGCTGGCCTTTTCGTAGTCCTCCAAGGATTTAATTGTGTGTGTGTGTGTGTGTGTGTGTGTGTGTGTGTGTGTGTGTTTATATAATTATATATAATATGCATGTAGGGCCCACCTGCTATATACATAGCAATGTTTAGGCAAACTTTCATTACCTGGGACCAAATGTCCTCCTGCTTCCCACACTTCACTGTGCACTTCAAGCAAGCCGTGCTCTGAACGGAACAGTCGGTTACGCGTCTTTATGTTACTGTCTTCACACTTGCTGTTCCCGCTGCTTAGAGAGTCAAGCCTCTGTTGATCACCAGACCTAGGCCAGTTTTCTTACTAATGCTCCAGTTCTCAGGTGGGTGATGGCTTCACTAGTGTTCATTATATTATTAAAATCTATCAATGATTCAAATAAAATAAATCTATCAGCAACCAATGGTGACAGTGTGTCATGAATTAGGGATTATGATTAATCCAATTCTGGAAACCTCGTGTTATATAGATATGTAGATAGATAGATAGATAGATAAGAAAGAAAGAAAGAAAGAAAGAAAGAAAGAAAGAAAAAGAAGGAAAGAAAGAAAAAGAAAGAAAGAACCCTATATAATAGGGGTTGGCAAACTATGGCTCAAGGGCCAAATTTGACTCACCACCTGCTCTCTAAATAAAGTTTTATTGGAACACAGCTACACTCATTTGTGTATTATCCATGGCATTTTTGCACTAGTATGGTGGGATTGAATAGCTGCGATAGAGACCAAATGGCCCAGATAGCCTAAAATATTTACTCTCTGGACCTTGGCAGAAAAAGTTTGCCAACTTGTGCTATAGTGGATGAGTATGGCAAGCACTGGAGCCTAGTCATGGGATCAACACAAGAAAATGTTGACACCTGAGTGTATTGGGGTTGAAGAGATATTTCTAGTGGGAAAGGATTACTCAAAAGTTTCCCTAAGACAGGTCACCTTGAATTCTGTTTTTGTGGCTGGTGTTTTATTTACTAGCAACAGAATCCCAAATCACACTAGCTCAAGCAAATAAAGCCGGGAGGTGTGGGGAGAGTTCTTGGCAAATATAACCAAATTTCAGGGAAGACGGGGGTGGAAATGGAGTGAGATTGGTTTGCTTCCCGGTGTTGGATGTTCCCAGCCTCTAGCTTGCTAGTTTTCTTGTCTGTGCCTCTTTATGGATTGTTTCATTTTCTGTTGCAAATGGACTTGCACTGTGAATCAGGGAAAATGGCACCAGGTAGTTTTGAACTCACATCTTCCAGCTTTGGGCTGAGAGGAAAATGGGATGCTTGCAGGTTCCAATTGAAAAACTCTTAGGAGGTCAGTGCGGCGGGGCGCGCGAGCGGCGCGGGCGCAGGGCGGGCTGAGCCGGGAGAAGCTGAGGGGGCGGTAGCGGCGGCGGGGGCGACTCCCGCGCGTGTGCTCAGCTCCTCACGCCGCGGCCGGAGCCGCCTTCTTCCTCCTTCGCTCCCTCCCTTCCGCCCCCGAGTGCGGCGGCACCGCCTCCTTCCGCGCCGCGCGGCTTCCTCCAGACCTCTTGGCGCGGGTGAGCCCTATTCCCAAAGGCAGCTGGTGCTGACCCTGTAACCCAAAAGAGGAAATTGAAGGCTGGTGGCCACCATGTCCTTGAAGATCCAGACAAGCAATGTAACCAACAAGAATGACCCCAAGTCTATCAATTCTCGAGTCTTCATTGGAAACCTCAACACAGCTGTGGTGAAGAAGTCAGATGTAGAGACCATCTTCTCCAAGTATGGCCGTGTAGCCGGCTGTTCTGTGCACAAAGGTTATGCCTTTGTCCAGTATGCCAACGAGCGTCATGCCCGGGCAGCTGTGCTGGGAGAGAATGGGCGGGTGCTGGCCGGGCAGACCCTGGATATCAACATGGCTGGAGAGCCCAAGCCCAACAGACCCAAGGGACTAAAGAGAGCAGCATCCGCCATATACAGTGGCTACAGCTTTGACTATGATTACTACCGGGACGACTTCTACGACAGGCTCTTCGACTATCGGGGCCGCCTGTCACCTGTGCCAGTGCCCAGGGCAGTCCCTGTGAAGCGACCCCGGGTCACAGTCCCCTTGGTCCGGCGTGTCAAAACCACCATACCTGTCAAGCTCTTTGCCCGCTCCACAGCCATTACCACCAGCTCAGCCAAGATCAAGTTAAAGAGCAGTGAACTGCAGACCATCAAGACAGAGCTGACGCAGATCAAGTCCAACATCGATGCTCTGCTGGGCCGCTTGGAGCAGATTGCCGAGGAGCAGAAGGCCAACCCAGATGGCAAGAAGAAGGGTGACAGCGGAAGTGGCAGTGCCAGTGGCAGTGGTGGGGGCAGTAGTGGTGGCAGCAGCCGGCCACCAGCCCCCCAAGAGGACACGGCTTCTGAGGCAGGCACGCCCCAGGGAGAAGCACAGGCTCGAGACGACGGCGATGAGGAGGGGCTGCTGACACACAGCGAGGAAGAGCTGCCTGACAGGAGCAACGGCCAGCGGCAGGAGAAGGGCGTGCACTGTATCAGGCCTCATGTTGGGCACCCACCCCTGGATACCACCCCCAGCGGGTCCCAGGAGAGCTGGCAGCAGGCACCTCCTCCCCCACACGTCCCAGCCACTGCCACATCCTCTGCAGGTGCAGTTATCGGCCTCCCCTCCCCACGCACCCTCCCTGTTGGCACCACGCAGGCCAGAGGACAGAGGTTTCCCTACACTCTACCTCCCCTCCCAGGACACTCCCAGGCTTGGGGCTTTTCTATAGGTTTGGAGAGGGGAGGGTCACGGGAGGGTACCCTGACAATAAAGAGATTGGATCCCAAAAAAAAAAAAAAAAAAAAAAAAAAAAAAAAAGAAAAACTCTTAGGAAAGATTCTAACTGGCTGGGTTTGGATTCTATACTCACTCCTTGGACCGATCCCTGGAGTCCAGCCTGAGAGATGCTATGATTGGCTTAACATTGCTTATGTGTCCACCCTGATGGTGTCAGGAGCTAGGGTTTTACCAGAAGATGTGATCACTGGGGAAACAGCTGTAAACTGCTTCTGCAACATGTCTTTACCGCAGCCAGAGATTCGTGGATCGATGGGCAGGCCCTAGTGGAGCAAAGCATGCCCAGATGTAGTGTTTGCAAACTAGCAGATGGAGGAATCAGAGACTTGAAACAATAGTTGTTGGTTCTGAGACTTTGTAAAGCAAGTAATTAATTGATTTTTAGTTATGCAACCATCACCGTGGTTCAATTCTTCAACATTTCCGCCACCTCAGAAGATCCCCTTTACCCATTTGTTCCCAGCCTTAGGCAACCACAATTCTACTTTCTTTCTCTATGGATTTGCCTTTTCTGGACATTTCATATGAATGGAACTGTATATCAGGTGGTCTTTTGAGTCTGGCTTCTTTAATTTAGTATAATGTGTTTGAGTTTCATACACGTTTAGCATATATCAGTATTTTGTTTCTGCTCATCGCTGAATAATAGTTCATCATACTGACATATTACATTTTTTTTATACCTTCATCAGGTGGTAGACATTCGAATTGTTTCCAGTTCTTGGCTATTCTGAACACTTCTGCTGTAAACCCTTGCCCGCAAATAGTTGTGTGGACAGTTGTTTTTATTTCTTAGGGGTAGATACCCCTGAGACTTTTTAAATTCGCCCTTTTTTTTTTTCCAGGTGAGTAGGTTTTTTCCATTTAGTAATTTTGGAAAAAATATAGGTTCGGTTTCAATTTGAGCTGGTTCACTTGTTTTAAAAAACTTTCAATTCAATTAGAAAGTTAATATTTGGATTCACTGTGGGATTTCGCAAATGAGTATATTCATTCCAGCTTCTGGTTCATGTTCCACTTTAGTTCCTGTCCCTGATGGCAATTTAAAAGTCTGTAGCAGGTTCTGCGCTAGAAATGAAGACAGATTAGTGTACATGAAGTGATAGGCTCATGGAGGAAGAAAACTCATCTCTATATAAAACCCAAGCCTTGCAGTTAAATTATCATCTTCTGTTCGGCCTGCACTCCACATGCCACACATCCTTGGGTATAGGATTTTATTGATTTCATAACACCTCCTGCAGCCATCTCTGTTAGAGGGTCAAAGATTATTGCTCTGGAGGCCACCAGGGGTAGGCTGTCGACGTGTGAGACAGTGAATCTAGCTTCAGGAGAGCATCACTGTCTGGCTGTAAGGGCAGGGGGATCTCCTCTAGGAGTGCCATCGTACTACTGGGAAAAAAGAGCTAGCAAGGTCAGGACTGGTCCTTTCCTCTCTTTGACCTGCTGCCCTTCAGTCGTCGATCTTATTTTGGTGCAAGCTCCAGCGTGTGAGGGTAGTTTCCTACACTGGTAAAAATGTGTGTGCAGGTGAAGGAACTACGATTGTAAAACTCCCACCTATGCCTGGTATGTTTTGGTTTTTATCTTCAGAGATACCCGCTATGTATGACCTGTCTTTCAAGTATTGCAACTCTTTCTGGGCTCTGGGATAACGTAAGATAGAGTTGGCAAGTAATCTAAGAAGTGATAGTTGTGTCAGCTACGAGGTGTGCTGGTGCCCTGGCTCAAGCTTGACCTGTAAAACTTTGGAAGTCACTCTCTTAGCTGAACTTCCCCATTGTCCTCCTACATTTCTACCCCCTTCCTCAGATATCACCAGAAGGCAGGATGAGAGATGGGAAGTCAGAGGGAGAATTAATGGGAGAGGTGGATCTTTGCATTTGCTGCAATGACCTTGACATTTGACCTGAGAGTTCCCTGCCCACCTTCTCCTGTGAACTCCTGGCATCTTCAGTATCTGAGCATAAACACCAAAGAATTTGGGTTCACAAGACATCTTTGCTTGTGGGCTTCTGCTTCTTCTCCAGAATTAATATTTCAGCAGGCAGATAGGTCCAAGGTTACCCGACAATCTGACTATCAGCTAGGGGAGAGGTGTAGAATAAATCAGTAACAACTCAGTGGCTCTGTTTATTAAATACAGAAATGCAAGCTACCGTGTGACAGGATTGCTTAGTCCAGAGTGGCAGAGGGAGGGGACGATCCCTGATCCTAAAGCCCAGAGCCCTTCCCACTTCCCCTAAAGTCACCCTCACTACATTGTCTTCCTCTTCTAAACCTCCCATGATGAGACAGGACTCAGGGCACTTTCCAGATTTTAAGATGGTGAAACTGAGGGTTGAGTCATGTGAAAGTGACTGAAACCCATGTGAACTGACTCTTGGTTCAATATTCTTTCCTCTTTTTTGAAGATTGCTTATACATTATCCCAAATGATGTTTTTTGTTTTTGTTTCTAGAGTTTTGGGGGTATATGGTAGAGGGATGGACAAAGAGAGCATTTGAATCAATTCCAGTCTGCCTCTTGAGCTTTTCTCTTAGGTAAATGCCTAGACGCTAGATCATACAGTAAACCTATGTCAGACTTTGTTAGATAGCATCAGTTTTCCAGAGTGGTAGTACCAATTTCCAGCAGGAGGGTAGGAGAGAGTTCCAATTCCATATTCTCCTAATACTTGGGATTTCAGTCTTTTTAATTTGAATCATTTGACAGGGTATATATCGGCAGTCTCATTGTAGTTTAAATCTTTCCTTGATGCTGAGCACCATCTCACAAGTCTATCTGCTATTTGGGTGTATCTCCTTTGCGAAGGAGATATACCTTCAGCCTATTTTATGTGGGTTGCTTGTCTCTCTCTCTCTCTCTCTTTTAATTTTTTTAATGTTTATTTATTTTTGAGAGAGAGACAGAGCACGAGCAGGGAAGGGGCACAGAGAGAAGGAGACACAGAATCTGAAGTAGGGTCCAGGCTTCAAGCTGTCAGCACAGAGCCTGATGTGGGGCTCGAACCCACAAGCCATTAGATCATGACCTGAACCAAAGTTGGGCGCTTAACCAACAGCCACCCATACACCCCTTTATCCTTTTAGATTGTCAGATACATGTATTAAGAATATCTTCTTCCAATCTAAGATTTGCTTTTAATTCTCTTGAGGATTACTTTTGATAAAATGTTTTAATTTGTTGAAGTCCAGTTTTGTCCTATTGTTTAAGAAATCTTTGCCTACTCTAAGGCAATAAGGATTTCTCCTATGTCTTTTCTAGAAGTTCTATCCATTTTGCCTTTCCATTTAGGCCTAGTTTTGAATTGATATTTATATAGGACATGAATAGAGATTAAGGTCAAATTTTTTTCCCATATGGATATCTAATTTCGAGCACTATGCATTCAGTATAAAATATCCATTCCCCCATTAAACAGCAATTAGGGCTTTATTGTAAATCAAGTGATTATACGTGTGTGATCTGTTTCTGGATTCTCTGTTCTATTCCGTTGGTCTATATATCCATCCATGTGATAGTAGCACATTAATAGAATAGCATTTTTACGAAGTCTTACAGTTAGGTAGTGTAAGTCCCTCAAATTTCTTTTTCTTCAAAATTTGTTTAGGTTATTTTAGATTTATGCATTTTTATATAAACTTTATGATAAGCTTGTCAATTTCCACGAAAAAAAACTTGGAGATTTTGTTGGGAACTGTATTTGGGAAGAATTAACATCTCAATAATATTTACTCTTGCAATTCATAAGAACAGTATATTTCTCTATTTAGCTCTTTAATTTTTTGGCAATATTTTGCTGCTTTCGTTGTAGAGAGCTATACATATTTCTTTATTCTTAGATATTTGGCATTTTTAAATGCTACAGTAGATGGTATTTTTTTTAAAGATTTCATTTCCCAAATATTTCTTGTTAGGGTGTACCAATACAACTGATTTTGGTATATTGACTTCAGTCATGCAGAATTGTTAAATTTACTTATTAATTCTAATGACATGTTTGTAGATTCTGTGGGGATTTTTACATATTCAATCATGTCATTTGCACAACATGGTATTTGTACTTCTTTAATTCCAATCCTTGTCCCTTTCATGTCACTTTTTTTTTTTTTTTTACTGTACTAGCTAGGACTTCTAGTACAATCCTGAATACACAGGGCAATAGAGTATGTCCTTATCTTGCTTCTACTCTTTGGGGGAATGTTTTCCCTATTTCATCCTTCAATATGATATTAGGTAAGAAACTTATAAACTTTAACTGAGATATAATTCACCCACAATAAACTGTATCCATTTGAAGTGTAAATTCAGTGAGTCTGACCATTGTATCCAGCTATGAAACCACCTCTAACGTCAAGATAATGACCATTTCCGTCACATCCAAAAATTGGTTGGTGGGTAGAATTCTAAGAATAATCCCTAATGGAGCTCATCCTTATAACACCTTCCTCTTTGAGTGTGTGTGGAACCTGCCGATATTGAGATGTCATTCTAACGGTTATATATGTCATACAGCAAAAGGGAGACCATTCAGCTCGACCATTCAGCTTAATCACATGAACCCTTTAAAAGCAGAGAGAATAAATCAGAGATTTAAAACATGAGAAGGACTCCACCTGCTTTTGCTTGTTTGAAGATGGGGGAGGCCATGTGAGAAGGAACTACAGGTGGCCTTATGAAGCTGAGGGTGACCTCTGACCTACAACCAGCAAGGAATCAGGTACCTCAGTCCTGCAAACACAAGGACGTCCAACAATCTAAAGGAGCTTGGAAGCAGATTCTTCCACAAGGTTTCCAGAGAAAAGCCCAACTTGACCTGGATTTTGGTCTTGGGAAACCCTCAGCAGAGAACCCAGCTGAGCCTACTTGGGCTTCTGACCTAAAAAATTCGGAGGTATTGAAAGAGTGTTTTAATACTATTTTAAGCTGCTATGCTTGTGGAAATTTTTTAGATACAATAAAAAAACGAATAGACATTTTGATACCTGGAAGTGGGTTCTGCCATAACAAATACTTAAAACGTGGGAACGGCTTTGGAATCAGGGAGGTGTTGGAAGACTTCCAAAGAACAAAATAGAAAACGCCCCAGTCACTTTGAAAAGACTTTCTGAAATATTATCGAGTAGTAGACATTGAGAAGGCCAAGTGCTTGGAACAAAGTGATGAGCAAAATTTTGGAAACTAGAGGAAGATAGACCCCGTTACATGGCGGCAGAAGTTTTGCAGAATTTTCTTCCACAGCTATGTGGAAAGAAAAATATGTAAATGACTATTTTTAATTTTTAAAAAATGTTTATTTATTTATTCTGAGAGAGGGAGAGTGAGTGGGAGAGGGGCAGATAGATAGAGAACCCCAAGCAGGCTCTGCTCTGACAGTGTGGAGCCTAGTGGAGTGTGAGGTTTGAACTCCCAAACCATGAGATCATGACCTGAGCCAAAACTGAGTCGGATGCTTAACCGACTGAGCCACCCAGGTGCCCCTTAATTTTTAATTTGTTAACACATTGAATTCTATCAATTGATTTTTGAATTTTTTTTTTTTTTCTCAACTTTTTATTTATTTATTTATTTATTTTTGGGACAGAGAGACAGAGCATGAACGGGGGAGGGGCAGAGAGAGAGAGAGACACAGAATCGGAGACAGGCTCCAGGCTCCGAGCCATCAGCCCAGAGCCTGACGCGGGGCTCGAACTCACAGACCGCGAGATCGTGACCTGGCTGAAGTCGGACGCTTAACCGACTGCGCCACCCAGGCGCCCCTGATTTTTGAACGTTAAATCAATGTTGCATTCATGAGATAAATTCCACCTGGTCATGATATATTATTCTATGATATATTGCCAGATTCAAAGTGCTTAAATTTCAGTGAAGATTTTTGTGTCTGTGTTTATGAGGGATATTGGTCTGTAGTTCTATTTTCATGTACTATTTTCATCTGGTTTGGTATCAGAAAGTCACGCATGATCTAGTGCTGAATTATGTTCGTAATGATGTCATAAGGGATTTGTTTTTCTTGTAGCATTGGCATTGTGTTCCAGTCAGCGTCAGAGTCTGGGTCTCCGCTTGGAATTGCAGCAGAATAGTATTCTTCGAAAAGAGTCCTATGGAAAGACAAGTCCTACCTACTTTCTTCAGCTAAATGGTGACCAGGGTCCACAAGTGGAGAACACTCTGGTGATTGCCTTCCTGACTGTTGTGTGCAACATTCTACTTCCAGAATTTAGCACAGTCCTTGGTTAGAGCACAAGCTCAAATGCACTAGACCTGTGATTCTCAACCAGGAACAGTTGTGCTCTCCAGAGGACATTGGCTTATCACAAATGGGAAAAGGGAGAGGGGAGAGTGCTACTGCCATGTAGCGGGGAGGATCAGGATGCTGCTAGACCTCTTACAATGTCCTTGGCAAGTTGGGTGTGCTGCACGTACTTTTCAGAGTGGTGTATGTCCCTCAAATGCCTTTGGTGGTCGCTGTTACAAAATGGATGTGCCAATTTCTAAGGTGCACAGGGCTGGATATATCAGGGAGTCAAACCTGCCCCCAACAAAGGTCTGGCCACCTGGAAAAGGCCTCCTGGGGACAGTGGTGCAGCAGGAACTCAGGGGCAGGGAGGCTGAGCTCTGGGAGTGCCTCAGGGATGGGACCTCCCTGTGAAAAGTCTGCATCGTGCCAGAGGCTTCTGTGCAGGTGGGACAGCCTTTCAGAAACTTTGCTGCGTGAGCATTGCTCATCTTGTAATATCTCCTTTGATAAAGTTCACTGGCCACTACTAATATGTCAGATTTCTCACTGTTCTTGTTCTTTGAAGATCAAAGATATAAAGAATTAGGAGAGAAAAAAAAAAGCACTGAACAAATTTGGACAAGTGTCAGACTTTGCCTGCATATGCTTTATTGATTTATAAAACTGGCAGATGTCAATGATAAGAGATTCAAGCAATGCAGGTAAGTCAAAAAAGGCTACAGATTTCTTCAAATGCCACCACCCAGAGACAGCCAGTAAGCATCATGACAAATGTTGCCTTCTGATCCCCTGTGGACCGAGGGATATGAGCAAGAGAGAGACAGAATTTAACAGACCGAAGGGCAAAGAGATGGATGGATGGGGACAGAGCAATGAAGGAGCTGGCCGCTCTTGCCCCAGCCGCCATGGGATTCAATCTCATGGTAAGGGCTAATTGAAAAAAAAAAAAAAAAGTAAAATTACAATGACTCTCATTCAGATATAAAATAAACATTTTATTTAAATCATCACTAATGAGGCAACTGGTAAGATTTTATAAGGAGTTCAAATAAAAATCCAAAGAACAGACACACTGATAGCAGGAAAACATGGCCTGGGGAATGAGACTCCTTCCTTGGGCAGAAAAAAACACAATTGCTTGCCTATAGAAAAAATTCTTTTGCATTGTTCTCAATTATCGACAACTTAAAGAGTTGTAAAGTTGCTCAAAGGTGATGAACGATGAGAATCAGATAATCCTGAGGGGTATGAGCAAAACAATGCATAATTTTCCTTTGGAGACACCCAGTAATCTATTTTGCTTACTTCAGATTTCCTTATACCCAGATGTTCTTACTTCAAGCCTAGGGCCCTTTTCTCCAGCAGACTATGGTCTTCTGAGATTCCTATTTCTTACTCTTGCCAGAAGGAGTTTTTGAGCACTGCAGGGACAACTTCAACAGTCAGAAAAGACTAAAAGATATTTTTGAACTTTTGTATCTTCTAATTTTTTATTAAAAAAATCATATTCTTTACTCCAAAAAGTGAAAAAATATATGAGTAAAATATAAGTATTTGTCTTATTCCCCCTGCTCCAACATGTCCCCTGCCCCAGGGCTGACCAATATGGTTTATCACATACCTATCTATACCTTCCTCATGTTTCAACAGTCATACACGAACACTGAAGCACACATATAGGAATTTGGGTTGTGAGAGTTTACACAAGTGGAAACACACTGTATATGTAACTGCATCTTGCTTTTCTTACATAAAGTAATACATTGAGGATGTCTGAGATGCACAGATACTGATGGAATGCATTCACACAAGTAGCCGCAGGACATGCCGTGACAGGGATACCGTCCTCCAAGCCTCTGCTACTTGGAACTGAGTGAGGAAGAAATGCAAACAGTGGGGGATTAGGAGAGGGGTATCCTTGCAAGTAGGTATGGTGGGGAGTGGGGAAGGGGGGCAGGCTTTGTTACTTGAATTGGGTCACAGTGGTGGCACATCTTTGCCCAGCCAAATGCACTTGTGATGGTATTTCACAACTGCTCAGGGTTTGAGGCGGGAGCATTGCTCTTCAGTTTTAAAGAAAATATTATTGAGTGCCTGGGTGGCTCAGTCGGGTAAGCCTCCACCTCTTGACTCTTGATTTTGACTCAGGTCATGATCTCATGGTTGGTGAGATCGAACTCCTCTTTGGGCTCTGTGCTGACAGTGCCCATGCTCCATGGGATTCTCTCTCTCTTTCTCTTCTTCTACCCCTTCCCTACTCATGCTCCTGTGCACACTTGGGCTCTGTCTCTCAAAATAAATAAATAAAGTTAAAAAAAAAGTATTACCCTAGCAGTAGAGCTGATTAATTTTCAAAGAAAATGATGTACTTACTAGTGGGAAAGGGGTTTCCCTACCCCCATCTTCTAAGAAATAACTAAAAATCTAATACTGTAGTCTTTGGACGTCAAAGGAATGCTTGCTACATGTAGCAAATTAAACACTCATATTCTATTGAAAGCTGCCTGCCCCCTTGACTCCACCCCATCATTAAAAACAAAAACAGAAACAAAAACAAAAACGACAATCCTGGAAGATGTTTATGTGCTAAACATGAGTGATTGGAAAGAAACTTCCTCACTGCTAATAGAAATTTGTGCTAACTGGAACCAAGAAAAATATGTTTGGTGGTAGAGTGGGAAAGAAAAGGAGTATTAAAAGAAATTCCTGAAAGGGAACACTATGAAATTTACTCTTTTTGTAAGACTCTTTCCTAGCTGGATGGGAAAAACCCTTAAAGCAGTGTGATCTTGTTAGCCTGAAGGATGCAAAAAAACGAGCACCCCTCCCCCCAGCTGACAGGAGGAAACAGTCAGTAAGGAGCAGACTTAAGCCAAAGGACACCGGAATTTCTTATTCCTACTTGTCCCCAGAGGGCACCTGAATTTCTTTTACCTACTTGTCCCCAGGCCTAAGAACCTGCATTTTTAAAAGCCACGTCCTTTAAGGCTTTTAGTGGCTCAGTAGGTAGAGTATGCCACTGTTGATCTCAGGGTCATTATTTTGAGCCCCACATTGAGGGTACAATTTACTTTAATTAAAACTAGCTCCTTTACACTTTCAGTGGTACATTTCTGTCCATACTGCCTTTGGTGTCAATCAACACATGTTTTATTGATCATTTACTATGTGCCAGGAGCTATGGAGGTTATAACTCCAGGGTATGGTAAGCTCCTTAAAGGCAGAAACCATCTTGTTTGAGACAAAGAGGTAAAAATGGAAGTAATATACAAGGCAGCATGTAAAGAATTTTTAATGGTGAGCAAAGACATTCTACTTCTTGAAAATTTTTTGAAGTTTTCAGCAGAAAGGAATTCCAAGAGGGAGGGAAAAGTGTTTTGCACGCAGCAGGAGCTTAATACATAGGTGATGTTTAGAAGCAGAGACTCCTTTGAAACTGGGCTTTAGGAAAAGATCTCCACGAAGCAGTAAGGGGTCATGGTAATGAAAACAGTAGTAATTATGATCATGGTGGAAATGGCAATAGATGGAGCTTGCCTTCAGTAAGCTTATCATTTCATTTCATTTTTACAACCACCCCAAGAGTTAGATATTTGGATCATTCCCATTTTAGAGATGAGAAAAACAGAGGCTTAGGCCAGTTCAGAGAACAAGTGAAGACGCGGCAGAGTGACTAGAAACCAGAAGCTTTAGACCACAGACACACATTTGCGGTTGAGAAAGTGGAGTCTATCCCTCATTGTAAGAGTGGGAGAAAACACACCATGGGGGATTGTGGGGTGTCTTGATAAGAGAGTGTTGGAAAGAGCTATTATAGGGTTTTGGATTTGGATGGGTAACATTTGGGAAGTGTCTGAGGAAGCAGAGTTTCTCTCTTGATGGAGTTATTCTATAATTGGTTAATAAATTTCACCTATAAGGAGGGCAGACTAGAGAGGATAAAGTTGTAATTGGTACAGAAGCAGCAGTACCTCATTTTGCCAAGGAGAGGAGAGACATTTGGTGTTTGGGGTGTGCAGTGACCTAAGTGGATATTCTGTGAGATTATGACCTACAGGAGAACAGTATGACTTGGCAGTAAGCATCAGATCTGTTTGTAATATCCTCAGGGCTCAGCTGTTAGTTCCTGGATGTTGGGGGCTGCCTTCTTTCCTTCTAACCCTTGAGTAGTTTGGGTAAGGATCTGAGATAGTTAACTTCACTTTCTTTGCCTGTGCAGTGCATTCAGAGTCACACAGGCAAAGGACCTGGCACCTAGCCCACAGAAGGCTCTCCATCACTGGGTCATTTCTGTAGGAGGAAGACCGTAGATGGCGACAGGGTGGATTGGGTTTCCTATCACTCAGAAGATGGGCATTGAGTTGGGGAATGGCAGGGGTGGGTGCAGGAATGTGGAGAAAATTTTGTTTCTCTTGGAGTTGCCACTAAATGGCTAGACTCACATTTTGACTTCTCCTGCAGCTTAGGAGCTATGTTCAAAAGTGGTTTTGTTTTGTTTTTGTTTTGTTTTCCAGAAAAAGGCAAGGACATCCTCATGATTTCCCCAGCAACATCCCCTATATTATTCCAGGCATAGAGAGTACAGTTAGCCCCTGGAGATGAACTGTTTTTCAAGAAATGTGCTTTTATTTTCTTTCCATTGCGGATATTGGTGAAATAAAGCTGAGCTCATCATATAATCTTTTCCTTTTATACAGTTATAGACAACATTTATGTCTTAGGATTGGGGAAAGAAAGCCCTGATGCAGCAAAATTCTTTGGTGCATAATTAATTTCCAGCACATCAGGTGATGAGTGAAGCTCAGTTATAGTTGCAAGGAAATATTTTTTTTCAAACCTGAAGATACGAAGTAGAAACAGCTGTTCAATATTTAAGCAGATCTTACATGTTTTTAATGAGTAAATCCAATAACCAGCACCGTTATATGATTCTTTCGGACATTTGTAGTTAACAATGAGCCTGTGGTGTTAAATATCCTCCAAGTGGGGAAGGGTCTCTCTTCATTGTTTGGAGGTGGGCACATTTCATTAGAGCACTGTTACTGTGTCAGGGAAAATAGGGCATTTTGCCATTTTAGAGGCAATTGCTGTTCTTATGAATAATATTATTAAAGGAAATGACAGTGCTTAGCAAGGTCAGCAAAATGAGAACAACAAAACACTGCAATGTGCCTCTGCGTGACAAATTCTTCTTTCTAAGAAGAGAAGACAGAGAACTCTAAACATGAAAATACCTGCCCAGCAGAAGAGAAAACCCTGGAAAAATGTCCGTGTTCCCTGAGCACTAATTTTGCACACTTGTAAGATATCTAGACCAATCCAGATGGGTAAAAAAAGGAGAATCGGGGGGGGAAAGGAATTTTCTGGAGATTTTGGGTTCTGTTACACTGTGGAAGTCAGGAATTGTTTAAGATAAGACGTGTTGTTTCAGATAGACCGACTTAGCAAGGAAGTTTTCCCAAAGTTAGATTTCTCATCCAAGAAATGGCAATAATAGGTTTCTTAATCGTGTTCTTGCTGTCTTCAAGGGAATCTGAGATTTGGGCGCTGTTGGTAGAAGAATTTTCTCTCGTTACTTTTGGTTGCATCCAGCAACCAAATGTTACATTAATTTCAGGTGCACAACTTAGTGATTGGACAAGGTTATACATTATGCTGTGTTCACCACAAGTATAGCTCCCATCTGTCCATTACATCACTATTACGATATCATTTACTGAATTCTTTATGCTTTGCTTTTTATTTCCATGACTTAACTCGTTCCATACCTGGAGGCCTGTGTCTCCCTCTCCCCTTCACCCATTTTGCCCAGCCCTCTACCCAACCGCCCCCCCTCCACGGCAGTCATCAATTCTCTGTATTTATAGTTCTGATTCTGCTTTTTTGTTTACTCATTTTCTTTTAGATTCCATTTGTGAGTGGAATCATATGGTATTTGTCTTTCTCAGTGTGACTTATTTCACTTAGCATAATGCCCTCTAGGTCCAAACATGTTGTCTTAAATGGCACAATATCATCTTTTTTTTTTTTTTTTTATGGTTGTGTAATATACCATTGTGTATATACCCCAGTTTTCCTTACCCATTTGTCTATTGATGGACAGTTAGGTTGCTTCCATATCTTGGCTATTGCAAATAATTATACAATAAACATAAGGGTGCATATATCTTTTTCAGTTAGTGTTTTTGTTTTCTTTGGGTAAATACCCAGTAGTGGAATTATTGAATCATATGCTATTTTTAGTTTTAAATTTTTGAAGAAATTCCCTAGTGTTTTCCACAGTGGCTGTACCAATTTATATTTCCACAATAGTGCACAAGAGTTCCTTTTTCTCCACATCCTTGCCAACACTTGTTGTTTCTTGCCTTCTTGATTTTAGCCATTCTAACAGGGGTGAGGTGATACCTTATTGTGGTTTTGATTTGCATTTCCTGATAATTAGTGATGTTGAACATCTTTTCATGTGTATGTTGGCCATCTGGATGTCTTCTTTAGAAAAATGTCTATTCAGGTCCTCTGCTCATTTTTAAATTGGATTGTTTGGGTTTTTTTTTTTTTTGGTGTTGAGTTGTAGGAATTCTTAATACATTTTGAATATGAATCCCATATTGGATATATCATTTGCAAGTATCTTCTTTCATTTAGTAGATTGTCCTTTTGTTTTGTTGATAATTTCTTTTGCTGTGCAAACGCTTTTTGTTTTGATGTAATCCCAATAGTTTATTTTGCTTTTGTTTCCCTTGCCTTAGGAGACATATCTAGAAAAATGTTGCTATAGCTGATTACCACCTGTGTTCCCCTCTAGGATCTTTATAGTTTCAGGTCTCACATTTAGATCTTTAATCCATTTTGAGTTCATTTTTGTGTATGGTGTAAGAAAATGGTCCAATTTCATCCTTCTGCATGTAGCTACCCAGTTGTTAGAGCATCATTTGTTGAATAGACTGTTCTTTTCTGCATTGTATATTCTTGCCTCCTTTGTCATACATTAATTGACCATATAAATATGGGTTTATTTCTGGGTTCTCCACTCTGTTCCAGTGATCTATGTGTCTATTTTCATGTCAGTACCGTCTTGTTTTGGTTACTGTAGCTGTGTAGTGCATTTTGAAATCCAGAATTGCGATAACCTACAGCTTTGTTCCTCTTTCTCAAATGGGCACTCAGGGGGCGCCTGGGTAGCTCAGTCGGTTGAGCGTCCGACTTCAGCTCAGGTCACGATCTCACGGCTCGTGAGTTCGAGCCCCGCGTCGGGCTCTGGGCTGATGGCTCAGAGCCCGGAGCCTGCTTCCGATCCTGTGTCTCCCTCTCTCTCTGCCCCTCCCCCATTCATGCTCTGTCTCTCTCTGTCTCAAAAATAAATAAACATTAAAAAAAAAAATTAAAAAAATCAAATGGGCACTCAGGGTCTTCTGTGGTTCCATACAAATTTTAGTATTATTTATTCTAGTTTTGAAAAAAAATGCTGTTGATATTTTGATAGGGATTGCATTGAATCTGTACATTGCTTTGGGTAATATGGACATTTTGACGATATTGATTCTTCCAATCCATGAGCGTGGAATATCTTTCCATTTGTCTGTGTCATCTTTGATTTCACTCATCAGTGTTTCATAGTTTTCAGAGTACAGGTCTTTCACCCCTTTGGTTAAATTTAGTCCTAGGTATTTTATTCTTTTTAGTGCAATTGTAAATGGTATTTTTAAAATTTCTCTTTCTGCAACTTTGTTGTTAGTGCATAGAAATGCTACCAATTTCTGGGTATTAATTTTGTATCCTGTCACTTTACTGAATTCATTTATTACTTGTAGTAGGGTTTTGTTTTGT
The DNA here is from genome assembly GCF_028018385.1 of Neofelis nebulosa. Lineage (NCBI taxonomy): Eukaryota > Metazoa > Chordata > Mammalia > Carnivora > Felidae > Neofelis > Neofelis nebulosa. The sequence goes on from NC_080794.1 coordinate 73,316,546, forward strand.
TTTGTTTTTGTTTGTTTGTTTTTTTTGGTGTGGAATCTATAGGACTTTCTATGTATAGTATAATATTGTCTGTGAATAGTGACCGTTTAATTTCTTCTTTACCAATATGGTTAATTCTTATTTCTATTTTTATGATTGCTATGGCTAGGACTTCTGGTACTATGTTGAATAAAAGTAGTGAGAGTGGACATTCTTGTCTTGTTCCTGACCTTAGAGGGAAAGTGCTCAGTTTTTCACTCAGTTTATCACCATTAAGGATGAGGTTAGCTGTGGGTTTTTCATACATGGCGTTTATTATGTTGAGGTTTGTTACCTCTAGTCCCATTTTGTTGAGAGTTTTTATCATGAATGGATGTTAAATCTTGTCAAATGCTTTCTCTGTATCTATTGAGATGATTGTATGATTTTATCCTTTGTTTTGTTGATGTGGTGTATGATGTTGATTGATTTGCAAATGTTGAACCCCTAGTAACAAATCCCATCTGATCGTGCTGAATGATCTTTTTAATGTATTGTTGTATGCAGTTTGCTAATATTTTGTTGAAGATTTTTGCATCAGTGTTCATCAGGGATATTGGCTTGTAGCTTTCTCTTTTGGAGTGTCTTTGTTTTTGGTTGCAGGGTAATGCTGACTTCATAGAACGTATTTCGAAGCTCTCCTTTCTTTTCAATTTTTTTGGAATGGTTTGAGAATAGGTATTAACTCTTATATAAATGCCTGGTAGAATCCACTTGTGAATCCATTTGGTCCTGGACTTTTATTTTTAGATCATTTTTTGATTACTGATTTGGTTTTGTTACTTATAATTGGTGTATTCAGATTTTCTATTTTTTCCTGGTTCAGTTTTGGAAGATCACACGTCTCTAGGAATTTAATCACTTCTTCTAGGTTGTCCAGTTTGTTGGCATATAATTTTTCATAGTATTCTCCTATAATTCTTTGTATTTCTGTGGTATCACAAATTTCTCCTCTCTCATTTCTGATTTTATTTATTGGGTCTTTTCTCTTTTTTTTTCTTGATAAGTCTGGCTAAAGATTTGTCAATTTTATTTGCCTTTTCAAAGAATCAGCTTTTGGTTTCATTGACTTTTTCCTATTTTTCTTTTCAGTCTCTACGTCATTTGTCTCTGCTCTAATCTTTATTATTTCCTTTCTTCTGCTCACCTTGGGTTTTGTTAGTTCTTCTTCTAGTTCCTATAGGCATAAGGTTAGATTATTTATTTGAGTCTTTTTTTAAATTTCTTGACATAGGCCTGTATTGTTTTATACTTACCTCTTAGAACTGCTTTTGCTGTGTTCCAAAGATTTTGGACCATTATGTTTTCATTTTCATTTGTTTCCATGTATTTTTTTAAAATTTCTTCTTTGATTTCTTTGTTGACCTATTGATTGTTTAGTATCATGTTGTTTAGTCTCCATGTGTTTGTTTCTTTCTAGTTTTTTTCCTTGTGATTTATTTCTAGTTTCATACTGTTGTAGTTGGAAAAGATGCATGGTATGATTTCAATCTTGAATTTATTAAGGCTTGTTTTGTGGCCTAATATGTGATCTCTTCTGGAAAATGTTCCATGTGCACTTGAAAAGAGTGTGTATTCTTTTGTTTTGGGATGGAATGTTTTGTATATATCTCTTATGTTCATCTGGTCCAATGTGTCATTCAAAGACATTGTTTTCTTACTGATTTTCTGTCTGGATGATCTAGCCATTGATGTAAGTGGAGTGTTAAAGTCCCCTACTAGTGTTGTATTACCGTAAATTTCTCTCTTTATGTCTGTTGATATTTGCTTTATGTATCTAGGTGCTCCAGTGTTAAGTGCATGGATATTTATAATTGTTATAGCCTCTTGTTAGATTGGTCCCTTTATCATTATGTAATGCCTTTATTGGTCTCTTGTTACAGTCTTTGTTTTAAAGTCTATTTTGTCTGGTATAAGTATAACTACCCTGGCTTTTTCTTTTTATGTTTATTTATTTTTGAAAGAGAGAGAGATAGAGCTTGAGTGGAGGAGGGGCAGAGAGAGAGAGGGAGACCCAGAATCTGAAGCAGGCTCCAGGCTCCGATCTGTCAGCACAGAGCCCAATGTGGGGCTTGAACCCATGAACCATGAGATCAGGACCTGAGCTGAAGTTGGATGCTTAACCAACTGAGCCACCCAGGCCCCCCTACCCTGGTTTTTGTTTGTTTGTTTGTTTCCATTTGCATGGTGAATGTTTTTCATCCCTTCACTTTCAGTCTCTATGAGTTTTAGGTCTGAGGTGAGTCTCTTACAGGCAGCGTATAGATGGGCCTTGATTTTTAATCCATCTCACCACTCTGTGTCTTTTTATTTGAGCATGAAGAAATCTTTTTTCTTTTTTGCCACCTTTTACCTTTTTACGCGCTTCTCCACATTTTATGTATATGTTGTCACATTTTGCATCTTTTTATTCATATTTTTCTTATGTCTAATTATGGCCATCCGTCTTCCACTTGAAGAATTCCCTTTAAGATTTCTCATAAGGCTGGTTTAGTGGTGATAAACTCCTTTATCTTTTCTTTTTCTGGGGAACTCTTCCTCCTTCAAATCTGAATGATAACCTTGCCGGGTAAAGTATTCTGGATTGTAGGTTTTTTCCTTTTAGCACTTTGAATATATCATGCCACTCCCTTCTGGCTTGCAAAGTTTCTACTGAAAAATTAGCTGATAGTCTTATAGATATTCCCTTCTAGGTAATTTTTTGTTTCTCTCTTGCTGATTTCAGGATTTTCTCTTTCTCTTTAACCTTTGACATTTAAAAATTTATGTGCTGTGGTTGGACCTCCTTGGGTTTATCTTGTTTGAACTTTCTGGGCTTATTGGACTCGGATGTCTATTTCCCTCCTTAGGTTAGGGCAGTTATTAGTTGTTCAAATAAGTTTTCTTCCTTTCTCTCTCTTCTTCTTCTGGGAACTCCTTCCTATAATGTGAAAGTTCACTTGATGTTGTCTATGAGATCTCTTAATCTATCCTAATTAAAAAAATTTTTTTTAACATTTATTTATTTTTGAGAGACAGAGACAGAGCACAAGTGAGGGAGGAGCAGAGAGAGAGACAGGGAGACACAGAATCTGAAGCAGGCTCCAGGCTGTGAGCTGTCAGCACAAAGCCTGACATGAAGCTTGAACTCATGAACTGTGACATCATGACCTGAGCCAAAGTTTGATGCTTAACCAAGTGAGCCACCTAGGAGCCCCTGTATATACTAGTTACTCTTTAAAACTATAGCTTTTTACAGAGAATAAATAAAATAATAATAATAATAATAATAATAATAAAGAAAAAAGAAAATATAAGAGAATCAAGGAAGAAATAAAAGAAAAAAGAAGAAAAGGAAAAAGAGAACAAGAACAAAAAGAACAAAACCAAAAGAAAAAAATAAAAATAAAACAAGACAAATTTTAAAAAGTAAAAATAAAATAAAACAGTAAAAATTACAACACACACACACACACACACACACACACACACACACACCTGCAGCTTGTTTTCTGTGCCCCAGCACCACAGGATAGCTGGTATGGGCTTGTGGGCTATGGGCTCACTGAGGTCACAAGCTCCCTGTGACAACTGGACCCACCTGTTATAGTGTCTGGACCCTACTCCAGTCTAGATTTTTAAGGTAGGGTTGGGAACATAAACCTCATCATTCTTCAGTCCCTCACCTGGAGAGCTTTCTCTCAGCTCCCAGACTTCAAGTATCATCTCTTTCATGTGCTAATTGCTCTTTTAAACCGTGGCTTTTTTTTCTGTGCCCAAGGACAGAGGGATCTGTTCTGGTTCCTCAGTACTATCCCTTCTCACTGCCATTCACGACATCGGGGGTGGGGGTTCCCTTTGTTACTGTGTCTCCATCTTCCACTCTCTCTCTATCTTCAGGGATAGAGAGGTCTGCCGTTCTCTCCATCTTCATTGTTCAATAGCTGTTCAGTCAGCCCTCAGTGCTCCTTCAGGAGGAATTGTTCTATTAATAGGCGTAATTTCCTGTGTTCTGTGCAGGAGGTGAATTCAGAGTCTTCATCATCTTGAATCAGAACCCCTCACATCCAGCACTTTTTAATCTTCAAGGATTCACATACATTTCATACCACATAAGCCCAGTGATTTCTGTTATAGCTGTGGAAATTAAAACTCAAAGAGATAACCAAACAGCCAGGACTGACCATGTAGTACCTGCGTAGAATGCTAAGATTCAGCCCCTCTAGCTTACTGTTTGTCTCCATTTACATATCATAATTATGAATATTTAATTATGTTGTACATTTTACGTTTGTTTTCCTATGATTTATAGTTAGAACTCAGAATCAATCGAATGACGGTAGACTTACTTGAACTTGATCTTTTTGGTTGCATTCTTACGGGACTCCTTGTGATAGGCAGGCTCTACAGAGAAAGCACGGTGCCCCATTAAAAGAATTTGTAATTGAGTAGGGATGGGCATACACGTTAGCAGCTTCATTAATTGGACTTGTTTTGCCTGCAAGTGATAGAAACTTAACTGTCTCTTGGTGTCATATGTCTCCAACTCTGCGGGAGGCACAGAGTGCAGTAAGACTTCAAGAATCACTGGAGCCCAGACCCCAGATACTCTGGTGAGAGTGGTGGAAGGGCCATGGATGCAAGGCTTACAGCCTTGGGTTCAAGTCCTGAATCCGCACCACTGACTACCAATGTGAGCTCAGCTTGGCTGTGAAATCTCTCACATTCATTTCGCTCTGCAAAACGGAGGTGACAGATATGTCCTCCTAAGGTGGGCATTCAATAAGACAAAATAGATAGCTGGAATTAAAAGAAGTGAGGACTGGCAGCCTGGAAAGGCAGGGGAAGCAAACAATGCCCAGCCTTCTTCTTGTGCTTTGGGGCCAGAGATCATAGCTTAATGTTACACCTCATCACATGCTTAGTTCTGTTGTTTAATTCAGCTTCTCATCAGCCGCCTGATTTTAGTCTGATGTTGTGGGGGGAATGATTCTGCAACCCAGAGGTTTCAGCAAATAATAGGAGAGGTGGGAAAAGCCATTTGCGCAGAGAACCAGAAACACTACTGGACAAAGGTGTCTGGCGGAGGGAAACACTCGGACTCCACCAAACAGCTGAAAAGCCTCAGGGCTTTCTGAGTATTTCACCCCCAAATGGGAAAAGATGTAAATGACCAGAAATACCCTAAGGGAGGTAGAAAATTAAAGTACAAATAGTATCTAGAGTTAAAAATTGAGACATTTGTCAAAGGATTATTTTTCTTGTGATTACTTTCAACCTTCAGGGGACAAACCTACCTAGCCTTATAAGTATAAAGATAGAACAAAAATATTTCCAGTTATTTTATAAAAAAAACAACATTAACTCCAATATAAGTACAAAAAGGACACAGAAAATAGAAAATATATTTATATTATATAATCCTTTTGTGTACTCCTCGTACTTGTATTACATATATATTATATATATATAATAGCTATATTGTATATAATAGTTATATATTGTCTACATTGACTATATATATATTTTCTATCTTATTTGGGATTTGGGCATCTGTAAGCATCATAGCAGATAGAATCTAGCAGTATGTTAAGAGAAAAATCACCATGACAAGGTAAGTAAGGTTCATTTTAGGACCACATTAATTATTTAATATTAGCAAATCAATATAATTCAGGTTATTAGCGGCAAAGTATAACTGATCATCTTGATAGAAGCTGAACAAACGTTTGATAAAAATTAATATCCATTTCTGATACAAAAACTCTCAATAAAATATCAAAAAATGGAAAAGTTTATAGCATTAAATATGTATTTATAATCCATGGCTGGCCTCAGCTCGGTGGTAAAACTCCCATTAAAGTCAGGGCTTTGTGAGTATTTCACCCCCAAATGGGAAAAGATGTAAATGACCAGAAATACCCTAAGGGAGGTAGGGTATTTTAGTCATTGTCACAACTGTTATTTGGTAGTGTTTTTTCCAGATGTGCCAACTCTATTAGAAAAAGAAATAGAGGAGAGGAGACAATATCATGATTTACAGACTGTGAACCACTGTGAAACCATTAAAAAGACTCGTAAGGATGGCTACTCCACGTCGGGGAGAAAAGTCAGATATGAACAGTAAGCAGAATATGTCATTTTGTAAAAGCAGGGAAGTGAATTGTATAGAAAATACTCATGAATTGTATTTAGCAGAATATTAACTGTTTTACTTTGGGGTGATGGGTTTATTCTCATTTCCTTCTCTGTGCCTTCTTGGAATTGCATGACTCGTTTCTTTTAACAAATAAGTAACTTGCCCAAGGTCAAAGGCAGCTTGACTTTAAATCCTGTACCCTTAATTACTCCTTTATTACTTTTATTATGAGGGAAAAAAGGCCATTGTCATTTCCAAAACACAAATATATGTTTTATACATATGAAGATACATACATAAATGCATCTGTTATTTATAAGATATGTATAAGTATAAAATATATTTATATGTAGAAATGGTACATATGTCCATACAGGTAAAAAAGAAATTTGAATAAGCATATAACTACATATATTCATATGTATGTGTATATATTTATATGTATGAAAGATTTAAAACTACAACATAATGAGATGTCTAGCACTTGGTCAGTAAATTATTTATTAACCTCCCTAAAAATCTGTACTTGGAATATGAGCAGAGACTATGCTTATTTAGCTTTGTATCCCTTAGCAGCAAGCAGGTATCCTTCGCAGCGTATTAATATTAAACAAAAATATCTTATACATGCAAATATAATAAGGAATAGAGAATTGGATTATGTTGCATGACCAGCAGTGAACTCTCTTGCAATGCCCCATGGACCTCCTCTGCGATGAGCTGCCCTGATCTTCAGCCCTCATGTGGACAGAGTTATAGCCATTGGCAGGGGTCAAAAGAGCCATGGATTCAGGGGCTGGCATTGAGTAGGAGAAGCCTCTAGAGAGGTTGACTTTCAGATGTAGAAGGGTATGCATTTCCTCATCACAGAAATCTGGTTCCTGCAAAAGCCTGAACAAAGACCTCATCCTTTCTGCTCAGTGCCATTCTTCACTGAGGCTGTGAGCATATGGTGAGACTGTGGGGTGGGGGAATGCCACTTATGTGACCCAGCTGGTACCCACAGGCCTGAAGGTCCTGGCAGAGTTTTCTGGAAAATACCATGATTCACTTTTCTTTAGCTAGAACACAGCCTGTGAGTTTTTCCATACCCTGGTTTCTGAGCTCAGAGAACATGAAGAAAGGCTCATGCTGACATGAGCACTGACCTCAGAGGGAACTAGATGTCCCGATGGCTGACTCCTCTCATGCGTGCTAGGATGGAAGCTTCCAAATTTCCATGCAGATGCCCTCTTGCTTTGGCGGGAGGAGGCACCATGAGAATACCCACATGGAGCTGCTGCTCAGAGTCTGGGAGGAGCCAGAGCCACCTGAGTGGCTGTTAGGGGAATGGGCAAATGGATGGGTGTCTCTGAAGCATGGTGGGCTTCCTAGAGTCTCTCCCTCCCCTTCCTACTACACCTACCACCTACCAATTACCCCCATCTCTTCCCAGGACTCTGTGTTGTCCTGGGCTGATCACAGGGACCACATTACCCTCACTCTTAAATTGCCTCTTAGGTGCCCAACTCCCCCTTATGACTTAATCTTCCTTTCACTGGATCTAGACTTCGACCTCTTCCCCTTCTTAAATCTATGCACCTAATCTCTTGTTCCCTCCTGCCTCCTCAAGGTTTCCCTGATCTGGATCTCTAGCTTTGTGAAGAAGAAGCCGCCAGCAAAGGACAAAAGACTCCTTCATTAGGTAGAGAAGATTGAGAATGACCACCCACCCCGTTCCACCATGGGTATTTTCCCATTTACAACTTTGGCTCAACTTGAGGAACTAATTGGTGATAGAGGAATTTCAGGTAGGTAGGCTCCTGGGGCATATGGATGGATGGGCAGTTTATATTAGCATTTTTTATAATCAATGAGTTAAGATACATGACCATAATATGCATTCTCTCATACAGAAGCCACATACAAACCATATTTGTGCCTTGAAGGAGGTGGCCCTCAGGGACCTAGATCGTAAGCATGTGGATTAAAAATACAGTCACACAAGGATTAAAAATGAGAACATCACAAGGTATAGGATAAGATATGCCTAGCCAATCAGGGAAAAAAGATGAGCTGGAAATAGTCCTCTGAGCATCTGTTGTGGGCCAGACGCTATACAAAGCATTCTCATATATTCTATTTTATTTAATACTTCCAAAACTCTTAGAGTTAGGTTTTATTATTTTTATTATGAAGGTGGGAAGACCGAGGTTCAGAGATGTAAAACAAATGGTGTTGAAATTCATCTGACTGGAAGTGACTATGAGAGATCAGCTTCTTGGCAGGGGCCAGGGGGCAGAGTGGCTGGTCCATCTTTGAGAAACACCAGACTAGGAATAGGAAGCATGTTCTGGGGCTCACCTGCATCAGAACCACCCAAAAGTCTTGCTAAATAAGGATTTCTGGGCATCACCATAGAGCTATTAAATCAGAATTTCTGAGAGTGGAGTACAAAATGTACATTTTGAAGAAATTTTTTTATTAAGTTCAGTTTGTCAGTTTTTCTTTTATTCCTTGTCCATTTTGTCTAATTTAAGAGATTTGCTGAACTCAAGGTCCCAAAGATTTTGTCTTATGTTTTCTTTAGTAGATTTTCTTCCATAGGTTTAGCTTTTCTCTATGACCCATTTTGAGTTGATGTTGTATTTAATGTCTTCTCTTAACCTAGTAGATGCCTTTGTAAATTACTCCTTAAAAAAACTCAATAGCCCTATTTGTGTGATCTATCTGATTTCTGTTGGGACTCTGGCTGATCTAGCCTTCACCAGCTTTCAATCTTCGTATCCTATTGTTTGGACTTACAGTATCTTTTGGCTTAATTGAAAATTAAGTTTTTGTTTCTTATTACCTTGGCGTTTGTTTTCTTTGAGGACAAAGCAAAAGTAAGTACTTACTTGAAGAGAAGCTTTTGAGAGCATATATTGACTGAGTTACTCTTTAACCCTGGAGCGTAAAAAATACTGTCAATGTCTGATTTAAAGATAGTTGAAGGGTATTACAAGGTACAAACTTTCAGTTATAACATAAATAAGTCATAGGGATGGAATGAACAGCATAGGGAACATAATAACATTGTCATAACTTTGTATGGTGACAAATGGTAACTAGACTTATGAAGATAACTTCATAGTATATAAAATATTGAATTACTAAGATATATACCTGAAACTAATAGGATATTGTATATCGATTACAATTCAATATAAAAAAAAAAAAGATGGCAGAGTCATACAATCTCAGACCCACGTCTTTCCCACACCCCAGGAAGGATAAATTATTTGCCTCTTCAGTGTTCCCAGACTACCTTAAATGTGGCTCTATTGTGTGTGTTCCATATGTCTTGAAGGCAAGAGTCATGTCTTGCCAAAGAGGCCTTTTTGCCTCTAGAGAATAGGACAGAACTGAGAAGGAGAGCTAGTTCCCTGGTTGCAAAGGCCCATTCTCAAAGGGTGACCGGAAGTCCAAGGAGACTGAGATAGCAAAGCTTGTGCTTCTGCATGTAGGACTGTGCATGTGCACGTGTATGTGTGCATCCCATCTCTGAGATTTGGGCCCGGGCAGAGCTTGCACTAAAATCACATAGAACTGAGGCCTTGAAACTCTTTCCGGAGACTTGTGGATCCATAATGATTGGTGTCTGTGACTTTGAGCCCTCCTAATCTTCAAATGAGAAGCCATAGAACACAGAGAAATATCCAATGAGGGTCTGTAGTATGTAGCTATTTAATAAATATGATTATTGGGGTGCTTGGGTGGCTCAGTTTGTTAAGTGTCCAACTCTTTTGATTTTGGCTCAGGTCATGATCTCATGATTCATGCGATCTAGCCTGACACTGGGCCTTGTGCTGACAGCCCAGACCCTGCTTGGGGTTGTCTCCCTCCCTCTCTCCCTGCCCCTCCCCTGCTTGTGCACGTACTCTCTCTCTCTAAAAATACATAAATAAACATTAAAAAAAAGAAATATGATAAAAAAAGAAATATGATTATCATATTCTTTCATAAATTTATATCAGCATGTAGTAACAAAAGCTGATTACAGGCTTTTTATTTTTTTAATCTATTCCATTACTTTTTTCCCTCCTAGTTTTCTTCCTTATTTTTACTTAGATCATTTAACACTTTTCAGGTCATTAAAAATTTTTTTTTGCTTATTCATTGGTGTGTGCGTGTGTGTGTGTATTGTAAGGTCCCAGTTATCCCAAAAGAAAGTGGCCAACTTTAGATTTCTAGAAAATTCGTCTAGTATACATTTAACATGTATCAAATGACTTGTGTTCTAGTTAATGGCATTCTTCTAGAATTTGAAAATAACTTTCTTAGCTCCTTAAAAATGAGGCTGACCATAGGCAAACTTGATTTAATCAGCAGGGGCTCATCAATATTTGTTTTGACGATATTGTGTGGGTACTTCACCAAAATCAGGATGCTCATAAGGAGCTCTGTGATAGTACTGTCTGATAATGAAGTTGTGTGTGTGTGTGTGTGTGTGTGTGTGTGTTGTATGCTTCTTTGTGTGTTCATCACTTTTTCTTCTTACCCTCTTGTTCCTTTTCTCTTGTTACTAATACTGATTTCCTGCTATAGTTTTTCTTTCACATTTGCACATTTAGTCTCTGTGGCTGGGTAACAAACCAGTCAGCACACTGTGATACACAAGAGTCAGTAAGCTTTGGAAACAGAACAATTAAACATTTGAGACAAAATGGTCTCTGTTCTAGTTGGGTGCTTCTTGGACTTAAAGTGCATCAGAATCCCCTGAGGATCTTGTAAAATTCAGATTCTAATTCAGCTGGCTTCTGGTAGAGCTGAAATTCTGCATTTCTAACGAGCACTTAGTGATGCTAATGATGCTGATTTAAGGATCACGCTTAAAGTAGAAAGTTAGATGGTTGGGGATTAGTACAGATTTGGTCATTAAGTTAAAGGGGCATTTTGATAAGTTTTAATATATATTTTTTCAAATGCTGTTGTCACATGGCCTCTCTAAAACGTGTTGGCTTCCTGACATAAATTGATTAGAAGCAAAATGTGACTCAGCTGCCATTTAGAAATCAGAACTCTGTGAATGGGATTAACATGTGTAGGAGGAAACTGTTGGGCCAAGGGAGTCCTTTAGTTAAGAAAAAGAGACTAAGCTTGTCATCAGTCTGTCTTGGGTGGGTTAGAAATGGTTTTAGGAGAATGTAAACATTGTGATAATTCTCTCTGGTTTCTCAAAGTTTCAAATGCTTTAGGACATATTCTTGATGTCATTTATCTTCTAGACAATCTTGGGGGAAAACCTTGTGGCTGTTTTTTGGATTTTCCTTAGAGGTTTGGAATTATGGCCATTTCCCAGAAGGCTTTGCAGCTGTTGACCAAACTGTAGGAGGATAGCTTTTCCCTTCCCTTGCACTTTCTCAGTTCAGTCTTCCCTGCTCCCTAGGGCTGTTCTGGCTCCCCTTAATCAGAGATACTTTATGAAGAAGTTGATTTAGGCAAAAGGTGACAATTAGGTTTTTGTTTTATTTTGTTTTTTGTTTTTGTTTTTTTTTGGTTTTTTTGGCCAATGCAGAATGATTGTTAGTGGTTGAGGGATAAATATGTTGATTTGAAAGTTTGGTTAAAATTCATAAATTATGTCTAAGAGTGTAGGAGTGAAGCACGTGTGTCAGATCTTTGTCATCCCTAATCCAGCCTTAGAAAGCAGAAGATGCCTTGACAGACTAGTGTGGCACTGGGTCATCAGACCTAAGCCCAGTAGACTCGGTGCCACATGTTGTTTCCCTTTTCCTTATTTTCAGTGCTATTACACTTACATTTGAGGATAATATGCAAATGTTGGCATTAGGAGTTACTTCTAATTACCCAGGGAGATGCGACTTTGTTTCATGCCTTCTCATTCTCGTCAGCTATCCTGTGCCATGGGAATTTCTGAAAAAAAAAAAAAAAAAAAAATAGTAGTTTCCTAACTAAGTAAGAAAGGAACAAGATTTGTTACTCAGCCTGGCTGGCTTTCTTTTAAAATAATCAGACTGTCTGCTTCCTGAAGGGTGTCCCCCCAGCTGGGAAGATGCCACCTGTCACTCTTGGGTTGATTGCTAAAGAACATCTTGTCTTGTTTGTGCTCTGCACTGTGATGTGTTCTCAAAGTCCCCTGGTCTAAAGGCTCTGATGACTTTGAGGAGGGTTTATGTGGTATCTCCATCCTTTTAATAAAATTCCCTCTACAGGACTGAAGCAAAGGTCTCTTATTATGCTCTGCTTAGGCCATTTTTGCAGGGGCATTTTTTTTGTCTTTAGCCCTAAGTGAATGTGATGAGTCACTGTTACTTAGGTCAACTCAGAAATGAGTTCTGGGTTTGCTGGCTTTTCAGTGAGTGGTTTTCTTCAGCGGGAATCGAGCTGGTTCATTTGGATAATTCTGGGTCTGAATTCTGCTGTGTCTCTTATTAATTGGTGACCGTGGGAAAGTTATCAGCCTTTCTGAGCCCTCATTTTCTCATCTGCAAGTTGGAGACAATAATAACTGCCTCCTCAGGAGGGTGTGAATGTTCTGGGTACTCAGGATTTATCTTGATGTTTATCGCATTCAATGCAATAGGTACCCAATAAACGTCCTTTTCTTTTTTTCTCCTCTTGTGTTTGATGTCGGGCCTTTTTGTGTGTTGTTTTGTATTGATTTTCTTCTGATACTAATAATTAAAGTGTTCCCAGGATTTCTGTCATCACAAGATATTCTAGGTAAGGTCAAGTGTCAATAGAGCTGAGAAGAGAGTGAGGTTTTAGCGACTCCAGGGCGCAGGGACCAGTTGAATGGAGAGTGGGCGGAGTCCAGAAACCTCCAGAGTGAGTGAATCTTTAAGGGATTGCTGGATTATTAGACTCTGGGCCTCATTTATTCAGAGGCAAAGGAAGCATAGCAAGAGAAGAAGTGTCAGATGCTTAGAAATATGTCCTCCAAACAAGGCTGGAGGGATCTAGGTGCTATTTGATCAATTCATTAATCCATCTAATCATTCACGCCCAGACATTTCCTTGGGTACTGTGTGCTAGGCACTGTGTCGGTCCTTGCCTCAAAGAGCTCATGATACAGTGGATTAATGCTAAGTATGCACCATGTGATATGTGTCTCTATGTAATGGAAATGATGGAGATAGAACTACTTTTATGAAGTATCTTAAGACCTCTCTTTTTTTGGTATCTGTTTCCCACCCTACTTTATCCTCCCTTCTTCCTGGACATAAGAAAGTATACTTGGAGAAAGGTGGCATGTCCCAGTGTCACTTGCAGCTTGGCGTCACTGAGTTTTCCCTACTGGAACTTGAGTAAAAGTGATGGGTGCACCTTCTGTGTCCCTTGCTTAAAGGAAATCCCTTGCTATGAATGTTCACTCTTTCCTCCCCTCTGTCTGGAAAGGCAATGCCAGGCAACCTTGGAAGGCATTGTTGAGGATAACAGAAACTCCCTGCTTGTCTGCTTTTCCAGATAACTCCGTGGAGTATTACTGGCTACTTGCCCTGGCCTCGCAAATGAGAAAGCAATGAACTTCTAAGTACTCCAAGCCACTGAGTTTGGGGATCTCTTTATTATAGCTTCTGTTGTAACAAATTAAGTAGTCACAACTTTTTTGAGGTTCTAGGGTAGCTCAAAATAATAAAAGTGTCACTTGACTCGTAGAAAATTAGAAGATTTTGTTTGTCATATGAGATTCCTGAAGTCATAGGAGTCGGACAAATGCTGGTTCCAAGCTCACCTCTTCCATATCTACGATTTTATACACTTCAAAACTAAAATAATTTCTCATGTCTTCAGGTGTCAAAGAGTCAAGATGCAATCTTTTTCCAGTGCATTACCTTCTTTGTTAATCTTAGATTTACAAAATCAATGAAGAAGCAATTATCTATATTTTACATATGAGTGGATCACATTTTTCTTGGTGGTGGGGAGGTTTAGAGATGATTTGGGAGCAAAAAATGGTAGAAACGGGAAAGTCAGCATTTGTCCATTCAAAGTCGTGCTTGAGAAGATGGTGCCAGAAAACACAGGAGGGGACTATCTTCAAGGACATCTTGTTCACTTAACCCAAGCATCCTGGGAGCTACCACCTCTAGACAAGCAGCGTCATCCTGGTCCCTTCATTTGAAATCTCCTTGTCTGCACCCTGTATTCTCAAAGTCAGCCTTTGGCCACTGTAATCTACATGACGGGGAGAAAGTTCCTTCCAGCTTTTCGTTCATTTGCTCATTCATTAATCAAATAGTTACTGAGTACCTCCTTTATGCCAGGAAGATTATAAATATGTATTTTACTGGGGAGATAGCTGAGAAACCTTGCCCCACAGAGGCAGGACTTGGATAAGCAAGAGGCACAAAACAGGTGCAAAGAAGGTAAGAAGTACAGCAGGAATTAACCCAGGAGTGCAGAGACACAGCACAAGGCAGGTGTCTCCTGTCACTCAGCAGCCTGTGTCTACTGTGATAAAGGCGTGTGATTAATTACACATAGAGACTGTACGTATGTTCTCTCACTTGCTAATTGCAATTAGTTACAGGAGCACTGAACATATTGCTCTGCATGAATGTCAGGACATTTCAGTGGATTCCCCTTGGTTCTCTGAGAAGCTGCAATTAACTTCACTAATTATTCCCTTCACCACATGTGCTTCACTTAATGTAGAACCAAACTAATGAATGTTGATCTTTTAAAAACTTTTTTTTTCTTAAAGGCCATCTGGGCTGCCATCCAATTAAGACCAACAATGGCTCCATAGACAAAATCACAAATATCATCAGGTCCATCCAAGGCTAGTTGGAGACAAAAAGCAAACTTGAGTTTCAAGAATCCTTTCATTTCTTCTTCAGGGAGAGAGAGGATCTCTGCACTGACAAAACCCATGTGACACTGTTGGTTCAATATGCTTTGAAAGATTTTGTGACTGGCATCTCTGCAGTGACCTATCCATAGCACCTGGTGGTAGGGAGTTGGTGAACCAGAAATGTGTGCCATGGCCTAGCTAGGAATGCAGGATAACTTTAAAAATGCACAAAAAAATCTTACTCTAACACCAGCAATACACCTAGAATTGAGCACAGTGCTTTCCTGTCCCTACTTTGATCTGGGCATCCTTAATTCAAACGCCTTCCTCCTTAAATTCCTATGATTTTTGTCAAGGTTTCTATGACAGTGAGCAAATGAGTGTGTGTGTGTGTGTGTGTGTGTGTGTGTGTGTGTGTAGGGAATGACTTACATGCTCATGGCTTTTCCTTTGTTCAGGAGCCTCTGCCCCACGTGTTGATTCAGCTGTGAAACTCAGCACTTGATTTTGACACACACACACACACACACACACACACACACATACACACGCTTTCTCAAAGCATTCATGAGAATTTGAGGACAGGCTAGTAGGTGGATTCACACTACATCACCCCAAACAAGCTCAAATGGGAAAGTGGGCATCACTGTGTTAAGATATCCACGTCACTCCATGGAGTTCTTCACCCCATCTAGGTCCAGCTGAGTCTGTCCAGTGAGGAACAACACATCTGGCTCTTGGTCCTCTGCAGTGCTATTTCATAGCTCTCCTCTAAAAGCTTTATGATTCTTCTGCTTTAAGTGTACTCATCAATTGTGTGTGTGTGTGTGTGTGTCCCCGTGTGTGTGTGCTAGTGAACGTGTGTTTCAAAGGACCAAGAGGAAGAGGGAGAAGAAAAGAGAATTCCTTTCAACAGTTCTTGTGCCAGCTGCTAACAATGCTTCCTTTCACTTCATCGTTACCACAATGCATTCTCCTAACTAGCACTTAAAATGCCTAGAATGGCTGGAGCTTCAGTGAACTTTTTAATATATCACCTCTCGTGAGTGCTACAGTAACCTGGCAAGCCAGGCAGGGAAGTCTCATGGCCACATTGTGTACATAAGGAACCTGAACCTCCAGGGGATGACTGGCCAAATGTGCATCGCTTGTTTTTGGTAAAAAGTTCTCTCTGCCCAATCATGCTCTCAGATCGAAGTTTCTTGGAGGTATAAGAGAGATCAGGAAGCAGTGAGCCATCTAACTTGGGTCTTTGTCTCTCATTCCCCTCCAAATGCCATCTTGCTTTGAGGCAAGGCTTTCTGATACATAAAGCAGAATGTGAGAGAAGCCAGCCCACAATGGGTTATTGGTGATGTTTCTCAATTCCAACACTAAAGGCATGTTGTGGAAGGCAATTCCTTGTTGTAGGTGGAGGGAGGTGTCCTGTGCATTGTAGGATGTTTAGCAGCCTCTCTGGCCCCTACACCCTCGGATGCCAATGGAAGGAACTACCACTCCCAACTTTGTAGTTGTAACAGTCAATGATTTCTCCAGACATTGCCAAATGTCCCCTAGGGAGTCAAAGTCACCACTGGTTGGGAAACACTGGGTTGTTGTTACACACCCATTGTGATGATGGTTTCTTGTCTTCATGACTTAGAGCACAGAGAGTCGATCATGTGGAGTAGCTCAGAAAGGTCTGTGCAAACCATGTGGTAAAAAAAAAGAAAGGTTTGGAAGCTTATTCTTCCCTTTCGCTGGAAAGAGGACACGAGCCTTCACTTTGGTGGGACAAAGGAAGATAAACATGCCGACCCTCTCCATGCACGAGCACCTCTGATGGGACATTGCTGCTGATAGCTCTGGCTTTACAGCAAATGGTCCCAACAGTGCCAAGAACCACAAGTCAGTCCGTTTAGGGAAAACACAGGGTATTTGAACAGCTTGACACTGTGAAGGCATAAATTGTCGGGAGAGACAAATGTGAGCTGGAGGGATTTGTGAATGTGGCAGACGGTAATCCTAGTATTTTTTGTTAATTGTTTTTCTCAGACAGGAGACCTCCTGTGATTTACATTCTGGAGTGGTGGGATGATGGACTGAGCCAGACAGCTCGTCATCTCTGGAGAAGATGAGCGGGGTCATGGCAGCTGCCCTGGAAATGAAAGAGGAGGCAGGGTGCTTTGCTGCCTTGGAAGCTCTCTTTTGTTCCCGAGCATCAGGGGTGCTGTCGCCTGTGGCCTCTGGGAGGCCAGGCAGGAAGAGCAGAGCCTGTGCCCAATAGCTGAAGGGAAGGGCTGATGAACAGGTAGCAAAATTCCTTCCGTCCTAGGACTCAGGAGTGATGTGCAGATGAGCAGGAGAAAGCACCAGACAGATGCTGTGTTTGGTTTATCTGGCTTTTCCTGTGAGTGGGAACCTGACCTCCTTGTGAGAGTGGAGTTGGGAAGGTCAGTTAGACTTTAGAAGGAACAGAGTGTGTTCAAACAGACCAGGAAAACCTGTGATTAGTGCAGAAGTGTGGATTTAATCCTTGATTACCTGGTGCAGCTAAAGGGCAGTTCCGATGAGGAAATAGGAAAAGATCATGTCTTCCCTAAGAGAGTATATTCCTTTACTTCAGTCTTTTCTGAGGCACTCTACCCAGAAGACATTGCTCCTTCTCCAAACCACAGGAATGGGCTAAACACCTCCTGCTCCTAGTGGGGCTCAGGCAGACTGGGTTACCTGCAGACTCAAGGGAAATCTTGGTGGAACTTGGTCACAGAGGCTGTGGAAGCCAGTCATAAGGGGCAGAAAAGGATGTTGGTCATTGTGTGGGCAGGACTGGGCCATCCAGGCCAGCGGGGCCCTCAGAGACGTGGTCAGAGAAGTAGTGGCATTGACAGGGCCAGGTGGGTTTGCTGAGTAGTGTCTTGTTAGCCTGGCCAAAGTTGGAGTCATGTTTCCTGAGTCCCCTTCACTGTGGGGTTCTGGCCCAGGAGTACTTTGCATGGATTTGAAAGGTGGCAGTGGAGAGAGAGCATTCCTCTTGGCGGGTGGTTGTGGTTGTCCCTGGTGACAGATGGACACCCCAAGGCCTTGTGGATCCTGACTTGGCCATGTTCTCACTCTGTACCTAGCTCATCTTATTGATTGCTGGCCTCTCTGACCATCAGCGGACCCAGGCCCACTGCTGGCTGCCTGGCATTAAGCCACAAAGGCAGCAGCTCCACGGATTTTCCACGAATTCCCCCTTCTGGGTCCTTTTCAGTGGCCAGGTGGACTTGGCCTCTTGAACATCCTGTTTGCTCCAACTTGTCCACCTGATGCAAGTGCGCGTTAGGTGACTGGTGAGTAACCATTTCTCTGATTTTTCTGTTTCCCCCTTCCAGACATTCGTTTTCCCAGTTCCTCCCATGTTTGTGTAGATTCTAATTTCTTTAACAAACTCTTATCTCCATACAACTTAGAGTGCTTTGTTTTCCCAACTGGGCCTGACTGACATAGTGGGAAAGCTCCTCTGGAGTCTGGTTGCCTGTTTGTGGGAGTTAAGTCTCATATATCCAAGGAGAATGAACTGCCTTAGAAGTGGGTACAGTGCAGCCCAGGGAAGATTTCTTGAGGAAGAGTAACTTCAACATTCATTCATTCATTCGTTCATTCTTCCATAAATACAAAGGTGAAGGCTGTCCCCGGGAATGTTCTAGAAACAAAGTGTTACTTCGTGAATAGAACAGACATGGCTGCTTTTCTCAGAGAGTTTAGAGTTTAAAGCATAAGACAGAAAATAATCAGTATATAATTATAAATTATTTTTGTGTATTACATGGCACTTACCACAAGTGGCATAAAGTGACAGAAAGTGTGGATGAGGATGGGCCCCCCTGGAATTAGGGCGGCTGGGAAGGCCCCTCTGAAGAGTTGATGTTTAGGCCAATACTTGAAACACGAGGTAGATTCCACCACAGGAGGACAGCTTGTTCTACGCTGAGGGAACAGTGCGTGTGAAGGGCAGAGGTAGGGCAGATATACTACAACAAAGAGATGGGGGGAGCAGGAGGGAATTTTTATGTGTGTGTTAATGGTGACGAGCTCTTTTAATGGGAAAATATCACCTTCAAGTGTAAACAGAGTGGTGCCCGAGAACCCCCAGGACTCCGGAAAGGAATTGGTGTGGGCCCACACGAAACCAGAAAGTGGACCCAAGGGCCAAGGAATGCCCATGATGAGAGAGCAGGACTGTGGCCCAGACCGGGGCTGCTGCTGGTCTATGCAGCGCCTTTGTGTGAAGTAGAAAAAAACGTACCCCTTCTTTTTGGAGACGGAACCTGGAGCAGCTGTTCTTGGCTTGGAAAGTGAAGCCTGGACTGGATTTTGGCTCCTACTTCAGCAGGGGCCAACCTGCATTACCACATGCAGAATGTAATCAGGACTAGGAGCTTATGTGAAGCTAGTTGAAGCCAGAACAATTTTTAAATCTCTCCCTATCAAGGAATTTGGCGAATAGATATACACCTGGCTGTGTGGAGAGCAACTTGTTGTGTACATAAGGTAATTTTTTTAAATAATCGTTTTAAATGTTTATTTTTGGAGGTGAGAGAGACAAAGAGTGAGCAGCGGAGGGGCAGAGAGAGAGCGACACACAGAATCCGAAACTGGCTTCAGGCTCTGAGCTGTCAGCACGGAGCCCGACGTGGGGCTGGAACTCATGAACCGTGAGATCATGACCTGAGCCAAAGTCGGACACTTAACCGAGTGAGCCACCCAGGCACCTCCCTAAGCTAATTTTTTTTGGCAGTTTCATAACAAATTTAGCCTTGTTATGTATGTATGTATGTATGTATGTATGTATGTATGTATGTATTTTAAACTGAAGTACACTTGGCACATGATGTTAGGTTAGTTTCAGGTGCACAACACAGTCATTGGGCACCTCTATGCATTAGGCTATGCTCACCACAAGTGTAACTACCATCTATTACCATACATTGCTGCTACAATATCATTGACTCTATTCCCTGTGACTTCCATCCTTGCGACTTATTTATTCCATACCTGGAAGCCTACACGTTCCACTCTTCTTCACCCGTTTTGCTTATTCCCCAACCCCTCCCCTCTGGCAGTTTCATAACTTTATTTGACGATCAGGGTTAGTTATCATCCACATTGATTTTTGAAACTGGTGACTGGTACATAGGTAACTAATGTGTAAAGTTTGCTTGGTGACCCTTCATCCTCATTACTTTTTCTGGACAACCCTACAGGGCTATGGTATGGGGGCATTTCTTACTCTCTGGCCCAGACAGCTTTGTTGAGCTTTGTGTCCGTGCTCACATCTGGAGCTCTCCTCTCCTCCATGGCAAATTTCTGGGTCTCTTTGGGTGCCCGAAGGCATACTTCTTGAAGCCTGCCCCACGGATGCCCTTGTGAATACTGACGGCGTGTTCATGGGCACCACCTCAATGGTGGCATAATGGTCCTTATTTTCACCAGCCTGCTGGGCCCAGTTTGAAAGGAAAGTCAACTGGTACTTCTGATATTGGTATTGTTTATCTGAACTAATTTCTCTTATTATTTCAATGGCTTTGGGGGCACTATTAACCAAAAACATGTGAAACAACAAGATAACCCCCCAGCCACTCCAATAAGATCTTGGTGTTAGGCATATAGACAAGTTACATGGCTGTGACTATCTCAGATTGGGGTAAACCTGTCAGTTGCCATAGTGATGAAGGAGGTAAAAGCAGGAGTCCCATCTCTCTTGAACCTTCACTATATAGCCATTTCTGTTCGACACTTACCTGCATTCATCATTTAACCCACATAACTGTCCATGAGGCAGGTATTTCGAACCGCATTCTACACAGGAAGGCTCTGAAGCTCAGTCATATTAGTTAACTTGCCCACGGTCTCTGTCAGTAAGTGCTGGAATGGGACCCAGGTCTCTCTTATCAGGAGCCTGTGCAAGGAATGTAAAAACAGATGCCTTTGGAGTTGCTGTAAGCAAAGCAGTTCAGCAATAGACTCAAGGGGTGGTGAGCCTTTGACATTGGCTAGATTCTTAAGGCCACTTGTGTCAATGAGGTATCTGCATTTCCCTGGGGTGAGTAATCCTGCATTGGAAATGTGTGGATCAATGTACTATAACTGACAACTGATTGGCTAGAAGGGAGGAATTTTTGGCTTAAAGCAATCTTTGTTTGCTCTTCCCAGAGCAGATCAATCTATTCACTGTCAGGTGTTCTCTGATGTGCTCTGGGGACACTGGTGCCTGTTAGGGAGGAGAGCCATGTGGGAATCCTAGTGTCACCTTGGGAACAATCCCTGGGGCTGTGCAATATATTTATTTCCAATTGATGTTGAACTTGGGCCTGGAGCACCTGGCCTGTGACTGAACTCAACTTCTTGGCTTTCTTTATGAGGAGGAAAAGGAGGCATTGTCTTTGAGCAGAGTGTGTATCCTTTAGGTGGAAAGACCCCAGCACTACTCAGATACCACCCTCTAGATTATCAAGAAGAGAAAGGACACCTGCTTTCAGTGTGCAGGTGCTAAACCATCCAGAGCAATGCCCCCTCCCTGAGCTGGCCCTGAGCTGAATTTTTGGCTTTATGTGGATTTTAGTTGCTTTCTTGGTCATGACAAAGAGTCTCTAGGGAAGGAATCTAAAACTAGGGTTTCCTTGCTTACAGGAATACAATCTCAAGTCTGAGAAGTAAAATGTCATTTTGTAATTGTGATTGTGATTGTGTGTGTGTGTGTGTGTGTGTGTAAAGATGCTATGCACACACAGGAGAGACCCATCCATCTATCTTTGATCCAGAAGAAATCTGGGGTAGATACAAATCAAACAACCATGTGCTTCTTGTCTGTTATAATAACTCTTATCCAGATGTCAGCAGCTTTAAAAAGCTGCTCAAGTGGTGAAGTGTTGTGCTGTATTTGCCAGCGGCTGAGTATGGGTGAAGCCAGGCATTCTTACTTTTATTTGTCCTTTCCTGAGGTCTTAAAAAAATACCGACTTGCTGAGTTCCAGGTCCTTGGAGAATTCTTAAATTATAAGTAAGCACTCTAGGGGTGCCTGGGTGGCTTAGTCGGTTAAGCAACTGACTCTTGGTCTCGGCTCAGGTCATGATCTCACAGTTTGTGAGATCAAGCCCTGCATAGGGCTCTGTGCTGATGGTGCAGAGCCCATTTGGGATTCTCTCTCTTCATCTCTCTCTGCCCTTCCCCACCCCCCTCTCTCAAGATAAATAAATAGACTTAAAAAGAAGTAAGCACTCAGATATGAAGACAGCTTCCTGTCCATTTGGTCACTCAGATAAACTTTATGACTCAGTTGAGTGCTCCTTTTTGGTGACTACAAAACATGACAGTAGAGAAGGAATGATTAACCCAAGTTACAGCAATTTGGCAGGGACAGGGAATAGATCCCAAATTAGAAATCAAAACAAAAATAAATTTTAACTGTAATTGCTTTTAGACACAATAGAATTTTTATGTGGTGCTTAATCAGTGTTAGGGGCCTTCATCTGCCTTTCTCCAAATTCTTAAGTCAGCAGAGACCTCCCCTTGTTCTTTCCTGTTGTTCTTTCCTAGCTCCCTGCATGCTGCCCTCTGAACAGTATTGGTCACAGCGATAGAACCCAACTCAACCTAGACTACTCTATAAAGGGAATCAACTCATGTAACTTGGCAGTTCAGGGATGATTGGATCTAGGATATTAAATCCAACCATTGTAACCTGTCCTCTTTTTAACTTTAGCTCTACTTTCTTTCACATTGATTCTTTCCCTGAAGGTCCTTCCCGATAGATGGTCCCAAGATGGCTTCACATTTACATCCCACCAGTTCCACAATACTAGTAGAAATAGAGCTACCATTTGCAATATTATGGCTCCCACATCTGATGCTCTTGGCTCTGAAGAACCTGGCTTGGGTGATGTTCACACCTTGAACAGAATGAATCACTGAGGTGAGGTGAGGCCATATCCTTATTGGCCAAGCGTGGGTTCCCACCCTACACCTAGAATGTTAGAGTGGGAGCTCCCCAAATGACAGGGACTATGAATGGGGGAGGAGGTGCAGTTATCAAAAGGGAAAATGGATGCCAGTCAGACAAAACCAGCAAGTGTTCGCTATTATGTCATTTTTACCATTTATCATTTTGTATTTTAAAAAGATAAAAATGTCTATGATCCCCAACAAGTTTGGAAGTTCCAGGAAGGCAGGTGTGTATCTACTTTATTCACCAATATATTGCTAATGACTATCATAGTGTGTGGCACATGAAAGACATTCAATAAATATCAGGCAAATACACGAATGGATGAATGAATGAGTGAATGAATGAATGAGTAAATATTGGTTATTTGGTATCCCTCATTTGGTCTTGGATGAGCACAGTGATGAACTCAAGGACAACGAGGAAGAAGAGATCGCTTCTTTCAAAGTTCCTTTGTAATTGTTTTTAATCCTTTTTTTAATCCAATTTGAATTTTTGATTTGTAACCTTTTGTGTTCACAGGACTGGCGGGGGGTGGGGTGGTCCTAAAGAGACTCTTCCATACAAGATTCTGGCTAAAAACTAGGGGACGACTGCGCACGTGGATTCATCTCTGAGTATCTCTAAGAAGATTACCAGAGCTTCTTTTGCTTAGTGCTCAGCCTGCTCTCTCCCTTCTTGCATGAGCTTTGGCCTTGAACGGGGCATCCCCATAGCCAGTGCCAAATTGTGTCTGACAGGAAGGGAGCCGAGGGAAGAATAGCCCAACCTTCTTTCTCTCCAACCTCTAATTCTTGCCAGTGCTTCCCTTTGGTCAACCCAACTAGAAATCAGAAGGCAAGGGAGTGTGAGTAATGTTGTCTGTAAGGGGCAGGTCCTGAAGCTGAGTGGTGGGCAGTGGAAACAGAGGGACAGGTAACAGAGAATATTCCACACAGGTCTTGTGCAAGCTAGCTCTGTCTAGGTAGGGAGAACACGTTCAATTGTTCTGAGATCTGAGAGTGCCTGGAGAGTTTGAGAAACTGCAAGGAGGGAGATGGGGCTGGAGGGGAGTGAGTGGAAGAGGAATTATTTTTGAAGATTCACTGATATTCTTGCCTTTGGCAGTAACTTAAATAATATTATTGTATAGCATGATGAATCTAATCGTCGTTACCTACAATGCTACAATTAATGGCGACTTTGACTTGTTGGAATAGTGTATTTTACCACAACCTTCATTTTAAAATGGCTGACTGCTGGTTGTGTGTGCAGCAGGGTAGGAAGGGTAGGAAGTCTCATAGCTCTAGCTATATCACCTCCCTTTGTTCAGCACCAACTGATCCGGGGGGAGGAGGACCAGGGAGTGACAGGTGGCCCACATCAACTGCTCATACAACTATTTCCAAACAAGTGAGCTAAGATTCTCATGGAATAGAAAGTGGGAAGTAAATGATGTAGGGAGGCAGGACTTGGGGTCTAAACATTTTTCCCTGGCCTCTAATAGCTCTGCATTCTTGATAACTCGTGCCTCTTTGTTTGTGATCCAGGCACATCAGGAGCAGTCATTTTCAAAAGAGGTGGTCGATTCTTTCTTCTTAGTCTAACCGAGTATTTCTTCTCCTTCCCAGGAAACATAGACACTTGATACAATTCCATATCAGTGGCTAATTTATACCTTTCCTCTTTTGTATACACACCAATGTCATTTGCACACTTGTGTTTCTTATCTCTTGGTAGACAGTGAGCTTCTCCAGAAAGAGGCAATGCCTGCCACAGACTAGAGTCAGTGCAAGGTCTAGAGACCACCGACTACTTAACAGGAAGTGACATGTTTTGGATACATTTCCTAGGAAGTCAGTATCCGCAGCCTGAACATGGACTGATTGGGAAATGATTGGTGATGGCGATGAGGATTACACTGCACTGTGGAGGATAAGCAGGCTTTTGATTAAAAAAGGGGAGGGAAAGGAGTGTTTTTGGCTGGCGTGATAGAGTGTGAGAAAGCTTGGAATTGGGAAGAATTGTGATTTATTGGAAGAAAATAGTGTGGCTGGAGCACAACGATGCACTAATGAGAATTAGGAGGTAAGGTTGGAAGGGAGTGCTGAGGATTTTCTACTTGCCTTCCTCATAAGTGGAGGACTGAAGGTCAGGATCAGAGTTAGGGGTTGGCTAGGACTAGACGGGGGTTGGTCCATGATGGCAGCATATTGCAAAGGGACAATTCAAGGTGGCATCTTGAGTGGAAGAAAGGCAGAGAACGAAAAAGGTGGTCTGGACAGAGTATGCAATCAAGTGAGCTTCCCCATTATCAGGGAAATGCAAATCATAACCACAATGAGATATCACCTTACACATGTCAGAATGGCTAAACTAAAAAAGGTAGGGGATAACAACTGTTAGCAAGGAGGTAGGAAAAAAAGGAGCCCTCATGCACTGTTGTGGGAATGCAAACTCGTGCAGCCACTGTGGAAAATAGTATGGAGTTTTCCTCAAAAAATTAAAAGGGACACTTGGGTGGCTCAGTCGGTTGAGTGTCCAACTTCGGCTCAGGTCATGATCTCACTGTTCGTGAGGTCACGCCCCACATCAGGCGGCTTGGTGTCAGTGCAGAGGCCACTTCAGATCCTCTGTCTCCCTCTCTCTCTGCCCCTTCCCTGCTCACACTCTCTCTCTCACAAATAAATATTAAAAAAAATTAAAAAATGGAAATACCTTATGATCTAATAATTCTGCTGGGTATTTGCCTAAAGAAATTGAAAATACTAATTCAAAAAGGTACCTGTGCTCCTATGTTTATTGCAGCATTATTTACAATGACCAAAATACTGCAGTAACTTAACTGTCCATCAATAGACAAATGGATAAAGAAGGTAGATAGATCTATATCATGGAATATAGATATATATGGAATATATGTGAAATAAAGATATGAATAGACGTATAGACAGATAGATTGATCGATCTATGTAATGGAGTATTATGCAGCCATAAAAAGGGTGAGATCTTGGGGTGCCTGGGTGGCTCGGTCAGTTAAGCGTCCGACTTTGGCTCAGGTCATGATCTCACGGTCTGTGAGTTCGAGCCCCGCGTTGGGCTCTGTGCTGACCGCTCAGAGCCTGGAGCCTGTTTCAGATTCTGTGTCTCCCTCTCTCTCTGCCCCTCCCCTGTTCATGCTCTGTCTCTCTCTGTCTCAAAAATAAATAGACGTTAAAAAAAATTAAAAAAAAAAAAAAGGGTGAGATCTTGCTATTTGCAACAACATGGATGGACTAAGTGAAATAAGTCATACCGAGAAAGAGAAATAGCATGTTTCACTCTCCTATGGAATCTAGACAACAAAACAAATGAATAAACAAACAAAAAGAAGAATCAGACCTAAAAATTTCAGAGAACCAACTGATGATTGCCAGAGGGGAGGGGGTGGAGGGACAGGCAAAATGGGTGAGAGGGAGGGGGAGACCCAGGCCTGGGTTAGGGAATGAGTAATTCATGGGCGTTGAAGGCACAGCCTAGGGGATGTAGTCAATGATATTGTAACAGTTGTCTGGCGAGGGATGGTGAGTACACCCGTGAGTGGAGCACAGCACACAGATTTGTTGAATCACTATGTCGTACATCCAAAACTAACATTGTGTGTCAACTATACTAAAAACAAATTTCCCTGCTTGAAAAAAAGTGTCCCCAGTATAGGCTTGATCTATGGGACAGTACAAAGAGGGCTCTGATCTTAGGGGGAAAGCGGAAAGCTGGTCCTGAGGCAAAGAGGAGAAAGATAGCATGAAGTGAGCAAAGTGCTGGAGTGGAAGGTAAGATTGACAGAGTCCATCTGGAAGGGCAAACTGGAGGCAGTTCCGGGGCTGGTTTGTGAGGCTGTGATATTGGCCACTGGGCTTCCTTTCGCAGGGGGATCAGGCTGTGACTTTGCCTGTGAGGTCGGAAACAAGTTACCCCGTAGGGCACCCACCACTGGGCCAGCCCTGCATGCCAGGCTGCGGGGTTTGGGCTTTCTCTCAGCAGTGTCTACACAGTGTATATGATCCGGATGTGGCAGACCTTCCTTGGGGCAGTTTCTCTCCTCATCCCATTCCTGCCTTGAAGCCTTGGGGTGCTACCTCCACGAGCCTGGATAAGAAATGGAGATTTTACCCAGAATTTTCAGGGGCTCTGGAAGAGGAATCATGCTGCCCGCCACAGAGCAGAATGCTAACAAAATTCCCTTTGACTTTCCGATTAGCTCGCCCTCACCATGGTTCCATCAACCAACCACCTTATTGGCCCTCTTTTTCTTCCTTTTTCTTCTTCTCTCCTGTGCTCCGCCGTTCTGGGAGGAGGGGAAAGCCAGGAGGTGACAGTGTCTTTGCAGCAAATCTTTGCATTTAAGACCATGTGAAAGTGAACAACCGAGAAGGGCCTCTGAACTTGGGAATGAGCAGCCCTCTAGGAATGCTGCCAAAGAAGGAAGAAAAACGGAAGAAAGAAAGATATGTAGCTGCTGGCAGTACGATAAAACCGAACACCCCGTAGACGTTCTGGAAGGCAAAGTCTAAATATGACTTATGGCTTTAAGCAGAATGCAGATTTCTGCCAAGCCCCTCCTCCCTGTGATTTTTGGTTTTTAAACATTTAAAGAGCACTTTGTCATTCCAGATTGTCATTTCCAAATTGGCAATGGGAGTGATTATGATAATAAAGTATTTTGATCTGAGGCAATTTGCAAAGGGCTTTAAAAATCCTCATTACTCTGGATTCTGCCTCCTTCTTGCTGGGTCCCAGTGCCAACCAGCAAGAGGAACTCAGCGGACCTTTTAATCACAACAGTCTTTGCGGTTGTTTGTTTCACTGCTTTTTAATGAACTTGTTCTTACGGTTAGCGCTGGTGGAGGGGGCCAGTTCTTTAGAAGAGGAAATGGGCATCTCCGAGGCTGGGCCTCATGTGGCCCAGTCTCTAGGAAGTTTGGCATAAATCTCCGCATTGTACTGTCCTGCTTATTGGGTCGGACATACCTCTTTAGTGATGCTGCCTAGGTGGTCACTGTTTCTCAAGTCCAACATCCTCAGGATTCACTGTATATCCAAGTGAGTGAGCCTAAGTCACTTGGCTGTTTTAAGATATTGTTCATATTTGTTTAAGGCATCAGAACTGAAACAGTTTCAGATAGAAACAGGGATGTTGGCAGGATTAACCAACCCTGCTTCCTCCTCGCTTGTATTTTCCACACTTCAGAGGATAGGACCTATAATTCAGATGTCAGCTGAGGTCTCTTGCCCCTTTGAGATCTGGTGAAATTCCACAGCCTGTGGGGCATCTGGCATCTTCCTGCTTTCTCATGCTTCTCTCTATCTCCACCTATGGGCTGTTCCTATTCCAACCTCAGTTGCCAGAAAACAGCTCAACTCCTCCAAGGAATCTGCTCTGACCTAAGGAGTTATCTATATCTTTGTTTTACCTTTTGGTATGCATTACTGATGGGACACAGGGAGGGGGTCTCCTCACAGAGCGCCTGACTACCTATATGCTACGGGGCTCTTTCTCCCTTATTCTTTCTCTCTCTTTCATCTCTAGTACAAAAGACTCCCCATTCTCTGGCACCTGAATTTCCCCACTTACTAAGCTCCTTGGGATCTTAGCTTCATGCAGTTTACCCAAGGAATTTCGTCAGGACACCTGCACTGCTGTCCCTCAAAGGGATCCTGGTAAATTTTATTTTCTCAGATTTGTTATAGGTATTTAGGGTAAAGTGGTTGGGCATACAGCAGAGGACTTAACAGAACTCCAGGGGAGAAAGGTTACATATCACCTTTTGATTATGAAGTGCCCATTATAAGTTGGTCCAGTTTGGTTCCCATCCAATCCCTTCCCAAGAGGGGAAAATAAATAGCAGCCAAATAAACTCATTTTCCCTCTCTCCTCTCATCCCTCCCTGCTTCTGTACACGCTGTTTCTTCCTCTCAGTGTGTTCATCCTTCCTCTTCATCTGGAAAATTCCCGTGATTCTTTAAGACCCAGTTCTGTGGGTCTTATGGTCTCTTTCTCTGTGACGCCTTCCCTGGCTCTTCTCATCAGATCAGAGTAGGTTGCCTTCTTCTCGCTGTTCTAACAGGGACAGACTCCATCAGAGCATTTACCTTATCAAATTTGGTTTTCTGTCTGCTATCTGCCTTCTTAAGACATGAGCTCCTCAAGAAAAGGGACTGTCAACATGCGTCTTTGTGTCCTTAGTTCCTAGACAATATTGGGAAACCACAAGAGTTGCATAGATGTTTGTTGAATGAATTAAAGCCTGCATCATGTCTACAGTGGGACAGAGAAATGCAATCCATTTGTTTTTGGCTTAAGGGGCCAACTCTTTGAGTTGCTGTAATCCAAAACTATTTCAACAGTAGACTGTCAAAGTCATGTTGTAGTGTTGTGTGTTCCACTTGGAAAAAACATTTCTCTTCTTCCCCACTTCCCCTGATTATTCTCTGCTTTGCAAGTAACTTTTTAGAAATTCAGCTGGAGGAAGGACTTGCCCTGAGTAAAATTCCTGAAAAACTTGCTGAAAAGCCAGAGAGCGGGAGACTGATCTAAGACATGAGGCCCATGAACTGTGTGTTGGGGAGTGGGAACAGCGTTTAGCAGAAGAGTTGCCTTTATGAATAGATGAAGGAGGTAATTACCTTTCTCACTATTCCTAATAGTACCTAAGGGCCTTTTCTTTTTAATTTAATTTATTTTTCCAGTTTTATTGAGATATAATTGACATACTGCATTATATGTGTTTCAGGTGTACTGTAACTTTCACATATGTAACACGGTATTGTTCACTGTAGTCACCATACTGTAAATTATATCCCTGAATACATAAGAAATTATTTATCTTATAAGTGGACATCTCAAGGTCTTTTTCGAGCATAACAGCTTTGATACCTTTAGGTGGCAAATATATGACGTGCTTGGTTTTGGTCTCTCCCCCTTAGCCTGTTTCCCATAGCAGCCATCAATAAATGATTACAAAACTCTTCTCCATTGAGCCATTCAGAGGCTCCAGAATCCTTCTCAAGACAGGGTTTCAGGCAAGTATTGCCAATGAATCTGCTCTGACACACGAAACATGTGCCTAGACTCGGTGCTGACCACTGTAAAGGACACAACAATGGGTTACTCACCCCTCATCTTTTGGACTTCTGGGGAATTTTCTCCCTCTCATCCAGTCTGGGTACAGGCTTTATATCTGAGTAGATATAAAAGTCCTATGACTTGGATATATGAAGTTTGGAACAGCGTTCTTGTTTCTTTCCTATTCTTATGTGAGCATCCACCTGCTGGAGGTTGAAAGAAGACTCTACATATGAATCCTGACTCTGGTTCTTCTATTTCTGTCTCCTTCAGCGAGTTACTTTAACCTCAGCACTACTTTGCGAAGTAGACATTATTGTGCTGAACACGTTTGGGAAAGAAACAATTGAGAATAAACCTAGGCAAGTTCCTGACCCAGGGCCCCAAATGCTGGTGCTCCATCTATGTTAAGAGAAAGGCAGGCGGGAGAACTAATTGAAGCAGACACTGTCCTTACATGTAGGCAAAAATAAAGCAAATAAAAAGCCAAAACCAAGCTCTATCAATCTACACCAAATTAGACCAGACCCAAACAATGACAACAAAACCCTGGCAACCGAGTCCCTTTGCAGCCTTTGCATCTATTATTCAGTGAGACCGAAGAGGACTTTTCTTGCTATTATCCTCCTCTGCCCTCTGCCACTGAGTAGAAGACCTTCTGTTCTCTGTAGCTAATCATTAATCAGCAAGCACCTCCAAGTTTCTTCTCTCTAGTTCTCTGTCTCCCAATTATCCAAAGAAATAATTTGGCCAAGCGATGAAGGCAGGCATGTTTGCTAACAAAGAGATACTTCTGCCTCTGTGGAATAGAAATGAATATTCTGTGAAATATCATGTAAACAGTCACTGTGGCAATTTGTGACCTGGAGCTCCTCTGGTTCTCAGTGAATCTCTGGTGTTTAATTATGCTGAGGGTTTCCAGAATCAGCTTGTAGCAGTTTCCTTTGAAAACACCTGCAACCACGTTCTGGAGCCTAAGTGGAAGGTTGAGGGTAGTAACAGTTCAAAGAGCCAGGTGGAGTCTGAGATAATGAGCCAAGATTGGGTCCAGGACTCAGGGCTCAGTTTAAGTACCAAAAGATTAAATTTCCTTTAGCATCAAGAAGTATTTGTTGTATGAGAGAGAGCAGCTACCTCAGCCCCAGAAAATTATGCCCCAAAGCCGTGCTTTAGCATCTGCCAAAGGCTGAGTTCCCTGAAAGGAGGAAGCAAGCCACTTGTAATGGGCTGAAAGAGTTTGTTCGGTGAGGGCGCAACCAAGTCATCTCTAAATAGTCCGTTTGTCACTCTCCCTGATGTGGTTCTAAGGAATATCTTCTGGTTTACTAATTAATAGTGAAGATAACAACCACTGGTGACCTTTATGGAACATGTTCAGATATTTGAGCCTGAACTAAGCCTCGGTTGGGTGGTAACTTTCCCAGGGTTTCCCACTGGGAAGGTACAGCGGTTGGGTTCAAATCCAAGTCCATCTGACCCAGGTCTGTATTCTGTTAGGTCACATTCTTTCCTTTCAGACACAAAGGAATTAATCCATCCACTGACTATGTGAAGTCACAGGAAGCAGTGTCACTGGGCACTGATTGGCTAAGTCTCTCTCCTTTTTATGAGTGATTGGTGGGAAGCATTCCAATTCACCACGTCGGTCTGGGAGAAAAGGTGCTGGGGCTTCAAATCATGTTTTGTGTCTTACTATTCGGTGGCATGACTTTGTGTCATTAGAGTATAGGGGTAATTATGATCTATTTTGATGCCCAATGTGGCGATTTCATAACCCTAATCAGTTGGAAACAGCAAAGATTTGAGAAATGATTTTTTGCTCATTTTTCATAGTCAAGGAAAATGTGGCAGGTGCCTGGTGCAGAGTCCCGCTCAATACAGGGAGAGTAAGAACCAGGCTGAGTCTGGCCTGTTTAGGTCGTTCCAATACTCTGTTTATGATGTCAGAGGTACTGCTCCACTGAAGGGGGCAGATAACTCATAATATTCTTACTCGATTGTGGCAGGCTTGGAAAGAAAATCATTTAGAATTGAAGAGAACAAGAGCCGTGTAAGGAAAGCAGTGTGCTTGGTGACAGGAACTTGGAATGAGGTACTCATTCTTTTCTTCATTTCCTCTTTCATTTATTTATTTAACTAACAAATATTGACTGGAAAAAAATGATCCTGTGACCAAGTTTAATGCCAGTTGTGTCATTTATGTTGAGTCTCTCTTTCCTCATCTGATAAATGAGAGTTATCAAAATTCATCTAATAATTTAAACATGGAAAACCTTTTTTTTGTGGGAGACAGAGAGAGAGAGAGAGAGAGAGAGAGAGAGATTGAGAATGAGCAGGGGACGAGCAGAGAGAGGGAAAGAGAGACTCCCAAGCAGGCTCTGCACCTAGTGCCCAGGGTCCAATGCAGGGCTCGATCCCATGACCCTGAGAACATGACCTGAGCTGAAATCAAGAGTAGGGTACTCAACTGACTGAGCCACCCAGGCCCCTAAACATGGAAGACCTTGGATCTCATTAGTGATCATAGAAATGCAATTGTACACACCACTGAATAGCCATTTTCATTTTTGCTTGTTAAAACACCGCAAACATAAAAGATAATGTCTAATGCTAATGTGGATGTGATAAAAAAGGCAGTCTCAGATAATGGTATAAATTTTTGGAAAGGAATATAGTGGGTTAGTAAGAGCTATTAACAGATTTCCTTTCTTGACACAGTGATTTTGTTTCTGAGAATCAATTGTAAGCATGTTCTAAGAGTGAATATATGTACGGAAGATGTTTGGTGAAATTTTTAATATTGAGTGAAACATTGAAACAACCTAACTGCTAAATCAAATGGATAATAGTTAAATGAATTATGGTTGTCTACCCAGTGAAATGTTATGCAGCCAATAAAAAAGCTGTCATGAAGTTTCTATAGTAACATGGAAAATATTTGATATAATGTTAGTTGAAAAAAGGAAAATATTCAGGGGAGAATGGGTGATGGGCATTGAGGAGGGCGCTTGTTGGGATGAGCACTGGGTGTCATTGTATGTAAGCGAAGAATCACAGGAACCCACCCCCAAAACCAAGAGACACTGTATATACTGTATGTTAGTTGACTTGACAATAAACTATATTAAAAAAGAAAACAGGGAAATATTCATAAAAATCATTTTTAAGTAATAAAGACAATAATATTATACAGGTAAGGAGAGAGCTTCAT
Source organism: Neofelis nebulosa (assembly GCF_028018385.1). NCBI lineage: Eukaryota > Metazoa > Chordata > Mammalia > Carnivora > Felidae > Neofelis > Neofelis nebulosa. The sequence continues at coordinate 73,349,723 of NC_080794.1, forward strand.
AGAAGAAAATAACCAAATGTTCCAACATGTTGTGTTAGGGTGGATTAATGCGTTGTTTATGTCCTATTTTCTGAAGTTTTTGAAATATGTTTATGTTACTGTTTTCCTTGGAGGCAGACTGGTGTAAAGAACCTGGCCGTGGTGTCAGACAGAGAAGATTTGAATCCCGTTGTTGTCACTTATAAGCAGTATGATTCCCTGGGTTTTCTTCTGTGTCAAATGGAAGTGATAATTGGATATGTTTCGTAAGGCGATTGTGAAGGCTAGATAGGATAACGGAGGTAAGTGCTCATACAGTGCATTGGGTTTAATTTGTTAGTGAATACTAGTTGTTATTTTATGAGAAATCTTAATATATTTCTAGACACCGACTTAAAAGAAACAGAAAGAAAGGCAAATGGAATGATCTGTAAGGTTCTTTATTGCTCTAAGTTTTCATACTTCTCATTTGAAACACAAAGTTTAAGTAGGTTTCTCGTGACAGGAATATATTTGTAGATTAAGATGGGGCCTGAATGTTGTGCCAAAATTGTAGAGTTTTGAAAATATGATTTCCTTGGGGAATAAAATGGGATTATTTCTGTCTATTTATAATATGAACTGGTCCTTTCTTGGGGATGTGAGGGAAGATGCAAAGTTTTATATTTAAGAAATTTGGGAAACTGGTTGGTTAGGCATTGGTCAATACCATCACTTTTGTCTAATAGCTGCCTTTTGTTCTCTATAAAAATAAAGAGATGGGGTCATTTACGCACTTAGGAGCAATGGGAAAATTTGTTCAATGTTATATGTTTAGAGCAGTCCTAAATCTTGCGTTTCCTGAAGCTTTTGATGTGTGGAGGATTTGAATGGTCATTCTCTGGATTCAAGAAAATTTATAATATCTCTTATATATCCAGCAACAGATGTATAAAAGTTTCTGGGGAGGGAAATGGTTCTTTCAAAATGACTTTTGGATGATACATGTGTAAGCAAATAAGACAGATATCGATTAAATGTCCTTCCAACACAAAACAAATTGACCAGACGTGCAAAGGTTTTTGCCAAACCCCAGCATTTGATATCCCCCAAAGACGTTTGGTTGCTGATTTCCGGCTAAGGCTTGAAAGGTGGAAATTTTGCTTGGAAATGGTTTAGTAGAGCAAGAAGTAAGGCAGAAAGGCCAAGTGTCAGCGCTGAGGCACGAAGAAGCTTCCAATCCTTTTCTTTATATCTGTGTAGATAATATGCAAAGAAAAAAAAAGAAAGAAAACAAAAAGGTGAACTTGGAAAAATTCCAAGTCATATGTGCTGATTTCCCTCAATTCTGGGGAAACTACATGAATGCTTGAAGATCTAAATGCTTTAAGACCAAAGGCAGGGACCATTCAGATTGTTCAGAAGAACTTGAGAGGGAGCCCTGACCTCCTGTAAATGGAATGATTCCAACAATGAATTTCATGGGGTTTATATAATGAGCATCCATCTCTGTCTGAAACATTGTGTCATTTTTGTTTGATTGTATGAACCATGGGTGTCCCCTATAAGAGATGCTTCAGTTCACCTGAGAGTGATACTTTTTTCAAACTCTTTTGCTTACTTGTATTAAGTTGAAGAATTCCTACACACTGGTGGCCGCTCCCTTGTATTACACTGCTGGGGTTCCTATGAGCTGTGCCAAATGTTTGAGCGTCCTGCCCAAGCATTCATGGGCCTTAGTGACCAAACCCCAGGCTTGACCACAGAATGGTTGGAGAAAGGGAACTGCTTCTCAAAGGTGGTGGTGATGATTGGGCATGCCGCCATAAGATTGGTCTTGGCTGGAACTGAAATAGCACTTGATTTTGGAAGGAGTATTTGTGAATCTTTGAAGCCTGGGTAATTTGGGGGGAACGTGTTGTAAGTGTGAGGCTCAATATCACCTGATTGGATAAATATTTGTTATTACCTTTAAGTTGTATTTATTTTTAGCCACATTGTTGAAGCCTCTGTTGGCCAGCAGCAGCCAGCTTGGTAGCAGATGGCCTAAGAACTTCAGGAGTGACTCCTGAGATATCTGCTGTAATCTGTTTTAGCTTGACCAGTGGTGGCACTTTGAGGGTTGCGAATCCAAGTATACAAGGTATTTTTTTCTACTATTCTTGGACAAAGGCCATGTCAAAATTCTCTGGAGACAAAGCCAGCTCTTACACGGTCTCCAACAGAGTTGTCAGTTCGTACAACCCAATAGCATTTGGAGAACATGGTAGTGTTAATCCTGATGGACTCTTCTTAAAGCATCTTGGGTCAGGTGTCCCTGGTATTGTGTTGATCATGAGGTCCTTGATTCCTAGTTCTGATGTTGGGCCAAACCTCCCTGATGCCTATTAATTTGGAGGATATAAACGTTTTGTTCTCACGAATTGGCTGCTGAGTAATTGCCAACTTGTATCTTTCCCAGTCTCTGGTAAACATATTCATTGGTTGACCCAATCTGAGCATGATTGAGAAATAGATGGTTTCCCCCCAATGATAGGAAAACTGTCCTCATACTAAACTAGTGTACTGATCTTCGATGAAGCGGAGGGAAACCCCTTGCCTTGGTATGAATTAGTAGTGCTGGCCACCCAAACGACCATGCTGTGCTGAGTTCTTTCCAGCTTGATCTTACCAGATCACATGGTTACAGTACAAGGTGAGCAGACACTGAAACAGAGGAGAGCACAGTGCACAGAGAAAACTCTTCTCTCATTCCAAAGACAACTTTCTTGGGCCAGGCTAATGCTTTTTTTTTTTTTTTTTTTTTTTTTTTCATTATTTATTTTGGCAAAGCCTGAATAGTTCTGTGATGAGGGACCCAAAACCTAGAACAAGAATCAAGGAAACTTTCTCTTATCTCCACTGTTATTTTTCAGCGGGGCTTTAATGTCCGTGATAGGATGATATGCTTGCGCTGAGTTCTGATGCAGGAAGCAGACTGCACCAAGGATTTGCAGATAGATCAAAGAGGGGGAGATGAATGAATGTTGCCCAGGGAACAAATTTTCAAAAAGAAGACTCCTTAAGAATTTCTCCTTGTTGTCTTCATGTTAATGATGAAGAAGCTTCCCAGAGAAAGATGATTTAGAGCTTTTTTTCCCCTCAATATAATAGAGCAGGACATGATTTGGTGGTTGTGGGGTAGGTATATGTAGCCAAGCTACTTGCCAAACCTCTATATCCAATGTTCTCTTCTATTTCACCCTCCCCTCCCTTCACTGATCTGTTTTCCAGTTTGTAAATTGAATAGCAAACAATCCAAAAGGGCAGAGGGTTGTGAGAGGCACAAGCCCTCATATGACACCTAAATTACTGATCAGAAATGACATTTCAAGAGCAGTGTAATCCTTTGTAAAGCTGGCTTCAAAGGTCAAAGCTAAAACACATTGTACACTAGCCACGTTACATCGGGCCGTCATATCTCACGATTGAGCACAATTCATATGCAATCTTCTCCAAATATTTGATGACTAGAATGTCTGATTTTATCATACTCATAAAATACAATATAGTGCTTAGGATGTCTAGGAACTAGAGAGGCTGACTTGGAGTCCTGGCTTCATCGCTTACCAGCGGTGTGATCTGGGCTGAGTTACCTCATTCTACTCCCTGTAAGACGAAGGCTTTAGATTTAGGTTAGAAATCTTTCTAACCTCATGTGCAATAGGCACTGTTGTGGGGAAGTTCTTTGATAGTGTGCTGAGCACTTAGTGTGCTAAACATAGAGTCAATGTTAATTTATGTTACACAATACAAAATAATTACTGAACATCTACTGTGTAGAAGACCTTGTGTCAGGCACAAAACTGACCTCTGAGGTGTCAAAGTCCGTCTTGAAAAAAAAAAGTAAGACTTTTGTTGTCAACTGTTGACCTTCTCAGCTAGTAAAACAGAACACCAGATAAAAGTCCTTTAATATTTATAACAAATTCAAGCTACGTGTGTGAAGGAAGAGAGTTCTATGTGAGCAATTTCTCCAACATCTGTGGAAGTTTTGAGTTCCTTGACTATTCCTTGGATGCCCGTCTACATGACTAATTTCGGTATCAAAATTACTGTTTATTTTTGGTAGCGTGAAGTTCCACACCTAACTTCCATCCAAAGGTACATCTGTCTCTCTCTTCTTTGTGTCCGTCTGTTCTTTTCTTAGTAATGCTTGCATTAAGATGATGCTTTTTGCCAAATTGGATTTGTAATAGATGATGCAGTGAGAGATGGGGCACAAAACAAAATTAGGCTCATTTTTGGTGCATTCAAGTGCTAGCTGCTGCCCCAAATGGTAAATTATAAAAATGATCATGGTACCCTGAAGAGTTGATGGATTTCTTTCCTCAAATTGCTAGATAGTTACATGAGTGAGGGTGATTTTCCTAGTGTTAAAACTGCTTCCTGGGGGTAATTTTAGGCACCTTGGGTAGCTGCATTAACTACTTTTGGCCACTAGACAGCCATTGCTAAGTGGGCACTTAAGTGTTCGCGTGACTCTTAAGTGGTGCCCCAGTAAGAATAATTAACAAAGGTCTTTATGGTGATGAAGGCCTAGCAAGCTCTACTGGAAGAAATGTTCTATATAATTCCCTTCAAAATGAATCTTTCCAAAAGATGAAACTCGCAAGTAAGGAATGGCTTGATATAGCTGCTTATCTTTATAACCCCCTGCTAGAAAATCAGGCTTTATGGATTTCAGTGACATTTCATGAGCATTATCATTTTGGCTATTCACAGCAATAGTGTTAAATAGGGAAAGGGGTTAGGATGTTGCTTCACAAGAAGAAGGCCGCAGGACTTTATAGAAAAAGTGGCAAAATTAGAATCAAGAAGACCTGAGGTCTGGTGGGGTTTGGCATGCGGCCTTAGGCAGTTCATTGTACAACAAGGAGATTAGATGGAGAGGATGGAGATTAGATTAGATCAAGGATGGCACATTCTTGGCTAGTATGCTACCTGCATTTCAACTCGCACCCTTAGACACTGCCAATCTGTCAGGGCATACTTTTGGGCTGAGGTCTCAGGTCGTCTTCACCTGTTTCCACAGGTCAACCACAATATTGATCTTTCTTCTAGGCAAGGGAAATGGGCCCAAGGAGGGTTATGTGAGATGCTGAAATGAGACACAAAATGAAATTGTTCATGTTTAGGTAATTATGGGTTGAATTTTCCTACCTTTCCAACTCAATCCCAATATTGTATCAATAATATTCCATTGTACCCACAGAGGTAGAATGAATAATGGTCAAGAGGGTGGATTCTGTGTTCAGATCTCAGCTTCACACTTTATTTGTTGGGTCACTTAACCTCTCTGTGCCTCTGTTCCAACTTCATTGGATGGTTGTGAGGTGTAGTGAAGGTAAAGCGTATAGAAAATTTAACACAGTGACTACAGTAGCCAAGTGCTTAGCAAATGCTAGCAAAATTAAGATACAGCCCTCATTTGCTGGTGGAATAGTTAAGAGTTAATGAATAAAACAGTAGTTCAGATAATTTCAATCCCTTTCAAAGAGTCCTGGCACTACAAGTAGCCTGGCCCTTGATAAAATTCAACACCTGTTCAGGATTAAGGAAAAAGCTTGTAGCAAATTAGAAGTAGAAAGAAAGTTCATTCATCTGTTAAAGGATATGTACAAAATATCTATAGCCAGCTCTACACTCAGTAGTGAAATATGAAAGTATCTCTCCTGGAGGTCAGGAACAAGAAAAAGGTGTCCACCATCACCATATCTCTTGACGTGGCACGGGAGGTTCCTGGCAATGATATGAAGCAGGAAAGATAGAGACACAGAGATTAGAAAGTCAGAAGAAATATTGCCATTACTTACCTATGATATGGTTGTGCACATTCCAAGAATTCAAAACGACATACACACTGCTGTCATTAACAAGTGGATTTGTCAGGGCTGCTGGATTCAAGGTCAAGAACAAAAGTGAATATACATGTGTGTGTGTATCTATCTATCTATCTATCTGTCTATCTATCTATCTATATCGTCTCCAAATAATTAGAAAATGAGCTTTCATTAGTGGCTATTAACTGACAGGATCCTTGGAAATGCTTTTGTTTTATTTATTTTTAGAAAGCAAAATTTTGGTGTAGCCTTATTTGCATATTGCCCTCCCCCAAATCCTGCGTCTTAGTCACATCCAAGGACAGCATCTGTAGATTTTCATCCCACCCTGAAACATAAAATGGTAAAAATTGGAAGCTACAAGGAGAATGACTTGTATTTTGGGAGCCTCTGTGTGGCCTTCGTCCTTGATGATCTCCCCCACCGTTCTCAAGTAGTTCTTTCTGCTTTTTCTCTCAGCTTGAGATGGAGACCAAGAGACAAAGCAGGAGAACTCCTTCCCTCTTACAGTTCTACAAATTCTGACCCTAATGTCTTACCTGTGAAAAAGGGCCCATACTTATACACCCAGCCAAATAACTGGTCAAATAACACCACTTGTGAGCTATCATTATGGACCTCATTTGGGAGACATCCTAAGACCACCTCCCAGCAAGGTGGAGCATTTTCATTTCATAGGCACAGACTTTACTTCTTCCGCAGAAAGACAAAGACCCAGACATGAAATCAGTTGATAAGACCTGGACCTCCTTCTCTCCTCACAGCTAGCCAGGCCCTATGGGCTTTGGATGGATGTTCCCTGATGTCCAACACCAGCATATCAGACATACATTTGAAATTACAGAGAAGCCACCTGACCCCTAGGGGAAGGCTAAACTTTTCTAAGACAAAGGGTTACTTACATTGGGGCTCCATTCCTAGGTAAGAAAATGCAGTGGAACCCAGGGAAGGCTGTGTTGCTGAATCCTGGAACCCGCCAAAGAATGTTCTCCAGAGAAGCTTGACTCTAGACTACTTGTGCTTCACTGGGGAGCTCAGAGGAGCCCTCCCCTGTTTCTGACAAGTTATTTCCAATCAGAGATATTCTTGGATTCCGGTCCTTCTTTATAAAGCATCACTAAGCTGACTCTGAACAAAACATCCCATGGATAAGGCAATGAGAATGATTACAGAGAAGCAGCATTTTTGGATTTTTTTTTTGTTTTTATTTTTTTCCTTTTTTTTTTTTTTTTAAGCAAGAGCCACACTGTGCTCACCGAAGGGTGGAGTATTTCCACAGAGACCTACTTGCCTGCTGTTTCATGTAATGAGAAGTGAAATTCCTGACATATTTTACCCCAGAACTTGTGCCGTTTTTATTCATTTACCAGCTGGCCTCTTTTTTCATAACTCTAAGTCGATTTATTTTACCATGGGTGGAGTTCTACTGTAGTTGATGCCTCCTATGGAACACCCCTGATTTGAGAATCTAGTTTTTTGGTTTAGAGATATACCTTGAGATTTCTGATGACATCATCCTGTCTATCCTTCTACCCTTGCAGTTCTACCATCTATCCTTGCAGTTACCAAACGAGAATTTATCCAACACAGATTTGTTGCAAAAGAGCTATGCGCAAGGCATTGGTGTAGTAGCTGAGGGTGCAGTGCAAACCAAAGACAAAACCAAAGCAAAATCATTTCCCTTCTGTTGTGGTTATTGTGGAAGGAGGACTTTTGACTTTCAAGTCAAAATTTGGTTATTGAGACTGATAATGCCATATGTGAATCAAGAGGTTATGAAAATTTCATTATTCACATAAAGAGACTTTCTGGGAACAGCAGGAAAGCTCTCAAGTAGGTCCAAAAGTGGGTTCTCCTTTAGAGAACCAGGAAAGGAGATTGGCTGGGGTTTCTTATGGTGGTTTGGGGATGGGGATGAGATAAGGACCTCCATGCGTGGGCAGGGGCTTGGGTGATTTGAACCTCCTATCAGGGCCAAAGTAGGGAGCACCCATCTTTCTTATCAGCTTTCCCAGGTATAGGGCATGTGGGGCAGAAGGGGAAGATAAAGCGGTGAGACTTAAAAGCTATCAGCAGTCAAACATCAAAAAATGGAGTAAGGATCTAGCTTATATTCTTAATTTTTTTTATTGTAGTACAACACACACAATAAGTGCACAAATATTAAGCATATAGCTTGCAAGATTTTAAATACAAATAGACCTGTGTAGCCATAATCCAGATGAGACATAGTATGTTAGCATTATCTATGTTAGCATGCAGATGATTCCCTCACGCCCCTTTCTAGTCCTACCTCTCTCCCAAGGAGTAACCACTATTCTGACTTCTGTCATCAATAATTAGTTTTTCCCACTCTTGCAATTTTTATAAATGAAATCATAGTATGTATAAATGCAATGATGTTTTTTTTTTTTTTTTTTTAATTTTTTTTCAACGTTTTTTTTTTATTTATTTTTGGGACAGAGAGAGACAGAGCATGAACGGGGGAGGGGCAGAGAGAGAGGGAGACACAGAATCGGAAACAGGCTCCAGGCTCCGAGCCATCAGCCCAGAGCCTGACGCGGGGCTCGAACTCACGGACCGCGAGATCGTGACCTGGCTGAAGTCGGACGCTTAACCGACTGCGCCACCCAGGCGCCCCTGCAATGATGTTTTGATCTTAAGTCAGGTGACCATATATATATGGATCTGGTTCTGGACTTTCTATTCTGTTCTGTCCTTGCACCAATATGACACTGTCCTAATTTCCGTAGCTTTATAATAGTATGGAATACTTGGGAATGGAAGTCTTCCGACTTTGCTCTATTTCAAGATTGTTTTCTTGGGGCACCTGTGTGGCTCAGTCGGTTGGGTGTCTGACTTCAGCTCAGGTCATGATCTCGCGGTTCATCATGGTCTTGCAGTTTGTAGATTTGAGCCCTGCCTTGGGCTCTGTGCTAACAGCTCAGAGCCTGGAGCCTGCTTGGGATTCTGTGTCTCCCTCTCTCTCTGCCCCTCCCTACTTGCACTCTGTCTCTCTCTCAAAATATACACGCACATGTATATTCACTTTTGTTCTTGACCTTGAATCCAGCAGCCCTGACAAATCCACTTGTTAATGACAGCAGTGTGTGTGTCGTTTTGAATTCTTGGAATGTGCACAACCATATCATAGGTAAGTAATGGCAATATTTCTTCTGACTTTCTAATCTCTGTGTCTCTATCTTTCCTGCTTCATATCATTGCCAGGAACCTCCCGTGCCATGTCAAGAGATATGGTGATGGTGGACACCTTTTTCTTGTTCCTGACCTCCAGGAGAGATACTTTCATATTTCACTACTGAGTGTAGAGCTGGCTATAGATATTTTGTACATATCTTTTAACAGATGAATGAACTTTCTTTCTACTTCTAATTTGCTACAAGCTTTTTCCTTAATCCTGAACAGGTGTTAAATTTTATCAAGGGCCGTTTCTTCCTCCGTTGAGAAGGTCATATAGCTGTCTCTTTTATTATGTGAAAGTGGTTGTTTATGTTGGTTGATTTTCAAGTATTAAAATAACCTTGCGTTCCTGTGATGAGCCCACTTGATCATGATGTATTTGTAGGGGATCAGAAGACTGCATCCCCAAATGTGCCACGCTGCAGAAGGATCATTTTGGGCTGAAGGCAGCTGAGAAAAAGCAAACACAGAATGAGTCCCCTGTTCTCCCCTCTATCTGCCTGAAAAGTGGGGTATCAATTACCCTGGTGAAGGTTCCCCTCCTGACTCTACCTTTCCTGTGCCAGGAAGGGAAGAAAAGCTTATCACCTAAGGTGAGTCAGCACCAAGAAAAGTCTACATAAGAAATCTTACTAAATAACTCTTCTCTACCATTACTGTACCCCATAAGTTTACCCTCCCACAAGTTACCACCCCTAAAAAGTCCAGAAGCTTCTTTCCTTTGACTTGTTATCTCTATAAATTTATCTTTTCTTAGAATGATCTAAAAGCCTCCAAGGCTAGGGGGTTTTCTTTTCTTTCTCTGAAGGACTTCTACCCCATTTATTGACATATAAAACATTTAACAACATTTAAAAAAGTTTGTATGCTTTTCTCTTGTTAATCTGGGTTTTTTTTGTTTTTGTTTTTGTTTTTGTTTTTGTTTTGTTTTTTTTGGTCAGAAAATTCCCCTCCTACATATTATAGTTTTGTACATTGCTGGAGTCAATTTGTTTACATTTTTGTTTAGAATTTCTATGCCTGTGTTTATAAGAGATATTTGCCTATAATGTTCCTTTCTCGTAGTGTCTTTTTCAGGTTATCAGGGTTTTTCTGGCCTCAGAAAACAAATTGCGAAGAGCTTCTCTATTAAAAAAAATTTGTATTTGATTATTAGGATTTCTTTCTTAAATGTTTGGATTTACATTCTTTATTACCCCCAAACCCTGTGAGTTTCCATGTCGTAAGAGTTTCCTGGCTTTATCCTATCTACAGCTCATCACCCAGGGTTGCTTTCTCATTGCTGATAAGAGTCTTGAATATACTCGCTCTGGGACTGGTTGTCAAGTCCTGCTCCTGACCCTTAAAATGAGAATGTGTTTACATTTTGGTAAATACCATTATTAATGTTGAAAGAATGATCAGCGAACATTTTATTTTGCGTCTACTGTAACCTTATGATACAACTTGAAATAAAAATCTGGGAGACTAGGACATTCATTTATAAGTCTTCATTGTAGGAAAATGTCAATGTTGTGAGCATTGCAAAAGATCTCTAAGTCAATATATTAGGATAAAGTTCTATGGTGGAAGTGGAAAGGAAAAAGGATTTCAAGGAAATAAATCAATGGTATAAAATTTCTGCCTATTGGGGTGCCTGGGTGGTTCAGTCGGTTAAGCGTGTGACTTCGGCTCAGGTCATGATCTCGCGGTCTGTGAGTTCGAGCCCCGTGTCTGGCTCTGTGCTGACAGCTGGGAGCCTGGAGCCTGATTTGGATTCTGTGTCTCCTTCTCTCTCTGCCCCTCCCCCGCTTGCGCTCTGTCTTTATCAAAAATAAATAAGTGTAAAACATAAAAATTAAAAAAAAATTAATTTCTGCCTCTTATTTAAAAAAGAGATTTTTCAGCTATTTTTTTGTGCATGTGTGTGAAAATAGACAGTGTTGAGGCCCAAATCTCTGTAGTATTAAGTCCCATCAAGTGGATTTTTAAAAGGGACCTAATGGATTTATTGCAAGATGTCAATATTTGCAATGTGCTGGAAAATTCATTCTTTGTTGCTATTTAAGCATATATTGACAAATTTTGGAAGTCAAATGTATGAAGTTTTTGCTTACAGAGCCTCTAACAGGATTTTGTTGGTTTTTTTTTTTTTTATTTTTGGGACAGAGAGAGACAGAGCATGAACGGGGGAGGGGCAGAGAGAGAGGGAGACACAGAATCGGAAACAGGCTCCAGGCTCCGAGCCATCAGCCCAGAGCCTGACGCGGGGCTCGAACTCACGGACCGCGAGATCGTGACCTGGCTGAAGTCGGACGCTTAACCGACTGCGCCACCCAGGCGCCCCTAGCCTCTAACAGGATTTTGAAAGAGTTTGAATAGGTGTCTAAACAAAAATTAGGATTCTGAGAAGGCAGAAGGGAGAAAAGAATGCTGAGTATGCTGCCAGCAGTGTCTACTGGGTCCCTCTTGGAAAGGCTCATCATACATTACTGTGGAAGCTCTCCTTACTGCTCCTGCCCAGGGGGGTTTTGATTCTGTGTGGTCTCAATGGAGTTACCCAACTGCAAGGAGAATACAGTCTATGTAACAACAACAAGAATCTTTAAAGGAGAACACCCTGATCCAATGTACTTAAGAACTTCTAAGTCTGGGGCACCTGGGTGGCTCTGTTGGTTAAGTCTCTGACTCTTGATTTCAGCTCAGGTCATGATCTCATGGCTTGTGAGATCGAGCCCCGCATCAGGCTTTGGGCTGAAAGTGTGGAGCCTGCTTGGGATTCTCTCCCTGTCTCCTTGCTCCTCCCCCACCAAAAATGAACAAAATAACTTCTGGTTTTGAGAGAAGGGGATCCTATAAAAATCTCAAAGTATAATATTACTATTTAGTTAAAAATAAAACAAAAATACATGCATGTATTTAAGATTATGTGTGTGAATGCATGAACATATCTCAAAAGATAACATCTGACTATAGTTTTCTCTGAATGGTATTCTTTTTTTTTTTAATATCAAATTTATTGTCAAACTGGTTTCCATACAACACCCAGTGCTCATCCCAACAGGTGCCCTCCTCAATACCCATCACCCACCCTCCCCTTCCTCCCACCCCCCATCAACCCTCAGTTTGTTCTCAGTTTTTAAGAGTCACTTATGCTTTGGCTCTCTCCCTCTCTAGCCCCCCCCCTTTTTTTTTCTTCTTCCCCTCCCCCATGGACTTCTGTTAAGTTTCTCAGGATCCACATAAAAGTGAAAACATATGGTATCTGTCTTTCTCTGTATGACTTATTTCACTTAACATGACACTCTCCAGTTCCATCCACATTGCTACAAAAGGCCATATTTCATTCTTTCTCATTGCCACGTAGTATTCCATTGTGTATATAAACCACAATTTCTTTATCCATTCATCAGTTGATGGACATTTAGGCTCTTTCCATAATTTGGCTATTGTTGAGAGTGCTGCTATAAACATTGGGGTACAAGTGCCCCTATGCATCAGCACTCCTGTATCCCTTGGGTAAATTCCTAGCAGTGCTATTGCTGGGTCATAGGGTAGATCTACTTTTAATTTTCTGAGGAACCTCCACACTGTTTTCCAGTGCGGCTGCACCAGTTTGCATTCCCACCAACATTGAAAGAGGGTTCCTGTTTCTCCACATCCTCTCCAGCATCTATAGTCTCCTGATTTGTTCATTTTAGCCACTCTGACTGGTGTGAGGTGATATCTGAGTGTGGTTTTGATTTGCATTTTCCTGATGAGGAGCGACGTTGAGCATCTTTTCATGTGCCTGTTGGCCATCCGGATGCCTTCTTTAGAGAAGTGTCTATTCATGTTTTCTGCCGATTTCTTCACTGGATTATTTGTTTTTTGGGTGTGGAGTTTGGTGAGCTTTTTACAGATTTTGGATACTAGCCCTTTGTCCGATACGTCATTTGCAAATATCTTTTCCCATTCCGTTGGTTGCCTTTTAGTTTTGTTGGTTGTTTCCTTTGCTGTGCAGAAGCTTTTTATCTTCATAAGGTCCCAGTAATTCATTTTTGCTTTTAATTCCCTTGCCTTTGGGGATGTGTCGAGTAAGAGATTGCTATGGCTGATGTCAGAGAGGTTTTTTCCTGCTTTCTCCTCTAGGGTTTTGATGGTTTCCTGTCTCACATTCAGGTCCTTTATCCATTTTGAGTTTGTTTTTGTGAATGGTGTGAGAAAGTGGTCTAGTTTCAACCTTCTGCATGTTGCTGTCCAGTTCTCCCAGCATGAATGGTATTCTTTTTAAGTTAGCATAATGTAAAGTTAACTTTATTTTGGTGTACGGTTCATATAAATGTGTTCACATGTTAACACATGTGTGGATTCATCCAACCACCACTACAATTAAGATACAGAACAGTTCTGTCACCCCCAAAACTTCCCTTCTGCTACCCCTTTGTAGACATACCCTTCCCCAACACTAACCCCTGGAAACCACTCTCTTCTCTGTGCCTACAGTTTTGCTCTTTCCAAAATATCATTTAAGTAGAGTCATGATATGTCATCTTTTGAGACTGGCTTCTTTCACTCAGTAAAATGCTTTGAATATTCATCCATATTGTTGTTTGCAAATTCTTTCATACCTGAACAATAATCATTTTATGAATATACCAGAATTATTTTATCTATTGACCAATATTGAAGGACATTGGTGTTGTTTCTAGTTTGGCAATTATGAATACAACTGCTGGAAACATTTTTGCAGACTTCTGTGTAAACATAAGTTTTCATTTTTCTAGGGATAAAGATAGGAGTGCAGTTGCTAGTTCATATGATAAGTGTATATTTTATTTTATAAGAAACTGCCAAGGGGGTTATCAGAGTGGCTGTACAATATTTGGTAGAACATTTCAGTTGCTTCCATCTTCTCCATAACTTGGTATTGTCAATCAAGTGTTTTGAAACCCTTCTTATAGGTGAGAAGTAGTATCCTGTGGTTTTAATTTGCATTTTCTCAATGGCCAATCATGTTGAACATCTTTTCATGTGCTTATTTGACATCAGTATGTTTTCTTTGGTGATTTGTCTATTCAAATCTCATGGAAGACCAATTTGCATGGAGCACAGTTTGGGAGCCATTTTCTTTCTTTTTTTTTTTTTATTTTTTTAAATGTTTTTTATTTTATTTTGAGAGACAGAGTGTGAGTGGGGAAGGGGCAAAGAGAGAGAGAGAGAGGGAGACACAGAATCCGAAGCAGGCCTCAGGCTCCAAGCTGTCAGCACAGAGCCCGACACAGGGCTTGAACTCACGAACTGTGAGATCATGACCTGAGCCGAAGCTGGACGCCCAACTGACTGAGCCATCCAGGTGCCCTGAGCCATTTTCTAATTCAGAGAAGAAGAAATTATGTGCCACAGAGCAGGGCAAGACATCAGATTTGTCATGGAGATCCCATTACATTGGTCCTAAATAAGCTAGAATTTCCTCCAGATCTTCTTTTATGAATTCTTTTTATGAATTTGGCATTTAAAGAGAAGAGTGGAAATAGATAGGGAAAAAATCTAAATAACAAATCAGGTTATAAATACTGACATCTATATAATTATAAGGGCAAATTCTATTAATTGCATTATTTCTTAAAAAAAAAATTTAACATTCATTTACTTTTGAGACAGAGAGAGATAGAGTGTGAGCAGGGGAGGGGCAGAGAGAAAGGGAGACACAGAATCTGAAGCAGGCTCCAGGCTCTGAGCTGTCAGCACAGAGCCCTGAGATGGGGCTTGAACCCACAAATTGCAAGATCATGAGTTGATGTCGGATGCTCAACCGACTGAGCCACCCAGGCACCCCTGCCCTATTTCATTTTATCTTCATATTACTAGTGAAAAATATGGAAGCATAAAGAGTCAATAGCTGGTCCAGAGAAGTCTTATCTTCTTTAGATATAAATAATAAAAAAGAAACTAACCCATGATCTATATAAAATACTACAGGAAAAAAATAAAAGGGAAAAGTTAGGAAAAACTATGGTAAAATCAGAAAAATACTACCATAGAACTGGCAAAAATTGTGGCCAAAAGTTTAACTATGATTTTTAAAAGAGAAAAAAACATGTGTTGTCAAAACTCAAGAAAGAAGTATGCATGTGTATGTGAGGGAAGAGAAGCCATAACTCATCACAGAAATGAAAAATAAATTAGAAAACTCACAAGAGAGAATAGATTGTGCTGAAAACAGGATAAATAACATAAGGAGTCAAAATACAGAAAGTAAACAACATTAAGTTGAAATAGAGAAATGATGAAAGCAAGTTAGAGAGAGAATGATAGATGGGACAGGCAAATTAAATCCAACATATGTACAATTGTTGTTTCCCTAAGGAATAAAAAGGAAATAATTGTCAGAACAAATATTTAAAGATGCAATTCAAGAAACTTCCCTGAAATAAAACTTGAATTTACATAATGATAAAACAAACCCTGAAGAAACACAACTTTGGCAAAATTATAGAAGCAAGAAGAAAACATGACTAAGAGGAAGTGACAGAAATACTATGGGTGTATGAGTGCCTGTGTGTGTGTTTCTGCTGTTGGTTGGAAGGGAGATGTCTGTACTGTGGGGCAGACAGCTAGAGGCAGCACAGAAGGCAAATTGGAAAAAAAAGTTTTTGAGTTCTATGCTTGCTTTTTCCTCTCCCCAGGATTATTTTGAGGCAGCCATAGTCTGCCCCTATCTTAGTCACCTGTTGACATTAACAGTCACTATCATCAACAGTGGGATAATAGCAAGGCAACATAAAAGGGTTTCTGGGGTGAAAAGATGGACAAAAGCTGTGGGCTGGCTGTCTTCCATTGAGCAATCTATCCACCTCCTCCTCCTCTTGCCACCCTGGGCCGGTGGGCTGACATCTAGGGGTAAACCTTTTCTCAACTCTGTTTGTCTTTACCGAATTAAAAAAAAATGAATCTATGATCAGAGGAACTGCTTGATGGAAAGGTGGCAAATAGGAGGAGCCTGCAATGATTCTGCAGTGCTTGGAGCTATCTTTCTCTTTTCTCTCTTTCACTTCATAGACTGGAGCTTGAACTTCAGCCCTTCCCTTCTACACATTACTGGAAAGACTAGTTGTCCTAGGAGACATGAGCTCTCAGGCTAGAATAGCTAAATAACCATGGAGTATAATCACTATAAAACAAAGACAACAAATGGAATGGCATACACCAACAAAAACAGAATCATCAGAATGGATGGTGCTTTGCAGCCTCTTTCTAGAGCAAGTGCTCCATGGGTTCTGATGAGTATCTGCTGCACCTTACCCACAACAATGGACTGCCTGGACATCTGGGTGCAGCCAACCCTGGATATACTACCTCTGTCTCCTATACCCCACCTGACACCCTAACACGTTGTCTCAGATACACTACCTTTCTTGTGACTCTGCCCAGACTGACAGAAGATGTGCTCCTTGGATGAGCATCAGTGTCAGTACCTGTTGCCAGGGAAAGCGGATTCTAGTTACTTAACCAACTTGTCAGGAAGTCTAGAGCAAGACTGTTCTTCTACCTCTTCCTGTGGTACTGCCTAGTTTTATTGCCACCCCCACCCCTGCCACCATAGCCCAGTCTGGAGATACACAGTCTTGTCTGCCAAGAACACGAGCTTCTTTTAAATTGGGTCAATGCTACCTGAGGTAAGGGCTGTGTCACTCTAGATAAATCTGAAGCCACATGGAGACATGGGTTTCTTTTGCCTAGAACAACAGCTTATCCTCAACACATACCAGAACTGAGCATCTTCCTATATACTATTGTGATGGTAGATCAGCAAACCCAAGCCAAAGATGTGGATTTCTCCTCTACCCCAACTTTCCTTCTATTTTATGTGGTAGCCTTTGATGCGGAGGCTAGTCTGGCAGGTGAGCAGAGTATGGGGACATATGGTCACCAAAAGAGTGCTGAACCCATGACAAACTGGGTATAATTGGGTGAGGGGACCAGGGATTGGTATCTAGGGAGAGCCACACCCAGACATCCAGGAAGGCCGGTGGCATCAGCAGGGGTAAAATGTAGACATTCTCTGAGGGCTTTTTGTGAAACTTGTCTTGCTAGTCCCTGATGCCTCCTTAGCTGTAGGTTTTAGAAATCAGAATTCACTCTTGGAGGGGCTTGTTTCTTTCTGCAGAATTAAACACAGTTCATTTGATGAAATGATGTTTCATGAATCTTTTCATCAGGTCTTTTACATGTAGTGTGGGTCACGTGATGGAGAAAAGACATTTAAGGGAGTCATGGAAGAGATCAGCTGGTAAGTATGGTGATGAATTACAGGGATGAGTGCTAGGCATTCTTTCAAGCTTGTCATGAATTAATTCTTGGAGCCTGTGTGAGATTGGTGACATTTCCAGACAGCATAATTTGAAGATGATTGGAGATCTCATATCCTTTGAAGGTAGGCTCTTCTCTTAAAATGTTAAAAAAATAAAACAGAAGAGCTTGCCCGATGAGAGCCTCAGAACAGTCTGGCTGCTGACATGTCTGTCCATCTAGCATCACTCAGGATGAGCAATGTGTCTATTTGAATTGGTTTTGAGACACAGACAGTGAGATGGCCAAATTGTCAGCTGGCAAATTGGATAAGCTTGTGATTCTGCCTCTTGGGAAGGATGACATACATTTCAGTATGTGTAAGCCTTGTTTTTTAAAATTCTTGGTGCATTTAAAATATCAAGCTGGCAGGGTGGCTCAGATTGCTTAAACAGAAAAGATTCATTGAGCTTACCTCCCTACCTGCCAATACCTAAGCTCCTAGAACCCTGTGCTGTCGCCCCGCAGCCAGGCAGAGCTCTTGGGTGCCCAGTTGTCATGAGAAATCATGACACATGCCATCCATGCTGTTCCAGACCGTGGGCTTCTCTCTTCTCTAAGCGAGAATAGCTCTGTCCTTGATGGACACACCTCTTCTCTGAGAGGTGGCTAGGTGGCAAGGGCAGATGCAGGTTTTGGTGTTCCTGGGGCTAGGGAGAAGAGAACAACTGACTTACTATCTCCTACTCAGAGTGACATTCTCAACGCCACAGGCCAGAATCAAATCTCAGCGTTCATTTGTCCAGTTGAGCAGTTTCATGATGATAACCTTCTGTCACTCTTTGAAGGCTTTTAACCAATTTAATGAGAGGATGGAAATTTTTTGAAAATAAACTTTCAGTTTGGAACAATTTCAGACTTACAGAAAAATCGTAAAGAAAGTTCCTATAAATATCCATCACCCAATATTTCCTAATGTAATCTCTTTAAAAGCCATGGTTCAATCTTAAGACTAAGAGATAATAATTGGTACACAACTGTTAACTGAAGTCCAAATTTTGTGTGGATTCCACCTGTTTTTCTACCAATGTCCTTTTTCTATTTCAGGACCCCATCCAGGGTACTACACTGCATTTATATTTTATGTCTCCCTAGTTTCCTCTGGTCCTTCTCAGTTTTTCAGTCCTTCTTGTTTTTAAAACCTTGACACTTATGAGGAGTGACTGGTTAGATATTTGGTAGGATGTCCCTCCATTTGGTTTTCTCTGATGTTTTCCTCATGCAGATACTGGGAATATGAAATTTTGGGGAAAAACCCCACAAAAGTGAAGTGTTCTTATCTCTTCATATCAGGGGTTATATGCTAACAACATGACTTATCACTGACGATGGCAATTTTGATTACTTAGTTAAGATAGTGTTTTTCCAGGACTCTCCATTGAAAGTTACTATGTTTTGTTTTCCATTTTCTGTTCTTTGGAAGTCAGTCACTAGGTTCAGGTAGGGAATTAAACTTCACTCTCTGGATAAGGGAATATCTATATATGTTATTTAGAATTCTAGAAAGAAGATATAGCTCTCTTATTTATTTGGTTATTTATATTATTTATATTAACATGGATGCATGTATATTTATTTTATACTTTGAGTTACTATTCAATACTATGTATTTATTTTGTTGCTTAAATTATTTCAGCTTTAGCCATCGGAGGCTCTTCCAGGTTGGTTCCTATGTCCCTTTGATAAGACCCCATCCTTTTTGTTCTTTTGAATCCTTTCTTGCTTTCTGGCACTATCAAATGCCCCAGGGTCGTGTTGTATTTTCTTTATCTCAATCTCAGAATAAAGCATTTCTCCAAGGAGCCCTGGTTCCGTTTAGTGGATGGTGGTATTAGAAACCAAGATCTAGGCACAGATGTGCTTCTTGCCATCAGACTGTCACTGCTCCTAGGCCCTCTCAAGGACAGAGCTAGGAAACTTACATATGCCTAGTAACCGGTGTATATACACATATCTATAATTGTTTCTGTGTATGTCTCTCTGTATATATTAAGCTACATGGGAGTTCATACTGATGTCTGACTAATCAAGTACCAGATGGTTCATGCTCTTCTTACTCCCTTTCTCTGACGCTGAAAGGCACAGCTCAGAAGATAAAAGATTTTGACATCTCTCAAAGTTTAATTATTTGTATATAGAAGAATTTAGACCCTCTTGTATATATCTGAGTGTTCACGAGGAAATCTTAAAAAAAAAAAAAATCATTGGTTTATCCCAAACTTCCGACTCCGTAAGAAAATGTTAATTTTTCTACAATATATATATTGGTGACGGGAGATACAAGCAAAGTCCAATGTGCCCTCCGAAACATCACAGAAAAGTTTATCATCTGGTCAGTGGAACATTTAGCATATTTTGTTGTTTTCAAATTCTCTGAAAAATTAGGAAATTCTTAAAGGATGTGTGAAAATCTCAGTCCAGCATGGTAGAAAGTAGGTGTAAATATTGGGTGAGTCTCTAATTTTTTAACAGCTTTATTGATATACAATAAACTGCACATATTTAAAGAATTTGATAAATTTTCACATGTGGATACATCCATGAAGCTATCACCACAATCAAGACAATGAAAATATCTTTTATCACAAAAGCTTCCTCCTGGCCCTGGGTAAATTTTAACAAGTTGGTGAATTTGCAAATACATAATCTGAAAAATGAGAATCTATAGTATTTGTCCATCTTTATGTCAATACCACCCTGTCTTTGATTACTATATATTAAGTCTTGACAGCAGGTAATGTTAATTCTCCTATTTTGTTCTTCTTTTTAAAGTTTTTGGCTGTAAATTTAGCAGTATCGCACACATTTTTAGCTTTATCAGCATCCCACAAATTTGTATATGTTTAAAATTCATATGTTTAAAATTTACTTCAGTATAAAATGCTTTTTAATTCCTTTTTGATTTCTTTTTAATTAAATTTTTTAACATTTATTTATTTTTGAGACAGAGAGAGACAGAGTATGAACGGGGGAGGGGCAGAGAGAGAGGGAGACACAGAATCGGAAGCAGGCTCCAGGCTCTGAGTCATCAGCCCAGAGCCTGACGCGGGGCTCGAACTCACGGACCGTGAGATCGTGACCTGGGCTGAAGTCGGACGCTCAACCGACTGAGCCACCCAGGAGCCCCTGATTTCTTTTTTAGTGTATGGGTTTTGGGAAATGTATAATTTTCTTTTCTAATATTCAGAGATTTTTTTCAAAGATCATTCTGTTATTTATCTCATTTAATTCCACTGTGTTCAGAAGCTATATTTCATATAACTTAAATCCTTTATTTTTATTGGGGCTTTTTTGTGGTTTAGAATGTGGTCTATCTTGGTAAACGTTCCATACACACTTAAGAAGAATGTGTATTCTGCCTTTTGGTGGAAAACTTCATAAGTGTCGATTAAGTCAAGTTAATCTGTAGCATTGTGGAGATCTCCTGCATTTTTACTGATTTTGTCTGATTATTCTGTCCACTACTGAGAAAGGGATATTGAACTATACCCTTACATCAAACTATGTAAATATAAAATAGTGGATTTGTCTATTTTGTCTTAGTTTATCAGTTTTTGCTTCCTTTATTAGGTGCTCTGTTACTAGGCACATCAATGTTCAGAATGGTTGTGCACCCTTGGTTAACTAATCCTTTTATCATTATGGAACGACTTTATGCTTGGTAATATTCTTTGCTCTAATATATGCTTTGTCTGATATTAACACTGATATACCAACTTCCTTTTGATTGTTACTATCATGGTATATCATCTCCCATTTTTACACCATACCAACCATTTCTGTACTTATGTTTGAAGTTCATTTCCTGAAGGCAGTGTATAGTTGGGTCTTACTTTTTTTTTTAATTGAATTTGACAATCTCTACCTTCCAAGTGTGATATTTAGAGTATTTCCCTTTAATGTGATTATTATTACAGCCAGGTCTAAATCTATCACCTTGCCACTTGTTTTCTACATATCCATGTTCACTATTTTTTTCTCTTCTTTTGTCTTCGTTTTGATTAATTAAAAAAATTTTAAGTCTTTTTTATTGACTGATTAGCTATAATGTTTTGTTGTTTCAGTGGTTGCTTCAGGTTTAGAGTATACCTCTTTTCCTGACCCCTGTCTACCTTCAAATGATATTTTATTACTTCATGTTAGTAAAGTGATAGGTACCTTATAAGTACAATCTGATTGCCCAGAAGCTTCTGGTCAAGTAGGTATTAACATCCTCATTTAACAGTGAAGAAAGGGAAACTTAGAAGAGTTACATAGTTTTCTTAAGATCAATCAGCTCTTTTGACATATAGCTAGAATTTAAATTTGGGGAAGAAGATGAGACAGTGTCACTATATTTCACCTTGATAGGTTTATAGGCTAGTGAAGAGGAAAATGGCTATGTGTAGCATCTCAGCTGAGGAGACTTGCTTTAAAACTCCCCATCTATTTCATAAATCCCAAATGTTCAGAGACCATCTGAACCAGTTATTGACATGTGCTTTTGATCCATTTTTAAAATTAGAAATTAAGTCTCATGACTACAAAGATACAGCTGGATATGAATGTTTTCAAAAAATGCAACAATTAATTCCATTCTGCCTGTGATGTCCTTCCTCTCCTGGAAATTCTTATTATTTTTTTTTTTCTGTTCAGTGCTTCTTTATATAGGAGTCCATTTTCCCCCTCTATTCTGAAGTTTTCATTTGACTCTGATGTGAAACATATTCCCTCCCGAGGATACCAGGAAGCTCCCACGGTGGCTGGAAAACAGCTGAGTGTGGACAAAGGTGACAGATACCAGTACGTCATATTTTTTCAGGGAGTGAGAGAGGGGCATGTTCCAATGTGGCCAACTTATAGGAAGGAAAGAGCTTATCTTTGGTTAATTAATAAGTGACCTCTCAGCAAAATTTGATGGCCTAAAAAAATTCAGTTAGCCTAAATTCAATGGTTTCTATGTGAGGCTTATAAATGTCAGAATAACTATTCTTTTAAATGTTTATTTCTGAGAGAGAAAGGGAGGGAGAGAGAGCACACACAAGTGGGAGTAGGCAGAGAGAGAGAGGGGGACAGAAAATCCCAAGTGGGCTCTGTACTGATAGCAGAGAGCCTGATGCAGGGCTCAAACTTGTGAACCATGAGATCATGACCTGAGCCGAAGTCAAATGCTTAAACTGACTGAGCCACCCAGGTGCCCCACTATTTTTTACTTATACAATTTCAGCATCCAGGACCACTCTTTAATGAAGGGCTTAACCATTCAACAATGAAAGAAAATCTAAGCCAGTAGCTATTAACTTGGGGTCCCTGGAACCCCCTAGGAGTCTATGGATGCTCTTTGGGTATATGTATACATTCTCTGTCTAGGGATGAAGGTCCATGGTTTTCAACAGCTTCTTAAAGGGAGCTGTGACCCAAGAGAGCTCAAGAATTTTTATATTAAGGGTACTTTTCTCCAATTTTAGAGAAAATATTCAAAGTATCCCAATAAAGGTGACACGATTTAGTCAGTAAGTGTAATTCAGGCACCATTTATAACATATCTATTCGAAACTGTAAAATGGTAGGTTAGGAACTTGGATTTTACCCATGGGGGTTTTTATATTAAGTTAACATCAGATTCATAGAAGCCAATAAAATGGAATAAAAATTTAATTAGTTTGAATACTCAAGTAACCCAACTGTTTTCCGGCATCAATTTTTCATATATAGGAGGCAAGTGACAAGAAAAAAAATTATTATCTATTGGTCAACACAATGCCTTTGGAATATTTTGAGGTCACGTGACTTCCATGTTGTTGGTTCCTCTTGCACAGAACTAGAGATGGTCAGAAAGATGATCCTGAAGCATAATATGATCAAAGCCTTCAAAGATTAAACTTTTGAAAACAGCAAGTTGGGTTAATGCACATTATAAAGATTATAACAAGTGTGGAAATAAGGAGGTTTCCAGTTAACTCACAAAGAATGAGAAAGTTTAGTCTCTTGTTTCCTGAACAACATTAGTTGGTGAAGTTTTCACAGTAAGAGAGTGTATTTTTATAGCTCTCAATATCTCACAATATTCTTCATTTACTTTTTTTAGTTCTCATGCTAGCCCTTTGAGGTTGGAAGGCATTTGATGAGGAAGGGATGATCTCATTTAAGAATTTGAGGTGAATGAGTCATGGTGGCCTCAATGTCAGGAGACGGGGAAATGGTTCTTAGCAACAGCAGCAGCCAACACAATAGAAATTGTTTCAACATGACCACCATTTCAGGAGCACATCATGGCAGAAACCATGCTGTGCTTTTCCCCTTCAGCCTCTAAATGAGATTACTCAGGTACTGTTTCCTTCTGATAGGAGAGAAGCAGGTGACATCCCACATTTTTACGGGGAACACCCTAGCATGCTGGGCAGCTGGGGCCTCCTATTTCAGTGACAAGTTTCCCCCTCAGAAGCACACGTACAATACAGTTTTCTGGCTTTTTTTTTTCTTCTGAGCATTTCAAACTATGTTAGCTGAGCAGAATCACAGCATTACTGCAAAATCGCTTTGCTCCGGACACACTCCCTGGTCAACGAGGATTAGTGTGCTTACCCTTTCCTGTTCTCTCAGGACTTGGAGTTTTCATAATAATAAGGTAATAATTAACATTTATTGAGCACTTACTGTGTATATGGCATTGTCTGAACAGTGAGTCACTTTCATTATGTATATATTTATTCTAGGAAGTTGGTTCTTTTTACCGGTTCCATTTTAGATGACAAAGCCAAGACTTGGAAGGATTATTTGACTTGCCCAATTCAGTGGAGCCAGAAAAACCTTAGATCTTTTTTTTTGCTTTCACACCCCACTCTTTTTGCTGTCCTTCCTTCCTTCCTTCCTTCCTTCCTTCCTCCCTCCCTCCCTTCCTTCCTTCTTTCCTTCCTTCCTTTTTTCTTCCCTTCCTTCCTTCTTTCCTCCCTCCTTCCCTCCCTTACTTTCTTCCTTGCTTCCTCCCTCACTGCCTCCCCACCCCACTCATATAACTTTCTGCTATGGCAAATATTAAACACTTACAATACATAATAGTTTAACAAATGACCATGTATTCTACTCAGCTTAAACAATTATGAGTTTTTGGCCACACTCATTTCATCTATAGCCTCATGTACCCCCTTCCATATTATCTAGAAACCAGTCCTAGGTAGGCATATGGCATTTCATCTGTAAATATTACAACATGAATCTGTAGTAGCTCTTGGTGCCCTGTGTCACATCTGGTTGTCTACCTCTGATTTCAGCTGCCACTATGGCAGAATTTCTGTGAGATCTCAGACTCTCACTGACAGTGTAAGTGTCACTGGTCAAGGGTGTGCCATGCATGGTTCCCCTTTCTGCCTCAAAGTCTTCTCTGAAATGTAGGGAGTTATCAGTACTGGCATTATCAGCTCATCAAATGAGAAATGGAAATGGGAGATCATGTCCTGGCCTCCTGTGTGCAGATGGACAATTCTGGGGGGCATTCTGTCCATTGCTGCGACCCTGATAACACACCCTTTGACTGGCTTTTTGCTCATTCTCTTTGTACTCTCTCTGATGCCTCACTCTTGCTTCCTGGGATCACTCTTCCCCACCCCACCAAAACTACTTGAACCCAGGTCCTTTTCTCTGTCTCTGCTTTTAGGAATAGCTCAATATTTCTAGACCTTTATAAGTCTTTTTAGTGAGCAGAACTATGTTCTGTTTTGTTTGTTTGATTTAAAATAAAATACATCTTGAGTTCATACCAATTCTTCTTTAAATCAACACTGTTTTTCTTAAGGTCTGCTATCTCACAACCATATCTTTCTCCTACTCTGAGAATCCAGTTCTCAAGAACACCTGAAATAAAAGAATTAGAATATCACATAATTACTTATTTGTTTTATCTCACAATACACATAAATGTCTCAAAATAATAATTTCCACTACCTCAACTAACAATATGATTACTGTAAACAGTTTAAAGTTTAGATTTTTGTTTTTTAGCGTTTCTTTTTGTGTTCAGTGTTTATCCCGCAAGGGATGTGCCTCTAAAAAGACACCTGTTTTCTTTGTGTGTGTATAAGGAAGTATATGGTATAAAAGAGCCTCACCAGAAACCAGGTCTGTTATACACACAGCCATGTCCATTTTGAATTCAGAAACTCTTACCAACATACCAGCAAACCAGAGAAGTTTAGTTTGATCTTGAACCAGGCTGAAGTCCCAGCCTTCAGCAATCAGCTATTTCATGCATGAGCCAAGGGATGGCGCTTCAGTGCCGTGGCCCCCCTGTCCCTCTCTTGACTTGACAGCAGAAGCCCAACTCAAGGATTTAAGAAATTAAGAAATTCCTTATATCAAAAGTTAAGGGGACATTCTCTCCTTATCTATTAGTTCAGAGACAATCTACCTTTGGAAATAAAGTCTCTCTAATAGGAAAACCAGTCCATGTCTCCTACTCAGCTGATGGGTGCCATTATGCCCAGTGCCCAGGCCCAACTTCTGGGACCAGAGAATCTAGAAACAACCTCTTCCATCAAATGGTCAGACAGCTCTAGGCTAAGGTCTTTGTCACCATCGTCTCCAGTCTCTATGTATTGTTCATAATCTCCAAGACAGACAGCTGTGCTGAAGAGGATGAGATCCCAGAGTCCAAGAACAGGGCATAGCTACTGGTCATCTAAGCCTCCAGAGATGAGGATGTCAGAATCACATGTGAATGAAAGGATTTCAAACATCTTATGAATAACTGTGGGCCTTAGTGACCTCATGTGGCAGCTCTGTGGACCATATTCATGGACATCTCAGCAGCATCCTCATTCCTGCATTCCTCAGTGTTCTGTCATTCTTCCATCACTGCGTCACTCTGACAGGCCCTGAGAAGTCATGTGGAGTTTTATGCCACATGGCTCACACATCCAACATCTCTGCAAGTGCTAAGGAAAACATCGGGTGTGATTAATGGAGTCTATTTTGAGTCATGACATCTGTCAGCTAGAGCACATAATGGAAAACAGGGCTTAGGAGGAAGCATATCCGGATTTAGGGGCAAAAAGAAATAAGACAGAAGGTTGGGGTTTGGTTCATTCTGGCCCCTGTACCTGGGCCAGCCTTTCCCATGAGTGCCTGCCAGGTGTCTTGCAAATGCCCTCTGACATCTCCTGTTTTCTGACCTGTTCTCATGTGACTCTCTTGTCCAGACTTTTCATTAAGGATGGTCTTTTCATGACTGCTTAAGTGATGGAATCACATCCCCAAGTCTGAAACAGAACTAAAGGAAGGACTTAGACTTGCTGCCTTTCTATGTCTCCCCTTTTAGTGCCTTCATCTTGTCCTGTCTCAGCTCAAGAACCCATATGGCTCTCCCACTGCCTGGAGGATAGATTCCAGACTCCACAGTCAGGCACCAAGACTTTCCAACCTTGACTGCCTACAACTCCCCTGTGTGATCCTTCCAAACCAGCCAGATGGCAGATCTGCCACCCAAACATGCTCTGTTCACATTGTCTTCTGCCACAACACCCTAACCTTGGCAGTGATCCTTCACAGTACAGTTTCAGGCCCACCATTTCCTGATCACCCAATCCAAAGTGTTCATTTTTCCTCTGAACCACAACATGGACCGTCTATTCCATGCTCTAGAATTGCTTCTTTAAGAACTCAGAGCCTATTGACTTGTCTTGCTAGCATTTGTGTGTGTGCATGTGTGTGAGTGTGTATACATATGCATGTGTGCCTTGACCTCCAACTGACTTAGACGTTCTCTTAAGTGAAGGGCCATGTATCATCTATCTTCTTAAAACTCCTGTAGTCACGAGAGTATATTCATTGTATATGAGGTTGTTAAATGGGACTTTTCCTATTGTCTGGAAATTGACAATTAGGACCAAGAAAAGGGCAAAGTTCTGTACCGCAAGTTCTATAGGGAGCCTAAAACATTTGGAAGGACAATGCCTCTTGAGGATTTTAATAGCTCTGCTACTACATCTAGTCACCCCCCTCCATTTTCTACCAATGTATACAAATCGACAACTGGAGGTGGGGTGTGGGATGAGGGAAGGACTCAACGAAAATTGTTAGCATAGTAAACTGTTAGCCTTTCTCCCCTCACTGGGGATCTAGAGAGATGTAGTCATACCCAAAGTTGTAGCAAGTGACGGGGAGACTCTAGTTCCAGAGGAATCACCCCTTGGATGAGGGTATTTCTAAGAGGGAGACAGGTATCACACTTCCTGGTTGGAAGTCTACTTAGTGCAGTCGATGACCTATCCTTTGTATCTTATTTAAGTAATAAGACAAGAAAGGTGGGTAAAAACAAAAGTGGAAAGATTAACATCAATACTAAAGCAGTGAGCCCAACTAAGTTCATGTGCGCTTAGCATGAATCAACCAGACATGGGTGGAGAGGGGGGTATGTGACTCAGGGCCCCACTCCTTACTTAATCAGAAATTTCTAGTATTTGTCTTTTTTATTTTTTATTATTTTTTAAAGATTAAAAAAAAATTAACATTTATTTTTGAGAGACAGAGAGAGACAGAGCATGAGCGGGGGAGGGACAGAGAGAGAGAGAGGGAGACACAGAATCCGAAGCAGGGCCCAGGCTCTGAGCTGTCAATACAAAGCCCAACGTGAGGCTTGAACCCATGAACCATGAGATCATGACCTGAGCTGAAGTCGGAGCTTAACTGACAGAGCCACCCAGGTGCCCCCCACCTTTTCTTTAAAAAATTTTTTTAACAATTATTTATTTTTGAGAGACAGAAAGAGACAGAGCATGAGTCGGGGAGGGGCAGAGAGAGAGAGGGAGTAAAGATTTTTTTAATGTTTATTTATTTTGAGAGAGACAGAGACAGCACAAGTAGGGGAGGGGCAGAGAGAGAGAAGGAGATGGAGAATCCTAAGCAGGTTCTGCACTGTCAGCGTGGAGCCAGATGTGGGGCTCCAACTCAGAAAATCATGAGATCATATCCTGGGCAGAAACCAAGAGTCAGAGGCTTAACCAACTGGGCCACCCACATGTCCTATCATTTTTATTTTTAAAGAAAGAATTTTATGGCCACAAATAATTAAAAACCATTGGCCTAATTTACGTCTCAACCCTATATCCACAGCTACCTGTCCGTGAAGCTGACATCACTCAAAAAGACACCCAATGAAAAAAAATTAACTTCTATAAGTCAGACTCTGGGATACAAGGAAGATTAAGGCACAATTAGCAAGTTGGTTCTTGTAGATTTTTTTCTTCCCCCTGCTTGATTCCCTCAAGTTGCATGGGCTGTCTAGAGATAGAAGATTACAAAAATGTTTGGTGCAGGTCAGTGATTCCATCTCTATCCTTGATTTGCAAAACGAATGCTGCCAGTGGGGTAGCAGGAGGAAAGAGTATTTCAGACTATTCGGATGTCCCTGGCTTTTTGTTTTAGCTATGCACTGATAAGGTGTTTTTAGAAGAGGAGATCTATGGACAATTTAACACACTGTGTAATATCTGAAGGAAGCAGATGATTGACACTTGTCGTATTTGCCACTGGGAGCAAATTCTTAGAGGCTCCGAGTTGCCTTCAGTGCTGCCCCAACTTTTTGTGTACTCTCCAAACCCTGGCAATGCCTACAGTGAAGCTCTTCCACTTGGTGATGATGGATGGACGTTCTCTTTGGTGGTTGGAATGTATGGCAGGTGAAATTGCAGGACACGCAAGAGTCTATCAATTTGATTTCCCCTGGAAAAGTAGTCCTGCTTGGTTGAGCAACAGCCGGCCTTGAAGAGGATGGACACAGATCAAGAGAAGGTTAAGATCCCCCAGCCACACATTTCGAACTATAAAACAAATGTGCTGAAAAGAAAATAGAGAGCTTGCCCTGGGAACCAGACATGTTATTGATTCATCAGTCTGGTATTAACAAAAGGAAAGAAAAGTTTAAAAAGTTCCTGGTTTCTCCTTTGTCACCTGGTGGTTACCCTGCCTCGGGATAGGCAGCAGGAAATTCAGCTTACAGGAAAATGCATGATAAGCTTTGTATCATTAGCCTGAATTCTCTCCTTTCCCCTCTGTTTCTTCCACAGAAATTCAGAAAATGTCCATTATCTATTTTGCTGGGCTTTTCTTCTACCCCTCCTTGTGCTGAAGCCCACACTTTGGTCACACTGACTCCCTGAAGTGTCCTTCAAATTGTGCTGGGCTCTGTCTGGAGCAGCCTTCCCTCCTTCTCACCTGGATGATACCTTCTCATCCTTTAGTTCACTGCTCAGAACATAACCCCCTCTCTGGGGATTTCCTGGGTGGATTGGCTGCTCTTCTGGTCTGTTGAGGAGTCTACCACCTTTTCAAGACTGAAGGCTCCTTGAGGACAAACAGTATCGAGATTGATGCTCCACACCCAGTGCCAAATCCTGCAGCTAGATCACAGGAAGTGTTAATTTAGCTAAATTTGTTGAATGAAAGACGAATTATGAGATGAATGAGTGTATTTCGGGTGTGAAGTCTTCTCAAACCATGATGACCGCGACTTAGCCATCTTGCTTGAACATCTGCCTGTTATCTTTCATACAATTCATTAAGCCCCATCTACCAGGTAAGATCTTCCAGGCTTGGGTGTTTAATGTTGTCCAGCAAACAGGTGGCCCAGTCAGACCTTCCCTCCCCTGGATTGGTTGGCTCCCCTACCTTCAACCAGCACCCATAGTGATCTTCCCAGTGCAATCATCAGGCCATGTCTCACAACAGGTTAGCCTCCTCTCATCACTGCCAATGGATTCATGTCTCAATGACTTAGTGAAGCATCCAAGTCTCTTTGTAGTTATAACTCAAGTGGTCTTCCCAACTCCATTTTGTGCCTCAGCTTCTTCATTCTCCCAGAAATGCTTCTTTGATTCTAGTCATATGAATTAAGATGTTTCTTTGGTCAGAAAGTTCTACCCTTCTCTGCCTGGAGAATTTCAAGTCTTCCTTTATGAACCAGCACACTCTCTCTGAGAAGTATTTGTATATTTCTTCAGAGAGCTCTCTCCAGTTACTATTTTACATGGCCATAACAGTTTGTCATGTTGACCCTAGTATAACTGGGAGGTAGAGGTTTTAGAAGGGAAACCCCACACAGTGCAATAAATGATGCTTTTGCACATTCTGTGCTTTGGCCATTGCAGTACTATTCCTTTACCTATAAATCATTTATGATAGGGCCTCATTCAATACTTGTTGAAAAAGAGTATCAGGTAAACAGAAAAGGCTAGAGAGTGTTATTCCACGGAGTCTATCATTCCTCTAAGAGAAGTGAGGAACATGGCTGCAAGTCATTAAGGAGACAAGTCTGCTTGTTGTCACTCTGGTTTCTGCTCAAAAGACATCTCCTTCAAGAGGCCTTGCTCGGTGAGTACCCATCTACAGGTCATCCGTTGCTCTGCCTTATCTCTTTGTGACACATTCTACCATCTGAAATCATCTTCTGCATTTAATTGTTTACATGGGTGTGCATGATATTTCTCCCCAGAATGTGGCTCTATGAAGGCAAGGATTTACTCTTCCTTATTCACCACTGTGTCCCCAGGCACAGAAGCAATGCATGCTGTGTTCTCCCATATTTACAAATTGGTAAATATTTGTTGGTCGACAAAATAAAGCCAATGAGGAACATACTTCAAGAATTATTAGGGCCAGTTAGATTAGCAGCTTCCTCTCTTAGGGATATTTGTGGGACTGTGGAACTCTACACAGGACTTGAAAATGACTGTGAGTACCTAAGTGGGCTAAGTTGCTATCAAACCAGATACATCTCAGGGTAAAATCTGAGATGCTTAGACTAGCATCTGACCATCTGACTACCAAGTACATCTGCCATCTAAAAGAGAAGTCCACCATAATAACTTGTAGACTTCTATAATCTGCAAAATATTCCCATTTTTTGTGATATTTTTTCTTTATCACCTAATTCCCCAAACACATTAACCTTAAACTCCTTAAAATGAAAAATGGGTGTAGGATGGAAAGGAAGGGAAGGAGGAAGGGAAAGAAGGATAGCTATTTAAAACAAATATGGCTGTTCCTTTTTATGACTTCATATTTAATGTTGCAGGATGGACATTTGGGTGCATTTTACCAAGAATAATTGTGTTAGCTTAGAAAGATAGAGAAAAAATATTTTTCTTACCTAGTCACCAAAGC
The DNA here is from genome assembly GCF_028018385.1 of Neofelis nebulosa. Lineage (NCBI taxonomy): Eukaryota > Metazoa > Chordata > Mammalia > Carnivora > Felidae > Neofelis > Neofelis nebulosa. The sequence continues at coordinate 73,381,207 of NC_080794.1, forward strand.
CTAGCTCAAATGCAACCTGCTTCATGGGCATTTCTGATTATGGCAGTCTTTATTTTGCCTTTTTCTAGTCTGAATTCTCTATAGAATTGGCACAACTAACTTGAGCCCTTAATTGAAGACTGTCTTTCATTAGTGCCATTTCCTCCCATGTTTCTGCAGAGGGCTTTGTGCTCACTAGGGATAGATGCTGTCCCTTAGGATCAATATATTTCCACAGCAGGAGCACCAGGTGAGCCTTCACTTTAGTTGTGATGGTTGACTCATGCCAAAGCACACGGATGGCCTTGGCCAGAGTACTATATATATATGGTCTCATTTAATCCTTGCAGCAACTATCTAGGGGTAGATAGTATTTACAGAAAGGATATTGAGGGTCAGAGAGGTTGAACCATCTGCCCAAAGCCCCACAGTTCATAAGAGCAGAACTAGGGTTCTACCAGGATTTTATCCTGTGCCTTTTCTCCTATACCTGACTTGGACAACATGCTTCTGGCAGAAGAATACTCAAAGCCAGGCTCAGTGACAATTGATAATGGAAATGGAATCTTGTCTCTGCAACGATTTCTATTCTCCGTCCTGTACATGTGTTACTGCTTCCGGTTGGCTTCTAAGTGCCAGCAACAAATGGCATTCTACCTCAGGGCCCATTAGAGGTCATAAGTAGGGGAACTATGTGTACCTGCAACTGTGCCAAAATTCACTGGGTAGGAACATGACAAAGGCTGTTGTGTTCTACTGTGTTCTGTCTTGGGGACTCAGAGCAGTGGGGGGGGGGGTGGTGGTGGGGGTGGGGGAAGGAACAGGGAGAGAAGGCTGGCAAGGAGTTTGAAGTTCCTGCTGGCAGTAGACCTGATACTCCTTCCCTTGAGTTCATCAGATACAGCAGCTTAACATCCTGGGGATAAAAGACATATGTCCTCCTAATTTTAGGAGAAACTCTACTTTTAGATATTTAAATTCAAAAGTTTTTCTTGATCAGAAAGATCAGATCTTAAATTGTTTATCTTTTTCACCAGAATTGTAAAGAAGAAAGTAAAAGTCACTTGTATAGAAAAGTCATTTGTATAACAAATGTTACTAATGGTTACTCTGTTAGATCATTATTTTTTAAACATAGCTGGGATCATGCTTTATTTATATATAGCTCTTAATCCTGATTTATTCACTTAACACGTCATAAGCTTTCTTCTCCTGCCCTTAGATATTCTTCATGAGCATAATTTTCATTGACAGCATCATAATTACCTTATGGACATACCATAATTTGCTACCATTTTTCTAACATTGGACATTTAACTTCTTGCCAGTGTTGTGTTTCATTGTGTGCCTAGTAGTTGTCAGGGTGGTTTTGTTTTTATGGTGGTCACTGGGAGGTCACCAACGTGTTCCTCATCCTAAGACCGTCCTGGATAGCCATTCTAAATTTCCACGTATTTGTCATGTAATGATACCATGTGAGCGCTTGGGAAACTCCCCTAGGAGGTCATTATGGCTGAACAGTGGTCCACAAGAACTTTAAACATAGTCTTTGCACATTTATGCTTTCCAGGAAAGAGTTGCCTTCCCCCAACTAAGTTTTCTGAGTTAATGCCGTTCTCCAGGGAAGCCTATGGGGAAACAAGATTTCTTATTTAATGATGTGCCATCAGCTCACTTAGTGCCGATTTTACATCACCCAACAGAGGTTTGGACACAATATTCTCTTACTTTTGTGTATTTTCCTGTGGATGGTTCCTTGGAATAATGATGTTAACACCTCCAGGAGAGTTGACACTCAAGCCTAAAGTGGGGATTATCATTATTGAAAGCATCATGATTATGCAAATCTAATCAAACTTTTCTTTTTGGCAAAATTTGTTACCATCTTTTTTAATTCATTCCATGCCTTATTCCTACCACCACCTGAATACAGTAGGCTGGTAAAGTCACTGCAGTCTTCTCAAAAAGTGACATTGAGACAGGGTGCAGAGGCTAGGGGATTTTTAAAGAGACAGTTACGAGATGGGGCAGATTCTGCTGAGGTGCCCATCAGTCTGGTTCTTTGGCCTTGCTAGTGGCATGCCTCTGTACCCTGTGGTTTCCTGCACTTGCCTTCTGTGGAGAGGCACCATGTTCTTTGGATCTTCTCCAGACCTTACAATCCCAAATGGAAATTATGGAACATTTTGAGGTCTTAGAGCCAAGAAGTGACCTGGGAGTGCTTTGGCCTCTCCTTCATCCCCAACGTCATCCTCAGTAGGCAGTGATACTCTTGGTAAAAAATGGCACCAACGACATGGACAAATACACACCATTTGCTTACACTGATGTAATGCATCTTTAGAAAATTCTGCCTCTCCTATCGATCTGTGTCATATGGTGTAAATAAAATTATCGTGCTTGCTGGGCAAACACAGCTTCAAGACAATTGTTTGCCAGCCAGCATCCTGCCACCAGGCCCCTCCTGTGTACAAATTCTGGATCTGCTTAAAGAAGTGGCTTTTAATCGACTTTTGGATTATGGATCCCTGTGAGACTCTGAAAAGCTGTGGATCCTCTGTAAGAAAAACATGCACAGATGCCCACATCTGTCACACAGTTTCACGGGGTTTGCTTTAACCCTGACACAGATTAAAGTAAAACAAAATAAAACAGCAAAATCCTTCTCAACAGGCCCAGACACTCTTGAGAAAAGAAAACCAAGGCCCAGAGAAGTCAGTAGTTCATTGTGTGACAGAACTGGGGCAAGAATTTAAGTTAGTAATTATTACCTTCTCCATATTTTAGGGACTTGTTTTTTTAGTGACGTGTAGCCAGGGGTTATATTCAAAATACTGACCACAAACAACTGCCTGTGAACACAGCTGGTTTGATGAATTCATGATTCTCTCTGTCACCTGGGGGCTTTGTTGCCCCGAGATGGAAAGAGGCCTGGGAACCAGCGAAAGACTTAAGCACCAGGGGGAATTTCTAAGTAAGACAGCAGGCTGATGGGGGCATGCAGGGCCATGACCTGCCCAGGGCAGCAGCTTTGTTCCCTGCCCACAGAAGGAGCAGGCATCCAACACTGAATGTGAATGAAGCCACCCAGTGCTGACAGCTTGACCACCAACAACTGTGAGCTCAGGGATGATTCCCTGAGTAATGTGCAGTTTGAGATTTACTGGGAGACAGAGCAACTGATTCTGGTTTCCTGGGCAAGTGCTTCATATCAGGCAACTGAGTGCTGGTGTGGTTAAACCATAGCACCCACACGGTCCTGTGCAGTATCATCAACTGCGACTCAATGATGTGGGCAGCGCTGCCCAGGCTGGTTGTATGGTTTGCATAATCTCTTTCTTTGCGAGATGCTTCTCCTCCACCCCAAGCAAGATTTCTCATCCTCTTCCTTAGGGTCAGTGGAACCTTAACCCTGTAATGGGACACAGAACTCACCTAATGCAAACCCCTCCCTGCTCCCCGACCCTGCTATACTCCTGTCTCCCACTTTATAGTTATGGAAACAAAGTCTCTGGGAGGAAAAGCCATGAAACGTTCAGATTTAGTGCTGAAACTCCGTTGTACTGCCCCCTGCCCACTGTCATTCACATTACTTGCTTACTGGGCCTTTAAAACAAAATTGCATCTTCGTAGAAATTTTTTCTTTGGCAACTTCCTGAAATATATTCTCTTCTATCATCCTGTGTATCTTCTGGCAAAACATATTATCAAAAGTCTCAAGTCAGAGCAGATTCCATGGGACAGTACTCTTGCAGTGAAGTCAAAACTGCCTCCTACAAACAAATCTAAAGAGTTTTCCCGAATCTGTTGTGGGCAAGTTTGTTTGGGGCTGTGCATGGGGTCTCACCTCAGAGGACCATTCCACGGCCAGAGCCACGATCTGTCCTGTGATACGTGCCGCTCTGTGGGATCCCAAAGCATTTTTGGTAGCTTTTCATTGCCCTAACCTTTCCAAACTGGCAAAGGAAACATTTCCTGCCCCTTACTGTTTCTCAAAGCAAATATTAGCTTGCAGTATTTTACTCTCTCTTAGCCTCCAAAGAAATCTACTATTGAAACGTTGGAAATGGGGATAAATGAGCCCATCCTCCAATCTGTTTACTGCAATTCCCTTAATTGCTAAATTGCCCCATGCTGTTTGGCTTTCTATGATATTTTTGGGCTTCAGTTGAGCTCTGGAATAGGTAAGGTTCTCTGGGTTGTGTCAACAGGATTATCACAAATCCTCTTTCTAATAGCTCTGCGTGCATTGGCATACATCAAAGTACTAGCTTCAGCTGCCAGATTCTCCGTATTCATGAATATCTGCATATAAAAAACAAGGGGTTTTATTTGCATATGGATTAAAACAGGATGTGGGTTTTCCTGTAGTTTATGTTCCCTAGAGTAGAGGTATAAATGTGCAACGTTTTTCCTTGCACTTTCATTGTTACTTAGGTTGTGAAGTATAGTTCCTTTCTTTAATTCCTTTTTTTTTCCTGATTATGAAAATAGTATGTGCTTGTAAAAGTTGGAAAATGCCAAGTAATAAGAACAAAGACATCTTCCACAACCTTACCTCCCAGCTGCGTTTCGATGTGCTTATGTTACTACACAGTATTCCCCCCAGAAGTCTTCAGCAGTCTGTATATACAGCTTTATCCTTTTCTTTAAATTTAACAATATTTATATCTCACAACATCTTCAGATGTTTTTAAGATGGTATTTGGATACCACTTTAAGGGCTGCATAGTTTTCCATCATGTGGGTGTGCCATAGTTATCTAGGGGTTCTCTAGAATGCTTCCTCTTACTATTTTTGCTGCTGTAGATAATACTTCGTTGATGATTTTTGTGCATTAAGTGTTGGGTATGTACCTTCAAATACTTTTTTCAGAAATGGTATGATTTTGGAGGGTTCTTTTTTAAGGTTCTTGATAAAAATGACTGGTTTTCTTTGTAAAATAGTGTCCCTAGCACACTATGAGAATGTTTATTACATCCAACTTCAACAGCTCTGATACATAAATAAGATATGTACATATCCCCTCATATCCTGCAGACAAGAGTGGTTTCCCATTGTTGTGTAGAACTTAGGCGTCTTTGATTACAAGTGAGATCAAACTTGTTCCCTATGGTTGTCAACCTGTATTTCTGCTTCTGTGAACTTTCTCCTCTAATAATTTCATGGGTGGTAGTTTAGGATGGAAGCTCAGCACCACGAGAACACCAGTGTGTGAGGTTTTTCTGTACAAAACAGTACTACAAAGCCACAAGTGCCTTTCTTCCTATCAGATGGACTCTGCCAATCCTCCTTAGACATGCATGAGCTGGGAGCATTTCCTTGTATTTAAGCTGATATAAATTTTTCTGCCTAGAACTGTGGGGAGGCAGTCTTAAATGAACCCCTACAGAAATGCCAAATGTTGCTTACGGCAGTGGGGGTCTCATTTGGGATGACCGAAATAATGTTCTGTCATTAGCCTGGGGGTCATGCCAAGAGGTGGGCAATCACTGGAGATGAGGTCCGGCACAGTGGAGGTGGTCCTGAGCAGTTTCTACTCAACAGATGCCTCTAATGAGACATCTGTGCCTGAGGGTTCCGTTTAATTGGTATCTTCCTCCTTCTCTGCTCCTGTCGTCAGGCAAACCAATTTGGGACATTTAAATGGTGCCTTCTCTGAAGTCTTCTTCTTAGTGTTATCTTCAGGAAATAAAGGCTCCATCTTGCAGGGCTTAGGTAACTGGAATTATTTGACACTTGGCATTTCCCAGCTTCATGGGATGGAATCCAAAAGAGACAAGGGAGAGCAGTGCTGATCATCCCATGGCCACTGTCACCTCAGTGGAACAGTGAGTGCTCCTCCCAGTTGGGGGCGTGTGTTCTTGGTTGATTGAATTCAGTCATTTTGCAGATAACTAAAACAGCAAAATGATTCAATGTTAAAATCTAGAGAGTCGATGTGATCATTTCATCATCTCACTGCCTTCCGACTTATCCTGAGCGAATAATGAATGTGCCTCTTTTGTTGTATTCATGCTGCCATTTGCTTTCTGTGCGGTCTTCAGCAAACCAAGGTCTGAGAGGAGAAGTAACTCACCCAACTCAAAAGAGAAGTGGGACTACCGGGAATCTACATTTCTTTGCAATGCATTTTCGTGTACTCCTAGACTCTATGACCCACCCTCAGAAGGAGACATCCTTTGAGTGGTTTTTTCATCTCGAGGTCTCATCTGCTTACAATTTGTCGCCTTGTCCCCTTGTGACCTAGGACATTGCATATCTGAGATGGATGACTGGGTCACGGGTAATATCTGTGACTTGGGAGTGTTTTCCTCTTTATGAATCCAACAAGCCTGTGCAGCTCCCCGGTTTTCTTTATTAGTTCCACATGCTAACCATTGTGCTAGCCCAGCCAGATCAGTCACTGTCTCTTTTTGACCCCAACCCACAGCTGTATATTTTGGGGCTCTATAGAGATTCCATCTGATTCTAGTTTAGATTGATGCCCCACATAAAAAGAAGTTGAGATGGAATTTACCAGCAGGAAGTCCTGGGAACAGGAGCCCCATAAAGAACTCAAGCCACGGGGGCAGGTCAAAACCAAAAAGAAAAAATGAATCCATGTGTACTTACAGCTAGAAGTCACCACGTGTGCGAGTGGTTTCTTATGGGATAGAGGGTAGATTAAAGCAAACAGCACAACTGAAAAACAAATACTAAAAAACAAAAACCCCCACATCATCCTTTTAAGTGTGGGATGAATTTGGAAGCAACATTCGTTCATTCATTTAACAAATGCTTGTTGAGTATCGTCATCTGCCAGCCGGCAATTGTGCCAGACTAAGAATAGAGGCAAGATGGTGGCATGTGTTCTGTTTGGGCTTGGCCCAGGAGGTACAGATGTAAGAGAGGAGCTAAAAGAACAGGAGAAGCCAAAGAGATACCTGGTGGTTTGATGGGACAGAGAGGGCAAATCCCAGGTAGAAGGAATATATGTTAGCTTCCTACTGTGTCACAAACTGCTGCCACAAATTACCACAAACTTAGTGTTTTGAAACAACATAAATTTATTGTCTTACAACTGGGAAGTCAAAAGTGCTAAGATGGGTCAGGAGGGCTGCATTCCTTCTGGATGCTCTAGGAAAGAATCAGTTTCTTTGCTTTTCCTAGCTGTTGGAGGCCGCCCACGTTCCTTGGTAAGTGGCCCACCCTCCATCTTCAAAGGCAGCAGCTTCAAATCTTCCAGTCTCTCTCTGTGTCCCTCTGCTTCCCTTATGATGTTGCTTTCTGTTTTATAAGGACCCTTGTAATTTAAAATACAAAAGAGATGGGGGTACCTGGGTGGCTTGGTTGAGCGTCCAACTTTGGCCCAGGTCACAATCTCGCGTTTCATGAGTTCAAGTGCCCCGTAGGGCTCTGTGCTGACATCTCAGAGCCTGGATCCTGCTTCGGATTCTGTGTCTCCCTCTCTCTCTCTCTGCCCCTCCCCCGCTCATGCTCTGTCTCTCTCTCTCTCTGTCAAAAATAAATAAACATTAAAAAAAATTTTAAAGTACAAAACAGATGAACGTCAGAGAAGAGAAGCAAAAATAATATAAAAAAAAGGAGGGGGACAAAACATAAAAGACTCTTAAATACAGAGAACAAATTGAGGGTTGCTGGAGGGGTTGTGGGTAGGGGGATAGGCCAAATGGGTAAGGGGCATTAGGGGGGGACACTTGTTGGGATGAGCACTGGGTGTTATACATAGGAGATGAATCAGTGAAATCTACTCCTGAAATCATTATAGCACTATATGCTAACTGACCTGGATGTAAATTAAAAAACATAAGTAAATTTTAAAAATTAAAAATTAAAATAAATTAAAAAAAATAAAAGGTGACTACATTGAATTGAACTGGATCATCCAAGATAATCTCTCATCTCAGGATCCTTAACTTGATCACGTCTTGCAAGTCCCTTTTGTCATGTAAAGAACATATTCACAGGTTCTGCGGATTAGGGTGTAGTCTTTAGGGGCCATCATTCAGCCTCCCATAATATAATAGCAAGGAAATGGGATATTTTGAGACATGAAAGATGATTTTTTCCAAATGCCTACGTATACACATTCACATTTACACAAGTACATGTGTTGATATCTTCTTGATAATTTTTTTAAATTAACAGACTATTTTTAAAACACTTTTGGGTTTACAAAATTTGAGTGAAAAATACAGAGTTCCCACGTACTCCGTGATACCCCTTCCCTCTGATTAAAATATACATATTAACATATGCATTAGTGTGGTATGTTTGTTACAATTAATGAGCCAATATTGATATTATTAACTAAGGTCCATAATTTGCATTAGGATTCATTCTGTTGGACATGCTATGGAACTTTCACAGGTGTATAATGACGTGCACACGCCATTACAGTATCATTCACAATAGTTTTATTGCTATAAGAATCCCCCATACTTTATTCATAGCGATCATTTAAAGTTTTCCTTTTCTGTGAGTTTTAGGAAAACTTTGGACCCTTTTGCACTAATGAATGTGTGACTTCCCCTAAACACTATAGCCTAGTGTTCTCAGGTGTGCTATAACTTGTCATGACCCCAGATGAGATTAGTTTATAGTAGAAGCTTTTGCACTGGAGACAGTGGTATGACAGAATCAATCCATCATGACCTGTGAGACTCCATTGTATGCATCTCTTTCTAACTCTGAACTCAGCGAGGTCGTGTTGATAGTTTGAAATCAACCATGGTAGAAGTATTTACACCGTGAACATCAGCAAATTCTACAAATTGGATCCCCTTCCCTCCACTGGCCTCAACCCCCCACCCCCAAGAAAGCCAGTTATTAAACACTGACCAGCACACGACTGCCTATAGTTCTCCCATTGCCCTTTTATCATGGCTGTGAAATGGCAAAACTTCTTGCCTCTTTACTCTTGTCCCGCACCTAACCCCCATCCCAGATTTGGAATGAGAATATACATCTAAAATGCATCCATTCTTATGCTGTGTAATCCATTTTGCAACTAAAAGCCGGTGTGAACTTTTGTCACATCATGTCATTCTCTCACTTAAAACTTTCCAAAGGCTTCTCGTGGGATTTAGGATAGAATCCTGACTCCATATCATGACCAAGTCCCTTTTTGTTCCACTAGTCCCCTCTTACGTCTTTCTCCCTCTCACTTACCAGGTTCCAGTTATTCTGGTTTGCCTTCTATCCTTGGAACATGCCAAGGCTGCCTACCTACGGCACCTTCGCACACCATTGCCCCTGCTAGGAGCGATGGCTGATTCCCCATCATTTACTTCTCAGCTCTTGGACGTCTTCCTGTGGCATTCTTTTTTATTTTTATACCCTGTGTTATTTCTTTATAGTACAATATTTGTCACCACCTGAATGGATCTTGTTTATTGATTGGGTTACTTGTTTATAATCTATCTCTCCTCAGTTAGAACATAAGATCCATGAAGGTAGGCACCCGTCTACTTTATTTACTTTTAGGCACCATGGGTGTGCTGATGTACAACCATTGTGGATGCTTTATAAATATTTGCCCAGATATTTATCCAACATATTTATCCAACAGAGCAGTATCAGCCTTGTCTCTGTCCTCAGAGAGCTTACAATCAATCCACTGGTGCCCTTGAAGCCAGGCTGCCAGCCAGATTAGAGCAATGGCGTGTTCTGGGACACAATCTGCAGGGACAAACTCCACGTTACAAACCAAGAATTAATTACAATACCAAAGCAATCCAGTGCATTTATGTAAATTAATTGAGTTTAACTTAATTTTCAACTAGACTGTAGTCCCTTTCTTCCCCCTTTGGGGATTTTCCACTTCATAAGGTAAAACAGAAAAATTGTTCAGCTTTCCATCAAGAAGTGTGTTAGAAACCAGGGCTGATTCTGCAACTACTGATGTCACAGTGGGGAGGGAAAGGAGGACAATAACTTTTCTGAACCAGTATCTAGTCCGACTCTGTTGCCTTTTTCCAAATGTCTTTCTTGGTGATGCCGAAGAAGCCTACTTGCTTTCATCAGCTAGAAAGGGGAGCTGCTCAGCCAGAAGGTGGAACCGCTGGCAGCTGTTTCCCAGAAAAGCCATCCTACATTCCCTACATCTAAAACTTCCACTGAAACTTATAGGACTGAACTTTGAAAAGAGTGAAATGTCGTTAGAAATCTTTGCACCATCTTTATTCCTGAGTTGCTGCTGGTCTCTGGCACTCCAGTCTCAGATGCACAGGGAAACCTGCCCTTGTCCTGAATCCATGATGCCTTTTCCATCAGACTGCAGATCCCCATAAAATGTGCAAAGAGGTTGACTCTTGCTGCATTGACTCCTCTCGAGAAAGTGAAGGTTGCCCCAGCCCCCTCTCAAGCTGTCACTGAGAACAGTACTGGAGGGTGGATTTGCCAAATGTCTGTCAGAGCCAATGCTGGGGGCAGTGTCAGCAGGGAGCCTGAGTTACCTTTGGTGACATGATCTTTTCTCCTCCCTGTACCTTTCGACTGTTCTGAACCAATGACACAGATCTCAAGTTCCAGGGGACAGGTAAGTTACTCACCAGCTGATCCTTCCAGTAATTGGTGAGAATGAGCAAGACCTCTCTTTTATGGGCCTTCCTAAACCCACTATGGAAATAGGGGGTGGGTGTATGAAGTTTGCTTCAAGGAAGTCTTACTCAGGGAGTTGTTTGTCATGAGCGACACTGGCATTTAAGTTCCTCTCCTTTATTACCATAAAATACCTCCTCAGCATAGACCTGTTTCTCTCACTGGCAAACTTGTCAAAGTGGCTCTCATGAAAAGGAAACAGAGAATGGGAGAGCCCACTGATTAGAAACTTTGAAATAAGTGCTCCAACTTTGGATATTCATATTTATGATTTATGCTACTGTTTGCAATAAAAAGCAATAATGGAAAATAATAATGAAACAGAGCTTTATAGATATTTCTACACTTGCATCAGAAATCCATCCTGCCCCCATGATTCCAAGTTGAGGATGGCAAGCCTTTAATACATGGGTTTCACTTCTTCTGCCACAGCAGACATTGCTGAACGATTACCGCATTCTTTCTTGTTGAGCTGAAATGCAACAGAAGAATCCTTTTGGATATGGTGTTCTTAGCAGCCACTATAATTCATCAGAAATGTTATGCAAGGGGCACCGGGATGGCTCAGTCAGTTGAGCGTCCGACTTCGGCTCAGGTCATGATCTCACAGTTCATGAGTTCAAGCCCCACGTCAGGCTTGCTACTGTCAGAGTGGAGCCTGCTTTGGATCCTCTGCCCCCCTTTCTCTCTGCCCCTCCTCTGCTCATGCTCTCTCTCTCAAAAACAAACAAATTTTTTTTTTTAAAAAAGAGAGAAACGTTATGCAAAATGGCACCCGTTTGCCAGCCTTGTTCTAAGTTAATAAGATCTACTGTATGTGTGTGAGTGCAGGTACCACTTGGAATGTCCTCAGCTAAAATGCTCTCATGTTTTCAATTTCCATTTCAGATGCATCTTTTTGGGAAAACCGTTTTCTGCCCAAAGGAAATCAGCTTTCCTGTTTTCTGTTGTTATCAATATTGCTGTTTGGGTTCCCTTGAGTGTGGATTAAATGGCAGCTGAGAAATCTTGTTGGGACCACCTCTTCCCATTGCCTTTCAAAGTGAAGTCTTGACAAGAAATGAGTTCTTCCCAAAGATAAGTACATTGGAGGTTGGGTCTGGTGGTAGCTTCCTAATGAATTTGTGGTGCACAGATCTGTCCTTGAGCTATTTTCTGTAATGTTCTCACTGCAGTGTCCCATGACTGATCTTATTTCAGAGAATTGTATGAGTTTTGCAGCAAATTACAAGGAAGGCCTGGTTCCTAAAATCAGCTGAAGGCCAATTAAGGTTTCTTGGGGCGCTTTCCTTCAGCTGCAATGTCATCATAAATGACTCTCCAGTGCAGTGGAGGGCTGACATTTTGTAAGCTAATACTATATTTTGGGAGTGATTAAAATCTCCATCTCAGTCACCTGCCTGACCAACTGCCAGTGGCCACAAAACAAAAAGATTACAGTCAATTCATATCCATTAGGAAAATGACATGAAACACTATTGGTTTAGGCTCAGTGGGGCTTAATCTGATTTCAGGAAGAAAGAAGAGGTGTGCAATTAAAGGAGAGAGGAAAGGCAGAAAAGAAAATCAAATGAGAATTTTCCCCCAAAACCCAAGGCCTTTTTGGTTTGTTCATTTCCATAAGGATTTATTAAGTACCTGTTGAGTTCTTCCCACTATGGTAGACCCTGAAAGGGAAGAAGGAGAAAACACTAGCAATGCCTGTCCTCAGAATTTGCAGTGAAGTAGGGGGGAAATACTACACACTGAGGAGGTGGCCAGAGAATTAGCAGATTCATGTTAGTAGGAATTTAAAAATATTCTTTAGGTGCCTGGCACAGTTGGAAAAGGAAAAGAAGATAAGTGAGAAAGGATAGTTGACATCTACATGCTCTTACTGTGTGCTTCACATTAAGTTTTACACATATTAACTCACCTTTACAACAACCCTACATACCATTATTATTCCCGCTTTATGGATGAGAAAACTGAGGCCCACAGTAGTGAAGAAACTTGCCTGAGATCACACAGTCCGCAAGAGGAAGAGCTGGGGTTTGCATACAGCTACTCTGGTCCTAGAATCTGAGGTTTTACCATTATTCTATGTGGCCTCCCAAGGTGATGGGGTATTCCTGACCCATGAGGATTTTCATTCTCCATGGGGAGATGAGGTCTAGGTGTGGGGATAATTAAGCTACAGGTAGAGGGTGTAACAGTGGAGGCAGGGAATAGAGTGATTGATGACTTCAGAAAGGTGGGTGTGCTAACTGAACTCTGGACACGGATGTGTATATGTTGGGGGAAGCTCTGCACAGAGGGATAGAGAAGGTTCTAACCCAGGAAAAGAGCACGAGCAGAGGAGACTGAAAGAATGGCTACAATTTGCAGTTACTTGTTTGTAGTTGTCCAAGAAGAGAAATCATTAAATCAAAGGGTGCCTTCTTACAAGGACAAGGGTTTATAGCACTAGGGACAAGAGCAAGGATGTGGAATCTGACAGACTAAGTTTAAAGTTCGATTGTGTCATGCTCCTCAAGTGACCTTGAGAGAGTTACCTAGCCTTTATCGGCAAATGCAAGATGGGAAGAACGGCTATAGAAGAACTGGGAAAGTCTCTCATCTTGTAACGGAGCTCATTTATTTACTTCTTCAAAAATATTCATTAGGAACCAATTACCTGCCATGTGCTGTGCTAGATGTTGGGACAATGAACAAGGCAAACATGAGTGTTGCTCTCGTAGAGCTTGTATTCTAACTGGGGAGGCAACATAATAAACAAGCAGTAATCAACAAGTAATCTTAGGATATGAGAGGGATTTTGAAGAAAACATAGGGTTGGGGCCAAGTAGAATTAATGGCTTTTACTGTGCCAAGGACAGTGTTTGTCAGGTAGGAGGCAATCAAAACACAGGAGCTTTCATTTTACATTTATTAATAGCTCCATCTTGAAATTCAACATGTAAGAGGAAGCCAAGGTATCAGATACTCTTTGCTGCCTACCAGGAGGGCATTTCTCCTTTCACCTTGCTTACAGACCCCTCTTTAATCCAAGATTCATCTTATGCCCACAGGCAAGGTGTTGGGGTTACAGGAAGCTCAGGATGGATGTCTACATCTCCAAGGAACTATCACTTTCTACCAAAATGTGAGAAGAAACTCTGGAATACAATGTCATGAGGATGGGAACTGTTGTGTATTCACTGCTTTCCCCTCAGTGCCCAGGACAGTTCCCAGCACAGAATAGGGGCTCAACAAATGTCTGTGGAATTATTAAACAGGTCAATTGAAATAAACATGGATATATTTTAGAATCACACAAGCATGGCATAAAATTTTAAAAATCCAAACAGGTAAACATATTGGGAGTGCGACTTTATATTTTCTACCACTAGTGACATTTGCTGCAAATGTTTAAAGAGCTGCCTCTTAGGAATATCCCACTTGACTTTAATTTGAGCCTTATCACATATCATTAAGACCTTTTCTTAGTGCTCTTTCCCGGAACACATTTCTATGCAGACAGCCCTTGTTCTCCAGGCCAGCAGTAGCTCTGAACAAGAGGGAATACCCCAGCATTTGCTTCTGAACTCCTTTTTCATGAGCCAAATCAGCATCCTCAGTCCAAGATAACTAGAAGGAAATGGGATCTTGAATGGCCCAGTTGGGTGGCCTTTGCTCGTGCTATTTCTCTCACCTAATCTTGTTTCCTCTTGCTGAGAGCATCCCTCTCCATCCTGCAAAGCTTGCCTAAAAGCCCATTCAGCTTTCCCCACTTCTCTAGGCTCCAGCGAGTGGACTCTCATATCTCATAATCTGCATAGTATATTATCTTATCTATCAAAGGAATTAAAACATCAAATAGCAGCACAGGACAAAGCCAGGTAGAGCCCACATCCTGTTTCTCCAACAGGATGTGCATTCTATGAGGCAGAGGCCACGCTTTCTGCCTCTTTGTATTTTGTGTTGTAATATCTCTGGGTTAAGTCCTGGTGATGTTCTTAATGCTTTTGGAGACTTCGTATAGAAGACTAGAAACTCTTCTATAAGGTTACTGTAAATTTTGAAGAGATAAAAAGTGTGAAGGGTCTCCACAATATCGAGTACCGGTTCACATTCCAAAGTTCCCCTACTGTTAGTAGTACATGGCAAGTACTCCATCCTTATTAGAAGATTTATTGAATGATCCACTCTCTGATAGCTGAGAACATATTCAATCTTCTTGCCTTATCTAGATGGCAGTGCTCCTGCTGCATTTGAAACATGGGCTTCCTCAGACTCTGCTCTGAAATTGCAATGGAGGAGAAACCAGTGGTTTCAAGGAACAGAAAGGCAGGGGAAGCTGGGCCAGCCTCAGCTCTACAAGGGTGGTCACCAGCTCCGGGACTGACAAGGGCCATAGTACAAGACGGAGACGAAGTGCCGAGTTCCCAGAGGCTGTTGGTGGTGGCGAGGCCTGTGCCATGAGCGGTGTCTTCTGGAAGGTGAGATTACCAGAGCCCAGGCACTCTAGGGGCTCTTGGAGAGTCACACAGTGAAGAAGTCTGATAATCACCAGCCCTCTGGAGGGAAGTGGCTGATCCACAGAAGCCTGTTCCTCTACTTTGGTCATTGTTACGGGTCTCACTATAAAAGCACTGAAGTAAGGATCAGTCAGGAGGCTCATGGTCATTATGATTCCACTGTCTGCTGAGACACAAACCAAACCACTCAGATACAAACAGCCAAAAGGTCATGACTCTGCTCACCTCTCTGGTCTGAGTCCTGGGCCAGTGGTGACCCCCAAGGAGTTGCCCATGCCAAAGTCTCTTACCACACTGAGTCTACCCAGAGGACCAGGGCTGTAAATGCACTGTAGGTGATGCTGGATGATTCTTTAGAGGCCATTGGTGCTATCTCCTCGTTGTACAGATGGGGAAACTGAAGCCATGTAGGGGGAGAAGGGAATTGGACAAATCACATGACCCACTGATGTTAAATTTGGACTTGATTCTCCATCGTATTCTCCTTCCAACACTAAATGTAGTTAGAAGCCTGCTTCTGCTCAGAGGATGGAAAATGGCCTCTGACAATAAAAGCTGATTTTTAACAACCAACCCAAGAAAAATAGAATGCTTCAGCAAGTCTTTGGCCTGGATCCAGAGAGATCTTAGACTGTGAAGGGATGGATGGATTAACTCTTACCACCCTCCCATCCTGAGCTCTTTGAGCTTTTGTTTTGTTTTGTTTTGTTTGCTTGTTTTTTGTTTTTGTCACCTATGGGGTTTGCAAATCCACAAATTTGATTGTCTCCTGTCATGTGGTTGTCACAGGAGCATGGGCCAGCAAGAGGTTCACATGATGGTTTAATCAATACTGCAAATAACGATAATAACATATGATAGTTAGCACATGTGCTTACTGTACCAGATGCCCTTCTAAGTCCTTTGCATGCATCAACTCATTTAAACCTCACAACTCTTATCAAATCAGTTTAGAAATGAGAAAATTGAGGCATAGGAAGGCTAAGTAACTAGCCCAGGATCACCTAGTTTGTAAGTGGTACAAGTGAGATTTGAGGATAGTAAGTCTGACTCTGGAACCATGATGCCTTACTGTCCTGGTTGCAGTGAATGGCACTTTAAAACGGGGATGTACTGTAATTTAAAAAAAAATCATTGATTACAAATTCTATCTCCCTGTCCTCAGGGGCTAGCAGTGGAATGGACCCTGAAAGGTAGTGCCTTCCCTCCCCCACCTCCCACAGTGCTGTGGGCATTAAACCCTATCTCCCCTGCCGCCCCCTCTCCTCTCCCCGCCAGGTAGTTGCCTGCTTCGGCACCTTCAGAGGCTCTCCTGCAGAGGCACCAGAGGTCACTGATGGATTGACCTTTTATATTCCCTTGGGGCAAAATGTACAGCTTCTTGGTCCTTCAGTGAAAAATAGCCATTTGAACTCTCTCAACTCTATGAATCTCATGAACTGGGTCTCCAGAAGCCACTTGCATGACAGGAAACAAATAAAAGGGAAGCCCACTCCTCTTCCCCAGAGGAGGGGTTAGAAGGCTGGAATAATTCATCACAGTCCCCACCCCTCCCGCCACACACACACACACACATGCACGCGCGTGCACACACACACACACGTACACACCAGTGCTCCACTCTGCCAATGGAACATTTGTGTTGCCTCTGAATTATGTGCTTTTGATTAATTTCTAAGGAAAAAAGATCAGCTTTGCCAGAGCCTATGTTGTGTTTTCTCTAAATCAGGGCAAATAACATTACTTCTGCAAATGTTGCCATTAGAATAGATTTATATTTACCTAGAGAGGCCGCTCCTGAGAGAGATGCAGTGAGAAGTTTATGCTACAGACAGAATGATCTTCTCTGCTGAAATGCGATTTGCTGCAGAGGGCTGTTTGGGGTTTGGATAAATGAGAAAGATAAACACGATGACTGCTGGTGGTATTCAGTAACACGATTACCCCTGGGGAATAGATCTCTCTCCCTCTTTCTGTGTCTCTCATCACTCATCATCTCTGCAAAAATTTTCTGAAATAGAGGATTGAGCTGGTAAGGCCATGACATATGCTCACGTCCACACTCACATCTCTGCCCATGCCCTTGGTCACATGTGCACACACATGCACAGGTGTGCCCAGGCACCTTCACACAGTGGCTTTTGGACTTCAGCTTGGGCAGAGGAACACTTTTTTTGTCACAGTCATCTTTCCTCTACCACCAGGTGGAGCATATTGGGTCCTCGAGAAACTACCAATATATTGGCAGGAAGCAATTTGTCCCACAAGATAAAGCTGTGAGATTCAGACGAAGCAATAACAAATTTAGCTCTAGAGCCTTGAGGTGCTCAAAGTTTCACTCTCATGGTTTCAGGCTATGGAATAAAATTCTTCCGTGAGTGTAATTGGCTTTGCATTGTTCCTGTGTATTTTGCAACTCAGTCAGAACTGGAAAGTGGACCCAGGAGTTCTAGATTCAGGCTCTGTCCTCTGTCTTACCAGTGTGGAGCTCTCATGCATGTCCTAGGCTGTTCCGGGTCTCCAAAGAGGAGCCAGATATAGTCCCTGCCTCAAGGAGCATCAAAGCATGACCCCAAAGAAGCTGAATGTAGGCTCAGAAAGTAAGAGGTACTGAATGAGAGGTGCAGGGAAGCTGCCCTAAGGGAAGCATCACCTCCGGCTGGAGAAGGAAGGAGGAGTACTGGTCTAGCCTTTGAGTTGCTCACGGAGGATATGGAAACTTTGGACAGACGATGATGGAGGAGGGAAAGCATTTCTGGCAGAAGAAACAGCATATTTAAAGGGAGACAGAGGACAGCGGGGGTGTGTACGTAGGGGATAATGGACAGGCACTCTAGGGCTCAGGGTACATGCGTGGATGTAGAAGAGAGGAACGTGGGTGGACAATGAAATGACTTTTCTGTGTTGCCTTTCCTGTCTTCAGCCACTTCGCTTCAGCCGGTGGAGTCACCCCCAGATTGATCAGAAGCCCCCTTTCCAGGTGGCAATCACTCTTGCCAACTAAGGATCATAAGGGCTCTGTGCTCAGGACAAGGCACCAAAATGGAGGATGCCCAGGAGAGGAAACATGTCTTCTACCTACCTCCCCGTTGCCTTTGCTGAAACTCTTCCTTTCTATCTCCATCTGTTTAAATCATACTCATCCTCCAAGATGCAACTCAAATGCAAATTTCACAGCAAATTCTTCCTTAATGTTCCCAGCCAGAAGCAATTATTCCTCCTCCTGAGCCTTGAAATCCTGTGTTCCTCTGGGATGTTGATGGGATTCTCCTGTAAACAGTGGAAACCCCCAGATGCTTAACTGTGCCCTAGCGCCCAAGTTCAGTATGATCTCTGTGTGTCTATTCCTGTAAAAAGTTCTTATTATGGATCTTAAGTCAACTGCTGAACTGGGGCTTAATAAAGCATAAAATGTGCAAAACTGAGAAGATTAAAGGGTCGAACACTGTAGCTCTGATCTTTGAGTCAGCTCATTGGAAATGTGGCCAGCAGGGTGAGTGTGACAGCTTTGTTCCCACTCTTCTGATCGGGAGTCTGGGAAGGGACCCATTTCTCCTCAATCCCCAGGCCCTCCTGGATGGCTGGCATCTATACAGCGCCATCTGGATTCTTCCAACTGGCTCAAAACCTAACTATCTTCCCTCTCCACAAACATGGCTTCTTCTCTCTTTTCTACTACTTCAGTCAACATCAACACCATCCGCACAATTGTGCGATTGTACAACTAGAAGATATCCTTGGCCCCTCCTCTCCCTCACCCTCCATTCCCAATCGACCTTGTAACTTCATGTACATCATTCAGATCCATCCCCTTCTTCCCACCTTTCCCTCCAGCCCCCTAACCAAACCATTGCCACCCCCTCCCTGGATAAACCCAGTAGCTCCTAACTGTTCCCATGCTGTCTGACCTCCCTCACATCTGTTCCCCACGGGTCAGCTAGTTTGCTGTCACATCTATGGCTCGTTTTTGCCCTCGCTCCTGCAACCTGGCCAGGGCCTCCCCATCGCTCTCAATGGGGCTGTTATTGCAGCCTGGTAGGTCATGGCAAGGAATGGGAAACCATCCTCTTCAGTCTCATCTTGCCCGACTCTGTCTCTCTGCACTGTCAATGTCCTGACCTTTCCTCCTGGCATTTGCAGACTGCCTCTCTCTCTGCCTGGGATATGCTGCTACTTTTCTGTTTAGCTTCGTCCTTGGTTTTCAGCTTCCCAGTGCTTCCTGGAAGTCTTCTTCTATCCAACAAACTTGACCACGGCCTTCTCTTATGGGCCGCAAAGTGCTCTGTGCTTCTTGCTCAGCACCATTGTCATGATTTATAATTAGATAATAAGCAATGACAAGATTATATCTTTTCAACTACAAGATGATCTTTAAGGCACTTCCCAGCCTCATCAAGCTATCATTCTAACCCTCGGGTGTGGCACTGAGAGCTCTTTCTGGCCTTACCCTATTTCCCCAATCCCATTATAGCCAATCCTGGTTCCCAACACACACCCTCTGCTAAGTGTTGGGGGCTGTTCTCTCTTCTGGACTTCCAGCCTCCCATGTTCACCTACCCCTGTGTAGAATTTCTGAGGCATAACTTAAATCCCAACCTTTCTTTGGTGTGTTCTCCTTTTAAATGGCTTCATCCCTCTGCATTAGTTAGGATAGGCTACGTTTTGCTGCAGCAACAAATTTACCTCCAATTGCAGGGGCTAACACACAACAGAGTGATTTCTCCTCCAGAATAAATATCCAGTGAAGTTCAGCAGGAGGCTTTTTTCCTCAAAGAAACTCAGGAACATAGGCTGATAAGGCCCTCATAACCTGGAATGTTGCTGGGAAAAAAGGGCATGTAGAAAGTTCGCGTGCTCTTTCTGTTTCCATTGGGAAGTGATATATGCCACCTCCAACTGCAACCTATTATCCAAAATGAATCACATGGCTCTTCCTAAATGCAACGGGGCAAGGAGGTGTGGGCGGCATCTAAGTATTCCCTAGGGGCAGATGCCTCCACCAAGGCAAGTGAAATATTCGTGCAACTAAATTCTCAAGGAAGGTTTGCTCGTAGTCGACTGCATACCTATTGATTTTCTTTCTGTTCTGAACACAAACAGTATTTTATGTCTGGAGATCTTATTAATTGAGGAAAAGCTAGACTTTGGCCCTGCCTTGATATCATCTCTGTATTACGTTTGTCTTGTCTCCCTTACCAAATGACAAATGCCTTTAAAGCAGGGACCCTTTCCAATATTAATAACTTCCTCAAGCAGCAGGAATAAAAGAAAGAGCTGTAGTAGGAGGAGAGCCTTACCTTTCACAGTTTGCATGATGTTAGGCTAATTATTTAACCTCTGAAGACAGAAGAGCCTTGGATTTCAGAGCAAGGGTATAGGACTTCCTTTGTTTAAATACCAACTCTGTCACCTACTATTTGAGCAACTTTGGGAAACTTAAGGCCTCAGTTTTCTTGTCTGTACAGTGGAGATAATAAAGTAACTACCTTACAGGGTCGTTGTAAAAATAACGTATGCAGACTTCTTTGCTTGGTGCCTGGCATAGGTTGAGCACCCAATAAGTGGGAGCTCTTAGTGGCTGTTCTCTGAACCCTGGTGTCCTCAACTGTAAAACAGGCATAGTGAATTCTGCTGTGCTTATCCCATTGCCTGGGTGCCAAATCAAAATGAGCAGATGTTAACAGCACATTGTAAATTGCAAAGTGTCACATACTATTAGGTGTTTCTACTATTATTAGGTAATTCAGGCATAAAGGAAATAAATCCCTAACGCAGGGCCAGGCTCGGAGTAGGTGACTAGTAGATATTTGTTGACATGAATTAAATATAATTATTGAGAATAGGAGGCTTTGCTATTTAATATTTTTCTATTTAATATTGCTCGGCACCAGATATTAGCCCTTGCCCAGGTACATTCTTGTTTGCGTTTCAAGGGGAAAATGCTCAGCACACTTCTTGGCACATACAGAGATGTCCCTCCCAGTGGCATGGGCATTCTCCAGGCCTAGGAAGCTGTGTAGCTCCCTCCCTTTTGTCCCAGCCATCATGCTTTTTGTCCCCCTGTCCCAGTTGAACCAGTAGTCCTGCTGTTTGCTTGGTTGCATCAGTATCACTGGAGAGAAACTAGAGAGAGTGTCTTTGAAAGGGGAAATGATCTGTTACGTCCCTGGACCAACTCATTTTTCACTTAAAGACAGGGCAGAATGCATCATATTTCTCTCTGAAGTCTTTATTTTCCTGTCAATAAAAATCTTGTTAGCTGCCTGACTGGGCAGGGTTTAAGATTGGCATGCTTATCTGGTTAATCCTGTGTCTGTTCGTTTATTAACCTTCCTTTGGTGTCAGACAGTTGGAGTGCAGGGATAGGTATAGTCAACAGTCCAAGGCCGTTAATTTGGTTTGGAATCTTGTCCTTTCATGTACTTGACATTTGCCACTCATCCCACAAGGAACCATGAGGGACATAGCAAAGCATGAGAGGGAGCTGTGGATATTCATAATGTGGAGGGATGTGGGTAAGAGCATGTTCTCTGGAGTCAGATTGCCTAGGTAAGAAGTGTGTCTCCATCAACTTAGGACATTTCTGCACCTATTTCTGCTCCTAGTTTCCTCCTGTTGTTAAAATAATGAACATAAAGTACTTGGCACAGTGCCTGGAAAGAAGCAGGCAGAAAACAGACTTGATACTAATTATTCACTTCACTGAGGATTAAAAAGTACCTGTTATGTGCCAGGGGCTGTGTTGAGTGCTTGGAATGCATGCAACTCCCTGTCCTCATGGAGTTTACACAATGAGGATGAAGAGGAAGATGAAGATGTTGATGACGACACCGAAGATGACTCCTACCCTCCGGGAGCTTAAAATCTACGGGGGGAAATAAAACGACCTCCCATGTTGCCATGGCCTTACCCTGGGATACTTGCAGCCCAATAAATTTCCCCTACTGCACAGTGAGATCATTGAGAGTCCAAAGATTGTTCTATTCATTTCTGGACGTCTACTTTCTCGTTTTCTGAGTGTGTTAATGTTTCAACCTCATGATAAGGTGTGGCCAATCATGGGTGAGAAGGATGGCTCGTGGAGGCCCCATTAAAGCAGAGATAATATGCTGGGCATTGTAGGACATAGTTCATTCATTTATTCGTCTGTTCACTCAGGAACACTTCCTGAGAACCTAGGAGGTAGCAGGAACCGTGCCAAACACTGAGGGGCACAGGGATGAATGAAGCATGGTGCCTTGTCACACTTCATCAGGCCAATGACACACATGAGTGACTATTTCCCTAAAGTCAGTGTGTGACAGATTGATGCCTCCATTTCTAGCCTTCATCCCCTTCCTCTACAGTACAGTCCCTCCCTTAGGGAGGAGGGAAGGAGTTGCTCCTGATAAAAGTGTGCTGGTCAGAGAACAACCCACTGGAACACAGACCAAGGAAAATGATTCTATCCTCTGCCATTTGACTGGAACAGTGTTAGCAATGCCAGTGTCTCTAGAGAGGAAAATCAATTACGTGAATAACTGACCTGTAATTCAGTGAGAAAGATTTGACCCCTGAGTCACTACCATTTATAGTCGATACTTTGAGAGTTTGTCATGAATGACAAGAGAATGTTGATATGATAGCAACTCCAGAATCAGCTGGTCACCCTTGGGTGCCATGCTTGTATCACAACAAATTCGTGGTGTCATCTTGTCAAGGCCCTGCTATTAAAGACAGGTTGAGGTCTCCGGGATGGAGATGACCTCGTAAGTGATGAGCATGTGAGAAAGAAGGAAGAGAAGGATGAGGAGGAGTAGAAGAGAAGCGATGATGGAACTTTACTTGTATAGTGCTGCCTATTCTGTGGGCAGTTCTGTGTGGTCATACAAACAACCCCATAGAGTGGACAGAAAAGGCATGTATCTCTTAGTTTCGGCTTCTTCAGTTGTAAGATGAGGCAAGAGATGTTCCCAAGGTCTCAAAACTAGCAAGTGTTAGAGAGCTCTCCAGACTCTGAGCTTAGTGCTTTCCCACCAAACTAGCCAGCTCATGTTGGTGACATGGATTTGACTAAGGAGACTTCTGGGCGATTAGATGGTTTCTCTAGAATACTAGTTTCTCAAAAATATTAACGATCTCTCTCTCTCTCTCTCTCACACACACACACACACACACATACACTTCTGTCAAATATGTCAGTGAATTACATGAATAAGGAAAGTTAAATGGGTTTATTTATTGTAGGACTTCTCAGTGCCTTTATAGGCTCACATGACAAGTGACTTCTCGAGATGATTCACGATACTAAGAAAGGATACGGTGACTTCCTCAATAATGGAGTTCTGTTTTCATGGATTACCTTGTGAGTAGTTCTCTAAGACATGTGTTTGCAGAAGCCCAGCTTCAATTTTTTAGTTTTCTTCTTTCATTCCCTCTAAAAACCTCTGAGAGACACCTCTGTGAACCAAGGAGGACAGGAGTGGTGGTAGCCCAATGTTTAGGGTATATTTGTGTCTGGCCTGGGCACCCATAACGTGCAGCCCTCTGTTTTTACACAGGTCTGTCCTAAGGCCTAATTTCTCCATAGAGAAGGACTGACCTGGAGGTCAGGAGGTCCTGCTACCACCCAGTGGTGTGACCTTAAGCAAGTCAAGTTCCCATGTTGGTACTCAGATTTCTCTTCTGTAGAGAGAAGAGAAACACTGTTAAGATGCAGCATCTTGAAGCCCACCCCAGAGATTGCAGTTGAGTGGGTTTGGGGTGAGGCCCTGCAGACTATAATTGTCATGCCAGGTGATTTGGTATGAAAGCCTATCTACACTGGGGCCCTGGCAAGATTTATTCAGACCAGTGAGGACCCCAGAGCCTCTGAACATATGACAGAGCTGGGATGAGTGTTACATGTCAGGTGTATTCACCCATCTGCTGCCTGACTCACCGAGAAGATGGGCATCCCCCGGCCCACATCTTCTTCTTAAGTAGGCTTTACTCTTCTCTTTTTATTCCCTCTAGTTGGTAATTTTTCACCAACAGCCCTCTTGGGGGAGAGAGGAAGATCCCTTTGTTTACCTAGAATTCACCACCTACTACAAGGCATTAAAGCAACCCATAAATTGTATCACGCTTCCAAGTGTGTATGCTGGCAGTAACACCACGGTGGTGGTAAAATCCATTTACAATCTGCTTAAGAGCCGTTTTGAAATGATGGGTTCTAGAAGTTGGCTCTTTTAGAAAGTTTTTCTACAAAACTGAGACTTATGTAATGCCGAGCTCTGTTCAGAGGCAAGCTGCCAAAAGTCTTGGTCGCTGAAAGAACAATCACTTTCCAATTTCACTTCAAACCAGACATGGTTAAGGAACTTTAAAATGAGGGAGATTTTCAAGTGAACATAAATTACTTTGGTAATCAAACATGAGTTATTAAAAAAAAACCTTCTGAGAAATGAAGTAAGACTGGGAATATGAGAGTACTGAAATCCTCTCCCCACAGGGGAAACTGGCGGAGGAAGTCTGCCGATGGGTGAAAAGTTCTGGGTGCAGTGTTCCTACTCCTGAAAACAAGATGGTTCTTAATAGCCAAGGGTATGCAGGTGTACTTCTGGTTTCTTATGCTTATTTTCTAGATACTTGTCCTCATCTTGTACACGCGCTCTTCACCTGGCTTTTTCACATAAAATTGTAACACAAACGCTTGCTCACATTGCTACAAATCTTGTCACAGAATATATAACTGCTGCATTGTTTCCATGGCACAAATATGCTGTAACGCATTTAACCATTGCTCTCTTGTTGGATGTTTTGGTTGTTTCTTTTTTTTTTTTTTTTCTTCTTGCAGGAGAAAATATTGTGATGAACTCTCAGGGCCTAAAGAGTTTTCTGTATTTGGAATTATTTTCTTCAGAGCGATTTTAACATAGAGTGAGTTCTAGTACCAAAGCAGTGTATTCGCCTCTAATTTCTTTCTTTGTTTCTTTTCTTTATTTCTCAGAATGTCGGGAAGAAGTTTGAAGACAGGCTGGCCCGAATTCACAGCCCAGGAGAGGTCTGACTTAAAAATAAATCCTTGTGTAAATTAAAAAAGGAATCTAAGCAAGCCTATCTATAAAGTCAGGATGTTACTGGCTGTTAATTGGTAATATATATGGCTTAATAAGAAAACCGTAAACTGAGTTCTAATTCTTTAAATCTTTTTCTGCATATATAGCATCTTTTTACTCACTTATTACAAAGTATCTCACATAACTCACCTAGATGTTTGGCCAGAGTGAATTTTATGTAGCATTGATATATGTCATCATACTGAACTTGTGTATTAGACATGGAAATATACTGAAACATGTAATTTCTCATGTTGCCATTAATACCCATTAAGAGAGTTGTTAAGAAAAAAAAAAGAAAGAGAGTTGTTTAGTTATTATTTGACCATTGTTCCGACTGAAGAACCAAAACACCAAACACCTGGAGGAGGGACTTGTCTAAGTTCACAAGGCTAAGTGCAGGCAACACCAATGCCTGGGGCTGTGTTTCCTGATTCTCAGACCTGCAGTTAATGGGAACACTTTATCACACTAAAGTAAATCAATTTTCATTCTTCCATTTATCTCTGCGTGCAATGAATGACAGAGTGACTATACCTAACAGGGGGTCAATATCGAGATGCTGGAAACAAAGAGATGAAAAAAATGATTCCATTCTCAAGAAGCTACCATTAATAATGGGAGAATCGTAAATGCCAATGGATGACCAGCAATTTGATTATGCATGACTGTTACAGCAGTTAAATATCGAGGGCATGCAGAAGGCATGTAGGTAACCAGCAGGAAAGTCAGGGAAGGCTTTGCCAAGGCAGAGACATCTGAGATTATCCTTAAAGGAAAAATCTGTTTACAAGGCAGTGAGTAGGGGTGTGTGTTGGGGAAGGACACTCAAAATGGAGGGCACAGGAAGGTCATAAACAGAGAAGTGTTAAAGGGCATGGACTGTCCTGGGAACGGTGATATAAATTCAGTGCCGTCGGGTCCTAAGATGTGGTGGGTGCATAAATGGGAGACAAGGCATGTGCACTGGGTGCCAGAAAGCTTGTTGGTCATTCTGAGAAGTGCAGACTCAGAGCATGAGGTGAAGAGACTCAAGGGTGTGTTGCAAGTTGTGTGTGTGTGTGTGTGTGTGTGTGTGTGTGTGTGAGGGAAGGGGAGAAATAGATTTTTGTAGACAACCTTACCTGTCGATGAGGGTGGGCGATATACTAGAGAGGCTGACACTCGTAGCTGGGAGATCATTTCCGAGGCCATTGCAAGGAGGCAGGTGCAAGACCAAGATCAAGTCTAAGCCAGTGATAGCCATCATGGTGAGAAGCGCCAGATGGAAGAGGCACTGACAGAACTGAGTGTCTATTAAAGGCAGGGGGTAAGAAAGAATTGGCAACTGAGGATAATTTTAAGATATTTTTTCGGGGAAAGTGGAAAACTAGAGCCGGGAAATATAAGAAAGAGAAGGAGCTTGAGGGAAGGAAGGTAAGAAAGGGAGTTACCTTTGTGGTGTTGGAAGGGAATCGAGGTGGGGGCACAGCCGCTGAAGATGGGAGGCTGTGAGCCGGGCAGGTAGGGCAGGACACAGATTAGGAATTGGGTCAAATGCAGCTTGTGTAGTTGAAAACATGGGACAGGGAGGGGACCATCCAGAGACAACAAGCAGAAGGAAATAAAAGAAAAAGAACTACATCTGGGAAATGCCAACCTTCATTAAAAAGAACTCAGCAA
This sequence comes from Neofelis nebulosa, assembly GCF_028018385.1. Taxonomy (NCBI): domain Eukaryota; kingdom Metazoa; phylum Chordata; class Mammalia; order Carnivora; family Felidae; genus Neofelis; species Neofelis nebulosa. The sequence goes on from NC_080794.1 coordinate 73,408,031, forward strand.
AGGAGACTGGGAAGAGAAAAGAGGCAAGAAAAAGCAGTAATTTGGAAACAAAGGGAGGAGAACTTGTTTCTCTGCCTAAAAAACTTCCTGCTAGGAAGACAGCAGCAGGATAAGAATCACCCAGCAAGGATTCTTTCGGCCAGTAAATAATCAGGACCGGGGACCACGGTGGCGTAAGCCCAAGGTGCTTGGTGGAACCAGGAGGTGTGCTGGTTCCAGCTAGACATGGGAGACTGAGGTAGATGGTGCGGCCCTCCGGAAAGGGTCTCAGGAAGCTGCTTCACAACTTGGCCTCTCTCATTTCCTAAAGCAGGCTGGGGCAGAGAAGAAAGAAGAAGGAATGATCACCAAGGCTCGCTCACTGGCTTTCTCGTACTCCAACTCCTTGATCGCATTTATTTCACCAATGGTATGAGGTGGGTGGGGGAGAGGAATGGTATCTGGGGAACCCCTTCCTCTGTCCTCATGTTTTCAGGCTTCTATCCCAGACCCTTCCAGCGTCTCTCTTACAGAAGCTGCTTCCTTGTTTCAGTTGCTAGGATGGCCAAGGGTCTGCACAGCCTTTGGCCCACTGTTTTTTCCCAGGTGACTTAAGACCATAGAGTCCCTGATTCTCTTCTTGTTTTGGAAGTGACTTGATCTGTCTGATGCCCATTATCCTTTTCTACGTGGCCAAGAGTAACCTTTGGGGAAGGTAAATGGTTATGACTGTTTAGCTCTTTTGCCCTAATTTGGTTTGGTTTTTGGAAAGGGTGAAATACTAGGAATCTTGGGAATTACTGGCTATGAATCCAGGCTGTATTCCCAAAGTCTGACGTGCCAGTTATTAAACTGACGTTGACCCCTCAATTCCACTCGTATCTGGTTTTATTTTATTCAGATTCTCATTTGGAGGAGAAGAAAAGCATTATTTACTGACCTGCTCAAATCCCAACATATGCTCATTTTATATGTGAGGAAATTGAATTCATTCAGTTTGTAAATGACAGAGCAGGGATTAAACCAGAGTTTAAACGCGGAGATTCGACCCAGGCTCCTTGTATTTCTATTCTTCCGTGCTTCCTCCTCAGGTTGAAATTATATTGACCAAAAGAAAAAAAAAAGTATCCCAGTCAGATGACATGATTCCAGTTACAATGAGTTATGAATTCACTTAAGCCAGTTTCTGATGTCCTGCTTGCTCCCAGGCTATCAGTTCAGGAAACACTCTCTAGCATATTCCCACGAGGTATATTCTAAGATGGTCTTCTCATCGGCCCTGCTGGGAAAGAACTGAATGTTAACACGCCAAACACTCTCCCTTTCCCCAAAGATTCCACTACTTTTGATGACGCCAGTTTTCCTAATGGGGAACAGGAAAAGGGTCTAGTTTCTTTATAGGACCATTCAAACTTTTTCCCAGGGCAGGATGATCCTTGGGAAAACAATGGCAATTTCCCTGCAGGTTCTACCGTGCCCTGGGCTCTAGACCCCATGACCCCAGCACCCCCCTTCCGGCCGCTGCCCCAGCAAGGGCATGCATGTGAGAATACTTTGCACTTACTCCCCAAGTAATGCTGTAGTATTTCATTTGCTCTCACAAGAGCTCTGCTGGTCCATTTTCCTAAACACCGAGTCATGGGGAGGCCATGGGTAGTGTCCCACGCTAACTGGACATAGATAGGGACTAAGCTAGTGCTGAACACAGGTTTAAGTCTCCTGGCTTCCTCTCCACTTTACATTATAAGAGTGATATATTTAAAAATTGCACCTCAACATATAAAATAGAAAAAAGCTGGAAGTGACTTGAAAAGAGTAACTGAGAGCTCTTCAAATTTAGTTTCCCCTTTATTTCCTGTGGTGTCTCCCCAAACTCACCCCTGTAGCAAGCGTTGACCCAGATTGGATTCCGATAATACATTTTCTGATTTCATTTTTGTATTTTTATTTTTAATTTTTTATGTGTATTTATTTTGAAAGAGAGTATGAGTGGGGAGGGACAGAGAGAGAGCGTCCCAAGCAGGATCCTCACCATCAGTGCAGAGCGTGATGCGAGGCTCGATCCCACAAACTACAAGATGACCTAAGACGAAATCAAGAGTCCACGGCTTACCTGACTGAGCCACCCAGGCACCCTAATGTGTTTTCTGATTTTAAAGTCTGGGTGTTTGGTCCAAGAAAAACATCTTAAGACTGAGAAATTGTGGTGTATGCTTGCTTGAAACACAGAACATTTGATGTGGAGATAAAAGGCAAGGATGTAGTTTTGGTTTGAATTCTAAAGTATAGATTCCTTGGCATTGGCATTTGTTCCAGTGAAAATGTATGGCAGAACGTGTTTTTCTTTTCTTTCTTTTTCTTTTTTGTTTTTAGAACACGTTTTTCAAACTAATCTTTTAAGGGAACAGAGACCTAAAATATGGATCATCTTGTGGAGAATATATGGTTTAACAACTTTGTAAATTAATAAATAAATTTGTTTCTTAATTATTAGGGAATTCCTCATTAGGATGATTTATTTTTTTTAATTTTAAGTTTATTTATTTTGAGAGAAAGAGAGCACACAGGGGGGGCAGAGGGAGAAAGAGAGAGAAAGAGAGAGAGAATCCCAAGCAGGCTCTTCACTGTCAGCACAGAGCCCGATTAGGGGCTTGAACTCACGAACCGTGAGGTCATGACCTGAGCTGAAATCAAGAGTTGGTTGCTTATCTGACTGAGCCACCCAGGCTGCTCTCTCGTTAGAATGATTAAAAAATAATAATAATAAAAGAAAGAAAAGAAAAGTAAAAGAAAGGAAACAATAATCTCAAACCATCTACAGATGTAGGCAGACAGGTAAACTTCGGACTCTCCAAACTTATTTTAGTATCTTATTATGCAAAGCATGTTATGAGCACCAGCCCAGCCCACTACCTACAATAACCCAGGAGTCTGTTAGAAACACTGACTCTTAGGATCCCCCCCAGAATCTGCTTTTCACAAGGTACTCTTGGGATTCTTATGCACATTACAATTTCTATGGCTTTGGTACTTTTGAGTTCTCAGGGCTGAAATCTGGGGGCAATCCTAAATTACATGCCAGACTAGACCTCTAGAGCCACACAGAGAGCGACTGCTGATGTTCTGAATGACGGTTTAGTTCCCAAACACAAGGGGGACATATTTCTGTGAGTGACCGACTGTCTTTTGTATAAGTGGCTGCCTCTGGCCCAGGGCTGTGGGTGAATCAGAGCATGTGATTTAGTGGACAAAGGACATATATTTAGAAAGAAAATGATTGCCAAAAGAAAGGAGGGTAGGAAGAAATAATATTACTCATATCTGTTTTTCATTATAAAATAATATTGCTGTTTTGCATGCTTTCTAGATTCCTTAGGGTATTCTATTGCCACTTGGAGGGTTGTTGTTTTTTTTTTTCCTTTTTACATATTTAGAAGCTATTTAATAGAAACGTTACCGCATGGGAACAAAAATATTTTTCTCACAAAATGTTCCCTTTCAATAAGTTGCCACGTAGTTTTGTTCCATATGGTGCTTTATAAACTAACAGTGTCTGTAGGCAATGCAATTGACATAGCAGCAGAGGGGGAGACTTAGATGTTTCAAGTAGCTATAGCAATCCATGTCAAAGGACTTTTTTGCTTTAGACAAAAGATAACTGATGTTTAATTTAAAAAAAACACGAAAAATCCCATGTACTGTTAAAGAGGGGTTCAAGCTAAATCCCCAAAAAAGACTGCAGAGTAAGTGCATCTTTTCATTTATTTCATTTGTTCATCAAACATTAACTGATCTTTTACTAGGGATGCAAAGATGAACAAAACATTGTCCATGGCGCTAAGAAATGTCCCCTGTAGGGGAAGAGGAAGAAAGAGGACAGCAAAGGATGACAAGAGCTTTCAGGAGTGTGGGATCCCTGGGAGAATACCTAGGGGTTCCTAGCAAACCTGATAGGTGAGACAGGAGCTGAGGGAAGTCTTCCCCGAAAATGTGAACCCTGGTGGAAACCTTTAAAAAAGCAAGTCATAAAACCACTCCCTCATTTCCTTCAGGGCTCTGCGCTGTATCAGTGAGGTCCTCCCTGACCATCTGTCTCAAGAACAACCAGTAGCCATCCCAACCCCCAGCCTTTTCTGTCCTTTTACTCTGCTTTTTTTGCTCCAGAGCACTTACTACCATCCATGGAAGCCAGCCTTCGAGAGAGCCCCGAAGGTCTCTGCGTCTTGGTATTCTTGCCCTCGTGTAGCCTTCTCCCACTTTTATCAGGGTTAGGGACAAGAGAATACAACAGAATCAGTGACATGTCACTTCCAAGATGAGGTTATCGAAGATACCATGGCTTCTGTCTTAACCCCTCTTTCTCTTGGATCACTCACTGTGGAGAAGCCAGCTCTCAACTTGACAGCAGCTCTCTGGAGAGGTCCACATGGTGAGGAACATGATAGGAAAGGAAGGAGGGAGATCTCCCCAAGCCAGGCAAAGCTTTAGATGAGACTGCACCCCTCCTGACAACTTGACTACAACCTCAAGAGAGATCCTAAGCCAGAACCAGGCAATTACTCTGCTCCCAGACTTCTGACTCTCAAGAGCTTTGAGGTAATAAATCTTTGTTGTTTCCTAAATTTGGGGTAATTTGCTACACAGTAATACATAACTAAAATGCCATCTCGTACATTATAGTTTTACTTGTTTATTTACTTATGGTCTCTCTTCCCAAGCAGGATGTGACTTCCATGTGGAAACACCTTTGCTTTGTTCACTGCAATACCTCTAGTGCCTATAACAGGACTTAGCTTACACTAGGCACTGAATATCTATTTGTTGTATGAATGGCTGAAGCCTGATGACAGTTATTCTAATGGTTTGAATGAGGAGTTACAGTGTTTTCACGTATGTGGGAGGTCCTGAGCATGAGAAGGACTAGCCTTATATCTCTTGTGATCTAACCATGTTGGTGTTTTGTAAGTGAGGAACTCCACCTTTAATAGAAAGAACCCAATTAGGCTCACCAGAGAACAAAAGCAGAGGCATGACATCTGACATTTTCATTTACCCACACCTCACAGGATAACAGATTTTTCCTATTTAGGTTCTCATCAAAGCCCATGGCAGCACACCGCTGCTGGGACTAGCCATCAGAACTAAAAGCTGCGCTTCCAGGTGTATATGGTCCCTGAAATCATAAGCCCAAACAAACTCCATGGAAATCAAAGTCCAACCCTCTTCTCTAATTGCCTAGCCTTGGGTTCTGTAGAGCCAATGATGGCTGGAGGTTTTCAAAGCTGGGAAAATTGTGGGATCCCAAAGGTCAAGAGTCTAAAGACACACATGGAGACTGAAGGAGAAGGCTGATCATGGGCAGTCCCCTGAGTGGGGACTGGGGCAAAACAGAAGCAAACCAGGAATGCCTGAGCAGAGTCCTAAGTCAGCTTTCTGTAGTCAGTGGTTCTCAACCCTACTTGCCCCATTAAATCACCTAGGGGACCAAACCACATTGTTTTTTAATTCTTATTTCTTACTTGAAGCCTCAGCTATCCCCACTGTAAATAATTCCTTTAGCTACATGTACTCTCCTTTAGCAACCTTCTTTTGAATGCGAGAGAGCTCACTCATCCAGTGAAGAGTAAGGATTCTTTTGGTCATTCATACTGCCAACTCCTTTGCAGATGACACCAACCATTTGGGCTGGTTCTACCCTTGTGCTTCCATATTCAGAATATCCCTGGACTTTTAAATTCTCTCTGGATATTCTATTCTGGATGGGATCGACCGAGGCAAGAGAGTACTAAATGGATGTTTCCCTGTCACTAAAAGCAAAACAAGGGACAGCTCTTAGGCATTTGCAAAGATCTTTGGGGGGAAAATGCTTGCATCTGCAATCAGAGAACATCCATCTTACACAGGTTCTGTGTGTGCAAAATTCAACTCCCCAGCTCCTGATTTTCACTAAATATTTCATGTGTGTGGGGAATATTGTCAACATTACTAATGATGTTTCTGTTTAATTTCTCGATCATCAAATAAACCCTGGGACAGGAGTTCTGACCAGTTGGACAAGACCTCACAGAGAAGGGTAGGTTGTTTCTGTAAAGGGACTGATCTCAACTTCCAACGAGCAAGAGCCTGAGAATGTATGAACCTGGCAACTTGGCAGGAAACATTATGGAATGTAGTTAAATATTCCCAGGACAAAGGCTCGCTGTTTCAGATTTCTGCACAATATACCTCCTTAAATCAGACAGGGGGAGGCATCTCATGAAAATTGCCACCTTCCCTTTGAATGGACATTTCTCTGCTTGGCTGTCCTGCACTGGACTATGGAATTATGCTGATCTCAGATGACACACATCTCAACAGATAGGATGTGTAGATCCCCACTTAGTCCCCATCTCAAAATAAACCATATTACAGTTCAGAATAAAAGGCAATGAAAGGGAATAAACAGACTCACAGGAAATTGGTAGAATGATGAAAGATGCATGCACACACAGAGACTCTAAATCACGCCACACAATTTCTTTGCTTACTTCTGTTCTCATCTCTCAGAGGAAAACCTAGATCTAGCACTTTTTCTACCTGCTATTTCTCTAAGGAAATGAGATTTGAGGCATGATAAACTATAAAAGAAGTGTGTTTAAGCAAACTGCTTACAGCCTTCCAAGTATTTCTAGTTTCTGCTCTAGAGGGAAACATGGGAAAAATTCTAACAAGTTAAGAGAAACAATCCTGAAGTGGATTTGGGATAGAAGAATATTTATTGCATCTTCAGAATGTTTGCTTTGCTTTGTTTATTGTTTGGGAGAAGTAGCCTTAAAGGGGGGGGGGGGGGCGGGGTGGTAAGGTTGCAGATTTCTAGAGCCAGGAAGAGTGATTGGACAAATTGTTGATTTGAACGAATTTTTTTGGTGTCTTCTGTATGAAGTTAATCAGGAAAGTTTCCACCGTGTTCTGCTACTTGGAAACCTTTAATGGCTCTCCAGCACCCACAGGAAAACTCTTTGAATTTGGATCCCACCACGATGCCGTACCAACTTTTTTTTTTTTTTTTTTTTTTTTTGGTCACTTAGAACTGTGCAATGAAGATGCTCCATTTTAGCTGAGGGATTTGTCTTGCCCTAGTAGTTCAGAGCACTGTATTTCATATCTCAGTCCCCTCCCCCATGTATTAGCAATTATACAATCTTGGATAAGTTCCCATGCCTTCTGACCTTCCATTTCTACATCTGTAAACTGAGGGTGATTATAGGCTAAATCTCATAAGGTCGTTGTAAGGACTATATATAGGGACGAGAAGTCCCAGTTTGTCCAGGCCTGAGAGGCATGGGTAGTATGCAGAACTTTTAGTTGCCAGAAAGGGACAATCCTGCACAAACTGGGATGAGTTGGTCACTCTCTATGACATATCACAAATAAAACCTTTACAACCGTGCTTAGGGATGAAGTTTTGAGGTGATGGTGGTGTTTGGAACCGACGGCCAAGAAAGAATTTTTTTTTTAATTTGTTTAATGTTTATGTATTTTTGAGAGAGAGACAGAGTGCAATTTGGGGAGGGCAGAGAGAGAGAGAGAGAGAGACACAGAATCCGATGTAGGCTCCAGGCTCTGAGCTGTCAGCACAGAGCCCGACGCGGGGTCAAAGTCACGAACCATGAGATCATAACCTGAGCTGAAATCAGACACTTTACCAACTAGCCACTCAGGTACCCCCAAGAAAGAATTCTTGAAGATGCCTTTGGTGCCAAAAGGTGGCTTTATTAAAGCACAGGGACAGGACCCGCGGGCAGAAAAGAGCTGCCTCTGACCATGAGCAGAGACTGGTTATACACTATGGAGTTGGGGGAGGTAAAGTCAAGGGGAAGTTTTCAAAGGGATTTTCATGTGCTAAAGTAGACTCACAGGAGACTGGAGGCCTAGCTGTTGTCAAGCTAAGGTTGTTTTTCCCTCTAGCAAAACATTAACATTAAGGCAGTGGGGAGTTCCTGGAGAAACGTTTTACTCTGCCAGCCTTATTTGTCAATGGGCTGCAGGTCAGAAGGAAATTTAATTTTATCTGCCATTTCCTTCTGCCTTTGTTTCCCACATCACTTACCACATAATATGATAACAATCATTTTATATATATATATATTTCATATATATATATTTCGTATATATATTTCGTATATATATTTCATATATATATTTTGTATATATATTTCATATATATATTTCGTATATATTTCATATATATATTTCGTATATATTTCATATATATATTTCATATATATATATTTCGTATATATATTTCATATATATTTCATATATATATATTTCATATATATATATTTCATATATATTTCATATATATATATTTCATATATATATTTCGTATATATATATTTCATATATATATATTTCGTATATATATATATTTCGTGTATATATATATACTTCGTATATATATATATATATATTTCACTTCTTCTTTCCTAAACATGCTTTACATTTCCTGCTGCTCCATTGCCCATATTTCCCTGACCAGACTGGATACCAGTGAGGGGGGCCTCATCTCACTCAGACTTGGAAGGCTTCTGCAGCTCGTGGGAGAATGCCTGTCACATGGTCAGGGCGTACCCCTATGCATGCTTATTGGAATATTAACTAACATCCATTGTTCCCCTTAGGGAAAAATTCACATCTGTGATTATATTAAATGTGCAGAAAAAAAATCTTGCACTGAAGGTATTTGCTGCCAAAGAAGCAAACTCCTGCCATGGTGGCAAATCTCTTACTCGCTGTTTATTCACTTTCACAATTGCTAATGAAGGGTGTCAGTATTTCCTCAACTATCACAGCTGTAGCGCCATATCCTTCAGAGGAATCAGACTTTCTTTTTATTTCCTTGTAAAATTGCTCAAGGATTTTTTTTGGCATCCCCAGAAGAAATTCTGACACTGTAGGGTCATGCTTTTGCATTCAGTGGAATGTTTTAGAATGTTCTTTTTGGAAGAGATTGTATTTCACTATTTCCTTTGTGTAAATATAACACTTAATTACCAACACAAAGAAACCATTCTCTGAGAACTAAATTGCTTATTAACAAAAGATTTGAAATGGACTTGAGTTTCAAAAGGGAACAGAAGAAATTGAAGACATGTATCTTTAAACAATAATTATACAGTTGAAAATAATATACTGAACGTAATTTTGCAGATTCAATTTACTTGTTATTGGAGGAAAGACAGAAGATTAATCCTATAAATTTAAAAGTGTCTGGATTTTTTTTTTCAAAATTTGACTTAAAATGTGATATTTCAACGATGCAGGTTGTGTTCCTTATCCCACAGTACAATGGGCAGTTGTTTGAAGAGGGAAGTCTGCCTTCAGGGTGACAGGCTCAGAAAAGTTTAAGAGCAAACAATCCTTTTATTTTGCTTATGTTTTTCCATCCATTACAATTGGAACCACATGGAATGCTGATTATTCAAGTTTCAGAATCATGCTTATTATATTTTCCATCTCATTCCAGAGTTCATTGAATCCGAGACCCAACCATAACGTGTGGATGCAGTTGCTATTGTTTTCTCCCATTAGTGCAAGCACATGTCATTCCCCCTGTCCCAATTCTTAAAATAAAACTTTCATTAATATGAGCTTTAAATCTGAATCCAGTATGACCGACAGGCTCTGAATGCAATGTAGAGAGATGGCATTAGTTTCTAACAGGACTCGGAGAGGTAGAGTTTAAGGTGAAGATGTTCTCTGACCACCAGGGCAAGATAACTGGGTCAAATGGGCTGTGAGGACTCTTTAATGCCAAGCCCTTCCTCAAAGGAGATGCCTAGCCACGGCCTCCCTGGGTCCTGGAGTCTTGATGAAAGAGTCCGCGGTAATCATCAGCCACAGAGAGTCTGGGTAACGAGGGCCTTCTATGATCTGGAAGCTTCCTCCATGCCATCCCCATCTCTTCACCCGTGCTCTGTTTCAGAATAAAGATGTCAAATAGAACCAAATCAAGTAAGACCAAACAAAAACCAAAAACTTCACATATTAAAAACAAAATTTGTCGTAAATACCCTGGATTCTATAGACATTTAGTGTAACTGACGTGTTTTTCATGTAATATATGGCAGAATTGATTTTTTGACTGATAGCATAAGGGTGCTACAAAATAGTGGCTAAGAATACGGGCTTTACAGCTGGATAAATCTGGTTTTAAAACAGGTCCTGTCACTAATTAGCTTGGTGATCTTGGACATGTCCCATCAACACTCTGGCCCACTTGCCTCGGTCTCCTCAACTTTGATGGGGGGAGAGTGGTCCTAGTGGGGGAGCTGCTTCATGCTAAGAGCCCCCATGACCCAACACCCTGATGCTCATGTTGCTGCGTCTGCCCAGTTCTCTACTCTTGCCCTAAGCAGGCTCAGCTCTAGAACATACTTGATAGCCACAACCATTAAAGGTGGTGGTGAAGACAGGTGTTACATTTCCTGTTTTGCAAAGAGATTGATGACGTTTGGGGATGATGGGGGTTCATGGGGTCTGGAGCTGATGGCCAGGAAAGAATTCTTGAAGACATCTTTGGTGCAAAAAGGTGATTTTATTAAAGCATGGGGGACAGGACCCATGGGCAGGAAATGCTGCACTGGGGTTGTGATGGGTAATTCATTATGTAGCCTCAGGTTGGGAGGGGGTCAGGGACAGCATAAGTCTCTAAGGTATTTTGGAAGCAAGGTTTCCAGGACATTGAGGGGCTAGGTGTTGCTAGGGAAATACCATTTATTACCATTTAATGAAACCTCAGTCATGAGACCCTTCAGATGTATATTGAGGGGAGCCATAAGCCTGGAGTATGATTGCCAGCATATATCTTGGGACAGTTGAGATAAAGGAAGAAGACTTATAGGATTCTCAAGGGGTCAGGATGATGTTGAGCAAAGGTTCTCTTTTTGCCCCTAGCAAAGTGTCATCATCAGGCAGCTGAGCTCCCAGAGGGAGGTCAGTCTGCCTGTTTCAAAGACTTGTCAATGGGCTGTAGGCAGTAAGGGAATTTAATTTTTCATTTGCCTTAGTTCCCTACACCACCATGGCAAGCACTTAAAACCCCTTTCCTCTGTTCTTGGGTAGCCAGGAGTGTCGGAGGAATAGCACACATATTCTACCTGGTGGGGGCAGGGACAGTGTGCCAGCCTATATTTTGCCCTCAGCTTGCCCCAAGCTACCTCATCAAGATTAGGATAAGTATAATAGTTAACTCACAGCAAATGTTTACCATATGCCAGGAACTGTCCTGCAGGTTTTTTTTTTAATTTTTAAAAATGTTTATTTATTTATTTTGAGAGAAAGAGAGAGTGAGCAGGGGAAAGGCAGAGAGAGAGAGAGGGAGAGAGAGAGAGAGAGAGAGAGAGAGAGAGAGATTTCCAAGCAGGCACACTGTCAGCCCAGAACTGTGAGATCATGACCTGAGCAGAAGTTGGACACTTAACCGACTGAGTCACCTAGGCTCTAGGGTTAGAATTTCTTGATAGTAAAGGGTGGCTGCCCCCAAGAGAAGTCCCTGCCCATTCTGCCAGGGGCCCAGAGCTATGAGGACAGCACTTTGTCAAAGAAGAGGAAAAGATTTCCAGGGACTGTGAAGACTGTGCTCAGCTGTGGGTCAAGGGCAGAGCAGAGAGAAGGTGACAGGCAACCTTGCCTTGAACAGGGAAGAGAAAGGATCACTCGACACTCATAGGAAAGGCAAGGGAACACTGTCCAGCCTCCCCCAGCCCCAGCATCAAGGCCGAGCACAGCAGTGCAATGAGAGGGTGTGCTGGCTGTGGGGGCAGTAGGGGCTGAACTTGAGCCCTCGTCTGGCCTTGTCCATGGGCTGTAGGAACCTTGCTGGAATCCCCCACCAGAGGGAGGCCTCTGTGACTCACTTGATAGATGTGTCCCACACCAGGGGCTGCCCCGTTGTCCTAGGCCCGAGTCTTCAATCCTGAGCTGGAGTTCTCCCAACAGTAATACAAGGAGCACATCCTTGGTGATCTCTGAAAGCTTCTCATCCTAAAATAGGGTGGCTTTTTTTTTTCCTTATTGGAAGTCTTTACCTCCGTATAGTTTCAACTTCATTCTTCTAAATATTTGGAGAATTTAAATGAGTCTATAAGCTGGATATTACCTTAATAATGAGCTCCAGGATGAATGAAGGAGTAGACATTAGATTCAGAGATTTAAACTGATGGCGTGTTTCTGCCATTGTGTGTTTTTTTTAAACCATTATTTAAAAAATAATTTTTGGCTTTAAACAATGACTTAATTAATTTATTATTATTTTATTTTTATTTTTATTTTTATTTTTATTTTTCAACGTTTTTTATTTATTTTTGGGACAGAGAGAGACAGAGCATGAACGGGGGAGGGGCAGAGAGAGAGGGAGACACAGAATCGGAAACAGGCTCCAGGCTCCGAGCCATCAGCCCAGAGCCTGACGCGGGGCTTGAACTCACGGACCGCGAGATCGTGACCTGGCTGAAGTCGGACGCTCAACCGACTGCGCCACCCAGGCGCCCCTAATTTATTATTATTTTTAAATGTTTATTTTTTTATTTTGAGAGAGAGAGCGAGCTTGAGCACGGGAGGGGCGGGGAAGGAGACAGAGAATCTCAAGCAGGCTCCATGCTAATGCAGGGCTCGAACCCACAAACCATGGGATCATGATCTGAGCCGAAACCATGAGTTGGATGCTTAACTGACCGAACCACCCAGGCACCCCTAGAAAACAATTTTAAATAAAAGTTATTAATTACCTTTAATCCACCTAATTCTATACAAGTATGCTTTTCATTTTTGCCTCCTCGTCCAGTTTGTATTTATCTACCTAGTTATGCTAATATAGTTGCAATCAAAATGCTCATAGAATTCAGTAATTTTTCTCTCACTTGATACTTTAGCTTAAACATTTTCCATGTATCCAAGTCTTTCTAATTATCATTTCATCACAGTCCACACACCATAATTTACTTAACAATTTCCAGAATGCTGCACATACAGCTTGCTTCCAATCTCTTCTTGCCAGTGTTGATAATGTTGTTAATTAACACTGTATGCGTATAACTTTTTTTCCCTCTGATGAGTTATTGACTAGCAAGGGCAGGGGGAGCCTTCGTGTGTTTTGAAACTACCTGCTGGAAGCTGTAAAGCGGTATTTACAGCCTCAAAATATGGTTGTGTGTAAGCTGCATATCCCTTCCTGTGACCAGAGAGACAGGAAGTTTTGGGCCACAGTTCCTATCATCTGTCTCTTTTGAAGTGACCTGTGAAAACCGTCCAAAGGCTTTTTGGCAAGTGCAATTTATGTTACTGTCCCTCTTCTTTTCTTCTTTGAAAAATTGTGTTACACAATTTTTGGCCTATGGAGCATAAGGCCAAAGTAGATCAGCTTTCTGTAGCTAATTAGGTTCTCCTAATGCCCAATGCAGGAAGCAAGGCAGTGGGACCTTCCCCCACTCCTCATCGGTCCTTACAAACCAGTGTTTCCCTATAACATATAACAGCGCTGCTTGAATAACTACCCATCCAATTTAAAACTCAATTCCAAAGTAAAGAGAGAGCCATTTCTGTTTAAATGCAGTCCGTCAGACACAACAAATATGACACTTTGAATCAGAAAGGGCTATGAACATTTCAACCACACTTAGAAACACCATTTTTAACACTGCAGCAATCATTGTCAGTTTCAGGCATAGGGTAGACATTCTGGTGCCTAAGTCCCTAAAGTCTAGATAGTCCTAAATTAGCAGTCAAAAAAAGTTGAGTGATTTTCACTTTATGGGAAATCAGAGTTATTGCTAAAAGCAAAAAAAAAAAAAAAAAAAAAATTCAAATTAAATGGAATTACAGCCACACCTGCACTAATGCTCTAGCAGGAAAGACTTGAAATCTGAAGCTATTTACCAAAGGCGTCATCAGGCTTGGGTGGCTGAGCAAGTGTAGCCTGAATACGTCTCACGAAGAGAAATTTAGGTCATTTTTATTCATTGTGTTCTGCAGACTCACAGACCTCAGAAAAACACACTAATAAAACATCACGCTCAGCTTAATGGTCTCCCCTCATTCGGCACCATAATGATAAATGAAATGCCATTAGCATAAGGCAAGTCCATTTCTTGTAGTCTGTGGAGCCCAGGACTGTGACAGAATTGGAATGCAGAGAATTGATTGTTCACAGTTCAAAGGAAAAATATAACGTGTTTCCTAACCCCACGCTGAAGCCTGGATCGAAGTCTAAGCTCTGAGAAGGATCAGGGTCCTCAGACCGCAAACACAAAGTGCTCAGACTTGGTTTGGTATGAGGACCAGAATGCTGCTTGGAAAGATGTTTTAAAGCAGCATTTGAGAAAGACCGGAAAAGCAGGAAGTTGGATGCTTCCAAGGCCCCTCTCCCTTGCACCGCAAGGTTCCCCTTCTTCAGTCATTATAAAAACATCTTTGTGTTAAGTTCCTGCCATGGGCCAGGTACACTGCCAATCCTGGGAATTCAGACAGAAATCACACAGACAAGATCTTGCTCTCATGGAGTGTACACTCTAGGGAGGAAGACATTATGATTAAGTAACTTAAAAATGACACTTTCATAGGTACTTTTCGCTGCCTGGAATTATCTAACAAGGTAGGAGTTGGAAGGGCTGTTAGATTTAGCAAATAAAAATATAGAACGCTCAGTTCAATTTGAATTTCAGATAGGCAATGCATGAATTTTTTCAGTATATGTATGTCCCAAATATTGCATGGGATAAACTTGTACTAAAAATGATTCATTATTCATCTGAAATTCAGATTTAACTGAGCATCCTGTATTTTATCGGACAACCCAAGGAGTGGGTAGTGAATGAGTGCAATATCAAATAGGATCCTCAGGGAAGGCCTGTCTTTCAAGACCTTTGTAATTTGGGAGCCATTTACCTTTTAAATGTCTATGTGATAAGGGGCACCTGGGTGGCTCAGTCAGTTAAGCTACCGACTCTTGCTTTCAGCTCAGATCATGACCTCACAGTTCATGAGTTCTAGCCCCGAGGAGTGGGGGCTCCGCAGGTGGCAGTGGGGAGCCTGCTTGGAATTCTCTCTCTTCCCTCTTTCTCTGCTTCTCTCCTGCTCACATGGTCTCTGGGTCTCTGTCTCTCTCAACATAAATAAATAAAATAAATAAAAATAAATGTCTACGTGATAACAAATAGCAAAGACACATGCAGAACTTGCCTGTGTCAGGCACTGTTCTGGTACTTTACATATATTAACTTATGTAATCTGCACACCCCTGTTTGACAGATAAGAAAACTCAGGCTCAGGCAGAGTAAGTAACTCACCTGAGGTCACCCAGTAAGTAGTCATTGTGGCCCCAGGGTTTGTGATGCATAATCTATTGCCTGCCACATAGCCCACCAAGGGAGGTATTTCACTTTATAGAAATCAAGGAGGTTCCTCAAGACACGCTGTCATTTCAACTGGCTGAGGAAGACACCGTCCTCTCCCCTCTCAATATATGCAACCTGTTCCCACTGCTGACATCTGTGGGGTTATTTAACAGCTTACTGGCATTTTTATTTACAATCATTTTTAAAATATTTATTTAAGTAATCTCTACACCCAACGTGGGGCTCAAACTCACAACCCCAAGATCAAGAGTCACATGCTCCTCCAACTGAGCCAGCCAGCTGCCCCTACAATCACTTTTATATGCATTTTTATTGAAACACCAAGTCCCACAGGTTAAATTTCATTATTTTTCCTAATTTTACAGATGAGGAAACTGAGGCTTGGAGAAGGGAAGTCACCCACGTGATGGTGATCCTATGGAACTGGTAATAAACAATAAAACCAAGATGTGGCCTTAAAGCTGTAAGAACATCTTCCTGGCATCTAGCCACATTTAGCAGGTGCTCAATAAAAATGGGTTGAATTGAACTGAATACAGTGTGCTTGTAGTGCCTCACAATTAGCATTTTTGATTGTAATGTAAGTGCCTGACATCAAGCTTTTGATTGCTGAAGCACCCATTTCAAAAGCATCCATCTTGAATAAATACATTGCCAGCTGACCCAAGTAGATAAAGAGCTAGCCTGCCCCACCCCCACCCAAGAAATTCCCCTTTTGGAAGGGCCTGGGTGCCCAACATAAAGAACCAACAGATGGCTTGCTTTTTCCTTCCGGTGCTTTAATTCCTACTCTTACGTTTTAAAGTCGCCAAAGTGAGCCCATGCAACCCTAGGCACCTTCCCTTGACCTCAATAAAGGTGGAACCCTTGGTCCAGGCTCTCTCCTGCTCTCTCTTCAACTTTGCCGTGTGGCCCCGGGGTATGGTGTGTACCCCTCTAGGGCTTGTGAGTAATAAACCTATCTTTTCAAAGTTTCCTGATGGTTATTGCTGAGGTATGTTTGCAATCACGATAAGAACCACAGGGCCATCCCGCCCCAGCATTGGCTGTGGTCCGGGAAATGTCTGGGGGCTCACCTCAGGCCCAGGTGTGTGCCCACAGGCGTTTGCAGTTGATAACTTCACTATAGACAGGCTGAGGCCCACACAAAACTGTGCCTCCACAGCCCTTTACAGGGTGTTCCCTCTGCACAGAGGCTTAATATCTCCCCCGAATATGGTTTTGGTCCCCTAGTTGTTCAAATGGTTTCACAGACTCATATGCAGGTGGGCCAGAGCTATGAATTCTCAGACCTCCCATAGAAGTTCAAATGTGTTTTTCAGGGCAGAAGTGGTACTGTTATTAGTTTCCTATCAAGGTGACTAATATGATCTCCTACCCTTTCTTAACCAAATGACTTTAGGGTCATGAAATGTGGTGCCAAGAAAATCACCCAAAATGCAAGGCTAGGTTTCTGTGCGTTGTAAGCCAAATTGGTGTGGTGATGAGATTCCTCCTGCCCATGGTCCTTTCCCATTTGCCTCCAGAGATGTCAGCCTTGGTCTTGTGCAATGGGTTAGGTTTTTGGCATTTGATTTGGCATCAACTTTCAGGTAAGCCCTCTTCTGCGGCTGAGTCTCTTTTAATGCTTTCGTATTGGAATGAGGCAAGGACTGTTTTTCTTTCCCTCAGGGACCTTCAGGTGTGATTTCAAGAGCCAGATTTTGGATGAGTGAAGAGTCTTAGGGAAGGTGGCAGAATGGGTGGGGCAGAGCATGGGGACTGGAGGCTTTCAGTACTGGGGAGTGGACAGGGTGGGCTGAGGGATGAAAAGGCATAGATGGAGAGATGGGGATGAAACCCCAACATTCCCGTCTCTGCCTGCCCTGCCCCCATCACTATATCCTGTGGGTTGAATTGCAGAGTGGGATCCATTTGCACAAGAACCACAATAATAATTAGTTTCCCTTGCACAGGTCCTGTTCCACTGATCATCTGGAATGGTCTCCATGAAAGCTCTGGGGTGGGCAGTCCAGGGTTGCTGACCGTCCCCCCCCCCCCCAACCCTATGAGATAAGGATTCTGAGACAGGAAGTCATGAGACTTGTCCAAGGCCCTTCAGCAAGCAAATCATAAACAGTGCTCACAGGTAAATATTGTGACTCCCAGGCCAGAGCTAATCATTTCTGCTGTAAAAGGTGAGTACAGGTATGTAGACTTGTGCAGATTGTGTCCAGTCACTCACTTACTTCTGTTCTACAGGAATATTGGGCACTCCCCCAAGGCATGCCCTTTCCCCCTTTATGAGTTCTCTGTGCAAATGGCCCCATGCTCCCACCCCAACTTTCTGCCCCTATTATGTCACGGTGCCTCCATTCCAGAAAGCTTGGCCAATTAGCCCCAGGGTGGCAATCTTGGTTGACTCTTCCTCAAGGAGATAAACTTCCCACCCACTTTCTGATCTGCAGAGTGGTGCATGCCTCTTTTCTGCAGTCATGATGGACAGAAATGCCAGATGCTTGATGAGTGGTGGGCATCTCTTGATAAAAGATAAAGGATATTGCCAGGGTCTTCTTTGAATGAGTGTTTTCTAAGATTCAGAAAAGCAGTAGGGGCTGAAAATACAAACATCTGGGCGTGAGCCATAAGCCAGTGAAGAAAAAAGAGGCAGAGGCTTATGTTCAGGCATTCATCATAAATCTGAAATGTCGTTGCTGCTGGGGGCAGTGTCAGGAAAGGAGAAATAAACAGAAGTCATCGAGTGTGGAAAAAGTACCAAGTTTAGAGTAGCAAAGAGTCAGGTTTGAATCGAGGCTCTGTGGCATACTGGATGTGTCACACAAATCACCTGACCTCTCTCAGGTGGGTTTATCCTCATTTTACAGAAAACTGTTATGAAGATTCCTTCACTCAACAAATATACCAAGTGTCCACTATGTCCCAGACTCTGCTCGATGAGATGGGATACAAAAAGAAAGAACCTTCTTTAGGGAGCCTCCATTCTAGGCAGGAGAGAGACAGTCTAAAGAAATAAACAGATCGCTTCTTGGCCTTTTGGCTAAGATCCAGTGTAGAAATCAACAGATTATGAGACATTGATGGGTACAAAATTTAAAAGGCTGATATGGCAGAGAATGGTTGGGAAGAGACTGGCCAAGAAAACTTCTCTGAGGAGTCAACATTCAGGATGTTTCCATCCATGTCGTGATGTGTGAAGGAGTTAGGCAGAGTCAACAGCTAAGGCAAATACCCTGTGGTTGCAGAAGCCATGAGAGGCAGGGATAGAGGAGCAGGGTTCTGGGGCATGAGGTCAGAGCAAGGGGTTGGGACTTGATTCTAAGTGTGATGGGAGCCGCTGGAGGGTCTTGACTGGGGTCATCATACTCTGACCTGATCTGTGTTTTTAAAAAAGATCTCTCAGTCACTCTGTAGAGAACAGATCATGAGGAGCAGAAACAGGGAGTCTAAGAGGTGACTTGGAGGGAAGTGGTTGTGAAGAAGGGAAGAAATGGACAGATGGGGGATCGCATTTTGAAGGTCATACTGATAGATTAGATGTGATGTTTGTGGGCAAAGAAACCAAGGATGGAGTCTGAACTTTTTAACTTAAATAATTGGGAGTTGCTGGTGCCATGTGTTGAGGAGGAAATAAACTACAGTGTGTGAAGCAGTCCTGGAAGTGTCTAACGTAGTAGATGCCTCAGTAAATATTCGCAGAAATGCACTGACTGAGCAGCCAGCTAAGTACTGGGGCCAGAAAGGAAACCACACACACTCGAAAGGAAAAGTCTACCCCGGGGTTCTGAGAATAAATGTTGACATGCCTCCTGGGGCTGGCTGAATGAATTACTACAGCCAGGCTTGCTTCCCTTATGCACAGGACGTTGGAATAAATTCTATTTTATTTTACTTTATATTACTTATGTATGTGTGTATGTATGTATATATGTATGTAGTCTCAGTGCCCAACATGGGGCTCAAATTCATGACCCAGAGATCAAGAGTCACATGCTCTCCTGTCTGAGCCAGCCAGGCACCCTGAGTGGGCGAAATTCTCCACAGAATTGGAAAATGCCTGGACAGATGAGAAGCAGGAGAGGGGAGGAGGTTTCTGGAGCTAAAGATCCCACAGGAAATAGCCATGCCCACAAGTAATGTCAGATAGAGGTATTCCCTCTGCAAAGTGGACAGGCCCTGCATGTATATGGCCAACTCTACGCTTGTCCAGCGGCTACAGAAAAACTCACGAGCTCCAAATGAGGAGAGAGCAGTCACATGACCCTGACCTACAGTTCCAGGTCCTTAACTGGAGAGAATGACTTTCCAGTCCCAGCTCTGCTTTGTGCTGAGCAAAGTCCTGGATGTTTACGTCTTTTCTCATGTTCAGTCTTCACCACAACACTGTAAGATGAATGCTATTATCTCCATCTTATTGGCAAGCAAACAGCCTCAGAGAGGTCAACTTATTTACCCAAGGTCACACAGCTTAAGTGCACAGTTTCTGTCCCGTGGAGCTTCTGGCAGATTATCCTGTCTTATTCCTTACTGAATCCCCAGTGTCCTTCACAGCAGGAGCTCAGTAAACATTTGTTGAATGGATAAAAAGTCGCCCCAAAGCTTGCATTTAATCAGGGAGCCACACTATTCCCTTTGTAGTGTTGACTCAAGAAGCCGCTTTCACCCCAAGTTTCTCTCTGTGGTGATGACACAAAATCTGCTCCCCTGGAAGTCCACCACCCAGGGCTTAGAAATATTTGGGAAGACAGACTGCCTCGGGGCTCACTCTCAGTGGTCAGAGCCAGTCTCTGCCTCAGGAAGTGAGTCACTCAGGGGTGACAAGGTCTTATGAGAGAGAGAGGTAGGGCCCACTAGCTTCCAGAACTCACCAGGGGATTGGCACCCGCAGCCCTGGTGTTTATATTTGGATTACATTTGATGGCACGCTGAATTGGTGACTGATTACAGCATGCCCAAATAAGGTCCTTTAATTATATCTTTTTTAATTCCAAGGAAAGCTCCGCTTGGAAAACAGAGGGATGAGAAGGATACAGATCTACTTGCTGTGATCCCTAAGCATGCCTTGGAAAATGAATTACCAGGAAAGTCTGAGGCTCCAGACAGGGCACCGATCTGTTACTGCCAGGAAAGCTTCCCGAGGAAAGGGCCGCTTGCGATTTTCGCAGCCTGATTACTAAAGCTGGTGGCCTGGCCAGCTTTGGGGACCCAGGTGGGTGTGCCGAGAGGCTGACCCTAGCTGGAGTTGAGCCTCCCTACTCCTTCTCTCTGGGAACAGCTGTCCAGCTCTGATGAGCTTTGCTGGAGGTTTTGCTCAGGCAACTTGAAAAGGCAGACTCACTGTGCTGTTTTCTGTTGGAAAATCATTTACTGATCTCTGCCGCCTCGTGAGCTGCACAAAGCCAATTCAGAGCTTTTTCAATGGGCTTCTGATGGGGCCTTCCAAGTTTTTACAGGTGCTTTTAGACAGGTTGTCTATATGAGGGGGCTCCTCCAGTCCCCCTGCTGCTAGGCTACAGATGTTGTCAGGAAAACTGGGGCAGTTTGGGGAGTAAAGTTTAAGTGTTGGGAAACACCTTATTTAAATCACTTTAACTCTTTGGGAAGGCCATGAATTTTAGCCACCCTCTTCCGCCCCCCACCCCGCTGGCCTAGAGTGGCCTTAAGACCAGGAATGCTACATTTAGATTTCCATCGAAGATAATGACTCTTTCCATAGTCCTGTTTCCTTCTTGTCCTCTGTCTCTTTAAATGCAACTTTCCTCCAGGGGCGCCTGAGTGGCTCAGTCGGTTAAGCGTCAGATTTCGACTTCAGCTCAGGTCATGATCTCATGGTTCCTTTAGTAGGTTCGAGCCCCACATCGGGCTCTTTGCTGACAGCTCAGAGCCTGGAGCCTGCTTCAGGTTCTGTGTTTCCCTCTCTCTCTGACCCCTCCCCTGCTAGCTCTTTCTTTCTCTCTCTCTTTTAAAAATAAAAAATAAACATTAGATTTTTTAATAAATAAATAAATGCAACTTTCCTCCAAAGCAGAATTGTTTTAGAGTCCCCCTGGGACTTTCTACCTGTCACTACACCTGTAATAGCAATGATGAGAAAAGCTCATCTACAATGTCAGACACTTTCCTAGAATTGATCTCATCACTCCTTCCAGCCAGCCAGCTCTGAAAGGTAGACAAAGCAGCTATTAACACTCTTATAGCTGAGCTCAGAGAGGTGAAGTCTTGGCCATGTTATCCAGTCAAGACAAGGGTCTGCATTATCTGGTGCCTTCCTCAGATTCTTTTCTATGATGCCTGTCAACAAGCCTTGTTTTGACAATAGGACATTGTTTCCCAGCAGCGCCGGGTTTGTACCTCAAGCCCACCTTCCGAGAGAGCGCCTCCGGCTGATTCGCGGTGTTTCATTTCCAAATAAGTATACTGGGTTAGAACTTACTTAGACCGATGTGAGTGAACACCTATCAAACCCCTGTGTGTGCATAGCTCGTGGCACTGAGTGCATAAAGTTTCGAGACAGTGAAATGCTTGCCACCGTTGGGTGTGGATTCTAGATAGACCCGATTCAAACCACGGCTCTTCCTGGGATGTTGAACAAGGCACATAAACTTTCAAACCCTCAAGATGAAAGGAGATAATATGAAGGGACCAGCACCTGGAAAGTGTTGGATTAATGGTAATGATGCTTTGTGTAGATCCTCTCTTTAGTCTTTACAAAACGCCTTAGAAGGTAGCTACTGACTAGTCTTCTCCCCATTTTATGGATTGGTAAACTGAAGTGATTGGCCAACGGTAGGACAACTGTGTTTTGCGTGCAGGTCTGTCTGGCTCCGAACATGGCTGGTGCACTGAATCGCCGTCATGAGCTGCCTTTCGTGATTAAGACACAGAAATCCTGCAGCTGCTTGTTGTGGGCATGTGATAGCAGGGTGTGAGCTTTGATTAGGGATCAAAATTTGATAGGGATCTCTGTCATTTAGACTCAACCCTGCCACAAGCCAGTTGAGAATAAAGAGAGAAGAAAAGAAACAATATTTGCACATTTGCTTACTCTTATTTACCAAGTGCCTGCAGAGGCTTGCACAGTGATTAAAACACAGACTCACTGGAAAGAAGGCCTGAATTGAGTTCCTTTTGTCATTATGTGTTTTCTCAAGTAATAGACGCTGAAATCCCGACTATCACTTGAGGGAATGATTGGAAAATTTGACATTAAAAACCGGGACCTCTCACTAAGAAAGACTGAGAACCACAGCTCAGGGAGATTCCTTTTCGGTTGGACCATCTAGCCAGAGAGAGCTTACCTTTGGGGGACTCACAGGTGCTTTTGAGAATCTGATGAAACAGAGCTGTTCTCTTCACACGCATAAGCCTAGTTGCACGCACCCACACACGTACAACTTCGCATACAATTTCAGTAGTTCACAGATAGCCCTCTATCACCCCGAACAGTCCATTCTCAGACTAGAGGTTGGAGTGCAGAAACCTGGGGGTGAAACTGAGTCATCAACTACTTGTCTGGGGCTCAGCATCCGTCTCTATCAGTCTGGGAAGGAGCAAGGATGAAATGAGATGCTCCCACGAAGAGACTGATGCCCTTTTCTGCTCAATATGCACCAGCCCCGTACCTGGCCAGCCAGAGACAGGAAAACAACCAAATAACCAAGCAAACAGGCCACCACGAAGTGGAGGGAGTTTATTATCCCCAAATAAGCTACCAGTCCCTGAGGAAGTGCAATTTAACTGCACATTTTATAGGCTTTTTCATTAGGCTCAATAATATGCCCTTTGTGGTGCCCTAGAGTGAGTGTGGGGAGGACTGTTGGGGCGACTTGTAAATGTTAATGGCTCCTCAGACCAGCTTCCTTCCGGCTAATTGCTGCTGGGAATTTATGAGCCATCAGTCTCCCCACCCGCCTCTCCCTCTCAGAGCTGAAGCTTCTGCCCTGGGATTCCAGCCCTTCTTGGTCCTGCTCATTTTCCACCAGGCCAGGGAGAATGTCCACCTGCCTCAGACGCTGCTTCTTGATTTAGAGCTTTGTAGGGCTCATTTGCATGGGAACATTGGGAAAGGACCTCTACTCTGTGGGCTCTGAGGGCTTTAATGCCTTGCTATTCAAACTGTGGCTTTGACCTAGAATAGACCATGGGGACTCAGGAGAAATGCAGACTCTCAGGCTCCACTCCAGACTCCGAATCTGCGCTTTAACAAGCTCCCCGGGGGGTGATTCCTGCATTTGTGAAGGCTTGGGAGGCATCAAGGAGCATTGCTCTAATAATGGAATTCTCCCACATGCTCACATGGGCGCTTGGAGAACTTCAAATGCCTCACGGGGAGGATTTGACTCTAAAAATGATGCAGTAGGAATAATGAGCGCCAGCAAGTTTTCGCCATTAATGCTTCACAATCCACAAAGGGCTTGGGTGGATGCAGGGCCGACTCTGTAAGTTCCTTCTGCACAGTTCCATCTCTGCTAAAATCCATCCCACCTCCACCTTCCTGGATAACATCTGTTTTGAGAAGAGAACAGTTGTGGGGGTGAGTCCCAGCTCTGCCAGGTGCCGATTCCATAACCTTAAGTGAGTTCCTTATCCCTCAAGTCTTTGATTCTCCTCTATAAGCCGGGAATGATTATGCTCTTGGGGATATTGTTGCGGTGAAACGGGATTAGGTGTGTAAAGCACTTAGCTGAACACCTGGCCTCTGGTGAATCCTCCACAAATGGCAGTGCCTCGGTTTTGTTTCTCTTATTGCTGTTGTTCGTGTAAATTCCCACTCACCCCCGCTCGGCAAGGGCAAAAGCTGAGGCTGTCTTCTGACTGCCCAGCACGCGGTAGGTTTCTTAAAAAGCGTGGAATGAATGCTTGATCTTCACGACGGCCAGCAAGGTGAGCCAGGCAATATTTTCCCCATGATTGGACTTAATAATCTCAAGAACCCCGGGACATAGATTTCATTTCTCCCAGTTTGTAGATCATAGCTCAGAGGCTCTGGATCGGCAACAAACTTGCTCATGGTCACATGGATACTAGTTACTGATCTAAGTCTACGTCTCCCCCGGCCTGATCCAACAGGCTTCACGGCACTGCTTCCTTTCAGGTTCATTGCGTGTTAAATTTGTAGGGCGTGGGGACGCTTTAACATGTGTCATGGGTGGGAAAGAGGAGGTTCTTTTTGTTTTCTTTGTTTACGACCACCAAGCAGCAGCTAACAAAAAGAAAAGAGTTTCTTACCGTCTAGCCTAAGTCCAGCTTGCTGCCCCGCAAACTGATTCACCACCTCGCTCTTTTGGGTATGTCTGAGTATCACCCATGCTATTTATTTTCCATTTTCCCGTTATCAACTCACTTTTTTCTTTACCTAAACAAATATGTTTTCAAATGAAACTATATCATTGCCATAAGTGGCAATCTAGCATCACCTTCCAATAATAGAAAAATAACGGTATAAATATATACAATGTAAGCAAAACGACGCCCTTTAATTCTAGGTGGACACTACGGCCGGCAGAAGGCTCTGTGCCCCAGGCCCTTTTCTTCTTCCAAAGCGAGATTAACAAATGATGGGTAGTGCCAGTATGTCCTTGACATCCAAGCTTTCTTTCCGACATAATCAGAAGGATTGGGAAACAAAGAGAAAAAAGCAATAAAAAGGCAATGCACGTGTCACCACGCGATTCAATGCTGTTCGGTGCCCTTAAGGAATCAATAAAACCCTTTCCAAAGCCTCCAGGAGTTCCATTCCCTGGGAAATAACTTTCTAGTACACATCATGCCATTAGAAGCTATTGTTAGGCAATAGCATCTATTGTTATCCAATAGCATCTAATGGCATTGAGACAGGCGTGTTTTGGTTCCTCGACCAGTCTGTCTGGTGCACAGGTCACGGAACACGGACGCTGGAGCAAAAGGGCTGGGTTTACACCCCAGCTTGGACACTTACTAACCGCTGACCTCGGAGAAGTTACTTTACCCCTTTTGCCTCAGTTTTCTCACGTGCGAAAAGAGGAGAACAGTGCCCAGCACATGGTTCGTGCCATGGAAATAAATACTAGTGTTGCTGCTGCTGCTGTTTTGAATGTGCTCGGGCCGGAATCTGACAAGGAAGGCCTGGCCTACGATGAAGGTAAGAGCTCTTCACCTGCCGGAGGAGGACCGTCCAGATTTCTTTCCTCCCTTCTGCGTCCCCAGGCTAAACCGTCTCTGCATTGCAGTCTCCTTCAAAAGGATGAGCAGTGGAGCCGGCAGTGAAGGACTCCAAAGGACGGGGACACTTCTCTGGAGGGAGCTGGCATGCGCTTGGCTCCTGCTGTGTACCAGGCACTTTGGCATGCTCTTTGTACACCTGTAGTTGGTGCCTTCCTCTGCGTATTTCCTCTCCCCTGACTTCCATGAACTTCCCTTCTCGTACGAAATTAGGCGAATCCATGTGCACGGGACTTCCTGTGGCCAGAGAGATGTAGAAGTGACGTGTGCCACGGTGGGCAGAAACTTTCAGAGCTAGTGGGTGAGTCACCACATTCCCCTCTTCCTGCTTCAATAACTATGAAAATAGGGGGTTCCTGAGGAAGTAGAACACGAGCAAGAGTGCCAACACAGGATGGCAAGTGTGGCAGAGGGGAAAAGAAACTGTTGTCTTCAGCCGCTGAAATGTTAATACTCCAGGAAAGCCTGCCCCATCCAACTAAGACAAACTCCTACTTGTGGACACATACATGAATTCTTGCGTCTGGCAAGAATTTGCCGTTCTTGGAGTTGAAGCTAGAGCCTGGGTCAGGGCTGCAGGTGAGGTGGGTGCCTAGTTCTTGTAACCACTCTCACTTTTTACCTCTGTCTCACTGCTTCTCTCCTGAGCAGTATCTTGTAAAGAAGAGGAGAAAACTTCCACTCAGGACCCTTCCTCAGCTGGCATATTCTTGTAGGAATTTGAGGAACTGTTTCCACTCGGGGTCTGTTTCTTGCTGAATCTCTGATTCTTGTAGAATCTCAGGGAAAGAAGGAACCCTATGAAGTCATTGTCCTAGGTCCTTGTTTCCTGGTGGAATCTCCTTTACCTCGTCTCCTTATCTAGCCTTTGCCTGAATCATTCCAGAGACAGGAAACCTACCAGCCTCATCATTAATGGACATAGATCTGGGCTATAGAAGTGACAGTTCCTATCTACTGGATTTAGGGCTTGACTTAGCGGAAGGGTCAATGATTTTGAAGATGTTTACTTTGTAGGGTGGCCATATCATTTGTCATCTTAACCACGACACGTTTAAGAACGAAAGTGGGTGCTAGTAGCAATTATACTGGAACAATAGGTTTAAAACAGAAGTCTCTTGGGCAAACCAGGGGGTGTTGTTGCTTGGCTTCTATGAATCCATGGCCACCAACACATGGTAAAATAAATTCCATGGGTAGGACTGTGTCCCAGCTTGGTCACTAATCCTGACTTTTGGTCTATCCCCTCTCCAAAACTGTTGACAGCCAATCGATTGTCTCTGGATGATCTCCCATAATTTCCTTTCCTTGCCTTGCCTTGCCTTGCCTTGCCTTGCCTTGCCTTGCCTTGCCTATGCCTTCGCCTTTGCCCATGCCTTGCCTTGTCTTGCCTTTGCCTTTGCCTTGCCTTGCCTTCCCTTGCCTTCCCTTGCCTTCTCTTTTTTTAATTTTTGAGAGATACAAGAGACAGAACAAGTGAAGGGGGGCAGAGAGAGGAAGAGAGAGAAAATCCCAAGCAGGCTCCGTGCGGTCAAGTACAGAGCCCTACACAGGACTTGAATCCATGAAACCGTGAGATCATGACCTGAGCAGAAACCAAGAGTTCAACGCTTAACTGACTGAGCCACTCAGGTGCCCCAAGAGAGAGAAAATCCCAAGCAGGCTCTGTGCGGTCAAGTACAGAACCCTACACAGGACTTGAACCCATGAAACCGTGAGATCATGACCTGAGCAGAAACCAAGAGTTCAACACTTAACTGACTGAGTCACCCAGGTGCCCCAATCTCCCACTCTTTTAACCAACCCTCTTGTGAGAATGTTAGTCCTAAAGCCATTTCAGAGGCAAAGTATGTACATATGGCTATCATTTCAAGCAAATTTCCCCCATAGGTGCTTCCTATTCCTAACTACTATCTTGATCAAATGCATATTTAATGCCTTTTGATGGAGACACAGATGCAAACTGCTCAGCCCTTCCCGGAGCTTTTGCGCTGCCAGGTCCCAGTGCAGCTCTGTGACAGCCAGTGGAGTGCCCGAAGCTACATTCTTTCAGTGCCCTCACAAGACCTGGACTCTCAGGAAACTTACTCACAAGGTAATAGAAGGAGAGGCAGGGCTTATTAAGTTTCCTTCTGCCGGCTGTTTGATTGCAATTCTGCCCTGGGTACAGGCTCATTTGCATAGCTGATTTGTAGCTTTCATTTCAATATTACAGTTACTTCCCATAAACCAATACCCTGGTCTCCCTTTGGATTTTTATTTTGACAATCCACTCAATACCACGTGAAATCCAGTGAGGCCAGGAGTCGCTAATAGGAGGAGATTTACATTCCCCTTTCCACTGAGACAGAGGAATATGGAAAGTGAAGGATGGAAAATGAACAGACGGCTAAGTTTCAGAAATGCTTGATCTCTACTCCAGGGCACTCTCACAATTACACACGGTGCAGACACATTCAGCTTCAAGAATCTTTGATAATTGTGGCTTGTTTTTATATTACTGCTTCTCTAAGGGGCACTTTCCCTTCAAGTTGCCTCTTCCCTTTCCTTTGTTTGTGCTTTCCAAAATAGAGTTAAAATTTACTGAATGCATACTACATGCCAAGCACTGAGCTACTTAATCAGATTGTAGCGTTGCAAAGGCAAGTTTGTCTTGGCCATCAAGAAGATTACGCTCTTGACACACAATACAGATTTCAAGAAAGATATTATACATTCCATTAATTAACTATGTAATCTAAGCATCAGCTTTTCCCATTCCTTCAGAGTGAGCAGTCCCTGTATGTAGTGAGTGCGGGTGTGTGTGTGTATCCTATGGTAAGCAAAGGGAGGTTTTGATCTTATATTACCTGTTCTATGTTGGGCACTTGGAAGCTCTTTTTTTTTTTAATGTTTATTATTTATTTATTTATTTTTGAGAGAGAGAGAGCGAGCAGGGAGGGACAGAGAGAGAGGGAGAATCCTCCCCCTTGAATCCCAAGCAGGCTTCAGGCTCTGAGCTGTCAGTACAGAGCCCGACATGGGGCTCGAACCCATGAACGATGAGATAATGACCTGATCCGAAGTTGGATGCTTAACTCACTGAGCCACCTAAGTGCCCCTGAAGTTCTTTTTTAATAACGGGCATAGTGCTGGGTTTCTCCCAGGCCTGCTGTGGTTCAGTGTAGAGTTCTTCTTTGGAGCTCTGGAACAAAGGCCTATCCGTAAGAGGCTGTACCCTCCCAGTGTGTAGCAGGGACCAAAATATCCTTCTGCTTGGTTGTGGAGTCTTTTCAATTTTCCTATTTAGGTTGATGAAGATTTTAGATAATAAAAATACAGTATGATGCATATTTAGATGGCTTATAGCATCAATATTCTCACCAGGAATGGTGGGAAAAGTTGGATAAAATTTGCAAATATACTTGAAAGCCCTGGGGAGAGCCTAAGTTTACCAGAACTTGAGGGACTCAGATGCAGGAATGTGAATCTGATATAGTTAACCCCTTGAGGTATTTGCCATTTTGCTTTTAAGCTGGAGAGACAGACAGAGACAGAGAGACAGAGAAATAGAGCAGAATGTAGCTGAAAAGGTAAATGGCCTAACACTACAAATGAGATTAAAAAAAAAAAAAGTTGAAGTTCAATACCTTGAAGGATGAAGGATCCTGGAAAACACCCAAGGACTTCAGGTAAGACCCTTTAAGAACTACAAAATAAAAGTAGCATCAGATCAAAGCTAGGCAAGCCTTGTGATGTGTAAAGTTGAGCCTGAAAGGAGGGAATCTCCTCATTGGAATGAAGTGTTGTGGCCCTACTCTAGCTACCCACCAACAGCTCAAGTCCAAAGCACCTACAAGACTAAAATCTGGGGACGATGTGCTTCCTCTAGAACTCCAAGAGGTCTACCAGATGCTGTGCTTCTCTGGAGTAGGGGATGCAAGACACAGTCATTTGTCTTTTACTTTGGAAGAATATTCTAGTCTAGCCCTGACCACCAAACCCCTAGAAACCTTTCTGTAGCAGGAGATCCCCGAAATACAGAATTTCTCTCCCATCAACCTTAGCAATGTGTGGTACTAAGGTCTCTAGCATTGGTGGCACTTCTTGTTTGTACTGCTCAATCAATGCGATGACATTAGTGTAATGGATCAAGGTGACATTCTGTAGGTAATCCACAAGGTCTATATCTCATTGGACTATGTAATTATAGAGGGAAAGACAGCTAATACAGGCCTAGGGCAAAACCGTAAGTGAATGTCATTGTCTATGCTTCCTGTGCAGGCAATAAGAACCTCCCTTAAGCTACCAAATAGATCCTTTAGCTCTTACACACCGACACTGGCTCTTACACTCAGCCTGTAGCTGTTTGTTGATCATCTTTAGCTTCACTTTATCCCTCTGCAGAGCATCAGTACAACTTACCAGTGTCCAGCCACCTCTGCTACCCTTGTAGGCATCGGTTTTACCATATCTTCAAAAAGCCTGAATGATCAATCTGGCAGGGACATTCCCCTCCATCAAGACGTTTTCTCAGGTTGCTTCAGTGAATCTTCAGCTAAGGGGCCACCACCCTGTGCCAGACTATTCACGTCTTATGTCTCAGGATGAGATCCTTGTTACCAGTTTGGCAGTGAATGTGTGCATCCTCAGGCCTTTTCAGACCACTCCCAATACCCTGGGTCTGTTCAGGTCTTCTGAGAAGCAGATACGAAGATGTGATCAGATGTGGAGGAAATTTGTGGGAAGGAACAGCTATGAGGGATAGAGAGGGAAGGGGCAACGAAGGGCAGGAAAAGCCTTTGGAGCTGATATCTAAGAAAGGAGAGGGAAGAAATGAGGACTTAGGCAAAAAGAGTACAGACCATGCACTTCTGAGGAATTTTTGGCGAGATCAGTGAGGAATCCCTGAGCAAAGTTGCCCATTAGAAAAGCCCTTGCCCAAGGTCACTCAGCCAGTCATTTTGGAATTGAGTTTCCAACCTATAGTCTCCAATGTCCATGCTTTTTCCATCCTACAATAGGTGCTATAGGTTCTCATCTGCTAGTTAGAATTGGCAGTCCCTTGACAGCTGGGGCTTCTCTCTGTGTTTTCCACAAGGACTGGACTCAGAGTTGTAGCTTTTCTCAAGTTCACTACTGTTCATCAAATCTTGGATCTGGAGAGTTACCAGGCTCTCAGCCACTTATTCAGTTCTCTTGGCCTCCTGCAGACAGGAGATTCTAGAAAATTTGGACAGAGAAGTTACAAAACATGAAAGGATGGCTTAGCCCCAGGTGAGTGGATAAGGGTCTCGTTGACTCCCAGGCAAGGAAATAATATGAAACTTGAGTTTTACACCCTCTATCTGGAGACACACACATACTTTCCTGTATGCATCTTTACCCATTCTTAAAGTGTTTTTCTTTATGTTTATTTATTTTTGAAGGAAAGAGAGACAGAGCGTGAGAGGAGAGGGACAGAGAGAGAGGGAGACATAGAATCCAAAGCAGGCTCCAGGCTCTGAGCTTTCAGCACAGAGCCCGACCTGGGGCTTGAACCCATAAATCACGACATCATGACCTGAGCTGAAGTCGGAGGCTTAACCGACTGAGCCACCCAGGCGCCCCTACCCATTCTTTATTCAATGAAGTTAGGTTCTGGCCACATTCTGAGTGAGGGTGGGCGGTGTATAGGTTCTAAACCTCTAGTATCCCTGTAGGATGGCAACAATATCTTCAAAGTCACAAAATGGTTGCAGATGTGGAAATTGAGGTTGGAAATCAGACAGGTTAAGTAATATGCCAAATTCACCCAGCTACTACATGGTGGTTCTCAAACCTAGGACAAATGGAATAATCATCAATAAAATGAGCCCTTGGCCTTGAGTGTCCTAAGCTAATCTCCCTCACATTCACCACATACATCGTGGAAAGTAGTCTTGTAGAGAGGAAAGAACTTAAGCTTTGGAGTTAGGCAGGCTTGGGTTGTAAATGACTGTCAATTTCCAAACGTGTGTCCTCAGGCAAGTTAAGTTCCCAGTTCTGAATTCCCGCATTTGTAAAACAGAGTTAATTATACCTAATTGATAAGATCAATAAGATATGTAAATTTGTGCATGCAAAAGCAGCTGGTATCGGTGAGCACATAGTAGAAGCTTAACAAATATCCATTCCCACCTTTGGGAGATATTGTGATCATGGACAGAGCCACCTCCTTTGTCTCCCAGGGCAGCCAGCAGCTGATCAACAGAAGCCTTCCCTGACCCCATTGAGAAACTGAGGCCTCACTGTGCAGTGAGTGTTGGAAGGCAGTTGTACCAATAGTAATTAATTTCCTCAGTCCTGGATTTCCTGTTAATTATTCTGGAAACATACATTCTGTCAACAAGTCTGCTTTAAAAATTGTAGCCATTTTTCATCCTTAATAAATTCTCTCTCCTGTCTCCTCCCTTCTGTTTCACAATGGAAAACATCTCAATCCTAAGCATTTAAAGAATATGGGGGAAAGAGGAAGTATACAGCTCCTTTCTCCACTCCCCTGAAGGGACGCTGACCTCTCCTTCATCTGCTGGGTGCAGGGACTTCCCATTCTCTGCCTCCCTGAATATTTACACCGAGGCTTCATGTCAGTGACTGTGAGATTGTGATTCCCACTTCAGACGTGAGGAAACTGATGCTAAGAAAGGTTACCTACTTTGGCTAAGATCACACGGTAGATGTTGTCAGAGTTGATATTTGAGCCCAATCTGTCTGAAATGAAAATCCCTGCATGTGTTAGATGTGTTAGGTATGTGCCATTTCAGACTAAAATCGCACACACACACACACACACACACACCACACTCCGTATCATACCGCTCATGGACATGGATGCAAACTTAGTTTCCTGCCTGCTATTTCTCGTGTGTTATAGAGAGAAGAAAGTGCCTCCCTTCTTGTCAGCTTCTGTTCTCCATACTTAAAACCATTATTTCCCACTGATCCCAGTAAATGCTGAAGAAATAGTAGTTGTGAATTAAGCTTCTTTCTTTATTGAAAAGGGAGGTGTTGTATTAAATACAGTCTAACGGGTTCTCCTCTGGTCAGTTGGCTAGCTCAAAAAGAGTGATAGTGTTGTTTCAGGATGATTAGAAGAATCAAAAGCTCTTTGTGTGTGGGGCCCATGTCATTTACTTTCTCTGGGTCTACATAGAGCTGAGTCCTTATGAATTAACGAAATAAAGACAATAAATCAGGGATCATCCTGATGCCAAGAAAGTTCTTTGTAGAAGATCACGTCATCTTGGGGATTCATCTCAGCAGTGCCATTGATTTGCTACGTGACTCAGGAAAGTCACTTGTCTCCACTGGGTCGGCATTTTCTCATCTCTAGAACCAGAGGTTGAGCAGAATAATCTTCTAGTTCTCTTAGTCTCTGTGTTTATGATATTCAGCCAGGTTCTGGGGATTAGGATAACTTTCAGCCCCATCTCTGTAGTTGAGGACAGGCTGCTGCACTGGTATTCATCTCTCTCACCAGGCATCCCTGTTGGAGGGCAAAACATCTTTTCTTTCTACCTTTTTGGATAGAGCAGATTTTAAAGTTTACGGATATCTTTCCTCATTTATTCTAATTGCAAACAAGTAGGTAAGTTCTTCTATACAAACAAGATGAAGTGCACGCATTTTTTTTTTTTTTAACATTTTTATTTATTTTTGAGACAGAGAGAGACAGAGGATGAACGGGGGAGGGGCAGAGAGAGAGGGAGACACAGAATCGGAAACAGGCTCCAAGCCATCAGCCCAGAAAAGTGCACGCATTTCAAAGCATCTTCCCTAAAGATAACAGTGTATGGTAATTTCTCTAAATGTTCCAGGATCCCATTTCTACAGCCAAGTAACCCTTCCTTCAAAGAACCCCACTGGGCAAGGTTGAGTCAGTACGATTTCCATCAGAGCAAAGTCTGTCTTTAGGTTCAGCAGTAGAAGAAAAAGATGTTGAGAGGCAACCTTTACTTTTCCCTTGGTTTTAGTTGTGAAGGTGAAGGAAGGTATTGCTGTTGATGCCTTGAGGCCATCTTTGTCGACAGCTGGGAATCGTCTCTCTGACCAATGAAATTAGTAGGAATGTATGCAAATGTCTCTTAAATACATCTGTTTAAAGTGTCTTTGGATCAGACTTGGAGCCAAAGTCTGAAAAAGAGTGCAATATATCAAAACGCCTCCTCTTTCTGAGGGGGAAAATAAGTAATGATTCCCAATATACATTGTGAAGGTTGTTCTCTAAATGGTAATGAGGCATCACTAGGTAAATGTTGGCTGGAAATACTGGAAAACAAAATACTTCCATGCAGTCCAACCCAAGGGCGTGGATGACTTCAGGGAAGAGAGGCAAATCTGAAGGCAGGGGTACCAAATGCACCCAGTCAGGATAAAGTGTTGGGGAAGAAATTCAAGATTTAATTAGATCTCGTGAGCCTCGAACTAGGCAGAGGTTGAGAATAGGCCCTGCCTGTCTCTCTGGTTCTCTGTTTCCTCCTAGCTTTTCGCTGCCATCAACACCACCACTTAATTAAAGTCGGCCTCTCCAACAGAACTGGCTTGAGCTAAGCCTCTTCACCGATGAAAGGTCTTCCTTTCTTGCCAGGTCTTTCTTCTCTCCTCTCCCAGAACTATGTTCTGGGATTTCTGTCAACAATGCCAAGGCCTACATCTAGGGAGTGGGCTCAAGCCAGCTAAGACCCCTGGTCGTGAGGGTCTCCGCATTCAAGTTTAGTAAGATCCTTCTCATCCATGGGGAGCTGTGTAGGTTGGAGAGTAAATTCTTTTCCAAGCTTATTCAAAGTGCTTCCTTGGGAAAATGTCCTCTTTCTGCCAGAGTTGGGGCTCACGACTGTGACCTCCTATTTAGTGATATGTTCTGGAAAAGTGTTTGGGTTCTGAGATTTCCTACCAAGTTGCTGAGAGAGAAATGTGCTTGGTTGTTGGGAGGTTGAGAATTGCATTTAAAATTTCATTTGTGATTTTTTTTAAAGTTTATTTATTTTGAGAGAGAAAGACAGAGAGCATGAGTGGGGGAGGGGCAGAGAGGGAGAGAGAGAATCCCAAGCAGGCTCCACACTGTCAGTGCAGAGCCTGTTGTGGGGATCAAACTCACAAACCCTGAGATCATGACCTGAGCTGAAATCAAAAGTTGGATGCTTAACCGATTGAGCCACCCAGGCGCCCTTCATTTGTGATTTTTAACTTGGAACAGCGTTACCTGGGAAGCTTGTTTAAAATGAGTAGTCTAAGGTCCCAACCCCATAGATTCTGATGCAGTGGGTTTGGAGAGGGCCCTGGGTCTCTGCCTGAAGCAGTCATCCTCCTGCTTCATTCTGGTGCAGGGTCACAGGGCCCTTGGGGAGGAGTCTGGCAGGAGTGGGGCCGGGGGAGGCTGTGGACTGGCAGCTCTCAGGGCAGTTGAAAACTCTGTTGCTGACTTGGATCCCACCAGGAGCAGAAAAGAGGCCAGTAGAATTTCCACGCATATAGTTTCGGGGAAGTGACACTGGCCATTTTTCATTTGGTGGCCAGTTCTTGGTGCGTTTGGATTTCCTTGTTTGGGCCTTCCTTTTCTCTTCTCCAGAAGGATTCCTTCTTGCTAGGGGCACCGTCATTGGGAATTGGGCCATACCACATTCTCATTACCTTCTCACCTCTACCAAGGGATGGATCCTGCTGCTTCCCAGAGAGGACAAAATGCTGAGGGGTGAAGCAACTCCACGCTGAGCTGGCTTCTTCCATGGAAGCTACAGCTTAGGCAGTAAGTTGGCCACTTTGTTGGAGAAGGGTGTTGGGAGGTAAGATGCCAAGGATCCTAGTGGCAGTTCATAATCCTGCACTGACAAGGACAGACTGGGCAGGGAGAGGGGGTGGCAAGGAACGGTGGGAGGAGGGAAGAGCCGAAAGTGAAGCAGGAGCAAGAGTCCCTACATCCTAATCTCCTCTCAACTTCTGACGAGCTGTGGGACGGGGTACCAGCCTTTGTTCTCAAGGCTTCCCTTCACTCCTGTGAGTCGGAGAACCCACCGCTGGTGAACTCTCGGACTGGAGTTGTTTTTTTCCAACACTTGTCTTCTCTGATGCAATGCTTTTTCTTGTGGTTTGTTTCCCCCTATTGCACATTCTCCCCTCCAGCTTTGTTTCCCATTTCCTGGAGACTGCTCTTGAACTAGTGAGTTCTCTTAAGAAAGTAACTTCTTAAAATTTGTGTGTTCTTCCACAGTCTATTATCCGGTCAGTTATTCATGACTTCATCTCTTTACAAAAACCAAGAGAAGTGATCACACTACGTGGACTTGACTGTAGGAAAGCAAGTAGAACATTCCTCCGAGGCACTGCCTCTGTGGCGTGGGACATGCTTCCAATATGTTTTCTACCAAATCTGTTCCTGCTGCCCCAGCTGGTTCTTTACCTCTGCCCCTGGGGTATTTTTCATTTGCTCTTCCCTCTCTGCTTCCCATGGCTCCAGTGCTCTCCTGCTTCATTTAGATCTTAGCTCAAACGTTTCCTCTTTAGAAAGGTTTTCCTTGCCTCTGCATCTGACACAACTCTCTCATTGTTCTAGATTCCCCCACCCCTCCTTATGTTTCCTTCAGGGCACTTTAACCAGTGATTCTTTTTAACGTTTATTTTTTATTTTTGAGACAGAGAGAGACAGAGCATGAATGGGGGAGGGTCAGAGAGAGGGAGACACAGAATCTGAAACAGGCTCCAGGCTCTGAGCTGTCAGCACAGAGCCCGATGCGGGGCTCGAACTTACAGACCGTGAGATCATGACCTGAGCCGAAGTCGGCCGCTCAACTGACTGAGCCACCCAGGCGCCCCTAACCAGTGATTCATAAAATCAGCTGCAAACTGGAATCACTTGGGGTGTTGGTCAATTATGTGGATCCCCAAGGTCCAATCCATGGTATTTAATTTGTCTGTGGTGGAGGATGTGTTTTTTGTTTTTGTTTTTGTTTTTTAAAGAAGCCCTCCAGGTAATTCTTATGTGGAACCAGGATTGCAAACTTCAGCCTAAGCATTATTATATGTTTGCTGTTTGTCTCAACTACTCAAAAATATAGTAGATTGAAAAAAAAAAGGGGGGGGGGAGAGGGAAACAAATTTCTTCCCAAACTGTATACATGCAATTTGAAGTATTCCCATCAAGAGATGGGCTGGGCTGACCTTGTGATTGGCTTTGGCCAATAGAATGTTGTAGACATGACACGGTAGGACATCTGAGGCGAGCCTAAGTGGAGGAAGAAAGGCTATGTGGAGCAGACATAAGGTGTCCCAGTGGAGGTACTCTAGACCAAACAGCTGATAGCTAATACCACCTGTCAGCTGTGAGTCAGGCCACCTTAGACCATGCAGCCCCAGTAGAAGCACCAAATGACTGCGGTTACATGAGTAACTCCAGGCGAGACAAAAAGGACAGCCGAGCTGAACCCAAATTGCTAGTCTACAGAACTGAGAACAAATGGTTACTGCTCTAAGCCAGCCAGTTTTGGTATCGCTTGTTATGGAACCATAGATAATGCAGAATGTAAGCTTCCTGAGGGCGGAGACTGTGGGTTTTTTTGGTTGTTTTTTGTTTCTTTTCTGATTTAAATTTTTTCATGTTTATTTAGTTTTGAGAGAGAGACACACACAGAGCATGGCGGGGGTGGCGAGGGTGGGAGGGGGGTGGGAGTGGGGAAGAGAGAGATGGAGACACAGAATCCAAAGCAGGCTCCAGGCTCTGAGCTGTCAACACAGAGCCCAACACAGGGCTTGAACCCACAGACTGTGAGATCATGACCTGAGCCAAAGTTGGCCGCTTAACCAACTGAGCCACCCAGGCGCCCCTGCTTATTTTCATTACTCTTTCCTCATTACCTAGATCAGTGCCTGTCAGGGCAACTAGTAGGTGCTCATTATATATTTTCTAAATGAATCAATGACATCTGATAGACCTTTACAAAGGGCTGTTTTGCACTATGCTAAAAGTCCAGTTGTCAGCATAAAGACTTTCCTAAGTACTTAGACTCAGATAATGAGAAAGATTACAACTTGTCTCTTCCCCCAAGATATCTCTTAAGCTGCTACGGTGAAGCTGTCCGTTCTCAGTGGGTTGTTTTGTGAAAGGATTCTTTACCCTAAACCTTTGCTGACTCAGCAGATCTGTTTTTTTCTAAATCCTCGGCTCAAACACTTTTTAGTTCAGAAATAATACAGACATTGACTGCTTTCTCCAGTCCTCTCCTGAGAAGAGCATCAGGATAACCAAGGGTGTGAGGACCCCATGCCGCACAGAAGGCCAGGGTTGGGGGCAGTGGAGAAAACATTTGTGAAAAACTGGTAATCTGGCTGGTGACACTGATTCAGTTACAGTCCCTATTATAAAGCAAACTGGGTGTTTGTGTAATAAGCTCTATTCAGAAACCAAACAAGCTGTCATTATAAGTCCCAGTGGGAAGAGGACTTATAAACAGGTGTCATCTTATTTGATATCACAAATAACACTTAGAGCACCACCTATGCACTAAGCAAAGATTATGTCATTGAATTCCCAACAACATTGTATGAGAGAGCTTGTCACGAAAAATAGTTTGTATCTGAGAGAACAGGTACAAGGAGATAAAATAATTTTCCTAAACCTCATAGTTAGAGGAGTTCAAATCCCAGCTATGTCCCCAGAGCCCACTGCACTCTTGACCTTTACCCTATGTTGCCTCCTTGTAACAGAAAATAACAGAGTTTAAGGTCAGACATGAATTGCATCCTGGGGCAGTCTCTGTTTAACTAGATGACTTTGAACAAATCATTCAACTGCTCTGAAGCTGAATGTTCTCATCTATAAAATGGGCTTAAGAATCTGTCCCAACAGCTCATGCGAGGAGTAACGAGAATGTGTGTTTTGGTGGCTGGCACATAGGAGGTACTCCACAAAAGTGTGCCCCCTTCATCCTCCTATGATTCAGCCTTCTCTGAAGGGAACATCTTTCTTAATCTCCTGTGTGGTACTTAGGGGGAATCCCAAGGCTTGCCCTTATTTTGTGCTGCTTAGAGATTTTTGATCCAAGAGTTCATGTGAATCTTGCAGTTAGTTGGCAGTTTGTTAAGGCAGAAAACTGAGTTTGACCTTTTGTTAATTTTTGCCCTTATATTCTCTAGAACATGGGTTTAGTGCTGGCATCCAATGAGTGCTTGGTAATGACTACTGATGCCTCTTTTGGTTAATAAGAAAATTAAATAAAAATTTTGAATATAGAGGGGTGCCTGGGTGGCTCAGTCAGTTAAGCATCTGACTTCAGCTTGGGTCGTGATCTCATGGCTCACGGGTTTGATTGAGCCCTGCGTTGGGCTCTGTGCTGACAGCTCAGAACCTGGAGCCTGCTTCAGATTCTATGTCTCTGTCTCTCTGTGCTTCTCCCCAACTTGCTCTCTCTCTCACTCTGTCTCTCAAAAAAAAAAAAAAAAAAGAAAGAAAGAAAGAAAGAAATAAAAGAATTTTGAATATAGAGAAATGTACGACCACCTGATTCTGGTATCTCTGGAGGGCATTTTCTGTCTATGCTGGGCTCTGTGCCAGACTTCAGTCTAAGTGGGGTTTGTGATCAACAGTAAGGACCACTTACTGTCACCAACAGTAAGGACCACCAACTGTCATCAGCAGTAAGCATCCACTGTCACCAAGTTGGATTCTTATGATACATGTTAGTCTTCGCAGTCAACTTGAGGAGTTTCACTGATTCTCCTAGAACCAACAGCTTTATCAGTAGGGATACTGCATACTGTTAATAGTGAGCAACAGTTACTGGGCTCACTGTGGTAGAAATTTTGTAGATATTGCCTTTTTAAATGCATACCCCAATCCTAAGATGCAGGCAGTATTTTTATAGTGGAGGGAACCAAAGTAAGGGAGGGTGAATAACTGGCCCAAAGTCACATAGCTAGGAAGGAGCAGAGCTAGATTTGAAATATGTCTCTCCTACAGTTTTTACTTTTGTTTTTATTTATTTGATTGTTTTATGGGCTCTGCTGGTATTGGGCTCTTGTAGCACTCCCTTTTCCATTCTTCTGTAACTTCCCAACCCCCTCCCCTCCTGGTAGGTGACACCTTCAATCCTGGAGGTGAAAGCAGGAGCTTGTAGAGCTGGAGATGTCCATTCATGTCTTTGCTGAGAACCGTTGTGTCAGCTCCTAACTGACATTATGGTAAATATTTATTTATTTGCTTATTTTCTTTCTCTCCTTACTAGAATGTAAGCTCCAAGAAATGTTTTTGTTAAGTGCCATATCCCATTGTATAGAGCAATTCCTGCCACATAGTAGGTGCTCCATAAATATCCCTTAAAAGAATCCATTGTTGACTTCATAGTTTAATTATCAGAGGAGCCATCTTGCTTCCAAGCTATTTGGAAGCACCTCACACCTCCCTGCTCTCTCCCTAAAAATATACATCATCCCTACGTTTTATCTTCATGAGATTGTGCTTAACTGGTGAGATCACATATGTGAAATCATTAAGCACTTTACATGTGTGACTATCATACAAGCAGGGTCCTTAAATGTTTCAGTCTCTGCAGAATTGTAATCTGAGAACCCAGTCCAAAACGTAGAATATTCTAATAGGAATCTCAAATTTTTACTTATGTCCCCTGAAGAGCATTAAATTTGATCCAATTCATCATCTATAACAATGTTTCTGAAAAGCAGTTCTTCTCTCCTTAATTCTTTCCTACCTGCTGTTGCTCTGGCGTCCCTGAAGTTTTTCTTGATTCCCAGTTCACTTAGCTTTTCTCCCGTCCTCCCTCACCACCGCAGGCCGCTGGTATGTGGACTGAGCCTAGTTGCCTCAGTCTTCTGATCTCTCCTCCAGCTTCTCCCGCATGCTATTGCTTACAAGCTGTGTAACCACAGGCAGGTAGTATAGACTGTTTATGTCCCAGCTTCTTCATATCCAACGTGGGAATTTAATCCTGTGAGCAAAGTGCTATGAGGATTAATGAGTTCATACTTATCCAGTGCTTAGAACAGTGCCTGGTACACAGTAAGCACTCAATCTTAGCTGCTATTGTTATTAGCAGTAGTAGTCAAGAGTAGTAATAGTATCATCTGTCCTTGATTTACACTGCTAAGTGTCTGAGAATCAATGGACTAAAGTGGAAACTCTAGACATAGGAAAGGGAAGGTATAAATCTTAGCAAGGTCAAATACCTATGTCTCTTTTTGTTTCATCTATGTATGGGGAGAGTGTTGTATAGGGAGAGGTGGGGAGAGGTGGAAACTTCATTACAAAATCCTGCACCTGTCAAACAGACACCAAGTATTATTAAACATTTAGGTGTTAGAAAAATTCTCTTTGTCCTGCAGTTCATGGTACATATTTTCAGTTTTGTCTATTCTTTAAAATTATTCCTCTTTTTTTTTGGACCATCCATCTTCAAATATTTTAAATCTTCATCTAACACCCTCTTGAGACTCCCTGTTTGTACTGTCTGACCTTCTGTTTTGATTTTCTTCTTTCATTTTTATAGCTTTCCATCCGATCACAGTATTAAGTCTCCCAGCGACTTCTGAAGGTCTCTTCTTGGCAATTTTCTTGCCATGTGATACCAAAAACGTCCTGAAAGGCCTCTGTGGCACTGGAGGGAGGCAGGATGAGGCCAAGCCGGTCTGTTTTCTTTTCACCTGTGTTCCATGTTCCAGCAATGACAGGGCACAGGACAAACCATGCAGAGTTAATTTCCTGAGTTGGGGCAGCCGGCAATGCCTAGTGCTGTCCGACCACATCTGCGAAACCCACCAGAGAAATGGTGTGATTGCTATGCGCATGAGGGAGGCAGAGCTAGGAGACCCAATTTGGTCTGAGCCCAGGGTGGAGACTAGATGAATCTCAATTTGGATAATTGAGTCTGTCTGGGTTCTGTTTCCAATATATAAATTAGAAGCAATTTAATGGAATTTAGCATTTCAGGTTTAAAAGATATAGTCAGAAGAGGGGCTAGGATTTTTGCATTATGAACCTTGAATATCCTATTTCTCTAATTACAGGATTTCTTTTTCCAATCATATTTTGCTCATAACTCAAATTCTGTCTTGCTTTAGAAGGAGTCATGATTTAAGAAAACCCAAAGTTACAAATAAGATAAAAGCAGAAAGTGTTGATTTGCTTCTTCATTTGATTCTAAATTTTATTCTAACTTTTTAAAGCTGCAAGCTCTCCTGGGTGCCTTACAGATCTGTTTCAGAGCATTAAGTCCCTGTTCAAGTCTTACAGAAATTAGGGTGGTGTGAAGGAAAGAACAGGGAAACTGAAATCTGAGGCGGTAGGAGCCACTGCCAATAGAAATTCAAGGTGAAATGAAGATGAAAATGTGCCTGAATTTTAACTTGACACAAAAGGGAAACACAGGGAGCTCTGCGGGGGGGGGGGGGGGGGGTGGGGAGAAGAGGGGAGGAGGGAATTTAACACATATCCTTGTTAATCTTGCAGGGAGAAGTACAGCCTTTAAGGCTCCTCCTGCTAATCTGATGAACTTTCAGAGAAGCTCACATTTTCTTGAGGTCTGGGGGCAGGTGGAGGGGAGAAAGAGAGAGATAGATCTTGGTGAAGTGCCCCAAGGATGCCCAATGAGATCTGTTTCCCGAGTCCTCAGCATGATGGGTAAGACCATCATGCCCTTTCTCGACACCTTCCCAGGTATTTCCTGAACGTTTTACTGCATTGCTCTGCCCAAGAGGCAATAGAGTGAGGTGGTTAAGAACCTAAGTTCTGTAGCCCATCAACAGGGATTTGAGTCTTGCAGACATGGATGACAGTTTGTATTACTTTGGTCAAGTCATTTAAAATCTCGGATCAGTAAGATGGAGGTATTAAATACCTCACATTACTCTTAGGAAAATTCAGTTCTTCCTATGAAGCACTTAGCATAGGGCTTGGTATTGGATAAGTGCTGCCATTTTTTGATGATAGTAATGTTGACTATTAATATTAATTTCCCCTGGAAAATGAGGATTTCTCGTTGACAAGCAGAAGTTTCGATGGTTATGTTTAAGTTGGGCGTTGGTTTGCAATCCCATTGACCTCAGGTGGTGTTCATGCATTGAATGGAAATCTGAGCTGCAAAACCCCAATTCCTCTGCCTGTACCCACCTTTTGCAGGAGGAGGATCTCTGTCAAGATAATGGT
Organism: Neofelis nebulosa; assembly: GCF_028018385.1. Lineage (NCBI taxonomy): Eukaryota > Metazoa > Chordata > Mammalia > Carnivora > Felidae > Neofelis > Neofelis nebulosa. The sequence goes on from NC_080794.1 coordinate 73,450,748, forward strand.
GCTTACACTGCCACCACGGAATGAGAAGCAGGTGACTCACTACTGATCATCTGCTGCTCACTCACTTCCACTGCAGAGGAACTGTGCTCCCCACAAATAGTTGGCTCCCAGCACAGAGCAATGGGGCCTGGTTGGAGAGTGAGCTCATTGGGAGCCGAGTCAGAGCTGAACTTGGTAAGCCCTGCCCAGCAGAAGCCAGTCTCCATGCCCCTACTGAAGACTCCCTGTATATTCCCTCTTCTGCTTGTGTATCTACTAGAGTCAGACATACTGGACCACAAGTCCACTTACTAGCTCAATGAAAGCCATGAGTTCATCTGTGAAATGGACGTAATAATGGTATTTATCTTAATGACTTGTAGTGAAAGTCCAATAAGATCTTGGCACAGTGTAAAAAATTCAGTTAAGAGTAGTAATTCTTGTGTTGGTCATTTGGCTCGGAGTTCCCCTCCCCTGTCTTCTCATCTCATCTTCAGTGTCTGGCTGCATCCTCCCCAGATGACACTGGTCACAGTGAACACCCCTCCCTTCATTTCACTCCATTTCTTCAGGCCTCAGCATTTGTGGACCTTGTTGCAAAAGCGCTCTTGTCTATGGGTTTTATGATATCAAACATTAACTTACTAAAAGTTATATTATGAAAATATTCATTAAGTAATGAATTCACTCACTTGCTCAAAAATAGGCATTGAATATTGGCTTTTTATGCACCCTTCTAGATGTTGATGGTCTGGCGATAAACAAGTAAAACCTTGCCTTCATGGAGCTCACATTCTAGGGAATGAGACAGACACAGACATAAAAATGTCTACAAAAACAGATATACAATTTAAAGAATGAGACAGACCATTTGGTACCTATGTCTCAAGGGAAGACACAGAACATTTTCTCCTAGAAGCATCTTATGTGTCCCTTCTCAGTCACATCCTTCTCCATTTCCCCTGATGCCAAAGGAAGGAATCATCTTGGCTAGTAGCTTGTGTCCCTCTAGTTTTTCCACCTATGTAATGAACACTAAATATTATTCTATTTGTTTTATTTTTACATTTCAATGCCATGTAAATATATGTATCACCTGCATTTTTTTGTGCCTTGCTTCTTCCACTCTATGGTATATTTTGGGGTTTATATTCATTGATACCTAGAGTTATAGTTCACTCAGATGTCATCTACTTGATAAATTTCTAGAGGATGGGGTCTCTTCTCTTGGGTGCTTATTATTGCCTCCCACAGAGTGCATGGTCAAAGCTGGTTTAAGGGAAACATTGGAAGGAAATTGGTTAATACTGAATTTCATGAGTTTCTGGTTGAATTTGGCCTTTACAGGAAGAAGTGAAGTGCAAGATAAATCATCCATAGATTTCATTTCCTGAATAAGAAGGAAGCTTTCAGAAGAAGGGAATATGAAAGACGCAGGTCTTGAAAATAGGTGGAAGAAACACAAATCGGTGTGTCGGAGAGAACGTCGGACTGCAAACTTAAGGCCAGAACCATACGTTCTCATCAGTGACGGCAATAATGAGGGGAGATGATGTTCGCCTCAAGTGCGAGTTGGGGATTGAAGGGAAGGTGCATAGAGTGCTAGTCCCACATCACTCATCATATAGTAAGTGCTGTGTCCAGTCTTGTTTTGTCCTTGGCTTTCTAGCTTGGCCACTGTGAGGCATCTGGCTCATCTCCCTGTATCTCAGTTTCTTTATCTGTGAAATGCCATCCACGAAAATAATTCAAGTAGCCAGGCGATGAAGTTTAAAGGAGGTTCCCTGGTATCTCAAAGTCACTATCATTGGTAGGAAGTTGTGGGATTCAGCAAACCAGCAAAAGGAAAACATGTCTTTTTTGCTGACACGTCGGCATAGGCTCCAAGGCCAAATCGGGAGCAGGATTACATTCTGCATCCACTGATTCCTTACTGTTGGGCTATTCAAAAAATTCTTCATGTTTCTCTGGTCAAGAACAGTGGGGCCAAGTATCCCTTTCCATCCTGGTGCCCAGATGGAAAGCTTCAGAGTCCCTCCTGCCCTGGGTACTGGACTGGGGTTTCTGGCACCAGCAGCGGCAGCAGACTGCAGGCTTCAGGCAGCTCGGAGGCAAGTTAAGCCATCCGCGCAGCCAGGCAATAAGGAAGGGATTACAGGGATTGATGGAGTGTGCAGAGAAGGCCTCTGGCAGAACAAAGTGGAATCTAGAGGATTCGCCAGGCCGTGCAGAGCATTTCGCATTCGTGATCCAGGTCAAATGGCAGGGCTGCCAAGGTTTGCTGTTGCTATGGCTGTGCCAGCACAGAGGAAACAAACCTGGCTGGCTGGCCGCCTGAACCCACTAGAGTCCCCCACCTTGAGGTGCGGTGTTGAAGAGCTCTGAAGTCCCCATTGCCCTTGCAGAGAGGCCAGCAAATCATTTCCTCCCAGAAATGGGATTTCCTCAGGGGAACTGTGTCCCTGGTGTTCCACGGTAGGTGACGTGCACTGACCAGGCGTAAAAAAGCTGCAAGTTGGCTTAGAGGGATTTCTCCCACTTTAGAGCTCAGAGGATGGATCCGAAAAGTCCTTCTTGGACTCAGAGTACCTTAGGAGCTTCACAGATGGGGTATCTTGGCTTCACAGATGCTCTTTAGGCACTTGCTCTGTTTGGAATAAGCAACAGAACAGGTTGGCTTTCAAAGGGTAGCCAAGGCCTGGTTGAAAGGCTCTCCAGATGGTGACAGGGTAGCCAGCAGCAATCCCAGCATGAAGCTCTGGTGGCTTAAGTGGCTTGAATGTGCCAGATCACAGGGCCCCAAGAACCCCAACCTTCTGTTGCCTCTGCTCTCTGGAAAGTATGATGGGTTCTCCCTTTAGAATGGAGGAGCTTATTCTCCAGAGCCTTCTGAGGCTCCTATAGAATGGGGCAATACTTCCTTCATCAGATGGGCCAACAAGATTTATAGATGGTTAACAGGAAAAACCATCTTCAATGAAAGAGGAAGTACTCCTGTTCAGCTCCAAGACCCTTGGCCTTTGGGTTTGCTCTATGAGGCATCTCTTTTACCCCTAGGACTCAGCACAGCAGGACTTGACTCCCTCAGCCTCAACTGTCCTTCCTTAACCTCTCCCACACTGTGGCCATCAGGGAGGACCTCAACACTCCAACCCTCACACCTTTTCCAGGAAGTGGCCCCCATGTTGCCCGAGGCCTCTTCTACAGGAGCAGTTAATGCACATTTGGCATCCTTCACCACGCATGTCTGACTCTGGGGTCAAGGGAACATGGGGGTAGGTGGACCATGATCTTAGGGGTTAAAGAGAGTGGTGACAATTCTGGTTCTTCTGCTTCCTAACCATGTGCCTTGGGCAAGTTACTCAAAGATAAAATAGAAAAAGACTCATGAGCTTCAAGGTTGTTGTGGGGATTCAATGAGATTTTCTAGAGGGAGGAAGGAAGAGAAAGGAGAGACAGAGAATGAGCTAAGCATAGTACCTAAGTGCCTAGATGGTAGTAAGTGTTTGATAAGAGGGAACCATTATTATTCTGATAGGAAATGCTCTTATGCACCATGCAAATTTTTCAATGGTTTTGAACATTTTCAAGAGGACTCTAGATTAAGGACTGTGATCACAGATTATCAGATCCAATAACCACTTATTTTAGATTAGGAAAGTGAGGCTGAGCCCCAAGAGAAGTGACTTTTCCGCAGTCAGTTACTTAGGAGCAAAGCCAGAGCTGGGACCTGGGACTCTTGACTCCAGTGCTCTCTCCCTGGCTATTGCCTTGGAAGGTGCCAAGCAGGCCTCACAGTGTCACCTACCATCTGCTAAATGACGGTGGTTGGCAAAAGATTCTCCTTACACTGCAGGGAACAAAAAATTGCTCAATTCATTTCCTTGTAGACAGTGAAAATCTCATTCAGAAGAAAAATGGGAGTGTGTGAATAATCAATCTGATGCCACCCTGATGTACCTAACAACCCTCACAGAGGATGGCCACAGTGTAATAAGCTTTCTGTGCCTTTGGGCTCCATTTGTGCTGGACATCTTCTGTTTGTCTCTCCAGATCTGCTCTCCACTGTCTTCACCCTGTTCACTGTCCCTGGAGACTGACTTGTGTGGACCACACCAACAGGCACCCTTGCACTTTGTCTGATGGTTTAGTGCAGCCAATCAGGACCTCCAAAGGGAATCAAAGAGAGGAAGGGAAGTGACGGTAAGGAATGACTTCCCTTCTCATCTTTCTGTAGGGCCTCCATCTAGCTCTGCTACCCAACGCAAGGTCACTGCTCCTCACATGGTGACCAGTTCTAGATGACTTTTTCCTTCAGGATTCACACAACTCTTCCTCCCTCATCTCTTTGGGCTTAGGGGTGGTGACCCTCTTTCCTTATTAACCTTAGAGTGTTGCACCGTGCTTTGTGTTTTTCCTATGCCCTATCCACATCTTTATAAATAATCTCTTTGTAAATTAACTATCCTTGAATTATCCTGAGTGTGCCATCTACTTTATTTTGGGACTCTAACTGATATACTAGTCTCACATTGTCCAAATCAAGATCCAGCTACAGTGCCCCCAGAAATGACCTGTGCTGGCTAGAGAGAAAATTCCCCATCAAATAACACTTAACTTTCAGAATGTGCCTCCATTCTTGCTATATCCCCTTTAGGTAGCCCCTTTTAGGAGACCAGCTAGAGCTTTGCTGATGGTAGCAATGGGGTCTGATTCATCTTCCATGCCATGGGAGATATGCACAGTGACAGAAGTGACAGATAAAGAGATCGATAAAAGTGAATAGAAGCGGGGGGGTGGGGGGGTGGGGGCTTGGTCATCTGGCCAACTGCAATCTCTTTTACCTTGTGAACTTCTTGGGGCTCCTTTCAGATTTCTGACATGAGCTGAGCTTCACAAAAATGACCTGGACTAAGTCTAAATCCTATCTCAATAATTAGGAAAACTGAGTCATTGAGATGTCGAGATATAAACTCTCATTAAAGTTGGTAGAAAAAGTTGATGTTGAATTAAGAACTAACGCGGAATCCACAATCCATGATCTTTTTGTTCTTACTCTACATTTTCCTCGTTTAGTCTTCCATAAAAATCTAGATGGTGAGCTGAAGACAAAAAATACATTTTAAAAATGTTAAATAATTATTTTTTGTACTTACAAGTATTTCTTTGGCACCTACTATGTGTCAGACACAATCTGGACCCTGCTCCAACCTTAGCAATGTTTACTAAGAAAGAGATGATCACTCTAGTCAAGGAACATAGAGTCTAACCCTCGGCAAACTATGGCTGCAGGCTTTTTTGTTAATAAAGTTTTATTGGAACGCAGGCATGCCGATTTGTTTATGTAGTGTCTATGGCTGCTTTCCAGCTACAAGGCCGAGTTGAGTAGTTGCAGCAGAGATTGGGTACCTTGCCAAGCCTGTAATATTTACTGCCAGCCTTTTACAAAAAGTTTTCTGACTCCTGTCCTAGCCACATACCTTCCCAGTACATGGTACCGACATAGACACATTTTTTTTTCTTTATCATTAGATCAAGAGACTCTTCACAGCTGAAAAGCATTGCCATTGTCTTGATAGTAGGAAACAATCCTCAGTGGATTATTTTTAATCTTTGCCTCTTAAAGAATTTGCTGAAATTTCTAGAGCTGTTGACATAGGAACATGTTTTTTGCCTTTTTTTTTTTTTTTTTTTTTTTGGTGGAGCAGTGTGAATTCAATACACCTGTGCAACTGTGCAAGAAGTCTCAAAGGGGAAACTATTCTGATGCACGAGGGGTAGGGGGAATGGATTGAATAGAACCTTGATTGCTCCCGTTCCAGAATGTGTCATCTGGTTTTCTGCTGCTCTTAGCCTTCTTCTAGATGCACTTATGCTGTGAATTTCTTTCCAACTTTTTGTTCATAAATACTTGAAGAAAAGAAATGAACTCAGAAATTCTTTTTAACCGTTTCCCTTTCATTGGTATTACACAGCACAAATTTGTGGCTGTGGGACTCTCTGGGATTGAAGCACAGTTAGACTGAAGAGCGTAAAAGCCTTGTGATGGTCTGGCAGTGCCCACCCTCTGTGAAGCATCTCTAAATAACACTCAGAATGACATTTAAATAGGTGCAAACCGCTTTCTCTGGGTCCTTGAAGGCTTACATTGTTTATCTTGTTCTGGGAACTCATATGGAGGATTCTTAAAATTTGAAAAGAAAAGAAATGTAACTGATTCTCCAAGTGAATAGGTGGGTTTTGTTTTGTTTTAATTAAAATTAAAACATGAATGAAAGAAGCTGGGGCATTCTCTAAAGATAAGGAAAGGGAAGGACAAGGTTGTAGTTTTTTCTAGGAAAGAGAAAAAATCAAGGACAGGTCTAGGCATATCTGTAAGAAAAGCTGACAATTCCTACTGTGATTTACTCAGTGTCTAAAACCAGCTTATACATAGTCTTCTGGACCATGCAGACAAAATATTATAAATGGAAATTAACCCAATCCATGGGTAAACTTAAGACCTCTAATCATCTCAGTTTATTATCTAAATGATCAATTCAATCCAGAAAGTATTTACAAAGGCCCTCCTGTGTGATAGGCATTGTAAGCACTCCTAAGAAAATATAGCAATGATACAGGTAACAATACCTTCCTCAGAGTTCACAATCTAGGTGAGAAGGATAAGAAATATGGCTACACACACATAAAACACAGCACTGTAACTTAATTGGCACACATACTTTAAATCGCTGTAAAACCCAGTGAAAGGCAGAATTAATGAGAGATGGAAATAATGCAGAAAATTTTTTGTTGTTGGAGCTAAGCCATGGGATAATAAAAAGAGAGGAAGATATTCCAGTAGATATAACAGTGTGAACGGAGGTAAAGACTTAATTGAACACTTATGTATGGTTGGATTATAGAAAACCAGCTCTTTGTAAAAAGGTGGAAAAGGTCACCCAGGATTTTAAATGCAGTGTGAAAACGGAAAGTCATTAATCCTGAGAAGTGGATTGACATCCTTGAAGTTTCTCTGTAAGCTTGAGATGGTAGCTGTGTATATGAAAGACTGGAGAGATAAGAAATTGAAGATGGGGAAGCCACTTAGATGGGGACTGCGATACTCTAGGTAAGACAAATGTTTTTATAATAATGAATGGAGATGCCCCAGGCCGCCTGGGCACCTGTCAGAATGTGAATGAGAAGGAGATAAGGATATGCATCTGAATATGTGAAAGTGATTTACAGAGAGGGCATCAATATGGGGAGACATGTGGCAATGTGTGTCCCAATCCAGATTGCCGCTAATGAAGATAAATTAATTAAAAAATAAACACATTTTAGACCTTAAATACTGACCTATGTCTATAAGGCCCTTTAGGACCTAATTGAAGAATGCCCCTCCTCTAAGAATCTCCTAGCTTTCAGAAACAGGTCTTACATTTCTTGTGCAATTAGAATACAAGCAATTGTAGGAAAATTGGAGAAAGAAGGCAATGTCTTCTATGCTTTTGTTGTTCACTAAATATTCTAGTATAGAGCCAGGCTACAGTAAGTGATTACTATATGGGTGCAAGATGAATCACCTTGATAGACAACCTCTGCAAATACAGGTCATATACACATCAAAGCTAGCTGCTTAGAATGGGGAAATGGGGAAAGGAGAGGTGCTCCGGGGTCAAGGAGATAACTGTCAGGCCTATGTGGACATAGCACAGGAGATTTCTTGAAAAATTGGAAAGTCATTACAGTGGTGGTAGAGGGATTCTTAGGGGATTGGAGCCTGGAGCTCATGCCATGAGGACATCAGGGTGCTTTAAAGCTTCATAGAGTTGAAGTGGTTACAAAATTAAAACCTAGAAGGAAATGACACATATGAAGTCCATTCTGGTGATTTTAATCAAAGGGGAATAATTTTTATTTACTTGTGGGTTAATGGGAAAACAACTTGAGGCATTAAGGAGTGGTAGGATATGTTAACACGGGCCCTCTTCACAAAATACTCTTGGGGACTCGTTAGATTGATGTGACTGAAGGTTAGGAAACTGTAAAATTAATTATTTTCCAACACTTTCCATCAGACTAACGCCGACGCAAACACACACGTTTGCTTTTATTCGTGGGATATACAAAAACTTATACCTCAAATGCACATATTACTTAATGTTGAAATATTAGAAGCATTCTTACTAAAATCAGGAATAAGTATGGCTATTATGATCACTACTATTGAACATTATAATGAAGATTCTAGAATAATGCAATAAGACATGGAAAATAAGTAATAGTCACTAGACAGAAAGAGACACAGCTGATATTATTTGGGATTTACACAAAAATGTAAGTAGTTTCTCAGGTAATCTTTGACTTTTCTATTAGAACTCAAGAAAATTCAGCAAGTTTGATGGATTCCATCTAACTATCACTTATTTCTACACACCAGGGACAGTTAGTTATAAAGCATAATTTTCTAATATGAACATGAAGAAAAGTATAAAGCTTACTGGGAGACAGAAAAGAAGTCTTGATAAAATAGAAATATGCCATGTTTGTATTTAGGAAGACTCAATAAATTCTTCATAAATTAATCTAAAAATTTAGTTGCATTCCCAATCAAATTTCTATGGGACTTGACAAATTAATTCTAAAATCCTTGTAGAATAGAAAATGTTACGTGAGTAATTTTTTTTTTTTTAAAGAAAAAGAAAACAATGATGGGGATAGGGCTTGTTAGACATCAAAATATACTATACAGCTGTGGTAATGTACCAAGACACCGAATTGGAATAGAAGTAGATAAAAAGGGATCAGTGGGACTCAAAAGAATTCAAAGGTAAATATATTCTAGAGATAGCATTTCATATAACCGAGGAAAGAACTTGGGACAATTGGCTAGCTGAGAAAAAGGAAACTCAGATCCATATCTAAAACAGTATACAAAATTAATTGTAGGAGAAGGGCCCCGGGCCTAGAGCAACTGTGGACTAACCAGTGGGGGGGCAGGGGAAGGGGTGGGACACCTGCTGGTGGGCGGGGTCAAGCCCAGTGCCAGGCGAATGGGCCGCGGGCTCTCGGGCTTTGCAGGGAATCTGGAGTCCTGACTCCCAGCCCGGGACTCCACCTGGCATTCGCGGGGCGGGGAAGGGGGGAGCGTAGGATGCTCTGAGCACACACAGCCCCAAGACTACCCCTGACACCTTCAGCCAGGCGATGCATGCCCAAGCCCCCCCCCCCCCCCACGCCCCGCCTACTGTGCCCAGCGCTGCCTTTAGACTCCTTCCTGCTGCTGCTGCTGCTGCCGCTGCAGAGTCTGCAGTCTTGCCTTGACCCCGAACTGCTGCCGGACCCTTGGGAGGCACACGGGCTGCTGACCCACGCCCTGGGCCGCTCGGCCCTACCCGGCCGGCTCCTGAGCCTGCTGCTCCCGCCCACACTGGGTTGGTGGCTGGAGAACCACCTGGGCACGCGGCGGTTCCTGCGTGCCTCTGCCCTGCTCGCCCTCGCTGCTGGGCTAATAGCTGTGCTGCTGGCAGGCCTCCGGGTGTCCAGTGCACTGGTGGCTGCGGCTACATGCCTGTCCCTCTGGCCCTGTTACTGCCCTAGACAGCCAAGGGGGGGGGGGGCGGTCCTGCCCCCATGGCTGCTGCCTAGATACCACTGCTCAGCGGGAGCTACCCTTCCTACAGCTCTTCTCAGTCCTCCTTGCTGGCCTGGGCTGTGCAGCCGGGGCCTCCCGGTGGCTGGCGCTCTCTGAGCAGTGGCTGCGGGCAATGCAGGAGGGCGTCTTTGGCAGGGCCCAGGCCAGGTGCTGGTCAGACTCCTTCGTACCCCAGGCGGCTTGGCCAAGCTGCTTATCACCCATCCTGCCATCCCTGGACCTCCTTACATGGTCACCCTTAGCCTCTTGTCCTGCAGTGAAGACTCATCCCAGCTCCCTCCCTGGCCTGGGGTCTGTGCAGCAGACCTGGGTGGGCTCCTCAGAGGTGGGCCTGGCCAAGCTTCCGCCCAGAGACCCTGCTGTGGGCGGCCCTGGATGAGCAGATGCCGCAGGAGGGGATCCAGGCCTCGCTCCTTGAAGAGCCCGCCCCGTGTCCTGAGAACCCCTGCTCTGGCTGCTTAAATCTTCCATCACTTCTCTGGGATGAGGTGGGCGGGCAGGGGTGGGGTCTCCTGGCTCGGGGTCTGGAGGTAGCCTTGACCAGTCCCTCCCCGTGCCCCACATCCTACAGGCTGGAGCACATGGGCTTCCTCACAGAGCAGGCAGTGGTCACACTAGCAGCCACAGGCCATGTGGAAGGTGCCCTGTCACTGCTGGTGGGGAGAAAGGCTGGCACTGAGGTGCTGGTGACTCAGGGCAGGGGCAGCTTGCCCACCCTGAGGGCTCCGGTCCCCCCAGCACACGCAGGCCTTCAGGTGACAAGAAGCTTGGCCTATGGGTAGGTAGTCCAAGCCCAGCCCTCTCTGCTGAGAGTCACAGTGGGGTGCAGGAGAAGCCCCCTTCAGCACCTCCCCCTTGGCAGTGTTTAGAATAAAAACCAGTTTACTTTTCAAGCCAGACCTTCTTGGGGGCCAAAAAAAATTAATTCTAGATAAGTGAGAAATAAAAATGTAAAAAGCATCAATGTAAAAGAAGAACATACAGGAAAGAATTGACACTAGATATTGGGGCAGAGATTTTTAAATTAGATACAGTTTGAATAACTGGACGGTACAGAAATTATCTAGCAAAACACATTAACTAAGTTAAAATATAATACATGTATGTTGCAGATATTTTCTTTCAGTCTAGCAGGTAAATATAAAAAAGTTAAAATATAAAAAGTTTCTATTGATAAATAAAAAGATAAAGAGGCAAAGAATATGAGCAGGTAGTTCACAGGAAAAGAAATTCAAATAGCTGGAAATATATGAAAAGATATGAAACTTCATTTATAAGCAGAGACATACAAATTAAACAAGGATGAAATATCAGTTTTGCTCCCATAAATTTGGAAGACAAAGGGGAACAAGTAGCAGAAGAATAAGGAGCAGAAGACAATGGAGACTTCTACACATTATTGTTGGTGCTAAAATTGATCGATACAGCCTCTTCTGGAGAAGAATTTCACATTGTTTATCAAGATTTAATTGGCAATTAGATTTAAAATAGTATTTGCCTAGAAAAATATTCCCATGTGTACACAATGCATTATAAACATCATAATGTTGTTTATTACATGACTAAGTAAATGTCCATCAAGTACAGTTAAATAAAGTGTTTTATCTAGTCCATGGAATATTATGCAGCAATGAAAAAGAACGAGGTACATTTATATGTACTGCCATAGATCTCGAAGATATACTGCCATCTGAAAAAAAATGATTTTATAAAATAATGCACAATATAATTCCTTTTATGTAAAAACAAGTGAACAAAAATATATAATTCTAAATATAAACATATATACATGTAATGTATAGAATAAGATCTGGACATATGTACACCAAACTGTATAAAATTATATCTCGAGAAGCCTGTGAGATTGGTGTGGCAAAGGGGCTCTATTTGTAGAATTATTGATCTGATTGACTATTTACAAAAATGTATGAATTGATTAATTGTATGATTAACAATAATAAATAGGTAAAAACTAAAGCAAAAATCCAAGCATACAAGCACACAAGATTATATCTCATGCCTACAAAAAGCTTGATCTAGGTTTTTTTCTTACATTGTGTAATTGCACAATCCTCCTTCCCAGCAAACTTCTTATTCTCCTTTTTAGGATTTATCCTTGGAAATGTCAATGCCAGAGACTAATCCATTAGCTAATTAGGCACATTTCTGAGAATACAACTACCTTAAGGGATAAAAGATGCTGCATCTCAAGTCCAGACCTTGGCTAATATGCACATCATTAACTCAAGCCTGATTAATTAAATTTTGTGAAGATATATAGAAGAGCCCTTCTTATTGTTTTTAAATAAAGTGCTAAAAGTTTCAGCTCTTCAGTGATCTGAATTTATTGGCCCATATTAGCTTTTCACCAAAGTTTTACATTATCTTGAGTTCTCTCTATAACATTGCTTATATCACTGGCTAGAATCTAGCCTTTAGCCATAACCAATGGAAAAGAATTGGACTTTTAATTATATAATCAAACAAATAAGCCATAATGGATACCCTGAAAAAATTATTTTTTCTCAACATTTTCTCTGGAACACAGAAAAGTGATGAAAAAATCATTCATGGTGAAACTGAGCTGAAGTAAAAGGTATTTTTGTGCGGATGTCTATTCTAAAACATCTTGGTGGGTCACCTCCTAATTCCCACTCCTTATTCAACAAGTATTTCTTAACCCTTTATGTGTCAGACACCATACTAAGCCTTGGGGATATAAGCCTTATGTAAGACCCTCTTGCCATGGTGAGTTTACAATCTTGAGAGGATGAGACCGTGAAAACACGAAAATGTTGTGTGAAATGTGCTGTGATGTCCTGGAAATACAGCATCCTAGAAGGGGCTTTGGAGGGAGGGGGATGGGTAGCAAATCTGTGCTCTAGGGGATCAGGAACGGCTTCTTTGAGGAAGAGAGATTCAAGACATGCAACCAGATGCTTGAAAGATGAGTAAGACTTTGCAAACCAAGGGATGAGGGGTACAGGAATTACGGCAGGCATGCCCTGTGCCAGGCACTGTGATGGGCACCTGGCGGCCCCACCCTCACAAAGGCTTGCCTCCCATCTCCCCTTTCCCTCCCAGGCTAGAATTCTTCCGCATGTCCTCTCCCCATTGCCTCTGGCCACCATCACTGACTCCTGAGGCCGCTCCACGTACACCCCGTCACCCATCCAGTAGACGGACAGGCCCTGGACTCTCTTCTCCGTCTCCGGCTTCTTCTGTTAGCGACTGGCCCTCCTCCCTCACCCTACCACCCTCCAAATGACTGCAAAATAACTGACAACACTCCAGGTTTAGGTAATTCCCTTTTCAGCCTCAGATTCTTGTGCACCAAACCTGCTCTTGTAAAAGCAAGGGTGTTTATCTTCCTGAGACTGTTCTGAGATGCTAAATCATCTTAATAGCCTCACTTACTGTCCTTGATTTCATAACCACGCAGTCAGGAAAACCCTCCCCCAACAACTTTTTTTCTCCTGCGGTCTAGGAGACACTTTTTAATTTGCAATTGAATTTGTCATAATTTGCCCTTCTTAAGGGCTACACTTCACTAGGGAAAGTTCCCTAGTTTATTCCAACAACCGCTTATAGTGAATAGTGTCTATTATACTAAGGAGTTTTCCAGAATCCTTACTTTTATGATAAGCAGAACTCCCAACCACCCTTCCAGCACTCACCCCCTGCCAGTTAAAATAAATACATATGCATAAAATATGCTGAAGGAATAAATAAATACGTGTGCTGGAATTTGGGCATCTGCTTGATAATTATTCAGCAACGTGACTCAGCGGTTTGGAAGGAGGTTGGGGGAGGGGAGAAAATGTGCCCTTGTCTGAGGCAGAGAAGGAAGAGAAGAGCTGAGGAAACTTTTATCTCTCCTTCCTCAGAACACTGGGAGTTCTTCTGGCAATTATTTTGGCAATTTTCTTCCCACGTGTTAACTAAAGTTTAAGCTCTCCCACACCGGTGGCTGTACTGCATATTTAATTGTCCCCAAATATCATCAAACATAAAGCCTGACAGTTAGTGGACAATTTTTGTTCATGATGATAAGAAAAGTGGAGAGAAAAATCTTAAGTAAAAGAGGTAAAAGTATACGTGGGAGGAAAAAGGCAAGTGCTGATATGACAACTTAGGTCTTTCAAAATGTATCAGAATATTTTCTTTTAAAATAAATAGCTAATACTCAGAAGTATTGCTGGATCATATGGTAGTCCTTTTTTTCATTTTTAAAGGGATCCTCGTGCTGGTTTCCACAGCGGCTACACCAAGTTACCAATTGTGAACAATGGTGTAGAGAAGTTCCCTCTTCTCCACCTAACACTTGTCCTTTGTTTTTTCTGATAACAGTAGTGAGGGTCAAGACCCGCTGCCCCCAAATAGGTACTGATAAGGGAGCGTGGGACAACTGAGGGCAAACAGGCTGGCGCGTGCGCGCACACACACACACACACACACACACACCCCAGGTGGAATATGTGTGATGCTCCTCGGACACTCCTGGCTATGCAAGAAAAAAGGAAAGGGGTTTTAAGTGCTTGCCATGGTGCCGTGGGGAACTAAGGCAAATTAAATTCCCTTACTGCCTACAGCCCACTAAGTCCTTGAAACAGGCAGACTGACCTCTCTGTAGAAGCCCAGCTGCCTGATGATGACACTTTGCTAGGGGCAAAAGAGAATCTTAGCTTAACAATAGCCTGACCTCTCAAGGATCCTGTAAGTCTACTTCCTTTATCTCAACTGCCCCAAGAAATATGCTGGCAATCTTACTCCAAGCTTATGGCCCCCTGATATACATCTGAAGGGTCTCAAGACTGAGGTTTGAATAAATGGTAATAAATGGCATTTCCCTAGCAACACCTAGCCCCTCAAGGTCCTGGAAACCTTGCTTCCAAAATACCTTAGAGACTTATGCTGTCCCTGACCCTCTCCCAACCTGAGGCTACATAATGAGTTACCCATCACAACCCCAGTGCAGCTCTTTCTGCCCATGTGTCCTGTCTCTGTGCTTCAATAAAGTCACCTTTTTGCACCAAAGATGTCTTCAAGAATTCTTTCTTGGTCGTCAGCTCCAGACCACCCCACCAGCACCCAAAACTTCATCAGGTACCTTGGCATACTGAATATTTCAAACTGAAAGAATTTGAGAAATGGTATATGTAAGACCAAATTTCTGACCTTCCCCTGAAGCAGGTCACAAAAGCCTCTGGTGAGAGGTCACCCTCCCTAACCCTAGAGAAAGGAAGCATTTCACAAAGACAAAAGGACACAGGGAGGAATCTGAATGAACAGGCCTTGCTAAATTTCCTTCAGTTTACTATACTTAGCTTGCCTTTGTCCTCTCATATTTTTCTACAACTCTTCATCAAAGAGGTTCTAGCATAGAAACTCAGGTTTAACCATTTCTTTGGGTCTTCATTTCCTTATGAAGCTTTCTGTTTCACGTAAAATGCATATGAAACAAATTTGTACACTTTTCTCTTGTTAATGTGTCTTTTGTCATGGGAGTCCCAGCTGAAAATTTAAAAGGACAAAGTAAAATGTGATTTTTTCCTTCTACAATAGCCATCCTGACAAATAGGAGGTGATCTTTCATTGTGGTTTTGATTAGTATTTCCCTAATAATTAGTGATGTTGAGCACCTTTTCAAATATCTCTTGGCCATTTGTATGTCTTCTTTGGACAAATGTCTATTTTAGTCCTTTGCCCATTTTTAAATTGGAAAATTTACATATTTTTCTGTTATTTAGTTATAAGAGTTCCTTATATGTTTTGAAAATCAACTCCTTATCAGATATATGGTTTGCAGACATTTTCTCCCTTTCTGTTGGTTGTTTTTTTAAATCTGTTGATTGTTTCCTTTGCTGGGCTGAAGGTTTCTACTTTGATGAAGTCTCACTTGTCTATTTTTGTTTTTGTCACCTGTGCTTTTGGTGTCATATCTGTGAAATAATTGTCAAGACCAATGTCATAAAGCTTTCCCCCTATTTTCTTCCAGGATTTTTTATAGTTTAGGATCTTATATTTAATTCTTCAACCCATTTTGACTGGATTTTTGTGTAAGGTGTAAGATGGGGGTCTGATTTCATCCTTTTGCATGTGGTGATCTTCTGGGTATATATCCAAAAGAATAAAAATCAGGATTTTAAAGAGATATCTGCACTCCAAGTTTCATTGTGGCATTATTCACAATAGCCAAGTTTCCAAACATTTGGAAACCATCCAAATATTTATTGGCAGATGAACAAAGAAAATGTGGTATATAGATATAATAACATAGTATTTAGCCTTAAATATGAAGGAAATCCTATCATTTGTGACCACACGGGTAGACCTGGAAGAGATTATGCTAAGTTAAGTTAGTCACAAAAAGACAAATGCTACAAGATTCCACTTATAAGAGTGAAAATATATAAAATAGTCAAACTCCTTAGCAGCAGAAAATAGAATGGTGGTTACCTGGGAATGCAGGGAGTTGTTATTCAATGAGGGCAAAGTGATACAAGATGAGTTAAGTTCTATAGATCTGTTGTACAACATTGTGCCTGTAGTTAGCAATATGGTATTGATGAAGTTTTGGGGTGATGGTGGGGTTTGGAGCTGATGGCCAAAAAAAGATTTTTGAAGAGGTCTTTGGTGCAAAAAGGTGGTTTTATTGAAGCACAGGGAGAGGACACGTGGTCAGAAAGAGCTGCACTGGGGTTGTGATGGGTAACTCATTATATAGCCTCAGGTTAGGAGGGGGTAAGGGACAGGGTAAGTCTCTAAGGAATTTTGGAAGCAAGGTTTCCAGAATCTGGAGGGGCTAGCTGTTGTTAGAAAAATGTCATTTATTATTGCTTAGTAAAACCTCACTTATGAGACCCTTCAGATGTATATGGGGGGCCATAAGCTTGGAGTATGATTGCCAGCATATATCTTGAGGGAGTTGAGGTTAAGGAAGTTTCCAAAGGAATTTTTATATGTTAAAGTAGACTTATAGGATCCTGGGGAGCCAGGATAATGTTAAGCCAAGATTCCCTTTTGCCCTTAGCAATGGGTCATCATTGAGGCAGCTGAGGTCCCAGAGGAAGGTCACTGCCTGTTTCAAGGACTTGTCAATGGGCTGTGGGCAGTAAGGGTATTTAATTTTTCATTTGCTGTGGTTTCCCACACCACCATGGCAAGCACTTATACCCCCTTACAGCTCGATGAGGGTGATATTAGAGCTCCGGGAAACAGAGTCTACAGGTTTCTGGAGATTAGGCAATGGATAAGATTGCCTTTTTCTTGCAGTTTACTAAGTTATCTGTAAACTGAAGGAGACTCCCGTCCTACATGACTGTGATCTCTATAAGTCAACCATTTGCTTTCTTTCCTTTCCCTTGTTCTTGGGCAGCCAGGAGTGTGAGAGGAATATCACACATATCCCACCTGCAGGGGTGGGGGTCCTAGCTTATACTTTGCCCTCAGCTTGCGTTATGCTCCCTCATCAGTGTTGTACATTGAAAATTTTAAGAGAGTAGATCTAGCGGTTCTTACCACACACACAAAAAGCAAAGGTACTGGGGCGCCTGGGTGGCTCGGTCGGTTAAGCATCCGACTTCGGCTCATGTCATGATCTCACGGTCCGTGAGTTCGAGCCCCGCGTCAGGCTCTGTGCTGACAGCTCAGAGCCTGGAGCCTGTTTCAGATTCTGTGTCTCCCTCTCTCTCTGCCCCTCCCCTGTTCATGCTCTGTCTCTCTCTGTCTCAAAAATAAATAAACGTTAAAATTAAAAAAAAAAAAAGCAAAGGTACATAAGGAAACTTTCAGAGGTGATGGATATGTTTACTACCTTGACTATGGTGATGGTATCATGGGTGTACGTGTTTGTCCAAACTCATCAAATTGTATACCTTAGATATGTGCAGTTTTTTTTCTATCAATTACATCTCAATGCAACTATGAAAAGTTAGTTAATATTTTTCATCTGTAATTTAATAGGGGGGAAAAAGTAAGGAACTATTAACCTAAACCTTGACATAGGCAAAAGCACTGTAAGATGGGACTCTAAGCGGGGAACATAAATTTCTTGCAAAAGAAAATTACACCTTTGAGGGGGTGACATTGAAGTCACATTAAATGGTTTATGTCCTTTGATCTAGGAATTCCATTTCTATGGTTTATCCTAAGGAAATATTTGGTTAGTATTAGTATGTGGTTAGTGTTAATATAAATAATGCTGAGATAGTCGGTATGATGCGGACCTATTTACTGGTCCTAAAATATTTATTTCAGTGTTATTTATAATAGGCAATATTAGAAAAGAGCCAAATGTTCAACTCAATGGGAATGTTTGAATAAACCAGAGGACATCTACTTGATTAGAACTTGTGGAGCAGAGTAGGGTTCACAGACCCCTGGTGGATGAATTCCACAGCTGCACCTTCTAGTTTACAACTTGTAGGGAGGTTGCCCTCTTGCTTATGTTTTTTTAATCTGGAAAATGGTTATAAAATCTCTCGCCTAATAAGGTCATTGTGGTATCTAGCTAAGACTAGATCATCATGCTTGGAATATGGCGGACACTTCATAAATGAGAGCTACCATTATAGAGCCATTAAATATTCATAAAGTCTGCATAAAAGCAAGGAAGAAGTGTTTATGCTATCTTAAAAGTCAAAGAGTGTAGGCTTTCACATTAAAAAAATAACGATGATAAATACAAAAGATAAGGCTGAAGGATATACAAAAAATATTAAGTGAAAATATATGATTAATAGAACTATAGTGAACTCTTTGTATTTGTCTTCTGCATTTTCTAAAATTTCTTTAAATAAGTATATACAATTTTTTAAAGAAAAGCCTCTTCGTTTATTGAAAATAATCCATCCCTACTTGTTCTCATCCTTTTGGTGGGTGACCTTTCTGGGAATCCACTAAATTAGTGCTACTGGTAGAAGTAAAGCATGAAGTGTAGGGATCTGTTCTGGGTGGTAATAAAAAGAGCACTGAGACTTGAGAGATTTAGGTCTCTTCCTGCTCCGTGACCTTGGAAAAGTCACTCAACTTCTCTGACCTGTTATTTCTTCCAGGAAATGGGAATAACAATACTTGTCTGATACACATCTCCTAAACTAACAAGAATACCGTGCACATAAAGACTTCGAAAAATGTTAAGTGCTTTACAAATGTACATGACTTTGTGTTTCAGGTGTTTATCTTTTCAAAGATTGAACTCTACTCTTTATCCCTTTTTTTTTTTTTTTTTTTTTTTTTTGCTGATGAAGTCAACTGAGTCGGAAACCAAGTTTCATCATGTACCACGCCCACTTTCATTCTTATTCTTTTCTTATCTCTATCTCTTACAAAGAAAATCAATACACAGCTCTTACTTAGTATTTGTTTTCTATTTTTTTTTTCTTCTTTCTAAGTGAATTTCAACCAGAAACATCTGCTGTCATATTAGGAGTAGAGACTAAGCTTGATGTGACTTTCTCAATTTAGATATTTAGGATGATCAACTTTTGCTTTTTGAATCATTTGCTGTTAACTGATCTTACAAAACCAAACAAGGGGCAGGAAAGAAGAATGTAAAATACCATGGCCAAAGGAAGTCATTACCCATTAAGTCACAAGTGTCCAGGTAGAAAATTGCATTTATGTCATGAGTAAAGCAGTAAATAACACACTTGATGACTGGACAATCATTTCTAGATGTTAGTCTATACTTCCATGCCAAAAGCTACCAAATAAGTAATCCTGAAGTGCTCGTTATCTCTAAAACCAGACACATAGCTTTGTTCATCAAGAAAACATTTGTCTTTGTTTTTTTAAAAGAAATTCTAATTGCCACCTCAAAGACACCATATTTGGGGGGGACTTAGAGTATTACATTTTCATTTTCCTTTGCCTGGTACATCTGCCTCTCTTTAATCTCTGTGTCTACATTAATCTTCACTCTTTGCCCAAAAAAATTCTCTGATGTCAGTTTCTCCTAACTGACGTCATATCTGAATATCTTTCTTCTTGAATCCTCAAACAGAACAGATAGTCTGACCTTTTCTGTATTTAATTAACAAGGGTAACTTTTAAAACAGGAAAAATTCACCATATTCAAAAAGTAGTTCCTTACTGCATTTGTGTGAATAAAATACATATATGTCTATATTGTGCGTATATCTATATGTGACATTTATATTTCTTTAAACCATCACTTAGAAAAAAGTAGTTATTTCATATTTAAGTCCTTATGAAGTCTCTTATGTTAAGATCTGTCCTTCTCCCAATTATTTGATTTTGAATAGCAAAGAATTGCTTGGGGAACATAATGGATTTTGACTTTGGCTGCACATTTGGATTGCCTGGAGAACTTTTAAAAATTTCCACATGCAAGCTGCATCCCAGACCATTACATCAGAACCTCTGGAAGTAGATCCAGGCATCTGTGTTTTTCAAATGTTCTCCAGGTGATTCCAATGTACAGCTAGGTCTGAGGATCACTGATAACTGAAAATAACCTTAGTACTAGGGTTTGATGTTTATAAAATTTATCTGCGGAAGCAGGGATTCAACACAGACTTAATGAGTATTCTTCAGAGGAAAGTCTTCACCATTGCAAATAATGTCTATTATAAAAATATATTTCTAACATCATTAAAAAAAGATCCATCGTCATAAGTTGTGGGATTCCCAAATATACATCTATAGGATAAATGAAAAGCATGCTCTTCTGTTAGTGGGTTCTAGTGGCATAGGACAAAATTTCCAGTGACAGAATTATGCATAGAATCAAACAGTGCTATAGTTGAAACAACTTAGTCAGCAGTGAATATGATATGCAAGAAAACTTTACTAGATGATTCAAAAAGGGACTCTAGTGATGATTAAGACATTGACGTCAAAGTTGCATGTGAAAAGTTTGAATCAAATTATTCCATGAAATTTGAGAGTAGAAAAAGTCATATTTCTGGATCACTATATTAGGTAACATGAATTTAAATACCTATTGTAAGTAAAGTAAGAAATGAAATATTGATTATTCCAACCACATCTCTAAGCACGAATAGATTAAAATTCACCAAAAAAAATTATCAGTGGGAAAATGGAAGGACTGCTTTATATTTGGGGTCTACTTATTTTGTTGTACTTATGCTATTTTTTTTTCACTTGCTGACATTAATCTTAGAGGACAGAGACTCTCTCTTATCGATTTGTTCTTAAATATACCCAAATATACGCATAGGTTTTGTGGGAACAAAGGCATACTCAATTTGGGTAGCCCTTTTTGCAGAGCAAAATGCAGAGTGACCATGGGACATTGCTAGGACTCCTCCCAAGGCCATGCAGGTGATGGACCCTGAGACTTAAGCCTCATGAGCTTCATGGGAAATTCATGTCTGTATCCACCCTAGTGCTTAGCACCAGTGGCTGGCTTAACCAGGCATTGCACAGATATTTCTTTCTTTTTCTTTTTTAATTTTTTAACGTTTATTTTTGAGAGAGAGAGAGAGAGAGAGAGAGAGGAGAGAGAGAGAGAGGGAGACACAGAATATGAAGCAGGCTCCAGGCTCTGAGCTGTCAGCACAAAGCCCAACAAGGGGCTCCAACTCATGAACCCTGAGATCATGACATGAGCTGAAGTCGGACATTTAACCAACTAAGCCACCCAGGAGCCCCTGCACAGATACTTAAGTTGCATTGCTTTTCTTAGTCAAATCATCCAAAGATGATTTAGAGCATCCCTTGTTGGTCTCTATTTTCTAAGAAAGCAGAGGCAATTTCTTATTCTGGAGTAGAGTGGTCAGTTAGCACAATGCTGGCAGAACATTAAATGGCAAAGACGGATGTAATTTCACTAGTGAAAACTGAGCAAGAACAAATGAAGAGTCCACATCTGAGGGAAGGATGTGGCAAATCATGTTTGGGCATTGGAGCTCTTGGAATGGAGGTGAGGAGGCATGAAGCATCTGGCAATATTAAAAGAATGTGGTCCAGTAAAGGGATTTGCTGTCTGGAGATTCCTATCTCTTGTAGAGTCAAAGGACTCATTAGAAACAGTTTTAGGACTGATAGTTTAAACTACTGAATTCTGTGTGTACTCTTTTCAGGCAAGGTTATCATCTCATTCATCTCGGTGTCCCTAGCGCGTGTCTCATGCTGCTTGACCAGCACTAAAATGTTTATTGAGTCTGCAGCAGACACATGAATGTAGTCACGGAAGATGGTATCATCATGAATAATCAGGTTCTGCATTTTAACATGACACGTAATATTAATAGCTGGGCGTTCCTTATTCTCTCTTCAATCTGGAAACCCACTGAGGGTGTGGTAGGAGGGGAAATAGCCCCTGAGAATGGGCTGCCCGGATTGGAGTCTAGTCAGGCCCCAAACTCAGGAATACTGGGTCTGGCTACATTTTCTGGGCAGAAGAATTTGCTGAAACTTCACAAAAGTTCTTTCATTTCACTATTGGCCACTTGGGGCCTTTTGGTCTTTGGGTAGAACTTTAAATTTCTAACTCAATAAACTGGAGGTGTGAAAAAAAGAAAACCTACCCGTCTTCCATACACATTAGAAGTTCACCTAAAGTTAACACCTGAAACCACTTAAAGGTGACTAAGATTCTCATTGAAGATGAAGGCAACTGAGGTGATGAGCTGGTGAGGACTCATGCAGCCCCCGGAGAAGGAAGAGGGGCAGATAAGAAGCAGCAGCACTAGAAGAAAGAAAGATCAAAACATACTAGCTACATGATGAGCAGCAGGAAACACTAATGATATATAGATCCGAGGAGCCCTCTTGACATTTCACAGCAGTCCTGAAGCCAATAGACAACATCCTCTTGGGAATAATCCTTTCGAGAACATCAGCATGAAAAGAACACAAATATTCTCCATGCTGGGGAAAGAGAGGGGTTTTAGGGAGAAATGGGATATATAACTTAAATCCCAGTATGAACTCTGGTCCATGCACATAAAGCATAGCAGCTCAAAGGGAGGGGACTGAGAGGTGGGCTCTATTTCTGTCCCATGTGATAGGAAGGCTTAGGATGATATCTATCTACCTCACTTTTGAGCAAGGATGGTTTTATGGGGAGGACACTTCTATGGTCTTCTTCTTGGAGCTGAAGCAAAAATAAAGTCAAACACTAGAGATTTCACATATATACAACTCATCAGGCAGAGAACCCTTGATAAATTCTATAGTCTTGCTCTCGTAAAACTGTAACGACAGTGACAGCTGCTTCAAAATCCTTAGTGACATTTCCTGGAACACAGACTGCACTCTGAGTTGAAATTTCATTTGACACATTTTAGGCCTGGTGGTTTTAAATGAGGGAGAAAAAAAAAACATGTTGTTAAATATTACTGCAAAATTTCACTTTGCTTAATGGCCAATAAAATAACACAGTGTGTTCAGGTGGCTCAAACTTCCGGTTTGACCATCTGGCCTGATGAATATACCCAACATCTTTCATCTTTTGTTGGCTTTCTCTCTACTGTCTACTGATGAGTATCTGGCTGTCAGCATAATTAGCTCCTGCCTGAAATCTGCTTAAAGGAAATGTCCTGATACATATCCAATAATACCCTGGGAGTAAAACAAAAACAAAAACAAGAAACATCATAATAGAAGGGACTTCAGGCAGTCAAGAGTGTTGGCCTTATAACTTGAAAAACCACTTCAGAAATATTAGTATTTCTTATTCAAACAAAATGCTCAAAAGAGACAGCCACTCATTTCTTCTACAGCATTGTGGATTTAGCGCTAAGGAAAGAACACTGACGTCTTGAGTAAGAGGGCCCTGAATTATCAAAGAAGGAAAATGCTATTGAAAATCTAGAAGAAGCTACAAAAATAGTAAATCTGGCCGCTTAGACTGATGGAATAGAATTTCCAGAGAAGACTGACAATTGAAAAAACATGAGTCACCATATGGAACACTTATAGACTGTCTTGCCTCAGAAGATGGGGTACACATATAGAAACAGTCATTTTGAGGTTTCAAGCCAAAAATGTTTCTCAATTTTCCTTTTTTCTTCTCATAAGAACATTTTGATCATCTCTTCTTATGGTTTTTTAGAGTTTATATGCAAACAATTTGAAGAAGTAGATAGCAAATGCATAACAATTTTTATTTGGAACTCCTCTAGACATAGTTTTCCTTAAAATACACACACACACACGCACACACACGGACAGAAAAGTCAATGACATATATAATGCAACTCTTTTCAGGATAGGAAATAGGCATGGAAGAATGCAATTCCTGAGATAAAGGAAAACTTACAAAATGAGCCCCAAGATCACCCAGCTGTCTCCTGGGTACAATTTTCTGACCTCAACACAATGAACAGAGTGCAGCTGGTTCACTAAGGGGGAAAAAAGCTTAGAATTTAAGGCAGCTAAAAAAGCTATATTCTGCAAGGAAAGAGGAGCTGCATCCTGCAGGGGTGGTGGTGGTGAAAGTTGGCATGGAGGTTCCTTGTGCATCCTTGGTTGAGGTCTAGGCTGCCCATGTGCAGGGCAACATTACATGGAGGCATAAGAGAAAGTGGCTGTTAATGGCATTGGGAAGGAAACAAAGATTCTAGACCTCAACAGTGCTAGAAAACATTGGAGGTCCAGCCCAGGTAGAATGGATAAACTTCATCAACACTCCAACATCTGGTTAAGACACCAGGAAGACTTTACCTTAAAATTAACGGTCATACTTTAGAATAAGGCTCCTCCCAGATCTGCCTCAACAGAATTTAAAATAAAAGACTGAGGGGCACCTGGGTGGCTCAGTTGGTTGAGCGTCCGACGACTTCAGCTCAGGTCATGATCTCACAGCTCGTGAGTTTGAGCCCCGCTTCAGACTCTGTGCTGACAGCTCTGAGCCTGGAGCCTGCTTTGGATTCTGTGTCTGCCTCTCTCTCTGCCCTTCCTCCGCTCATGCTCTGTCTCTCTCTGTCTCAAAAATAAGTAAACAGTAAAAAAATAAAAAATAAAATAAAAGACTAAAACAAAATTAGCAGCACATTAGGAACTTTTGGAATAATCTCGAGACCTTATCAAACATGTAAGTAGAGTCTGAGAAGGATGAGAGCAAGAAAGCAGTACAAAAACTTTGAAAATTAGTAGCCAAATATTTTCTATATTTGTTGAGAAACACTGATTTACAGATCCAAGATGTTCGGTGAATCCACAGCAGAAGAAAACACAAAGAAAGCTACACTTAGACATGTTAAACCTAAACAGAAGAAATTAAAAAAAATAAAGAAATAAAACATCTTGAAAGCAGAGAAAGCATTATGGATACAGGGAAGCTATGAGGATGATGGTGGACTTCATCAGAAACAATGAAAGCACGAAGATAACATCTTAGTATCATTGGTTTTAAATAGCTAATTTAGAATGTTTCCTGTGGAAGAATATAAACGAACCTTACTTCTACAAATCTCTTTGGCACTTCTAAGTCCATCCCATATTGACCCCAGAATTCATGGAGACCATTGAGCTTAATCTTTGTGTTCAGTGTAGTTTTCCAACACACTCCCAATGACTGTAATACAAGATACAGATAGATAGAAACAGATGATAGATAGATAGATAGATAGATAGATAGATAGATATTTGTTAGAAAAAATGGAACACTGTCAAAAAACCAAAGACATTGGGTTTATTTGCCATAAATTATCGATCATCATTTACATGGACCTAAAAGCTGTGAAATAAAAAATAGTACTTTTATTAGCTGTGTTTCATGGCTCCTCTTTGGTGGAAAGAGAAGAGAGAATCATGTTTTGGAAATTCCAACAAACATGTCATCATAGCATATAGTTACACTGTGATAATAATATAGCCCAAAGCAACGTGAAAGACGGCCATTCTAAGCTGGTTTTCTATCAACAAGAAACTGTGGAGATAAATCCATTCTAGTTGGTGAAGTAATATGTAACAATGGGAGGCAGGTTGAGATTGGCTGGAGGGAATTATTGCCAATATTATCCTCTTTTTTCATTGACTTTAACTTTACCATTCACATGTTGTTTACAAATGAATAAAATTAATCTGGACATGGGATAATGGTGGCTGGAATTGTATTATGGTTAGTGGCTGGACTGTTTGCACTTGAATGTCAATTCAATTCCCACCAAGGCTTAGTGAGAAGTGGATTTAGTGACAGATCCATCATCTTGGGAACAGACAATGGCAAATGACATTAACAAATAACCAATACAAGGTTCAGCAGTTTAAAAGGTTTCCATTGGCAGAGAAAATAGAAGGAAAAGGGTGGGTTTTTTATTTACTTGGACTGTGTCCAGGTGTCCAAGTACAGGGCAGTACAGAGTTCCACAATCATAGAGGACTGTTGATGAGTGAATTTCAAAAAGCAAGTATTCAGGTTGGCTTCAGCAAGGGGGAAGATCAAATGTTTATCTTGCAGATGATTTGCCTCATCTCAAACTCTGAAGCCTGAAAAGCAGGCCGGGATTGCTTTGGGAGAGCGTTTTGCAGCTGACATTTTTCTGGCAATCAGAATTGCAGTTCATTTGACCATTTGGACTAGAGCTCAGCATGGACAGAGATGAATGAAAAGCGAAACTTTCAGAGTCTTGTATTAATTTTTTCAAAGGCACATGTTTGTCCCTTTGTGGGGTATAAATATTTCCAGAACTGTTTCTTGCTTAATTTGGGGTGGGGGGTGATAAAGGGTAGGTGTGTAGGCATTAGCAATTGGGTGGAGACATGCTCTACGTTTTACCCTGGAGCTTATTTCTCTGCATTATTTCTTGGACTAGATCCCTATGAATATATTATTATATGTTTTGAGAGAATGAATATCTTGATGAATAAATATGAGAAATGCAACATATGTTTTCCCCTTTTGGTATGTCATAAATGAAGTCAGCATATAAGGGTCTCTTTAAGAAGCCCTGCAGTAAGGAAATCTGTTTCCTTAACACCTGTCACCATTCTTGAAGGTCCCAATATCTGTGCTAATTTTTGAACAATATCTAGACTCTTTATTTCTTTAACCTTCTCATCTCTAGTGATCTTTTTTTTTTTTCCCCTGCTCCACCACATTTTCTTATGTTCAAACCCTTGGACTCTCTATTTTAAGCATATCATTCTCTGACCACCACCTCCTAACTGTCCAGCTCACCTACTTCACAATATCCACTCCAAAAATTATAAATGAAACTATGCCATTAGTGCGTTAGTGTAGACCTGTGTTGTCAGGGTCCCAACCCAGCATTTAACAGCTGTAGGGATGTTCGCAAGTCCCTTAAGCTTTCTGTTCTTTAGTTTACTCACCTTTAAGAGGTAAACAATAACAATACACCTCAGGGTTGTCGTAATGACTCAGGAAATACATATAAAATGCTT
Source organism: Neofelis nebulosa (assembly GCF_028018385.1). NCBI lineage: Eukaryota > Metazoa > Chordata > Mammalia > Carnivora > Felidae > Neofelis > Neofelis nebulosa. The sequence goes on from NC_080794.1 coordinate 73,477,707, forward strand.
CAAACAGTGCCCCAAAACATGGCATTTGCTCAGTAAATATGAAGGCTGTCCAATCCTTCGAGTTAAACTCTCTCTCTCCATTCCTTCCCTTCTACATGTTCTTACTTTCCTCCTTAGCTAGTGTAAATTCCATCCATCCTTATAATTAGTCCCTTCTGAACGTGTTAAGTCCCTCATTTGATTATTCTCAATATATATGCACGTATGTTGCAAAGCCCCAACCTGGTTAGAACCAACTATCGTCCTCATGCCTTCACCTGAACAACTGCTGGAGGAAACCACCGAGAGTTCTGATGCTTCTCAATTGCAATTAATAACTGAACATCTCTAATGAGTTCTTAACCCCACTCGGCAATCTAACTATACTTTTCCCTTCCCCAATGATCAATTTCATGTAGTCTCCTTTCTTCTCCCACCTTTGTTGCCACCGTGGACTACTTCTTAGCTGACAAGTTCATTTCATGGGTCACTGAGAAAGTAGAATAAACCTAAGGGAAAGGTATTTTCCTTTCCAGTGCCAAGTCCACTGGCCCACTTGCCAACTTTTTTTCTCTTCTCAAAATTCAGAGGCCAATGTTTGCACTTATAATTGATAGAGTCCCCTCTGGTCTCCTTAGATACTTGGAACCATGACTGCTCCATGTCTTTCCTGTATCATCTACTTCTCCCTCTCTCTTGGATCCTTGTCATCAAATCTAGTGTTTCTTCTTTAAAGAAAAATTTAAGAACTTTCCTTAAGACCCAGATGGCTTCCCTGGTGAATTCTACTAAATATTAAAGGAAGAAATTATACCAATTCTCTACAATTTCTTTCAGAAGACAGAAGCAGAGGGAATACTTCCTAACTAATTCTCGGAGGTCAGTATTGCCCTAATATCAAAACTGGAAAGAGACATTACAAGAACAAAAACTATAGACCAATATATCTCATGATCATAGATGCAAAATTCTCAACCAAATATTACCCAAACAAATCCAACGATGTATAAAAAGAGTTATACATCATCCAAGTGGGGTTTCTTCCAGGTATGCAAGGCTGGTACAACATTTAAAAATTAATTAATAGAATTCATCACATCAGCAGGCTCAAAAAGAAGAATCAACAATCCATATCAATAGATGCAGAAAAAGCATCTGACCAAATATAACACTTATGTATGATAAAAACTCTCCGTAAACTGGAAGTGGAGGAGAACTTCTTCTACTTGATAAAAAGTATCTACAAAAAACCTATAGCTAACATCATTCTTAATGGTGAGAAACTTGAAGCTTTCCCACTAATATCTGGCAGGAGGCAAGTTTGTCTCCTCTCACCAGTTCTTTTTAATATCATACAGGAAGTCCTCATTAATGCAATTAGACAAGAAAAGAAAATGTACACAGATTTGACAGGAAGAAATAAAAGTGTCTTTTTTTTTTTTTTTTTTGCAGATGACACGATGGTCTATGTAGAAAATCTGAAAGAACAGATAAGAAAACTCTTGCAACTAATACAAAATTATAGTAAGGTTGCGGGATATAAGGTTAATATACAAAAGTATACCTATATACCAGCAATGACTAAGTGGAATTTAAAATTAAAAACACAATACCATTTACATTGGCACCAAAATAATGGAATAGTTAGATATAAAGATTAAAAAAAAAGATGTACAAGATCTATATATTTGGAAAACTACAAAGTTCTGAAAAAACTAACTAAATGAATAGATATTCCATGTTCATGGACAGGAAGACTCAATAGTATTAAGAGTTCAGTTCTTCCCAATTTAATCAATAGATTCTTTGCAATCCAAATCAAAGTCCCAGCAAGCTGTTTTGTGGATATTGATAAACTGATTGTAAAGTTTGTATGCAGAGACAAAAGACTGAGAATAGTCAACACAATACTGAAGATGAACACAGTTGGAGGTTGGACACTCCTGGACTCTAAGACTTACTAACTATAAAGCTATAGTAATCAAGACAATATGATATTAGTGGAAGAATAGACAAATAGATTAGTGGAACACAATAGAGAGCCAAGAAATAGGCCCATATATAGTGACAAAGGACCAAAGGCAATACAATGGAGCTAAGAGTCTTTTTAACAAATAGTACTGGAACAACTGGACATCCACATGTAAAATCATAAATCTGGACACAGACCCTACACCTACCACAAAAATTAACTCAGTATAGATCACAGAACTAAATGCAAAATGCAGAACTATAAACTCAGAAAATAACATAAGGGAAAACTTAGGTGATCTTGGCTATGGCAATAATTTTTTAGACACAACACCACACATTCTCCATTAAACAAACAAACAAACAAACAAACACACAAACAAGATAGATTTCGTTAAAACTTAAAACTTTTGCTCTTCAAAAGTCAATATCAACAGAATTAGCAGACAAGACATAGACTGGGAGCAGATATTTGGGAAAAGACATATCAGATATAGGATGTTTATACAACGTATACAAAGAAGTCTTAAAACTCAACAGTAAGAAAGCAAACAGCCTGATTAAAAAATGGGCAAAAGAGCTTAACAGAAACCCCAGCAGGGAAGATATAGAAATGGAAAATAAACATATGAAAAGATGTCCACATTATGTGCCATCAGGGAAATGAAAATTAAAACGATAGTTAGATACCACTACAAACCTATTAGAATGGACAAAATCCAAACACTGACATCACCAAATGTTGATGAGGATGTGAAACAGCAGGAAACCTCATTCACTGATGGTAGAAATGCAAAATGGTACAGCCACTTTGAAAGACAGTTTGGTGGTTTCTGACAAAACTACACATATTTTACCAGATGATCCAGCAATTGCACTACTTTGTATATATCCGAAGGAGTTGGAAATGCATGTCCACACAAAAACTTGCACAAGGATGTAGCTTTATTTATAATTGACAAAAAGTAAAAGCAATCAAGCTTTCCTTCAGAAGGTGAAGAGATAAACTGGTACATCCATATAATAAAATATTTTTCCATGCTAAGAAGAAATGAGCTATCAAACCATGAAAAGACATGGGGAAGTTGCTAGTGCATATTGCTGAGTGAAAAAAAAAAAACAAACTGAAAAGGAGATAGACAATGTGATTCCAACTCTAAGACATCCCAGAAAAGCAAAACTATGCAGAGTGTAAGTGATCAGTGGTTGCCACAGGTTGGGTGGGGGGTAAAGGGATGAATAGGCAGAACACAGATTTTTTTGGGTGGTGCAAATACTCTGTGTGATGCTATTATGATGGACACGTGTCATTATATACTTGCCCAAACCTACAGAGTGCACAACACCAAAAGTGATCCCTAAGGTAAACTACGGACTTTGGGTAGTTATATTGTGTCAATCAACATTGACATTGTGTCAATGTTGTCAGTCAACATTGTCAATCAACATTGGCTTGTGACAATGCTCATCAGTTGTAACAAATGTTACAGTTCTGTGAGGGATGTCCATAATGGGGGAGTTATACATTTGTGGGGGCAGGGAATATATGGGAAATCTCTGTACTTTCCTTTCAATTTTCTTGTGAACCTAAAAACTGCTCTTTAAAAAAAGTGTTTACAAAACCCCCCAAATTTCTCTCGGCCTACATTTTTCTCTAGCTACTGTCCTATTCTTCTGTTCTCTTTCACAGTACAACTCTTTTTTAAAGCATTTATTAGGATAAATCTTAAGTATGCCTAAAAGTAGGATTTTATAATGAACCCCCATGTACTCGCTATACACATTTAAAAATTATACACTTTGGTCATACTTCCTTCATTATTACTCTTTTCATTTTTTGCTTTAGCACTTTAAAGCAAATATCAAACTTTATGACATTCAATTTCTACATATTTCAGTGTGTTCCTTAAAAATAAGCGCATTTTAGGGATGCCTGGTTAGCTCAGTTGGTTAAGCATCTAACTGCAGCTCAGGTCGTGATTTCACGGTTCTGGCTTAGAGCCCCACATCAGGTACTGTGCTGACAGCCCAGAGCCCGGAGCCTGCTTCAGATTCTGTGCCTCCCTCTCTCTCTGCCCCTCCCCCACTCACGTTCTGTCTCCCTCAAAAATAAATAAACATAACAAATTTTTAAAAAAAGTGCATTTTATTACATGACCATGATAATGTGACCACACATAACCCACTTAACAAAAATTTCTTAATATCATCTAATATCCACTACACTCAATTATACCCCAAATGTCTTTTCATGTTGGTTTAGTTGAGTAACAATCCAAACAAGGTTTTTACATTGCATCTGATTTTATCTCTTACATAGTTTAGTCTTACGTGGAGTTCAGTCTGGAGCATATGGTTTTTTTCTATGCCATGGACTTGTTAAAGATTAGGTTAGCTGTCCTGGAAAATGCCCCACAGAGTGTAATTTCCAGGAAAACTCCACTCCTTCATCTGCTCATCTGCCTTGAACCTTTGGGTTTCCTACTTTTATATCCCATGAAGACAACTCCACGATGTCCATATTAACACAACCAATATGTGTGTCTCTTTCTTCACTTGATCTCTCAACATTGCCCGGCAGCTGACCACTCTCTGCTTCCCAAAAACCTCTCTTCTCTTGGTTTCTGAGATCCACACTCTCCTACATTTCTTCCCATTTCAAGAATAGCTCTTTTTGTCTTTTTTCTGCCCTTCTTGGACTATGTCTGATCTCTAAATACTGGAGTCCCTCTGGGGTTCATCTTGGTCTCCCTTCTCTTTTCTATCTTCCCTCTGTGCTTAGTCAATCTCATCTAGACCCATGACTATAAATATACAGAGAAAAGGTACAGAGAACGTGGAAGACAGTCATATCCTTCAGGTGGCTGAAGCCTGGCATACATGCATTTCTTAAGGAGGAAGTTCAGAAAGAAGGAAGGGAGGAAGGCAGGATCTCAAACTTGGGAGCTTTAAAGATTGGGAGGAGGATTTGAGCTTTTATTCCATTTGCAGGTGAGACTCATTGAAGGAGACAGTGCTGGCAACTTTGGTGACTCTAAGGGTGTATGTGGGGGGTGCTTTAAGGGGTCAGTTTCAATAGGTGTGCATCCTCTTTGGGAGCACTTACAGGCACGGTGACAAGTGTGTATACTACAAACCCTGTTCATACTCCCTTTGCCCTTGTTTTCTTCACCCAAAGCTCTTCCTTGATATTTTCTACAGAATTTGTGGGCCTGTTTCTTATCGATAGGTCAGTCTTTGAAGACAGAGACAAAGATTTTTAGGTTTTCTTTTTTAAGAAAATGTTTATTTATTTTGAGAGACAGAGAGAGAGAGAGAGAGAGAGCGAGAGAGAGAGTGAGAGAGCATGCATGCACAAGCCAGGAAGGGGCAGAGAGAGAGGGAGAGAGAAAATCCCAAGCAGGCTTGGAGCTGTTAGTGCAGAGCCCGATTCAGGGCTCAATCCAATGAATCGTGAGATCATGACCTGAGCTGAAATAAAAAGTTAGACAATTAATCTGCTGAGCCACACAGGGGCCCCTAATTTTTTGAGTGCTCCATTCTGGGTCGAACACAATGTGTTTTCTCCAAAACTATTGTATGTCTTAGCATTTATCTTATGGGTTTTTCCCTAAAACAGGAGTGCTAAGGAGAAGGGAGAATTTTTTCTCTTGTTTATTTTAAAGATTTCTCTTGTGGAAGAACAAAATGTGTACTTAATGTGTATGCCACATGTCCATGAACAAAGAAAAATAACAAAGGAGAGGGAATGCAAATCTCCCCTTGCTCCCCGGGCACGCACGGATCCACGCACGCATTCTACCACCTGGATGCTCCCAAATTGTTTTAGTTCAGTGACATTTGTTTATATTGGGAGAAAATGAGAGATGCATACATAGCTAGTACTTATTTTGAGAAACAATGTATGCCATTTGTAATATGTAGTGGGAGCCTCTTCACTTTCACAGGAAACCCTGCCTGGGTCTCAAAGATGAGACTTTCATGAAAGAACCTTTACTAAAGATGCTTCACTGGGAATCCAACTTCCAGGACAGAACCTGCAGAGGGGAATCCTTTGTCCCTAATTGTATAGATGCGGACTCTAGTGCATTTATTTTTGCTTTGGGCTATGAGCATATTTCTTTAAGAAGAAGTAGGGGAGGATAGAATACCCAATAACTCCAGTAAGTGACTACATCAGAAAGACTAAAATCAGGTTATTAAGTCACAGGGACACAGAAGTGGCCTAGAAACAAGCAGTCTATAAATTCCTACCTGGAACTGAGCTGAGATGGGTTAAAAGCAATTATATGATTTCATCTGAGGAGGGGAGATGAATTAATGTTCAAGGCTCCAGAAAGAAGAAGGCTCCACAGAGCTCAAAATCATCCCATGGCCGGGTATGCATCTCAAAAGTCTTCCGTGGACGTGGACGTTGGCTGGTTCCTTTGGCTTAAAGGATCAGAGTATTTCAAGGGAAAAGAATAGAAATTTCCCAATGATGCCAGAAGAATGAGAAAGTCCTTGTGGTTAAAAACACAGGATTTGAAGACACTCATTTCTGGGTTTGCTGTTGCCTATGGGTGACTGTGGGTATTTTGCATAAGCACTCCGTGTCTCAGTATCTGAGAGGGAGGGAGGGAGGGAGGAAGGGAGGGAGGGAGAGAGAGAGAGGCACTCCATGCCTCAATATCTGAGAGGGAGGGAGAGAGGGAGAGAGAGAGAGAGAGAGAGAGAGAGAGAGAGAGAGACAGAGGGAGGTGGGGGTTGGGGGAGAAGTATTCTTACCCAATATTTCTTCATGTTTACTAAATGTTAGTTTATTATTTTACTGTTTTTCTGTCCTGCAAATCTAAATTCCACAAGGAGGTAGACACGGGGTGTTTTATACACTGCCATATCAAAATTCTGAGCTTATATACCAAGCCCAGAACATGTTAACACTGAATACATTTATGTTGAATGAATAAATGAATGTATGAATAGGGCCGCTCTTTGTGTTAAATGAGTCCACATTAAAGTGTTTAGTAAAGTGCTTGCCACATACTAATGTCCAATAAATGGCAGCCTAAACTTTTGCCCTATTTATTTCTTCTCCTTTTTGGAAAGGGACACAGATTCCTGGCTAAATACTTTGGGAGAAGATCTCTGTTTATGGCGTTTAATAGTGACTCAATTCTCTGATCTACAGTGAGGACAGGGACCCAACATTTTCTAAGCAGCATCTAGGAAAACACATTTTCCCATTTCTTTTGAGTCCTATTCACTCACATCTTTTTCCTATTCACACACTCTGCTCAGCCTTGCCTTTCACTTTTGCTTTAACTCTGGACCCTGCCAAGAATCACTTGGGTTTTCTCTTGTCTCTTCCAAGTCCTAACACTAGAAGGGACCATCTTAATCATTGCCTCCCCTGTGAGGTCCTCCCTGCCATATCCCTCCACCAGCAGCTTCTCTCCACTGTTAGTTTGTTGTCTTGGCACATGTTCAGCACAAAAGATATACTGCCTGGGTGTTTCATGGCCAACCAGCACAAGCCATGAGGACTGAGGTCTGATCTACTTGGAATAGAGACCATTCTGTTGATCAACACTTACCGAATTCCTACCCAATGCCCAATTCAGTGTAGGGTGCTGGAATTGAGACTGATAATGTGTTAGGAACGACTCTGGAAAGACAAAGCCCAGAGAGAGTTCTGCTGCTCTGGGTTTTGGCTTAAAAAAAAAGAAAGAGAGAGAGAGAGAGAACTCCAAGTTCTAGAGGCTTAGCCCTTAATTAGCTGAATCTGTGTGCATTCTGTTCTCTGCTGCAAAAGCTTTAGTGATGCACTAGTCCAGACAGGCTGTGAAATTTCCTCACAGACATACCAAGGAGCTTCTGCCACCTTGTGTGCTGAGAAGACATTGCAGTGTGATGGGAAATAGGGAGTTCGTACTTTTTACCTTGTGAACTCCATGAATTTTCTAATACAGTAATAGTAGTCAACTTTTCTTTTGAAAATTGTGCAAAGTTTTTAACAGAAATTTTATATAGAACCCCCATATATAAAATAGATGAAAAGTAAGTTGCTCCAGATGGTGTATGTTCTGGGAAAGATTGGAGATCTCAGAGCCCTGCCTCTTTGATCTCCCTTTTTTCCTCCAGAACATCGCTAATGCCCCTTCAAGAAACCCAGAGTTACTCATCCATAATGGAGAATCCAAGACCAAAAGCAAAACAAACAAAAAACAAAAACCAAAAAGCTGCAAGGGTCAGGTGGGGTGTTTTTATTTTGTTTTTGTTCATTTTTTTAGGTGACCTTAACAATCCTTTAGGGAAGAATAACTGACTTTTTATTTTATTTTGTTTTATTTTAGAATTTTTTTTGAGAGACAGAGAGTACAAGTGGGGGAGGGCATAAAGGGGGAGAGAGAGACAGAGTTTGAGAGACAGAATGAGAATCTTAAGCAGGCTGCATGCTCAGCACACAGCCTGACACAGGGCTTGATCCCACAACCCCGGGATCATGACCTGAGTGGAAATCAAGAGTTGGACACTCAACCGACCGAGTCACCCAGGCGCCATGGGATTCATTATGTATTGACACTTACCCTGTGAAGCAGGCTCTGATATCCCCATTTCCCAGATGAAGAAACTGAGCCAAAGAGAGATTCAAGATTTTACCCATGGCTATCCAACTTTTCACGGGTTGAGACAAAAAAGAAAAAAGATTGACTCCAATGAGAATCTCATGACTTGGGAAAAAAGTGGATATTTTGCCTTCATCAGAGCCTGAAGCCTTGTATGTGTCCCAGAGATGGGAAGCCTGGAAAATAGTCCTCCTATTAGAGTTGGTCATCTGTGGATGATAAACAGTGGATGCAAAGCCCAACTCTGCACTGTTTCTGCCTTTCAGATGCTCAGATCTGCCAAGTACAGAACCTGTTCTTTGATGGGTGCCCTGAGGAAGGGCACCATTTGGGGGCTCCAGTAATGCAATCATTTTTAATCAGCATTTAATGAGGCTATAAGCAGCCTCAGCTTACCTCTGTTGCAGAGAGGCAACTACATATAAACCTCAATTACTCAGACATTTAAAAATCAATTTCAAATAAAATGTCTAGGTGATGGAACTGAAGGGATGAGAAGGATCAGGATGTGTGCACAGGCCTGGCAGGTCTTGTCAATACAATTGAGGTAGACAGATCTGGTAATGTAATAAAGGTGGCCCATCTTGTGCCCCTCAGGGTTAACAGGAATAGGTCTTATCTCTTAACTTCCCCCAAAGCACAGGAAGATTCCAACAACAGAAAGAACAGAACGCAACACTGACTTCTGCACATTCAAGCTGTGATGGGAATGTTAGCTTTATCTTATTTTATAGTTGTGAAGAGGAAAAGTAGCCTTGGGCTACCCCACTCAAAGTGCTTGTCCCAACCTGGCCTCCATCTGAACCACCAAATCAGATACACTACTATTTCTATAGATCTTGACTTTTTTTTTTTTTTTGCCAGCCATATTTACTTATCATCCCCATCAACATGCTGGTTATTTAACTCAATAAAGTTTTATTGAGCATGTACCCAGTGGCAGGTACTGTGCTGAGCAACATGAGGATACAAAGGTAAGGAAGTTATAATCTCTGCCTCAGTTTACAGGGTGGAAGAAATGAGGTCAGTTCCCTATCTGATCAGGGTTTATGGTCTTGCAAAACCAAATCACTTGTGTCTTTAGACATGGCAGGCTCTCTCACCTATGAGTCTCAGCCAATGTGGACAAGAGGGGGCGTTAGCCTTTCCTTTGATTATACTTCCTCCAATAATTTCTTTTATAAATTTTATTTGCTAAAGCTAGTAAGAATCAAATGTCCATTACTTTCACTAAGGAAACAGCTAATACACAGGATAGCACCATTAAATAATAATAATAATAATAATAATAATAATAATTTAATGAGGAAGTATTAACAATAAGTATTGTGCTAAATATGAGACTTGCACAATATTTTTTACTACCCAAATTACCTGATGAGGTGGGTCTTGCTATTATCTTAGTTTCTACATTTTGTGCATTAACATACCTTATAGGGTTATTTTATGGATTAAATGAGGTATGATTGTAGTGGCACCAATAGGGTTGGCTTTCTAGGACTACTATCCCTATCTTGAGACTTATCACCCTTTCTTTTCATGTTGTATACGACGGTGTCCCTTGTAGTTGCCGAAGTATAACTTTCCAAAAGTTAAACACATGACTCATACAAAATAGAATGAACATGAATCCAATGTCTACTCAACTTACTACTTAACGAGGGGATCATTAGGATGGCAACTCTGGTTCAAAGGAGAATTTGAGGAAGGGAATTCCTCAAATGACCTTAGTTAGTAGGTCAAAGGGATACTGAAATGAATTTGTTGGTATGTTATGAAACTGGTTAATATCTTATAGAGCAATAAATCTGTAGCCTTCTGGTTATGCTTTCTACCTTATAAAAATCAACCAGTAGATATATAACTTCAGAGTATCTGGGCTCTAATCAAATAGTAAATAGCAAATTTAAACATAAGTACATTATTCTAGGTCAGGGAGCCAGTGAACTTTTTAACCAGCCAGACAGTAAATATTTTTGGCTTTCCAGGTCATATGGTTTCTGTTGAAGCTACTCAATTCTGAGACTGTAGCATAAGAACAGCTTTAGATAATATATAAATAAATAGATGTGGTTGTTCCAATAACACTTTATTTATAAGACCATGTGTGTATGGGTCAGAGTTTGCCCATTCCTATCTTAGAGAATTAAATAATACTTGGTGAGCTAGTTAACGTGTAAGGTGACATTAAGGGTGAAATTATCTTATTGCTGTACCTCTACCTTTTGATTTCTTTTTCTTAACAGCACTAAATAACATGAATGGGCCCCCTGGATTTGCTGATGCAGTGTTCCTGCCCCCCTCCCCCAACCATGTGTGTGAATATAGTGAAGACTTGATGTTTATTCACATGGACACTATTCTCCCCCTGCCTGACTTCATCACTGTAGACTAGACTACAGTTCACACCTGACCCAATCTCCAAATTTGAAATGGGACAACGTGATTCATACCTCAGGCTGTTCCTTTCTTTAGTAGAAGAAACATAAGCTCTGGGGCTGATGAAGGAAGTTATTTTCTGCCACCTCACTTGGAAAGCAGGGGAAGTGAGGTCAGAAGGAATCCACTCACTGCCTCTCTGGGCCTCAATTTCACTATCTACACAATGGGAATAACGTACCTACTGGGTATGTAGTTTAATGTGATAATGTGTGTAAAGAACCCAGCTTGGAGCACAGCATATGCGCTGGAAAGATCACTTCTCGTATTTTGAAGACCCCTCTTCCTGTCTTTCCCAAGTGACTCCAAATGACTCCAAATGGCTTTACCGTGACGCAGGGAGATGCAAGTACCACAACTCTGCCTCCTCTTTGCTTAAGTTCAATGCCCTTCCTTTTATTTCTGTTTTATCCCACTGTTGGCCTCTAGCCTTTGAATTTTACTCAAACTGTTTCCAGTAACTTCGTGCTTTATAGTTTAGTAACCAAGCTGACTTCTCTATTTTCTTCTGTGAGTGAGGAAGGGGGGGTCGTGGACAGGATTAAGTGTTAGATGGGCTTTAGTGTGGCTGAGTGCTTTAAAAGAGATTCTCTTTAGTCCTCACAACCACCCATTTCTAGGGACACTGTTATCCCTATTTTATAGGTTAGGCTCACAGAACTTTAAGTTACCATCCCAAGACTGTGGTCCTGAAAAGTGTGGGGGGCTGGATTCCAACCTGGGTCTAGCTGACCACAAATATAATCAATGCTTTTATTCACTACAACACACTTTCATCACAGTGCTTTCAATTTGGTTGCCATTTTGCCTTTTAGCTACCTCTTTCCCTTTGGCAAAACTAATCCTCTGGGGCCTGAAATGAAGGAAATGAACAAAGATTGTTCAGTGCTAAAAGTCAAACAAGAAGCTTTTAACATGATGTCCTCAAATACTTCAGCACCTCATAAGTGCTTTCATTTTTCATTTTTGAGCAAGTCAATAGGCAATATCTCCATCATGGATGTCTCACTTCAGGGGATGTGCTCACCAGTAATCTGACTGGCCCTCCAGAGAACCATCAGCTCTGAGCATGACAGGAATTCAGGGGCCAGAATTGGCTAACTACAGGATGCACAGCCAGATCATCCTAGAAAGGTTACATCCATCAAAATGCAGCTATGGTCCTTGCAAAGAACACGTCTGTATGTGGGCTTATGAGAATACCATGCCCCCAAATGACCAGCACCAGCCACTGTAATAAGAAAGAGACAATAGGACAGGGGAAAGGTGAGGAGGTGAACTTTTTGCAGAGGATACTTGCTTTTGGCTCCCTGACATTGTAACAACCTACCTTCTTTTTTTCCCTAGTTTGGTGAGCTATAGATGACAAATAACATTGTATTAAAGTGTAAAACATAATGATTTCATATATGTATACATTGCAAAGTGATTATCTCCATACACTTATTTAATATCCATCATCTCACATAGTTACAAATGTTTGTCTTGTAATGGAAAATTTTAAGATCTACTGTTTTAGCAACTTTCAAACAGCCAACACGGTATTGCTAACTACCTGCTTGTTTTTTTTTTTTTTTTTTTTTTTTTTTTTAAATTTATTTATTTATTTTTGGGACAGAGAGAGACAGAGCATGAACAGGGGAGGGGCAGAGAGAGAGGGAGACACAGACTCGGAAACAGGCTCCAGGCTCCGAGCCGTCAGCCCAGAGCCTGACGCGGGGCTCGAACTCACGGACCGCGAGATCGTGACCTGGCTGAAGTCGGACGCTTAACCGACTGCGCCACCCAGGCGCCCCGCTACCTGCTTGTTTTTTAAAGAATCACGGTAGCTTGAAATCAAAGCTTCTCTTCCCTCTGTCTCCATTACAGATCTCCGTCTTTCCCCCAGCTCCATGGTGAGTAGAGCACAGTCATGTGACCTAAACTGGAAGATCAGATGCTCACCACTGGGACGTGAATCTCAAGAATGTAGCACGTCTACACAGGAGTAGTTAGAGATTAATTATATGAGCTACAATAGAGCTTAAAGGCTTTTTGAAAATGCCAAGGTTAGTGGCAGCAGTCTACAAAAACTGTTTCTGCCACAGGATCTTAATGGTGCCCCAACCTCCCTTGGTTTTTCCCCAATCTTTGAGCTCAGTTCTCCAGGCCCTCAATGTTGTGAACTATCCAAGAGTTTTCCAGGAGGTTTTTGTTACTTTGTTAGCCTAATTTGGCTTCCACAGCTGGCACCAGAGTACTCTGAGTGATGTGCTCCTCCATATCCACCAGCAGGGCTTGGACTCCTTCATATATTGTTATCTCTGTTCAAAGGAGATTTCTCCGAGACGGACTGTCAGAGTTCCTACTCAATTGGGAGAAAAGGACAAATGGCCTCAGAACTTGATTTATGTAGAACCTTAGCACTAAGGGGTTAGGTTGGCTATTCCTCTATTTTTACTAATCCACTAATCTGAGATATACGTGCATATAGGAGTCAAGACAAAGACTTTCTTCCTGTCATCAAAAGATAAGTTTCAATAATCTCACATCAAAGCTCAGATTATTTCTTTCATAGGAATAGAAGGTCCACAGAATGAATCGGGTCAAATTTCTGCTCCTGTGGTCATTAAATAAGGAAGCAAAAACTGAGTTGCGTAGTGCTGGCATTTGTTTGAGTGTGTCCTAGATGCTAGGTAAAATGCATGAGTATAAAGTGATGAGGGAAGCTGATACCGGATGCTCGCGCTATTGCATTCGTCCTTCAACTCTGCACAGTGAGGTAAATACTATTACACTCGTTTTCCAGTGGGGAAAAGAGGGCCACACAGACAGAAGAACTTGCTCGGCCATAGAGCTGGTAACTGTGCAGCCAGGATTAAAAGTGACACCAAAGTCTATGCGTTGTCCACTCTATCAGCTTTGGAAAACCTGAAGACACCGTAGCTCGTGAATTCAGTCACAGGTGAGGCCATTCTGGCCAAAGAGGAAAGAGTCCACTTTTGCCAAATAGTGCAAATGCATCGTAGGGATTGTTTCAGCTACACTAAATTTCATTTCAAAGGAGTTCTTTTAATGGGTATACAGAGTGCCCATCACATAGTAGGTAGTAAAGGAAATACTGAATTGGATTCAGTAACTTCTGGCTGGTTAAGAGGCAAAACAGCAACGGACGTAGAAATAATTAATTTGGGCTTTTGTGTGGTATTTTCCATACTTCTCAATTTGTTTTGCTGTTTGGCAAAAATAGAAGTCCAAATTCTTTCTGGGCTGTTTCATAATTGATAGATGAACTTGTTCTAATTGTTGATCCATAGAGAATGGCTGGAAATACCAATACCCTTGAGGTTAAATTTCCCAACTTCTGTTGTGGAAATGTTTAGTCAACTAATGATCTCCTCCACCCTCTGCTGTTAGCTTTGGCAGGAACGGCATCCTTTGCTTTTAAAGGAACTTGACAATAATCCTCAAGGGAGATAGATACCTGTCCGAAGCTTCCAAAAACCTGGAATGAGGATGGCAAAACATGGAGGAAGGAATTTAAATTCTTTGCTAAAAGAAAAGTGAAAAAACAATCTGTAAATGCAAATGTCCATCTATGATTTGAATGAATTAAGCAGAAAGAAAAAGCACATCCAGAGACTCAGAGGCCTGGTTGGAAATTTTTTAAATGTGGTCTCTGCCAGGTAAGGTCTAAGGAGCCTGAATAATTTTTTATTTGAGGCTGCTGGTCTCATCTGCCCATCCATCATCCATCATCTATCCGTCAATAATGTATATTGGAATTTTACTGAGGAGAACACAAAGATGAGAAGATATCTGTTACCTTCAAAGAACTTCATGGAAACAACACAATCTGTTTTTTTATGTTGGTTTTAGCTAATATTTACTTAGCATTGACTATGCAACAGGCACAATGCTTAAAAACGGGACAGATATCTCATTTGATTTTCACAACTATCACATAAGAATATTATTATACCTTTTTCCTTTCAGGAAACTGATACAAAGCAAGGTTATATAACATGTACATACAGTGGGCTGGTGGAAGATAAATCTCCAAGCAAACCCATCTGACTCTGAAGTCAATGGCATGCTTTTAACTTCTTTCCTACCCTGTCAGCTTATATAAGACACAAACTCAGATCATGAACTAAATCATTGTCCAAGGTTTGGCTAAAAGTAATAGTTAATATTTAGAATGTGAAAACTACAGTTGTTATAGGGTATGTGTGTGTTTCCTGGGGGATTACTGTAAACTCTTGGATAGGGAACTAAGGAGGGAAAACATGGGTCAAGAAAGGCTTTATGGATTCTTGGCCGTACATTAGCTCCGTAAAATATAGGTTGAAGGAGAGTGTCCTGGTAAAGAGAAAAGGCATGGAAAGAAAAATGTCTCCCAAGGGTTCAGGAAGAAAAAGGCCATATAGGCAGTACTAATGAAGAATGGGTATCTTGTACTCAAATAACTCAACCCTCAGCAGCCAGAATCCACATCTGCCATTTGAGAGTGATTCCTTTTGGATATCCGGGGTTTTCAGTCTTCGTGCTATCAACAAGAAGAATGTCCTATTAAGCATCATCACTCTTGGGGGGGGTGTTAATCTAAGCAATTGGTTCTCCGCTGTAAAATTAGGGTACTGGCAGGGAGAAGGGGGCACAGTGGCATGCTCGGTTGTGGACTAAGACAAAGGTAGGAACAAAGTTAAGAGGAACCAACAAGGGCTGCTTAAGTACCCCAGAGGCCTTCGTCTTCCTCCTCCCCTTGTCCTTGGGGGAGTGGGGGAAGTATCCATTCCTGCCTACTTTTGAGAGCTGTAACTAGAATCAAGTTTGCAGATATGGAAGAAGGCTGTCTACCAGGAGTCAGGAGGCCTTTGAAAGAGGATCTATAACCAGCAGAGAAAGAGATGAGAACAAATACACCAACTCCCCTTTCCTCCTGCCTTCCAGTGTTCTGATGCTGTCTCCATTGACCAGAGGACAAGGAAACACAAGTGAAGCAGGTCAAAGAGACACTCTCCCAGGGCACAAAGTAGGATGAGAAGGATGGAGAAAAGGAAGGATCTGGAAAGGAAATGGAGAATGGCCAGCATGAAGGCCTACAGTGGTGAGATGGGACAGAAGTAATGTGTTGCTAATTGCACTTAAAGTAATGAAACTTGGGGCTCCTGGGTGGCTCAGTCGGTTAAGCGGCCGACTTTGGCTCAGGTCATGATCTCGCGGTCTGTGAGTTCAAGCCCCGCGTCGGGCTCTGTGCTGACATCTCAGAGCCTGGAGCCTGTTTCGGATTCTGTGTCTTCCTCTCTCTGACCCTCCCCCGTTCGTGCTCTGTCTCTCTCGTCTCAAAAATAAACGTTAAAAAAAAATTAAAAAAAAATAATAAAGTAATGAAACTTGCAAATTATTTCATTTTGTAAATTAAGGCAGATTCAACATTATCTCCTCAATCTCTTTCTCTTACTCACCTGAATTTAGATTTTCTTCTATGGTCATGAGAGAAAAGGGTGGAGTTATAATTAGCTGGGGGCTGGGAATGATCTATAACTCTTTGTATCCCCAGCAGTGAGTCTAACATGTGAGTGGCATCCATCGTGTGTTGTGTGGGGAAAAGATGGAGTATCACTGTTTTAAGTCAACCAGACAGCCCTGTGATAGGAACTGGTACTTGATCAGACTCCCTCCCAGGCACTAGTGATGGAGGAGGGGAGGGAGAGCAATGAAGCCGGAGAGAGAATATATAAACAGAACACTGGGAAAGGAAAAAGGGAAGGAGAAGGGACAAAGATAAAAATGCAACAATGTTAATATTTTGTGTAGAGCTGACCCTCTTATGTTAATAAACCTCCTACCTGCAGACCTAGGAACATAAAGCCATTTGTAATGGGAGGAAAAGAGGAGCATTATGCCTCTTTTTCTGTTTTTGAGAAGATAGTTCTCTCTCTCTCTCTCTCTCTCTCTCTCTCTCTCTCTCTCTCTCTCTCTCACACACACACACACACACACACACACACACCCCTAAGAGTAGATTTTTAAGTTAGAACAGTAATGCATCCAACTTCCCATTATCATTAGTAGAAGGCAGGGAAAGGGTTGTTTGAAGAATGATTCTCTCCCTTATCTCAGAATCAGCCTGTTATGCAGAGGGCATGCTGAGTGAGGGTGGCAGAAATCTCCCTCTGGGCTCTGAGAACATATGTTCTCCAGGGAATTTGAGAGAAGGAATCGCCAAAGTGCTGTGTTTATGCTCATAATTATCTCTTTCCCTATTAAAAAATTGGCTCTCAGAGATTATTACTGGCTGGATATAGAGTATCTTCTTGAGGCGATTTTGAAACAGTCTCTCTCTTTCTCTGCACGCACATGCACCCACACACTTGCATACAGAGCTGTACATGATAGTACTCGGAATGAAATTTGAAAACTGAACTGAAGCACACACTGTGGTAAATTAAATGGAGCAAACATATCCATGGCAAGACTTGAAAAAAATGTTATATTTTTCCTAGAAACAAACAACTCCATAATAACAGAACTGAAAAAGAAAAAAAAAGACAAGTAAACTAAAACTTCTAAGTCTGTCTCAGTGACATGGAAAGTCCACTGAAGTTTTTGTAAGAAGCTGTTACCAAAATCCTAAAAATCCACTCTGAATTCCAATGATCTATTTTCCATTCCAAGTTGTTACTTACTGGGGCAGCATTGCCATTATCCTTGTTGAGCAATGGCTTATAGATGAATAAGAAATTTAGAATCCAGTATTTGAATTCAGCAGGCTGTTTCCAGTAAGTAATTTGAAACCCAGGAAATGCCAAAAACATAATTACTAATCCAAATAGCCCTTCGTATCTGCATAAATAAAAATGGGGATCAAACTCTGGTTAATAGAGATCATTTCCTATCATGCTCATATTCTCAGTGTTGTGACAGGGACTGCTACAATTGCTTTTTGCCATTATATTGTCACTGTCATTTGAAACACCCTTAGAGGAGAGAAGATGATTGACTTGGAATGTATTAGCAAGGTAGATTGTCTTTCTTTGCAAATATGTGGTCTAAAACTTGGGGAACACCCTGGAGACTGTTGGGAGAGTGTCCCCCTAGCTTTTCCTGGGATTTTCATTCAAATGCCAGTGCTTTCAGTAGGCTCTCTTCGTAGGGAAGAAATCTAGAGTGTTCATTTAGGACTCAAAAGGGTGAGGAGGGACATGGATTCTTTCTGTATCTCTTGGTTGAACTAATGCTCTAATCACAACCACTGGTCCCCTCACTGTGATTTCCCCAAGGTAGGGGTGATTCTGTTTCCTCCAGACAACTTGTAAAGTTCTTGAAAGACCCCGGAAAACTGAACCATACTTCAAAATCCCAGGAACCACTAAAAGGACTGTGGGTCAGAGGAGTCAGGTTCTGCAAATACAGTGTGAATCAAATCTGGCTCCATACCTTTCCCAGCAATTTCAACTGTCTCCAATGTCTCCAATAACCCAAACTCAAAACCTGGGTCTGCTTTGATTTTTCATTCTCTTTTAGAACTCAGTGATCAAGTCCTTATCACTGCATTCAGCTGCTGGCAATAGATCTACACCAGTGAACCATGGGACACCAGGGAAGCATTGTTGATTGTCCAAATAACACTCATTCCATTTCCCTGCTTTCTTGCAGGAGAAGCATGTCCTACTCTAGAGGCTAAAAGTGCCACACTTTGCTAGACATGGGCATGAGACCCAGCCATGGCCAATGCATGAAATCTGCTAGGAGTCTTCTAGGAAAGGTTTTCTCCTCCCTACGAAAAGAGACATACTACATATACATAAGAATGGTTAAAATTAGGGGCGCCTGGGTGGCTCAGTCGGTTAAGCATCTGACTTCCACTCAGGTCATGATCTCTCAGTTTGTGAGTTCGAGCCCCGTGTTTGGCTCTGTGCTGAGAGCTCGGAGCCTGGAGCCTGCCTCAGATTCTGTCTTCCTATCTCTCTGCCCCTCCCCTGCTAACGGTCTCTCTCTGTCTTTCAATAATAAATAAATGTTAAAAAAAATTAAAAAAGAATGGTTAAAGTGAAAAGGATTGACAATATCAAGTACTGGAGAGGATGGGGAGTAACTGTACCTCTTCCACATTGCTTTGAAGAACACTTTTCCAGTTTCATATGAAATATAGAATATATGTTCATCAGGAACATTGGTCTATAATTTTCTTGTGGTGTCCTTTTCTGGTTTTGGTATCAGGGTAATGCTGGCTTATAAATTGAGTTTGGGAGGATTATCTCCTCTTCAGATTTTGAAAGAGTTTAACAAGGATTGACATATTAAAAAAAATGTTTGTTAAAATTCACCAGTGAAACCAGGTGGTCCTAAACTCTTCTTTATTGGGAGATTTTGACTACTACTGATTCAGTCTCCTTACTCATTATTGGTCTGTTCAGATTTTCTATTTCTTCATGATTCAGTCTTGGTAGGTTGTAGTTTTTAGGAATTTATCAGTTTCTTCTAGTTTATCCAAGTTTGTGTGTATGTGTGTAATTATTCAAAGTAGTCTCTTACGATTCTATTTCTGTGTAGTATCAGTTCTGAGGTCTCTTCCTCCATTTTGGGTTTTATTTATTGAAGTCTTTTTTCTTTTTTTTTCTTAGTCTAGCTAAGTATTTCTCAATTTTCTTTAGCTTTTCAAAAAATCTGCTCTTGGTTTTGTTGACCTTTTCTATTGTATTTCTGGTCTTATTTCACTTATTTTTGCTCTGATATTTGTTTTTTTCCTTCTTTTTGCTAATTGCAGTTAGCTTGAGTTAGGTTGTTCATTTGAGATCTTTTCTCTTAATGCAAGCCTTTATTGTTATAGACTTCCATTTTAGAACTGTTTTTGGAGCATCTAACAGGATTCAGTATGTTGTGTTTCCATTTTCATTTGTTTCAAGTCATTTTTTGAATTCTCTTTTGGTTTCTTCTTTGACTTATTGGTTGCACAGAAGTGTGTTGTTTAATTTCCACATTTTGTGAATTTTCCAGCTTTCTTCCTATTATTGATTTCTAGTTCCATATTATTGTGGTTTATTTTATTTATTTATTTTTTTAACGTTTATTTATTTTTGAGACAGAGAGAGACAGAGCATGAACGGGGGAGGGGCAGAGAGAGAGGGAGACACAGAACCGGAAGCAGGCTCCAGGCTCTGGGCCATCAGCCCAGAGCCCGACGCGGGGCTCGAACTCACGGACCGCGAGATCGTGACCTGAGCTGAAGTCGGGCGCTTAACCGACTGAGCCACCCAGGCGCCCCATTATTGTGGTTTAAAAAGATACTTACTATGATTTCAATGTTAAATTTGCTAAGACTTGTTTTGTGATCTGTCCTGGAGAATATTCCATGTGCACATAAGAATGTGTATTCTGTTGTTGTTGGACGGGACATTTTGTATATGTCTGTTAGGACCTTTTGGTATGGTTCAAGTTTAACATTTCCTTGTTAATTTTCCGTATCAATGATCTATCCATTGTTGAAAGTGGGTATGAAAGTCCCCTACTATTTTTTTTTACTTTTGTATATTTCTCCCATCAGATCTGTAAGTATCTATTTCTTTAATATATTTAGGTACACCAATAGTAGGTGTGTATATATTTATGATAATTATATCTTCTTGATGAATTGACCCCTTTAGCATGATATAATGACTTTCTTTTTCTCTTGTTAAGATATTTGGCTTAAAGTCTCTTTTGTCTGTTATAAGTAGAGGTACCACTGCTCTCTTTTGGTTTCCTCTCTCATAGAATACATTTTTTCATCACTTCACAATGAGCCCTGTATGTTATTAAAGCTAAAGAGAGTTTCTTATAGGCATTGTATAGTTGGGTTGTGCTTTTTTAATCCATCCATCTACTCTATGTCTTTTGACTGAAAAATTTAACCCATTTATATTTAAAGTAATTACTGTTATGTAACGACTTATTAATTCCATCTTATAAACTGTTTTCTGGTTTTGTAGTTCCTTTATTCCTTTCATTCTCTCTTGCTGTCTTCTTTTGTGAACTGATAAATTTCCATAGTTGTATGCTTTGATTCTCTTTTTATATTTTCTGAATCTCTATCTTTTGTGATTCTCTTCTTTTTATCTTTTGTGAATCCCCAGAAATTCATATATTAAAGCCCTAACCTCCAATGTAATAGTATTTGGAGATAGGGCCTTAAAGTAGGCAATTGGTCCTAATCCAATGTGACTGGTGTTCTTAGAAGAAGAGCAAGAGACACCAAGGATGCCCATACACAGGGGAAAAACATGCGAGGATGCAGCAAGACGACAGGCACCTGCAAGCCAAGGAGGAAAGCTTCAGGAGAAACAAACCTGCTGAAACACTGGCCTTGGACTTCCAGCCTCCAGACTGTGAGAAAATAAATTTTTGTTGGTCTGTGGTATTTGGTTATGGAAGCCCTAGAAGACTAACACAAGGCACCAGTATAATGTTTTCATTAATCATCAATGCTTATGCTGTTTTTAAAGATAGTGCCAGCAGATCACCCACTGTGAACTATCTAGTCTCTAAAATTATTTACTAGGCAACCAACTCATTTTCATAATCAGAGATGAAGCTTAAACACATAGCTATGGGGGAAAAAGAACAGTGATTGAAATTTATGTGTAGATATAGGTAATTTTCTTGAGAACAGTGGGGATAAAGACATTGACACTATGTGTTCATACAAGAAGGGATTCTGAAGAGGTATATGGTGTGGGAGGCAATTAATGGCACTGAAGATAAATTTTTATGAGTTTTCAAATCTACCATATTTTCTGGCTGAAGTTATGGTTAAGGATTATTGTTTTTGTTGTTCTTTACAGCTGTGGTTTTTAGAAAGATTTAATACAATAGATGGAAGCAGGCCAGTAAGCAATTTTTTTTGTGGGGGATATGTTTCTTTCTCCAGACCATTGCATAGAAAATTATTAAAAGTCTAATTTGGATGCATTTCCTTAATCTTAAAATCTTTGACTTATTTGGATACAAGAATTCTGTGTCAGGATAATTATGAGTGTATTGTTTTATTGAAGAAGCTAAAAATGAAGTCCAAATAAGCCAGAAGTACTCAGGTAGGCCATTCCAGTTTGGGGATCCTGAGAACTGCTGTGTGATTGCTTTTGGGCAAAATAGTCCTAAGAAGTAAATTTATATTCTGCAGTTGGCTTTGCCCTGAGTTCATTCCAGGGTCTAAGCAGCGGTTTGGGATCTGCCTGGGATTAACTGTTTCACACTTTCCCCTGGGGACCTGCTCAAGTATTATAAATCGTGAGTAAACTCCACAAACATGCTCTTTCCTGGAGAACTGGGAGGGTGTGGAGAGTGGATGAGGAAGAACTATGCCAGGAAGAGAGTCCTCACCACAACTTGACCATGGTAGCATCCTGATCTTGGACTTCCAGCCTCCAAAACTGTCAGAAAACAAATTTCTTTTGTGTAAGCCACCCAGCCCATAGTATTTT
The DNA here is from genome assembly GCF_028018385.1 of Neofelis nebulosa. Classification (NCBI taxonomy): domain Eukaryota; kingdom Metazoa; phylum Chordata; class Mammalia; order Carnivora; family Felidae; genus Neofelis; species Neofelis nebulosa. Next base: position 73,500,148 of record NC_080794.1, read on the forward strand.
GTTATTGCATCCTGAGCAGACTAAGATATATTTATTCCAAGAGAATGGTTTGTTAGACCCTAGATTCTTGATACAAAAGGGAATGTTTCTGAATTCAAAGGCTGTCTGCTAACATTTGGCGTGTTGGTTTTCTGTTGATGATTAGTTGCTAATGATAGCTTCTGAGGAAATACCCATTTTAGTTGATCTGAGCATGTACTGCCCATGCTCTTTATTGCTTGCAGTAACACACAAACTGGGAGGAGGAAGGATGTATCAACGTGCACACTGGGGATGATATCACACCACAGACACTGACCCAGTTAGGGTCACTGACCAATTTGTACAGGACTGAGTGGGTTCATGGGACATGGGACTTTCAGTGATAAAACCAGGAAAATCCTGGGTATACATGGACAAATCAATCAGCCTAACTGGGCCAAGGTTTATCTGTTAGAAGACCAAAGGTGACATACAATGAGGAAATGGAGCATTTACTGAAACATAATTAGAGCCTTGGACTAGAGCCTCAGTCTAGTCTTACCATTGTGTGCCTTGGATAAGTTATTTCACTTCTCTGTGCCTAAATTCTGTTTTCTATGAAGTGAAAGACTAGATTACTTCTAAAGGATGTTCCAGTTCTCATATACTACCTTTTTTGATTTGTGGATTGGTCTGTCATTTGAGAATTGGAAAGGTTCGATTGTATCAATCCAGAAAATAATCTGAGAAAAGGAACAGAGCTCTTAGCGAGGTACAAAGATATGCCTGTGTGTAGGGTACTGCCTTCATGAAGCTTATTATCATCTACTGCAGTAGACAGTAAATGAGTAAACCAGCACTTGTCAGTGCTGGGAAGGAAATAGCTAATTGTTGTGATAGACAATGATTGGGCATCTTCTCAGAAGATGTAATGTTGTTTTAGCTGAGATTAGAAGAACCAGACATAGGAGATAGAGAAGGTAGGGGGAACAGCAAGCACATAAGAGCCTTAAATGGCAGATATGAAGTTAAAGGAACAGAAAGGACTGGAAAGAAATGAGGCTGGAAAGCTAGGCAGGGGCTTGGTCATGCCAGGCTTACAGGCTATGTAGGGAGTTCAGGTTTTATTCTGAATTTTATTCTGTGGAGAGAGGTTAGCAAAGGCTTTGAAAACATATCAGAGTTACAAGAACTGACTAACCTTATTCATTAAATTATTATTGTATAACTATGGACTATACAAATAATTACATGTAATAACAATATAATATAGTAGTAAGCACATAATGTTCCTCTTCCATAAGTTTTAATCAGATGAGAAGAGTGTCCAAAGGTTTGATGCAAGTTCAGGGGCTATATCTCTACCTCATCACTTTGAACTTGATTAGCATCCACTTTAGCATGACTTTCATGGCAGAGGACAAAATTAATCTGAGGCTAAAATTACCTAAACCTGCTCCTTTGGGAACGGAATGTTACTTGGAACATATCCTTACAATTAAGATTAATTGTTATTGATGCTAAGACAAATGTTCTTACTGGCTGCATCTTCAATAAAGTAAAACACAAATTGCTTTTCCCCCTTCTCCCAGTGCTGAACAGCATTTGAACAAGCACTCAAGGAGATATTATCCCCAATTTTGGATCTTGACGAGAGTTTGAATTAATGGAGGAAAGACCACAAATTAGATCTGCATTGGTTTAGGGTTTATCTCCCACCTATTCCAAAAGCATTTGAAACAGCTTCAAAAATTAAACACTGCACAAAATAGAGCAACAAAGGGAGGGGGAAAGAGGGTACAAATCTCTTCAACTCTCTGAAGAGAATGACTTTACAGTAGATGAACTCAATGACTGAATTCAGTCCTTGAATTTTCTGGAACAAAAAAGGGACAAGAAGGAAAATTGTGGTTTGCATGATGGTTATTATCTGATAACAAGAAAACATCAGATTCGCTCTACAGAGACAAACTTTTTCTTTGAATTCCACTGACAGAAGAATTTATCCTGTAGATGTTTGTATAGAGGACACTGAATATCTAGTGGGCAATACATTCAAAAAAAATTTGAAGAGAAGAAGACAGTAATGTGATTAAAAATAAATGTTTTTTGGGCCAATTTTCAGTAAAAGTTGAGAGTGGTAAAAATTCAGAGACATTTTTGTAAGAAGCTGAGGTATTATGGTCCAGGTACTTTGCTTTACGACAGGGACTTCTCTTAGAGAACCTGGAAGAAAGAAGACATTTCTTAACATGTCCTTTAGACCGTTTCTTGTAAATTGCAGCTGCTCCCCACAAGCCTTTGGTAAGGATTGAGTTGCAGTCAATTTGGGAAAGTACAAATCTCAGGAACGCAGACAGACAAGACTATCAGCCAAAGTGAACTCTGAATGGCCAGTCATGAAAGAGGACGAGTTGGCCTGCTGACGTGGAAGGTGAAGATGTGGACTAGCTGTCTCATCCAGAGCTCATCCCACTTCATCACAGGCTTGCTGGACAAAGACTAGATTTTTCTTGGAATGGAGGTTTGAATATTCTCAAGAATTTTTACAAATTCTTTGTTATGAGTCCAGATTTTGATCCTCTGGCCCATAAAGAAATCTAGATATAAAGGGGAACATGACATCCTATTGTGGGATATAATTTCCTGGGGATGTCTACTGGACTTTACAACTACTATCATAGCTACTTAAGTCGAATCTATGTAGTGTCTCTATAGTTTTTCATCTTTATATCTTCTCTCCATTGTGTTCTAATTTGTTTGCTTTTGTGGCTTCATAAACTCAAAGGCCAGGTTATGTCTATATCTTCTTTTTATTAGAATTATTTACTATTAAAAATTAAAATTCATTAAATATTAATTGATTCTTCAGATTATAATCTGTTATATATGTGTGTGTGTATAACCATTTTATACCTTTATCATTACTGTGCTAATTCTTTACAGATACATAATCTATTTGATAAATTAATGAATGGCTCTTAACACAACTGGAGAAGAGAATTCTATAATCTCTTTTGATGCTATTTTTTATGAAGATCTCTCAGAACTTTTCCTTTGGAATCATTAAGAATAATGTGTATGTGTGCGTGTGTGTGTGTGTGTGTGTGTGTGTGTACATTTTTATTCTGCTATGTAATATATCTAATACTTCTAGCTGCATCAGTCTGAGGTAAATTGTATAGCATCAATGAATTATACAGAGTATTGGTTATATTGTTGACCACAAAGTCAACTATACCAAGCTACATGACTCTCATAAGAGAACTCATTCTTGAATAAACTCTATCTGCTTGGATATGGGCAATTTCTAGATGGAGTACTTTGGGCCCATTATTAATGTCTGCAGTTGTTCAAGATGAACAGATGCCCTCTAGATATCCAGAGCATGGAAGGCTTAGCACAATCTCTGTATGCATAGGTACTTAATAGATATTTATTGAATAAATAAGTGAATGAATGATGAGAAATGTTTATATATAGCTATAAAATAGGGCTGAATATGAATATGAATATGAATATGATCCCCTATAGAAGGGGTCATATTTAAATAGAAATTGAAGGGCAATTATAAGTATAGACTATGGAGGTAAAGAAAAAAAAAAAGGCACAATGATTATTGTCCTTATCTGGCGCCCCAGTCCCAGGCTTACACTTGTAAGGGACTCTGCCACCACTGTCCAGTGGTGGACAAATAAGCCAAATTATGTCAATTATCATTCTACCTTACTTTAGCTACTGGGGTTGAGACACCTTGAGGGTAAGAGACAACTTATTCAGACAGGCCAATCAGGTTGTCTCTCCTAAGAATTAGAAACTTGGAGGCATAAAATGAGGAGAGCAATCGGGATTAATTGGGATGGACTCATATAGGAGATAGCCTCTTAGAAGGCCCATGGGCTACTTTTGCTTGGAGCTCTGAGCTTCCTTGGCACATAGCCTTCCTGACTCTTGATGGCCCAGTTCTTCCTTTGAGTCTGTGAGCCACCCTTCTTAATACTCTCTACCCCCATTATGTTTCCTTAGTCAGTCCTCATTAATTTCTGTTGCTTGCAACCAAAGAATTCTTAATTGATACAACTAACAGGGAGCAACATAAAGAAAGAAAGGGCAAGAAAATATTCTGTAAATTCAGAAAGATTGAGTATCTCAGCAGGAATAGGCTATAGGGACATAATGGGATATAATGCTGGAGAGACATAGAAAGTGATCTTGTTATTGGGGGCTTTGAAATACAAGATGAGGTATAGTTAAAACTCATTATTAATGTATTTGATATTTCAAATTTGTTTACTCTAAAATTTATTTGTAACCCCCAAATCAATAATCATGGTACTTTCATCGTCAATCATGGACATGTGCAGAGTAGCAAAAAACTTGAGCCACCTAACATCCATTCCTAGCTGAGGTCAAACAAGGTCTTTGCATTTTAGCTCTCATACTGTAAACAGGTGTCCTTTTTACAATATGTTTAGTGCCAGATATTTTGCTTTAGTGTTAAATGGCTCCCAAGCTTAGTGCTGAAGTGCTGTCTAGTTTTCCTACGTAGGAGAAGGCTTTGATGTGTCTTACAGAGAAAATACATGTATTAGATAAGCTTCATCCAGGCATGAATTATAGTGCTGCTGGTTATGAGTTCATGTTCATGAATCAACAATATATATTAAATAAGGGGTCTTTAAACACATAAAAAAGGTTAGGTATAGATGGGTTGATAAGAGTGTTATGACTAGAAGCTCTCAGGGATCTAGAACAATGGCTCAGTATGGACTAATTCAATGTTCAGAGTGATTTTATAGAAAGTAACCACAGTGACTAATGAGAATCAAGTATATTAAGATTTAACCTTATATGCAACAGTGAGTTGTTGAGGATTTTGAACAAGAACTGATGTGTTCAAAACTGTGATATGAGGGGATTACTTGTGTGGCAAGTGTTTAGGATTTATTTGAGTTGGGATAGACAGATACCAGGGAAACCAATAAGGGCGCATTAAGGCCTTCTGGCAGCAATGAAGGTAAGAAATTTCTTACTGGCGCTGGTAGAGAAAGAATATATAGAGGGGAGATGTTGTGAGGGCAGAAGATATAGGAAGTTTGTGATGATGGAACCAACCTAAGGAAAAAAATCAAAAGGGATACTGAAATTTTGAGTTTTGGTGCATGAAAGAAAGAGTGGTGGTCCAGAAAGATAATTTAGACAAGAAGCTGGCCAAAGGAGGAAGATTATGGGTTCAGTTTTAGATGTATTAGGTTTGAAGCCTTGTTGGTTTGTCAATGAATAACTTATAGGCAATAAACAGTATTTGTATTGTTGATAACAATTTTAAGAAGGAGAATAGGGATGAGATGGAGAAAGGAGAAGGGGAGGAGAAGAATATCTTAGTCACCAGTTAGAAAAAATGGGATGCAGCTGTCCCCTTCAAGGCCAATATCCAAAATGGCTGAGTTCTGGAGTGCCCAAATGCCAGTCACGTCTCCCTGCAGTGTTCACACTAAGAGCATGACATGGCAAAACCATTAGGCATCTGAGTTTGTAGCTCTCAGAAATCAATTGCTACAATTCAAACGTAAGCTAGAATTGGCCTCATGTACCTTAGCCCACTCATGTGCCTTGGTGGCTGAGTCAGAAGAGGTTCTGGCATGAGCTACAGACTGTGTCTAGAATTGACTTTTGCCAGAAGTCACCAGAAAGAAACCCTCCTCTACTCCATCCAGAGGTTCAGACCCTGTTTCTTGGAGCTGGAGCTCAGATGCAAGGGTAAGCCTGAGGACAAGAGGTCCTACTGCTGCTGTTGCTTCCTCAGAGTGGAGATTGGATGGTGCCTCTTTTCTCAGCCTGTGTCTGTGTGGCCAAGCTTTCTCTCATCTCAGAATCCTGGCCTGAGAAAGAAGTAAGTCCCTCCTACCTCCAGTCGCATGGATTGCCAATTCCCTGGCCCCAAATTACTATCTTAGTACGAGTGATCTGTTTCCTTCAGGGGAAAATTCCATCCCCACCTATTTGGATAGTCTTTACCGTCATGGACTCTTCGACTGGAAAATCACAGAGCAGCCAAGGATTGGTTGAGTTCTAAAAATCTATATAATTTGGTGTAATCTAGTCACCTGGTTACAGTTCGGTAGGTCTCTATCGTATACCAATGATCTATGGTGGACATATACATGATATGGTGGACATATACATAGCTTTATGCTCTGAGAACCCTGGAGAATAAGATAATGCCTTGTGTTCTTTCCAACCTTGCCAGTGGCCATCTATTCTGAATATTTGTCCTGTGGTCCTAGAGGTGAGCTCTCAAAGGAGAAATGCCAATTTCAGTTGGTAAGTTTGGCAGGGGGGGCTGTCAGTGTCTCTAAATCCCTGCAGAATCTCATTTACCTGGCTGAGGTGAAAAAAGGAAACGCCTCAGAGGGGGTGAATGACTAGTGAAGAATGCTGGGATAGGTCCTAAACTTCTTAGCATCACAGTATCCAGAAAAAAAAAAGAAAAAGGCAGTTGCTGAGGAGTCTCTCAAAATGATCGTTTCCCTTTCATTACTTGCTTTCCTTCCTCTGAAATGCCCTCAGTGCCTTTCCAAAGTAAAGATAGGAGAGAAAAATAATACCCTTTCCCTTTCTGATATATTAGAGCTGATTTTAGGGTTCTCCAAAGACTCACTGAGGTGAATTTCTCTAGGTAGTATAAAAAGAGCCTTTCAGAAAAGGCACTTACAGATGTTACAATGAAACCAGACACCTTTGCAACCGATTTATCAAAACCCTTGAAGGACCGTTTCAAGGCAGGTGGCAAAGGCAATAATGTTGAACAAAGGGAGTACATCCAGAGGCAGAACTGCATTGCATGTTCTTAAAAAATATATAACAGTGGAGGGAGAAACAGGAAACCCACGAGGAACCGTTTTGTCCCATTTTTTTTTCATATCACTTTACTGGTTCTGAGCATGAACCAATACAATTTTTAAAAAGCCCATTCAAAGCCAGGTGGAAATAAATAAAGGCCCTCATTTCTTTCAGCTTCTCTTAAGGGTACAGGTAGAATTCTCTTCTGAATTTGAAAGTAATTATAAAGAGTTGCTTTTCTGTTCCTTTAAGCAGTTACAGTAAAAAATAACCTTCTGTAAAAATTGTGGTTTTTGACAGTTAACCAAAGAGAACATCATCTTGGAATAAATGCATGCATCAATGAAAGTGTAAACAACACACATTATACTTCGTATAAAACCTCTCCTGGTAAAGTGAGAGAAAGGGGAGTTTGTAGCTTAAGAGAACAAAGGTACCTGGATGCCTTCCACCAGGACAGCTAGTCCTACAGAAGGACTGAGTTGTGGCAGCCTGCTCAGTCAATGCAGTGAGTCAGCACCTGGGCAAGAGAATCAAGTGAGAGCAGAGGGCTCTGGAAGCCTGCTTGCTTTGATGGATTTGGACAGCTCTCCAGGGGAATTGGGGCCATGTGACTCTGATACCATGTTTCACCCACCACCCAATTCCATGGGAGCTGTTGAATCCTAGTGTTCAAGATGGGATGGCCACCCAAAGCTCATATAGTCCAACCTCCCAATTGAGAGGCAACATGTTAAAGTGGTAAAAACAAAACAAAACAAAACTGGGTTCTAGGGTTTAAATTTCAATACTGTCCTGTAAATGGAATTAATAACTGCCCTTACCTCATAGGAATATACTGTAAGGATTAAATTAGGTATTTTAAAGAAGGGGCTTAGCATAGTATCTGTCTCATGGTCAATTCTCAATAAATGTTGCCTTTTTTTTTTTTTTTTTTTTTTTTACATCCACCAATTTCTACTATATGCTCTGTGCTGGGCATTTATGCTGATCACTTTAGATCACATGTCTTTTTCATTCTTATAACAGTCTAATGAGGAATTAGTCCCATTTTCAGATAAGAAAATCAAATTTCAAAGACATTAAATAATTTACCCAAGGTCACACCTTTGTAAGTGTCATGACTTGAGCCCAAGTCTGGTGTGACAGTTGGCTCCCCAAATCACTGGACTCAACTGTTATTCTTGGAATTACAGAAGTGTCAGGTCTCTCTGAGTCCTTGCAAAGCAAAAATAAAAGGCTTTCTGAAAAATTAAACTTATCACAAATTTTAAATCATGACCTTTCTGGTTTTAGATCCATTATTAGAATACATGAGGCTTTTTGTAACTTAAGCTTTGGCTCAAAAATGACACACATACAATTAGAATGATGGGTGGTGTAAATAATAGGGAGGTGCAATAGACTGAATTATGTCCCCCCCAAGTTCATATGCTGATGCTCTGAACCCCTAGTGCAACTCTATTTGGAGATAAGGCCTATAGGAGATAATTAAGGTTAAATGATGCCATAAGGGTGGTGCCTTAATCCAATAGAGTTAATGCCTTTATAAGTGGGAGAGACATTAGAACTCTGTCTGCCATGTGAGGAGACAGTGACAAGGCATCCATCTGCAAACTTAGGAAGCTCGTATTAGAACTTGACCATGTTGGCACCCGATGTCAGACTTCTAGCCTCCAGGACTGCAAGAAAATAAAATCCTAGTGTTTAAGCCACCAGTCTATGGTATTTTGTTATGTACGGCAGCCGAGCTGACTAACATAGAAGTTAAGTATGGGAAACGAGGAGGTAACACAGTCAGATTCTCCTTATATGCACAGACCCTTTCAGATAATTGGAGTTAGTATAGAAATGTTAGCAAAGAACATGAGTTGTCAAGACTGTATACGTACTGTGTATATAAGTGTGATTCATCACAAGTGGAATTTCTGGATCAACAGAATACCTAAACATTTGGGAAAGCAAAGGAACTGAGTGCAGCTGCTTCATTCTTTCTGCATGGGCTGCCATGACCAGAGCTAAGTACCAAGCACCATTTTGGCTGGAGCAGAGACTCCTGTAGAGGCAGACTGGGAAGACCAATGGCATTAGGAGAGAGGATTCCAATGACAGAGTCTGCCAGACTGGACAGTTCTGAGTGGTCTGTAGATAATGGGGAATCTGAGGAAATTTAGAGTTAGGTAGAAAATAATGAAATAAAATCAGAGGAGTGTATAGAATACTGTACAAATATCGAGGTCTAGAATAGGCTATGTTTGCAGGAGATATCAAAAGCCCAGGCTTAGCAGGTGAATATTTGGATTAGAAATGGGATGATTCTGAGAGAAGGGCAAACCTATAGCACAAATTGAATTCAGAGGATGAATGAGAAGAACAATGCACAGGTTTTAGACACACTTGCCAAGTTTTGGAAAAAGACCAATGAATTTATAATGCATGTAAGAATCTATGTCCTTCCATGATTTATAATTTTCAAACAACAAGATTCCACCTCAGTGTTTGCCTGACTGTGGTCTACTTGGCAAGGAAAAAACAAGTGTTTGAACCACATTTGAAGGAGAGAAAATTCATTTTCAACCATCCATGCATCCATCCATGCATCCATCCATCCATCCAACCAACCAACACTTGTTAAGGCCCAAAGCCGTCTCGGCCAGGAACTGTGTTAGGTACTAGTGATATGATGAGAATCAAGAGAGATGTGGTTTCTCATGGAACTTACAGTATACTGATCATATTTTAACTTCTTCAAATAACTCATTCTGTGAACATATTTTGTTCTTGGCACCATCCGTTGCCTTAAAAACCACATCCTAGCAAATTTCCTCACAAGCTGTGCATAGACACGTTTATAGCTGATTAACCAATGCAAACAGTAGTTTCTTACTCACGTCTACTCTCTAATGTGCAAGCTCTAGGGGTACCTGTGTAGGAGTTTCATCTGTGGTTACAGAATCACCAGTACCTGGTCTTTCTGTAGCCATTCTCCCTGGGTTTCTGGAGAAGGAAAAGTAAACAGTAGAGTTCCAGTGCTCTCTTAGGTCCTGAGTTTTCTAAAAATCATTTCTCCAGACTGTTTTGCTTTTAATTCAAATTTACATTGCATCGAGAGAGTTAACTTCTGGAAAGCCACTAACAGGGTGACTGCTATGCAGTAGGCAGTGATGCCAGCTAGTGTCATTTTACCAAAAATAGAGCTAGTTATGTCTCAGCTGTGTTAGCACTCCCACCTCTTTGCTGATCCAGAGAAAACCTCTCAGAATTATATAGGAAAAGAAAATTATAGACACCATCTAAATGTGTACTTTTGCCCACAGATTTGCTTATATTTGATGTGGTACGTTTAAGTCACATTAAAGAGTTTCATAGTCTCATACTTAAGATAGGGTACCTGCTGTTTAGAGCAGAACCAAGAGCAGGTAGAAATATGCTTACATCTGATTAGCAAGTCTGAGATTTGCCTGTGGCTTGAGAAAGGCCAAAAACCAGCGCCTTGTGTACTTCTGGCCAGTGAACAACCCCCTTTCTAATACCCATCCCATCATTCATCTGCTTGGCAGCTGGAAACAATTTCCCTCCAGGAGCCAATTGTAAAACTGCAGCCTTCTCTCCCAGTTCTAGGGAAATGGGCAAGATTTCGGAGCACAATGCTGGCTATTTACTCCCAGAACTAGAGTTGCCTTCTCAGCCAAAGTGGGTAACCAGCCAGCCATCGCTTAGCTTCCAGGTCTAGCCCCTGTGTGTTGGGGATTTCTGCCTTACCTGCCTCACAAGGCCACCTATGTTCTTCATGAATGATTTCAAAGATACAAAAGAAGAGGGAAAAAGTACAGTAAATGCTCATAAATTACACCCAAACTCAACAATTTCCTAGATTTTGCCACACCAGCTTCATATACCAACCCCTCCTTTTCTGGCCAAAGATTTTAAAGCAAATTTCGGAACTCATGCAATTTCACCCCTTTATACTTCAGTATGCATTTCTAAATCATATAGACATTTTGTTATATAACTATAATGCCATTATCAATCCTAGCAAAATTAACAAGAATTCTTTGATTTCTTTTATGACCCATTAGAATCATATGTCCTGATGATATTCAAAAATGTCTTTTTACAGTTGACTTGTTTAAAATAGTATCCAGATGAGATCTATACGTTGTATTTTTTTATGTCTCTTAATATCTTTTAATCTAGAGCAGTGCCTTATTTTATTTTATTTTATTTTATTTTATTTTATTTTATTTTATTATTTTATTTTTTTCTATGGTCTTAATGAAGAAAGTGGTTTAGAAAATTTCACATTCTCAGTCTTTCTGCTTGTTTCTTTGTGGTGGCATTTCATTTGTTTCCCCATAATCCATATGTCTTGTGAACAACCATTTAGCTCTAAGGGTGAACCCCCAGTTATATTCAGGTTTGACCTTTTATTTCCACAAATACCTCATGGGTGGTGCTGTGTATTTCCTCTTAGCTCAGGTGGGAAACATTTCTGGTTTTGCCACTAGGATCAGTTTAATATTTAAACTGATCCATGGTTCAGATGTAAGAGCCTGATATCTCTTTTGCAAATTTTCCCATATAGTTAAAAATGTTTTTCTTTACTGATAATATGTATCTAAATTAATCATTTCATTACAAATGGCAAAATGTTGATTTCTTAATGCTGTCATTTCTTCAATCCTTCCAAATTTATAACTGGAATTCTATTGATTCTGTAATTACTTTTTTCCTATCAGGTATGAAAAGATGGCCCATGGGTCACCTGGGTGGCTCAGTTGGTTAAGCGTCCAACTTCGGCTCAGGTCATGATCTCATGGTTCGTAAGTTCAAGCCCCACGTCAGGCTCTGTGCTGACAGCTCAGAGCCTGGAGCCTGCTTTGGATTCTGTATCTTCCTCTCTCTCTGCCCCTCCCTCACTCATGCTCTGTCTCTCTATCTCTCAAAAATAAATAAACATGAAAAAAAATTTTTTTTAAAGAAAAGATGGGCCAGGCTTATCTTGTACATGTCCTGCCTCAGACCTGGAATCAGCCATTTCTCCATTGAGTCCTGGTTCCTTTTAGTGGGGCATAGTCAGTTTTCACAAAATGGGATTATTACTGTAAAAATGTAAACACTGAAGTGCCTGGATCCTTGATATTTTCTTTAACTATGCCATACGTTTAGGGTTTATCTACCAGAGCAAGTCTTTCTATTGACTGTAAATTTTCTTTCTCATTCCTGACTCACTATATAGCCTTCTTCCTGATCTTAAATGCACACTATAAATATCCGTTATGATGACGACTGAGTCTAATTCACTATGGAATTTCCAGGGCTTGGAACAGATCCAGAAACATGCCAGGATGCCCAATGGCTTTTTGTTGCATGGTTTGTTCATTTTAAGATGGCTCTCCTGTCTTCCTCCTTCTTGAATCAGAATTACTTCTTAAATTTTCATTGTAGTTTATATCTCTATTAGTTTCTAGCACTGGGCACACTGGCACATATAGGCATGCAATAAATGTTGCTGAATACATAATAAATGAACACATGATATTATGACACTCTTAAAAATCCATCAGTGGCTCCCCATTGCTGTTGAATACATTTTGAATTCTTTAAAGTGGTGGGGAAGGCCCTGTGCCATCTGGTCCTGGCCATCAATCTTTTCGGTTCCACCTTCTGCCATTTTTCTCCTTGCTCCCCAGCCCCACAGACTTTCTTTCAGTTCTTTGAAGGCACCTCATTCCATTCTGCCTTTGGACCTTCACACAGATTCTTTTCTCTGTTTGATACAGTTATCTTCTTTTTCCTCCTTCTCTGTTTTTTTCCCATTTAATTCCAACTCATCTTTGGATCCTCCCTTAAAACAATCTCTTCTAGAAGGCCTTTGACTCACTCTTGTGCAGACTTCTTGCTATATTTTCCCATAGTATTTGTCACCTTACTAATCACGCTAGTACATACTAGTAGTGTGTCATTACTTATTTAATGTTTGTATTCTCACCTCGGTTGCAAACTCCATTGGGGCAAGAATCATGTCTTGTCTAGTCTAGCAGTCTATCCCCAGTTCTTCAGTAAGAGCCCCATCAGTACTGACTGAATCAATGGGTATTAGTGACCAGTAAAGTCTTAGAATATAGGAATATAGGAACCATGCTATTTCCACTTTTATATCCTTTTCAGCTTCTATAAGCATTTGGATTCTTAGAAGAGATTTAGGATATGTTGGTTAACTGGCTAGATACTACCCCTAATCAAGGCATTCAGTTTCCCTAGCTATGCAGAGAAAAACATTTCTTGGCACATCCTATCACTCCAATCCAGACTTTCTGAGCCTCAGGTATTTTCCTCTTAATGCCTTGAAATCCATCTGTATCTTCTCCTCCCCATCATCAGCTCTAAGTGACTTAGTGCCAAGGAGCCAGCAGCTGCAAGAGTGGTCTATGGAGACTGCCACACTTGGGGCTGGGTGCACATCCCTCTTGTGCCTTAAGTACTTGTATTTGACCTATAAGGCCATGCTCTAGGGCAGGGAGAAAGGTGAGTGCAAACTGGGAAGAACCCTGCTCCATCTAGGATGATTTAGCTTTTAGAAAGCAGTGCAACATCCCATATGTCCCTTTCAGCGGCTGCTTAGTGATAGAACAACTCCATATTCAGTTATGGCTGTAGCCGGGAGAGGAAAGTCTAGTGACACCTACTGGATGCAAGTCACACCATCTTGTTAACATAAGAAGGAACAAATATGATTTCCATGAATTGCATGCATTTTGAGAAAAATATTGTCAACTTTAGAATGTGAATTTTTATTACAGAAAGAACCATCCCATTCCATTAGGACAGGGTGTTCATGGTGGATCAGCTACAAACTAGGGAATAAAGAAGCTTAAAAAACTGGCACAACAAATATCTCAACACTTAATCTATTGCTGTGGAGATTTCTATATTCAGAAAGCAGAGTTTATTGCCTGTCGGGATAGGATAGGGTAGGGCAGAGCGGGAAAGTGGCATCTGTTTGGTACATCCATTGGTGCCTGAGCAGTTACCCACCTGCACACACAATTTCAGGTTAAGGGACAGTTTGCACAGTGGTTAACATCTCAGAGTTTGAAATCAATGAGATGTGGATTGAAATTCCAGCTTTACTAGTTATCAGCTGGGTAACCATGGGTAAGTTTCTTAACTTCTGTGAGCCTTAATTTTCTCGACCATAGAGTGGCATAATAATAAATAATCCCTATCTTACAGGATTTTGTGAGGCGTAAATGAAACAATGTATGTAAAGCACTTAGCTCATTTACCCCTTCCAAGTGGGATTATTAGGGTAATATTAAAAATAGCTACCTACATAAGAAAACCTCTTAAAGTGCTATTTTGATATGACTATATCAGTTAATTATATAAAGATGCAAAAGACGTAGTTCAGATTCTCAAAGAGCTTGCTGCTTAGCTGGGGTAAACCAATGCATACATACCGAACTAGACTACAACTTGACCATTATTCTGATCGGCCTATGAGGATACAGAGAAGGGAACCATGAAGTGCATTTGGGATAGAGAGAAGTGAAGTTGATAATTGGGCTGAGCCTTGAAAGATGAAGAGAACTACAATCATGACGGACAACAGAAAGGGAAGAGCTGAATTCGAAGGCATGGACATGAAGGGCTTGTTCAGGAAATGTAGAATTGCTTGATGCAGTGAAAATGAGGAGAATTTTAAATGGGGTGAAGCTCGCTGCATCCAAGGCCCTAAAAAGAAGGCATAATGGCCAAGTCTAGTTGCCAAGGGCAAGGGTGGGGATAGATGCCCTGTAAGGAAGCGTCTTTGAATATTCTGTGATATAAGTAATGCACACTGACTCTTTTTATCTGCCCAGTGTCCAATTTTCTGTCTTTTGAAAATGACAACCTGGTTTTCTTTGAGAGAAGAATCCCTCTAAGCTTTCTGTGCATGTGGTTTGGGTGGCGCTGGTCAGCTAACCTCATATACACATTCATTTTCCAGCGTAGTCATATGATCCAGGCCTAGAGAAGGGGCTTACTCCATCTGCTTGACCACAGTGAATCACTCAGAGATTGGTGATGCTACCTATGTTAGTCCAATCAGAGTGACTCCTAGGGCCCAGAAAGACTATAGCTGTCAACTGATAGGTGTGAGGATGTGCAAGCCTAAGCTGCCAGGGGTTACCACATGTCCAGGAATGAAGACAACAGAGACCAAAAGTGAAGATATGGAAGGTGAAGAACAAAGCACCGATTATGGGATCCTGGATCCTGGATCCAGCCATACCTGATGGAATTTTCAATTCCTGGACTTTCTAATAAATTTATCTTTTGGTTTAGGCCACATTATTTGGCTTGCTATCACTTTCGATCAACAGATCTCTACCAACAAAATAGTGTTGACTCATTTTTTAAAAAAGCATTTGTATTTTATGACTCATTATAATTGACTTATAACTTTATAAGTTATAAAGTTATAATTGACTTATAACTTCCAGAAATTGCTAATACCATTTCCCAGAAAAATCAAGGCTTCTTCTAGAGCTCTAAGCAAGTCCTTCAGATAGGAACTTCATAATCTTGCAGAGGCAGAAAACAACAGACTTAACAGACAGGAAAAAAAAAAATTATTGTAACTGGTTTGCAGGCCTAAAGCCAATATTTAAATCAATATGCATGCCATCTTTAGACAATTAAGGCCTGAAAACTATCTCTATGAGTTTTAAAGACTGTAATAGGGCCTCTGCCTTTTGCCGGTCATGTTTTCACCGCTGAATGCCACTGAATGTACAAGAAGGGAGAAAAGAAAGATGAAAGAACTCTTTACTCCTGACAGCTTTGATTCCAGCCCCAGCAAAGCATTATGTTGGGAAATCAGCATGCCCTCGTGTTGAGCCTGGCCGCCAGCCAGCTGACAAGAAAGAGCCATTGCTTTGGACAAGGCCATAAGCACAGGGGCTGGTGTGCCCTCTCTCCACAGCCTCAGCTGGAACCATCCTGCTCAGCAGGGAACACATCTGCATTAGATACACAGAGGCCTCAGCAAAGTAAAAATGTTCGTGAAAAGAAGTACTCGGGCAGGATAGATTACACTTTCCCTATCATCATCCCATAGTTACTATTGCAAAATTGCAAAGATTCAAAGCATTACTAAGTCACCTACTCCAAAATAGCCCCTTCTCTTTAGGGGGTTTGGGGAGGAGTGTCAGCTCTAGGAGAGCTCATCATGAGCCTTGAAGCTTGAAAACTGAGACACCCAAAAAGAATAAAGCACCACACCCATCCAGTGTCCCCCAAATGTAACACATATATTCCATGTGCCTGAGTCATTATTTTAACTATACAGTGTGGAGAGTTAGATTCCACAGCAGATAATAAATGTTCTTTCCTAGGCTGAGGCAACAGTATGCATAGCTAGCACAGGTTCAAGATCGTTTCTTCATCTTACAGAATCTTATAATAGAAATGTGTTTTATTGGGTATTATTTCTTTTAAATCAAATATGAGAGAAATATCACCATCTTAAACTTCTCCGTAAACATTAAATGATATTCTAGGACCCAGGCAACCCAATGCAGTTAACAATATTCTTGATCAACTGCCAAATCTAACATCATCCGGTGTTAGGGTCAAAGAGGTTCTTTTTTCCCTGTAAGGTCTATAGAAACTAAAGAAGAAGACAAGCCTAAGAGTGTGTGCGTGAGTTTGTGTGTGCGTGAATAATAGCATGGTATTTGCTTTTATCACATCCTATAGTTTTCTTCATAGCACTTCCACAACTGTAATTAAAGGAGGTATTGGGCAATCTTCTTATTCCCTCGCCTCCTCTGCCAGTGGAGTAGAAACCCCATGGGAACTGGACAAAGTTTGACTTATTCATTATTAGATCTACCTGTGGCCATCACAGACTGCAAGCATAGAAGGCACTGGTTAAATAGTTGCTAAATGAATGACTGACAGGAAGAGATACAACAGAGGAGAAACACATTTCCAAAAATGTTCAGAATATAATTAGGAAATTAAATATAAGTTATATATGTACATTATGTATGTATAATATATAGTACATACATTTTATAAAACCACCTTATCCTGAGGAAGGAGAACAAATGAAGGCTATGAGCCCATGCAGAAGAGGCCAAGGTTATAGGGGCAGTAAATATTGAATGAACACCACCCTGAGGCAAGAGACAAGAATAGAAGTAGGCTTGTAAGGGATTTACTCTTTATCCAGGAAAACATACATGAAAGCATTGGATAAAAAGCTTGAAACATATGTTTTATTCAGTGACTTCACTGAGCCGTCAGGACGTGGGAACCCATCTGGATGCAGTAGGACAATACTGGTCCCCTTGAAATTTTCTCAGACTGTAATTTTCATATTTCTTATATCAGAGTTGATTTGGGAGCTTATTAAAATGCAGAATCCTAGGCCCTACCTAAGACCTATTGAGTACAAATCTACAGGCTTGGATACTAGAGGTTTTATTTATTTTTGTATTTTAATTTTTAGGAGTTTCCTGGCTGACTCTTTCACACCTTAAATTTTGGGAATCTTTGCCGAATCAAGAAAGGTAACTTGCCATATCATGACTGGAGAAAAATAGCCCTTAAATGCTCTGTTTTAATAAAATTTGATTAACATGAATTTAAAATATGCTATTAACTTCTTTCAAAAAAAGAAAAATATCTCCTCAAGCCCTTTGGTGTGTTTAGATTGGGTGCTGGTTTGTCTTGGCATTTCCACCTTTTAAAAAGTGGTTCCCACATCTGAAATGGCCCAAGCTGGGAGTGAAAGAAGGAAGGTGAGTGGTACAAGAGAGACCATTGGGGAGTAAACCATGAAGATTGTTGTAAGAATATTTTTTTCATACTTAACAATGGGTAGTCACTGATCATTCTTAAGAAAGGGTCCACTTTCCTTCCAGCATTTGTGAAAGCTCCATCTGGGAGGAGGAAGGAGAATAACTGAGGGACCTGGGGATGGGAAGGAATGATCACATGGAGGAATAATAACAGTCGGTAGGTTCCTTTAGGGCTGCAGGTGAGAGAAGGTGGTAGCTTTGAATTAGGGTATTGCTAGTAGGTGTGCAGGGACACACAACTTTGAGAGAGATGTGAGAGGCAGGAGTCACAAAATTTGGTGATTGATTGGATGTAATATAATGAGAAGCAGTAAGAATGACTTCCAGGTTTTTACTTGAGCAACTGGATGCTGATGGCATTTACTTATATGGGCAAGTCTGGGTGAAGATAACCAGGAAGAGATACAACAGAGGAGGGACACATTTCCAAAAATGTTCAGAATATAATTAGGAAATTAAATATAAGTTATATACGTTGGAGTGGTTAAAAGAGATGGGGAGAACTCATCCATTTCATTTTGGAGGCTTGAAGTATCCACAAAAGATCCAAGGAGAGAAATCTGGTATATAAATATACCTGGAATTTGGGGAAATGATTAGACCAGGATAAGAAACACAGCTTCAGGAGTCGCCACAAACTGAGTAAGTAAAACCACGGGAGAGGGTGTAGTTATATAGAGACAGTGTGGAAACTGAAATGAGAGTGGGTCTAGGAGAGCACCCTGAAGAGCAGCAACAATGAAAGGATAAGAAGATGAAGAGGAGTATCTAAAAGGGACTGAAGGAAATATCCAGAGGTAAAATGTAAGGAGAATGAGGTAGTTAAGAGAACACTTTTAGATGGAAGGAATGAGCTACAATGGTAGTGATGCTATGAGATCTAGTCAATGTGGGTGCACCTGGCTGGCTCAGTCAGTAGAGTGTGCAACTCTTGATCTTGGGGTGGTGAGTTTGAGCCGCGTGTTGGGTGCAGACATTACCTCAGAATAAAATCTCAATCTTTAACGACGAATCACTAATTCTACACCTGAAACCAATTTTACCATATATCTTAACAAACTAGGATTTTTTAAAAAAAGCTTGAAAAAAAAA
This sequence comes from Neofelis nebulosa, assembly GCF_028018385.1. Lineage (NCBI taxonomy): Eukaryota > Metazoa > Chordata > Mammalia > Carnivora > Felidae > Neofelis > Neofelis nebulosa. The sequence goes on from NC_080794.1 coordinate 73,518,900, forward strand.
AAGAGACCTAGTCAAGAATGATGATACCTGCAGGAGTACAAAACGCATCCATGAAAAGAAGTAGAGAAAGGCTTTATGTTGTAAAGAACTAAATTACATAGGAGAGGCAGGCAGTGTTTATAGTGACAAAATGCAGAACACATTCCAGTTAAAAGTCACAGAGAAGTTTTTTGTTGTTTCTTTTTTTTCTTCTGCAGAACAGGTGAGGGATGAGCTAATTCTTGATGAATAACGGTTGTCCAGATAACTGAAGGAAATTTTATGTTGAATAAATATTCTAGTATTTTGGAGACTCAATCCCTTTATGAAAAGGTATGATAGTATGATATCAATTTTAAGCATGTGCATTAGTATATATTAGTTTCTGATTTGTTTAAGTGAAATTTATCATTTTAAGCTGTCCAGCATTTATTCATCACACTTCTGTTAACATTCTCTGATTTCACTTGACTAGATAGTTCTCCCTAAGTTTAGATCCCTTTTGGTAGGGTCAAGCTGCACTTTCCCCCTTCTGTCCTCTAGGCAAAACATTGAACTTGTACCTAAAACCCTTCTTAGATTATTTTGTGGAAGATACAATTGGATCTCTTTAACTCTCAAATGACAGAATGCTCCACAAATCAAAAACTATCACATAAGAAAACTGGAACATCCCTTAGGTGTGATTTTGTCCCCCATTTCACAGGGAGAAAAATTTAGGCCTAAGAAGAAGATTGGTTAAGGCATCTAAGACCACACAACAGTATAATTAGATCAGATAATGCCAGTCGAGGACTCTATTTGCCTTTCATTAAATGCTTTATTTCCCCACTGTATTTCACCATTGGTCTTCCAGCAGGTGAAACTTGGCCATAGTGGTTGGTCTAAATTATGAGCACATAAAACAGTGGGACTCAATTTCAGCATTTCACTTGAGTTATTGGGGAAGCATATTCCCTTTTCCATTGTATTTGAATTTGAACTGCTATGATCATCTTACTCTTAACAAGGAAGAAATCATCTGAAAATGGTGCCACCACGGCAGAAGACAAAGGCAAGAGGCAGAAAGAAACCAACAGGCCACAGTAGGAGTCATGTGTCAAGCCACACCTTATAAAGAGCCCTATCCTTGGAGGTGTCATCTAAATGGACTCTCCAAATTTCCCTTTTTGCGTAAACCAGTTTACATTGTGTTTTCTGTCACTTGCAACTCAAAGGGTCCTGATTAATATGCTATTAACTCTTCCACTTCCCCTTAACTTTGAAAGCCAGGATAACCCTAATGAAGGTAAAATGCACAGGTTCTAAGAAGTCAAGGCTGTAGGGGATCACAATATTTTATTTCAAAACAAAGTTTCCATGCTTACACTACTTCCTGAGGAAGCTCTGGCTCAAACAACCATACCCACTCAGGTCTGCCTCTTCTTTTGCTTCACTACAAAATCAGGATGAAGAGACTGCCATTCTTCTGAATCTTAAAGAAAGTAATCATCAGATCTTGGTACCCAAGCTGGGAATGAGCTGGCCCAACACTCCCCAGAATGGTACCAAGGAACCCTTGAAATCAACTTACTATCTTCCTGCTGATTAAAGCCAAAAAGACTTTTTAAAAATAAGAGTCGATGGCAGGACACCTGGGTGGCTAAGTCAGTGAAGTGTCCGACTCTAGATTTCTGCTCAGGTTATGCTCTCACGGTTGGTGAGATCCAGCTCCGCACTGAACTCTGTGCAGACAGCACAGAGCCTGCTTGGGATCCTTTCTCTCCCTTTCTCTCTGCCCCTCCCCTGCTTGCACTCTCTCTTGCTTTCAAAATGAATACACATTTAAAAAATATAAGAGTTGATGGCTTTCACAAGGAAAGTTTTGGCAATGTTTTCTTCATATTAATTATAGATATAAAGGGACAGAACCAACATTAAGTATCTCTATGGAAAGGATGAAGATAAGGAAGTGATTTGGGGGTGAAAAGGTCTTGGGGTCGGAAAACCCGATTTTGGTCTGAACTCTGCCCCCTCGTTAGCTGCGTAACCTTGCCATCTCTGGACTATAGTGTGGGCTATATCTTTGGATGTAGATATCTGTGGACTTAATGATATATCACAGAAGCTGAATTACTTGTTTCCTTGGCAGGCAATTTTCTAATAATAGTACATCAGAATCATTGAGGTGATGCATTTCAGGGTCAGAGGATCCAGGATCCTCACACTAATTCTCTGCTGCATTGCTCCTTGCTCCACACATACTCTAACCTCTCTGTTCCTCTGTTTCACAATCTAGAAATTGGGGGAAATAAAGGTATTTACATGTTAGGGCTGTCTTAAGGACGAAATACGTTTATACGCAAGCTGTTCAACTCATATCATAAGTTGAGCAAATTTCAGCCATTATGATCACTGACATAATTTTATAAAGGCTCCCAAAGATACAAAGACCAAATTGTTTAAGGCCAGGAACCTTGTTATTTGATATGCTTCAGGCACTGCTTAAACACAGGGAGCCTAGGATAAATGCACACAAGGGGTGGGGAGGGCATGGTCATCCTTAAATTCCTTTTTTTTTTTTTTTTTAGCTGCTTAAGCAAGTTAATGTGTTGAGTACATAAACAAATTTTAAAAATTTAAAAAATAAATATTATATGAGAAGGAGAGTTATTTTCTGAGTAGAACCTCTTTCACCATGTATGTCTTAGTGGAAAAAAAAGGTTTTCTTCACACCACCCAGAATCTGCCCTCTGGTCCATGAGTTTGTTAAGGCCTGGGCCCTTTATAACTGCCTGGGAAGTCTGTGGAGAAGGCCAGCCTGTTTTCACAAGCTGAGCAGTAAACTCTCCCTGCTGATTCTGGGCAGCATGAGGGCCATTGAGTACAAACTTCTTTCCCTCCCTGGAACTCTGCTTATAGCACCACAGGATCTGAATATCTTAGTTAAAAAAAAAAATTCAGTCAGGGTGCCTGGGTGGCTCAGTCGGTTAAGTGTCTGACTTCGGCTCAGGTCATGATCTCACGGTCCATGAATTTGAGCCCCGCGTCCAGCTCTGTGCTGACGGCTCAGAACCTGGAGCCTGCTTCAGATTCTGTGTCTCCCTCTCTCTCTGCCCTGCTCATGCCCTCTCTCTGTCTCAAATAAAAATGTTTAGTCTTAGCACAACATTGCCTAAAAATGCAGATTTTTGCATTGGATGACTTCAAGATGTTAGGCAATGGTAAAATATATCCTTTAAAACACACACACACACACACACACACACACACTTATTTATTTTAGAAAATGGGTAGAAGAAATCCAAATTTTGACATCTGAAAAGGCTTCCATATTTTTTATAGTATCATTTCTCAACTTGCTTCTTGAAGAAATATGACAGAAACAGTTGCTTTAGAGAACACTGAAATTATATTTAATATAGCAATGAGAGTAAATCTCTTTCCTGCAGCATTTCAGTTCTAATCAGTCTTAAGTAATAGTGAAGAGATGTTTATCAGGAGCATAATTTACTCCTCACACAAAAGAAAAAAAAAGACTAGAATAATTTACTACATTTACATCTCTAACCCAAACATGAAACAGGAGGGAAACCAATTTTCTTATCATAGGAGATGGTGATTTATAGGAGAAAAGAGGATAATTAATCTATCTTGTAGGACATGAAAATATCCAAGAACAAATTATTGTGATTTTTTAAAAAGTACAGAAAAAGAAACAAGCACAATGCAAATACCTTTGATCTCAAAATCTTCCTTTTTTTGTGTCTTGGAAAAGTAAGATACTCCCTTCATTCCAGTCAAACATAATGAGCAGAGATTCTTGAAAGGGTTGTAGCCTCAATTTGAGTTGTAATGCTCCCTCCTGCTGGAAATGTTCTATATCAGACCCTCTTCCCACTGCACACTTTTTAAATTTAATTACTTCCTTTACACACAAAAGAAATAATGCTTCCAAAGCACAGTTCAAAAAATGTTGAGCTTATGTGGAATCTTAGCATGGGGCTAACATTTCGCCCAAAGTTTCGCCATTCATCTTGAAAGTTTCTTTCTCTGAAGAAGATGTTAGCTTCCCTCCTCTCCCCAATGCCCATATGAAATGGGAAGTTCACATCCTAAAATTCATTAGTTCTGGAAATTTCCTAAATCTAATTGTAGCCCTGAGTGCTTTCCGCCGTTGCTGGTTTTTGATAAATGCATCATCCACATACAGGGAGTCCCCCGTTAGAAACAGGATGTATTCCAGAAGTTCATGTGTCAGGATTGGCTCTCAGTTCATTTATCCTCATGGGTAAACTATTGAAACAGCGATTGGTGGATTCTAAGGGTCAGAGTGCATTCCAACCACATTAAAGCTTTTGTCTTTTTTGTAGGTTTTGAAAGAAAAAAAATCTTTCTGAGATCTTTGTTAAGAGTAAACCTGATGGGAATGCAAAATAGTGCAGCTGCTTTGGAAAAGAGTCTGGCAATTCCTCAAATCATTTAACATGGAGTGACCACTTGACCTAGCACTTTTACTCTTAGATATACACCCAGGAGAAATGAAAGCCTATGTTCCCACAGAAACTTGCACACAAATGTTTATAGAAGAGTCATTCATAAGAGCCAAAGGAAGAAACAACCCAAATATCTATCAAAGAATGAATGGATAAACAAAATGTGGAATATCCAGACACTGGAATATCAGTCAGCAATAAAGAGGAATGATGTGCTAACACCCGCTACAACAAGGATGAACCTCCAAAACATTATACTAAGTGAAAGGCCAGTTACAAAAGTCCATATATGATATGATTCCATCTGTATGGAAGTCTAGAATTGAGAAATCTATAGAGTCAGAAAGATTAGTTGTTGTGTAGAGTTGGGGTGGTTTACGGGGCCTGGGAGAGGTGTCTAAAGAGTGCACGGTTTCCTTTTGAGGTGATGAAAATGTTCCAAAGTCACCTGTGGTGACCGCTGCACACATCTGTGAATATCTTAAAGACCATCGCATTGTACACTTGAAATAGGTGAATTGTATAGTAGGCGGATTTTGGCTCAATAAAGCTGTTCTTCAAAATAGATTGCACCTGCTTACTCTCTCAACCTCAGCACAGACTGGTCAGCAAGGTCCATTTACAACCTCTTACCTAACCTAGATTTGTAAGACAAAATCTTATTCTGCACATTAATGTTGTATTGTATCTCAAGCCCCTGCTAGTTGGTCAAGTTCATTCGCAACCTGGGCAAAAAATCAGTTAAAGTTATTATAGGCCCTGTGTTTGCTATACAAAGGAAGTAACCTCCTAAAGGAAATTCGACTTGGGTTACCATTTTTCATTTTACTGATGACATTCTCCACATAGTCTGTATAATTCCTGCGTGTGTGTGTATGTGTGTGTGTATGCATACAGGTTGGAAGAAATCAATAATTTTTTTAGTTTTGGCAGGGGTGAGGGTAATGGTGGATTTGGTCTTGTTCTTTGCTATACCTCCTCTGATCCAGAAAATGCTCAGGAAATATGGGTCGACTGCATCTTCTGAAGGGAGTTGAACAAAGAAAATGATTACAAGATATCATCACAGGTGATTTTCAAATTCAGTCTATCCAGTAAAGATATATAAATATCTTTATGTATATACATATATATGCACACATCCTTATATATACATATACATATATAACATATATATATTCCATGTATGTACATATACCTGCTATATACATCATGCCCCCAACCCACACCCATTACAGGTCTGAACTTATGATAAACTTGGAATTTGTAACAGTTAAGAAACATTTTAATCCTGATGTGCTAAACTTAAGATAAGCTTTACTTATTAATCTTATGCATTTATACTGTCCAGTTGAGTAAAGATTGAAGGATGGAGCCATTTGATGCTAAGAATAGTTAGGTAACTGAGAAATGAGCCCTAGGGAAACTTCAGGCTCCTTTCTTGATAGGAATTCTCACATCTGCCATTTAAATAGGGAGGAAATTAAAAGTTAAGAAGTCTTAGTCCTATGCGGAAGGAACTAGGACCAGAGTGAGACAAAGGTTTGCTCTTACCTAAGGAGCTAGGAGAAGTCAAATGAAAAAACACGTTGCTCTCTCCTCCACAGACTTGAAGGGCAAGAAACAATGAGAGTAGGTTGTAATGCTCTGTAGGTAGCTTTTCCTTTTCTTTCTTTCTTTCTTTCTTTCTTTCTTTCTTTCTTTCTTTCTTTCTTTCTTTCTTTCTTTCTTTCTCTCTCTCTCTCTCTCTCTCTCTTTCTTTCTTTCGTCTTTAAAATTTTTTTTTACTTATTTTGAGAGACAGCAAGTAGGGGAGGGGCAGAGAGAAAGGCGAGAGAGTGAATCGCAAGCATGCTCTGCAGATGGTCCTGTCAGGGCTCAAACTCACAAACTGCTAGATCATGATCTGACCCAAAGTCAGGCACTTAACTGTCTGAGCAGGTGTTCCCCCCTTTTTCTTTTGACACAACAGATGTAGTCTTAGAATGGGTGTGTGCTTGCAAAATTTTTATGGTCTAAGAGCATTTTATTTCTTAACTGACCCTATAATATCAGAAATGCTTTAAAGAAGGCAATATAGCCAACAGGGGGATAAGGAGCTTAAAACCATTAGGTGTCAATGACCTTTAATATTTATATATAGAGCTTACATTACTTGAATCAAAAGCTATGTGAAGTGCTTGTTCTAAGCACTTCACATAATTATTTCACTATATTCTGATAGCAGACTGTATGGTAGGTACCATTGTTACCTGCTTTACAGATGAGAAAATTAAGAGACTTGTCCAAGCTTATAAGTGGAAGAAGTCAGAGCTTAACCCAAATCTAACTTTAAATTACACGATGGAATACTACGTGGCAATGAGAAAGAATGAAATATGGCCTTTTGTAGCAACATGGATGGAACTGGAGAGTGTTATGCTAAGTGAAATAAGTCATACAGAGAAGGACAGATTCCATATGTTTTCACTCCTATGTGGATCCTGAGAAACTTAACAGAAGACCATGGGGGAGGGGAAGAAAAAAAATGGTTAGAGAGGGAGGGAGCCAAAACATAAGAGACTCTTAAAAACTGAGAATAAACTGAGGGTTGGTGGGGGGTGGGAGGGAGGGGTGGGTGGGTGATGGGAATTGAGGAGAGCACCTGCTGGGATGAGCACTGGGTGTTGTATGGAAACCAATTTGACAATAAATTTCATAATAAATAAATAAATAAATAAATAAATAAATAAATTGCATCATCTTAAAAGATAACCACTTTATTCTGCTTCTTTAAAATCCCTGAATAGTGTAAATCACCCCTGTTATACTGCCAATTTAAATTTATATAAAATATTAGAATTAATAAAGAAATTCAGCAAGATCCTAGGTATAAAAATAAGTATAACTTCTATATAATAACAACAAAACATAAAATTAAATATTTATATCATCAGAAATAGGAATACATTTAATCAAAAATGTGAGATTCCTATATTAATTTTTTTAAATATTGAGAGAATTAAAGATAATCTAACTAGAGAAATTTATAATCATAAATGAGATTTGCTATTTAAATATCAGTTTCACTCAAAGTTATCTATATATTCAATACAATAATAATCAGAACCCAGATCATTTATTTATTTTATTTTATTTTTCTTGTTAATTTATTTTTTATTTTTTAAACATTTTAAATTTTATTTAAATCCAAGTTAGTTAATATATACTGTAATAATGATTGCAGGAGCAGAATTTAGTGATTCATCACTTACATATAACACTCAGGGCTCATCCCAACAAGTGCCCTCCTTAATACTCATCACCTATTTAGCCCATCCACCCACCCAACACCCTCCAGCAATCCTCAGTTTCTTCTCTGTATTTAAGAGTCTCTTATGGTTTGCCCCCCTCTGTTTTTACCTTATTTTTTTCTTCCATTCCCATATGCTCATCTGTTTTATTTCTTAAAGTCCACATATAATATGATATTTATTTTTCTCTGGCTGCCTTATTTCACTTAGCATAATACACTCTAGTTGCATCCACACTGTTGTAAATGATAAGTTTTCTTTCTTTTTGATCGCCCAGTAATATTCCATTGTGTGTATATATCACATCTTCTTTGACCATTTGCCAATCAATAGACATTTGGGCTCATTCCATAATTTGACTATTGTTGATAGTGCTGCTATAACCATTGGGGTGCATGTGCCCCTTCGAATCAGCATTTTTGCATCATTTGGATAAATAACCTAGTAGTACAATTGCTGGGTCATAGAGTAGTTCTGTTTTTAATTTTTTGAGGAAGCTCCATACTGTTTTCCAGAGTGGCTGCACCCAGCGTGCATTCCCACCAGCAATGCAAAAGAGTTCCCCTTTCTCTGCATCTTCACCAACATCTGTTGTTTCCTGAGTTGTTAATGTTAGCCATTCTGACGGGTGTAAGGTGGTATCTCATTGTGGTTTTGATTTGTATTTCCCTGATGATGAGTGATGCTGAGCGTTTTTTCATGTGTCTGTTAGCCATCTGGATGTCTTGTTTGGAAAAGTGTCTGTTCATGCCTTTTGCTCTTTTCTTCGCTGGATTATTTGTTTTGTGGGTATTGAGTTTGATAAATTCTTTATAGATTATGGATATTAACCATTTTTCTGATATGTCATTTGCAAATATCTTCTCCCATTCCATCAGTTGCCTTTAATTTTTTTTATTGTTTCCTTCACTGTGCAGGAGCTTTTTATCTTGATGAGGTCCATAGTTCATTTTTGCTTTTGTTCCCTTGCCTCCAGAGGGGCATGGAGACTGCATGTCTTCTGCATGTCCACTTTTCCCAACACCATTTGCTGAAGAGACTGTCTTTTTTTCCACCAGATATTCTTTCCTGATTTGTCAAAGATTAGTTGGCCATATGTTTGTGGGTCCATTTCTGGGTTCTCTTTCTGTTCCATTGATCTATGTGTCTGTTTTTGTGCCAGTACCATACTGTCTTGATGATTACAGCTTTGTAATTAATACAGCTTGAAGTCTGGAATTGTCATGCCTCCAGCTTTCGTTTTATTTTTTAACATTACTTTGGCTATTTGGGGTCTTTTCTGGTTCCTTACAAATTTGAGAATTGCTTGTTCTGGCTCTCTGAAGAATACTGGTGTTATTTTGATAGGGATTGCATTGAATATGTAGATTGCTTTGGAGAAAATTTACATTTTAGAAATATTTGTTCTTCCAATCTATGAGCATGGAATATTTTCCATATCTTTGTGTCTTCTTCAGTTTCTTTCATAACTTTCTATAGTTTTCTGCATATAGATCTTTTACCTTTTTGGTTAGGTTTATTCCCAGGTATTTTATGGTTTTTGGTGCAATTGTAAATGGGATTGATTCCTTGATTTCTCTTTCTGCTGCTTCATTATTGGTGTATAGAAATGCCACTGATTTCTGTACAATTGATTTTGTATCCTGCGACTTTGCTGAATTCATGTATCAGCTCTAGTAGCCTTTTGGTGGAGTCTTTCCGGTTTTACATGTACAGTATCATCTCATCTGCGAAAAGTGAAAGTTTGACTTATTCCTTGTCAATTTGGATGCCTTTCATTTCATTTCATTTTTCATTTTGTTTGGATGCCATTTATTTCATTTTATTTCATAGCCTATTTCCGAGGCTAGGACTTCCAACACTATGTTAAACAACAGTGGTGAGAGTGAACATCCTGTCATGTTCCTGACCTTACGGGAAAAGTTCTCAGTTTTTCCCCATTGAGGATGATATTAGCTGTGGGTCTTTCATATATGGCCTTTATGAACTTGAGGTATGTTGCTTCTATTCCTACTTTCTTGAGGGTTTTTATCAAGAAAGGATGCATATTTTGTCAAATGCTTTTTCTGCACTTGTTGAGAGGATCGTGTGGTTCTTATCCTTTGTTTTATTAATGTGATGTATCACGTTGATTGATTTGTGGATATTGAACCAGACCTGCAGCCCAGGAACAAATCTCACTTGGTTGTGGTGGATAATTCTTTTAATGTATTGTTGGATTTGGTTTGCTAGTATCTTGTTGAGAATTTTTGCATCCATGTTCATCAGGGAAATTGGTCCATGGTTCTCCTTTTTAGTGGGGTCTTTGCCTGGTTTTGGAATCAAGGTAATGATGGCCTCATAGAATGAGTTGGAGGCCAGATTGTTTTTTTAAATGGAAATTGATAAGCTGATTCTAGAATTTATGAGGAAATTACAGGGTTAAAAAATATCTTGTTGCTCATAAAGAACAACAAAGGTATAAGACTTATGTTGTCAGAAATCACATTTATCATAAAGCTACAGTAATTAATGCAGAATACCACTGGCGTAGACATAGACAAATAGAGCAATGGACTGGAATAAGAATATAGGAACAGACTGATTTGTGACAGAGGTGAAACTTCAGTGTAATGGGGAAAGAATGGTCTTTTCAATTAATAGGTCAACTGGAAATACATGTAGAAAAAATGAATCTGACCTTTATCTGATACAATACACAAAAATCAATCCCAGATAGATTGAAAGTGTAAACATGAGAGAATATAATGTGATCTGGCGTTAGTCAAAGAATTTTTAATTTGGACAGAAGGCCACTAACCATTAAGCAAAAGGAAAAAAATATTGATCACATTACATTAAAATTAAGAAATTCTGATGATCAAAAGATACCAATGAAAACATAAAAAGGCAAGTGAGAGAGAGAAAGAAGATATTTACAATGCATTTTTCTGACAAAGGAGACTATATCCAGAGCTCCCACAAGTCAACTAGGAAAATTTAGCTAACCCAGTGGTGTGGGGCATAATGGGTCAAAGATACATCTAGACACTTCAGAGAGGACTAATACACATATGAAAAGGTGTTCCACTTCTTCCGTCATCAGAGAAATGCAAATTAACATTATAATGCAATACCACCGCATCCCTACTGAAATAGCACATACATGGAGCAAGTGGTCTACCCCCCACCAGCAGCGTGCGACACGTGTAGCCATCCCATAGCCATGCTAACATTTGTCTTTGGAAGACTGGTTGGCGGTCAGTAGTTACTAAAGCTGAACCCTAGGACCAATCAGTTTCATTTCAAGGTACACACTACCTGAAACTTGTACCCATGCCCATAGCAAACTATTGCTACATGCAACAGCATGAATGAAATTCACAAACATAATAATGAGAGAAAGATTGCGGATACAAAAGAGTACATACTGCGTGACTCTGTTTACATGAACTTCGCAAACAGACAAAACAAAAATCGCTGACGACAGAAGTCTGGATAAAGAGTGGAGGTCAGTGACCTGGAGGGACCTGAGGGGAAATTCAGGGCCCTGGTTTTATCTAGGTGCTGGTTGCATGGATGTGCACACTTTATGAAATTCATTGGAGTACACATTTATGATTTGTGCTCTTTTCAGTATGTCTGTTATACTCCATCAAAAAGGCAATAAAAAAAGTAACATACGACCCCATGGATAAACTTCTGTTTGCCTCAGAAAAATGAAGAGTCTTGAGGGGCAGATATTGCAAACAACATTGTATCTCCATCTAGGGTCTTGTTTCGTGGTAAGTAAGATTAGTGAATGAGTTGGGTGAAAACCACTACCTGGAGTGATATGGAAGGTAGTGCACTGTGTTTCCTTTAAGTGCAACATGACTTCATTAGTTCCAATTCATTTGTGCCATGTCTATGAGGATAGTGATTGTCATGGTGAGGATCAAAACTGACAAACTGAGAAGACTGGTTCCCTGTTAGCAAGATACATCTGCACATTTTCCCCTTCTTATCAGCCCATCTTTTGAGGAGTTTCAATCCCATTCGCTGATTTCCTGAACTACCACAGAATTCTTTCCATCAAGAAAAAGAAATACATATAGGTAATATATAAAGAGACAGATAGAAAATACTTGGAAAGATTTTAGAGGTTCCCTGGTCTTTTCTTCCTCTGGTTATCCATTTTCAAAATGGGTGACAGAAGAGAGAGAGAGAAAAAAAAGACAATGTATCCAAATCTATTGAGCTAATTGGTGATAGAACTCAGATGAAAACCCAATTCTTGTGATTGCCACTCTGTGCTCTCCCTACTGAATTGAGCCGCTCCATTATCTCATAACAGCCATTGTTTAATTGCTGTGCTTTGTTGTGCACTCCCTATTAAAATATTGCTTGTCACCCTGCAACATTGCAGTTTTCTTCAGGATGGGGATTATGTCTTACCTGACCAGGGACTGACACACAATACGCTTTTCCATCATCACTGCTAGCTGACTCAATCGGGCAAATCAGTTACTCCACACATTATTCAGATTACATTTTTTCAGACCATGTAAGGAAGAAATAATGGTAGCATGAAATAAAATAGAACAGTCTCTGGGAGGAGAGTTTATGCCAGCATAGGCAGTCACGGTCAGGTTAACAGACTTTAAATTCCCCAAGTCTCCCTTTATCCCTGAACAAATGTAGTCTACTTGCCGTGCATGAAGAACTCTACGTTGAAGAACTCAATCCAAGGAACTTAGGCTGGCTCTTACTCAGTCCCTCATTTACTTGGAGCTGAAAATCAAGGGAGAGAAATGATATTTTCATTTTATTTAAACTCACATTCATTTCCCACCAAATTTCCCACATTTGCCCCTTAAATGGGTGCACTTTATTTTTTTGGCTTATTATTTATTATCATTTCATTTAGTTAGAAATGGAAACTTCAAGAGGTTTGATTAAGAGATTAAATTACTGGACTTTTGAGAAGTAAAAATAATCTAGGTATGGGTTGCATTAGGTTTCAAAATATTTGGGGTTTTGATCAAATCTCTAAACACACTATTGCCAAATATTCTCCCCTTCTTTTCAAATTTTAAACACATGTATGTTTTCAGGGAAATTCAATACAAAGTTTTCAGAATGACTGTTAAAGATATGAAAGCTTTCTAAAGTGCCTTTTCCTTGAAAAGTAAAACAAATTTTTCCTAAAATAAAATTAGAGAATTAAGAAAGTCTGATCCTAAAAAATGCAATCATTTAATTTCATGTTCTAAGCAACCTCTTAAAAGCTACAGATATCAATTCAGTCAAATACCTTCAACATTTACCAAGAAAAGTTTTTCAAGAAACTGTAAGTTGATCACTTACAAGGTGCTGTGCATTTTATATCTGGTGCTTTATTTATATTTGAGGACAGCTCTTAGTTGAAGGAATTATTAGTACTTTAAAAAATTTAAATTGTTATTTAAATTCTAGTTAGTCAACATACAGACCAACATTGGTTTCAGAAGCAGAATTCAGTGATTCATCACTTATACACGATACCTAGTGCTCATCATAATATTTCCCCCATCCCATATGTTCATTTGTTTTGTTTCTTAAATTCCACATATGAGTGAAACCATATGGTATTTGTCTTTCTCTGACTGACTTATTTCTCTTAGCATGACACACTCTAGCTCCATCCATGTCATTGCAAATGGCAAGATTTCATTCTTTTTGATGACTGAATTATATTCCGTTATATATAATGTATATATTATTATATATACCTATATTATATGTATATTATGAATATATTATTATCCATTATGTATCATATATATAGACTTTTGAGAACTAAAACTAATCTAGGTATGGGTGTGTGTGTATATATATATATATATGTGTGTGTGTGTGTGTGTGTGTATATGTGTATATATATATATATATACAAAACATACCACATCTTCTTTATCCATTCATCAGTCAATGCAAATTTAGGCTCTCTCCATAGTTTGGCTATTGTTGATAATGCTGCTATAAACATTGGGGTGCATGTACCCCTTCAAATCAAATACAAAAAATACAATCAAATCAAATCAAATCAAATACAATCAGTCAAATCAAATACAAAAAGGTATTTTTGTATCCTTTGTGTAAATATGTAGTAGTGTAACGGCTGGGTCAAAAGGTAGTTCTATTTTTAACTTCTTGAGGAACCTCCATACTGTTTTCCAGAGTGGCCAAACCAGGAATTATTAGTTCTTGAGAGGTTGAGTTAGTTAGTCAATCAAAGAAAGAAAATGGCAGAGCTGAGATTTCACACTAAGTCTGCTTGATTGTAAAGACTGTGAGCTTTAAAAATAATGATCATGGAGTGTTTTCAAGCTGGCTTAAGGTAAGAGATACAAAAAATAGCATGAAAATATAAACTTTCATTACTCTATCTTAGGCTGTGAAGAAAAAAGAAAAAAGAAGAAAAAGAAAACACCATTAAGTAAAATCTTCAAAGACATTTTAGGTCATGGGAGTTTTTAGCTTTCAGCATACCTGCCAGGACCACCTAATGTTATCTAGAAAATATTCTCTGGGAGCTAAAAATTAATTGGCAAAGTTAAAGAAATGAACAGAAATTACTATAGCAATCAGCGCTATCTTTCATCGTGGCACAAAGTCATCTTTTCAGTACTTAAAAAATTTTTTTAATGTTTTTATTTATTTTTGAGAGAGAGAGAGAGAGAGAGAGAGAGAGAAACAGAGCATGAGTAGGGTAGGGGCAGAGAGAGAGAGGGAGACACAGAATCTGAAGCAGGCTCCAGGCTCTGAGCAGTCAGCACAGAGCCCAACCCGAGGCTCAAACCCACAAACCAGGGGATCATGACCTGAGCTGAAGTCAGACGCTTAACCGACTGAGCCACCCAGGAGCCCTATCTTTTCAGTACTTAATGGAAAAGAATGCCAGGAGGAGAAGAAATGCTCATGGACTAAAAATGACTCTCAAGAAATGAAGTAGATTGAAGATAATGTGTGAGAGCAAGTGGAGTCCTGATGAGTCTTAATATTTTGTTTCAACTCAACTGAACATGCATTTATTGGCAACCATAGAAACATTTGAAAACTCATCCAAAAATGTCATGGAGTGTCCATTTGAATCTGAAAACTACTAAGAAAGGCAGTAATGGCTAGAACCACACAACTAATTTTTGAGGAGATGAAGACATCTGTGATTACTTCAGGGTCATGGTGACAGGTCACGGACAGAAGTTACTATCATCACCTCTACCTTTGAGATAGAAAAACAGTCTCCACAAGAGCAAAGGTCCACCTAAGTTCATGTGATCCATCAGAAAATAGGGCTACCCATTAGTCACCTCCCTCCCATTCCAAAGCTTGGTTGGACAGATCATACAAATGACACAGACAGACATAATCATACAACAGATCATTTACAGTGCTAGCCAGCAGTCATCATTATGTTTCAGCACCATGGCTACTCCCGAGAATTATGGGGCTAAGGATCCAACCCATTGCCTCCCAGTTTAAACAAAATGAACATATGGCAGCCTCTCAACCACATTTCCAAGGGAAGAATCTGCATGGGGAAAGAAGAATGCAGTGGTCCTGAGATGGTTTGCATTGAATAATCGGGGAATTCCAGAGAAATCTAGTAACTAGTCACAGTTTTCTTATATGTATGATTGCATGACAAGTTCTTATATTGGTCAATAATTTTCTAGGGAGCAGGAAAGAAGTACAGTACCAGATAAACCAACCGAGCAGGTTTCCATTTCTATGCCTGCTCTTTGGGGGTGTTAGGAAACAAGCAGTGCATTGCAGAGATTCTATATTCCAGACACAGGAGGTGTATGGGATAATCAGAGTAATGCCTTCTCATTAAAAGGACGAATGTTACCTACGGTCACATGGGAATTTTTCATTGTGTCTTCAGTCAGTCACATTTTATATATAAAATGATAGTAGATATGTTAACAACAGCTATTGTTCATTGAGCAGTTATTGTGTGCCAGATATTACCATAAAAAACAGTGGAAATAGTGGTGAACATCTTACAGATAGCTGTGAAAGTAGCTTGTTCAATGTCAAACATTAAATGTAGAACGGGGACTTGGACCCAGATCAATCTGGCCAAAACTTCATTGAACTTAGAACCATATTATCCTATCTTCCACAAAATGCAGTCTCCACCATTCTTCTCTGATGTGCGTTTACTTAAAAAATTGTGATGCTTTATATATGCTCCCCTGTGATTCTCGGTAAAGATTGGTTTTAAAGGGGTGAGTTGTTTCCCTTATTCTGTCTTGAACCATAAAATTCAGCAGTTGGACTTAGGATATTTCAAAGACATGAAACCATTTGGAAAGTAGAGATCAGTCATTAATTAAAGCAGTTTACTGGGCAAGGCTCCAACAGGAATGAGAAACTGGGTGCAAGCCTGTTGCCTTTAAATGACCATAACATTTATTTGGCTGCAGAGATACTCCTGGAACAATTAATCAATTCCCCTATCCTTTTCTATTCAAACTTTGAGCAAACCTTACTTTATCTAAACTAATTGCCTTGCAAGGCCATGATACATCAGGATAGCAAAATCACTTCTCGAACAAAGTAAAGACTAAGGCTTTCCTTCAGATGTTCCTGAAGATGGATGAAAAGAACCTGGGACATAATTTTACTTCTGACCAGCCACAAAATGCTCAGCCAAATAAATTACCAAGAAAAGTCAGACAAAAGCCGGAATGTCAAGGGTATGACTATTTCTCATCTCTTCCATTACCTTCAATTTGTTCTCTTGCTGGGTAGCAGCAAACTTGCCAGAGCAAGAATGGCTTTAGCAGCAGAAATATATTGAGTCCAAATGACTGAGCTGGTCACACAGGCATGCAAAGAGAACAAAACACCAACAGCAAACCACAGTGTAATGGCCTTCCCGCTTAACTGACATCGAGTGGTGAGCAGAGAGATGCTGTTTCAGCTAATGTGGTGGCCAGTGAACTTCTGTAGAGGTTACTAAAAAACAAACAAACAAAAACAACAAAAACACCAACCACCCAGGGTTGGAGACTAAACAAACACTCCACTCTCCCATCAGCAGAGTAAAAACAACACAGCTTTAGGCCCTGGCCGAAATCAGAGGTCACTCCTTTCTCTGTCTTGGGCCTGATTTTGGTTTTTAAGATGAGCAATGAAGGAAAACATTAGAATGAGAGGCTAAGAATGGCCCCTGCTCTGTGAGTGTAAATTAGCACTCACTGGTTTTAGGTCTCATAAGATTTTCTTTTCTTTTACTCAAGTCTCAACTCATATAGACTTTCTATCTGTTCTGGAAGACTCCAGAACGAAAGGTTTGGCTTTCCTTTCAGTGACAACTCAGAGGTAGGGGAGTATCTAGCTCCCTTTCATCATTGTCCATTGGGCAAAAATGATTGGTGGTGACAAGATCCTATCCTCATTTTTCTCATCTGAGTAGAGTCCAGTGGGTACGTCTTCTCTGCTCTTTGGAGGTAATTTTGAAAAGCAAGGGAGCATGATTGTGTACAGAGTTTTTTATGGGAATGTAGTAGGCATTCCATGTTCTATTTGTCACCATGTGTGAAATGTATACTTCTAAGAAAATGCCACATGTATTTCAATGCAACTGGCTTAATGATCTTGTCAAAAAAAATCATTTGGGGGCACCCCAAGTGGCTCAGTCAGTTGAGTGTCCAACTTCAGCTCAGGTTGTGATCTCGTAGTTTGTGGGTTTGAGTCTGGCATTGTGCTCTGTGCTGACAGCTCGGAGCCTGGAGCCGGCTTCGGATTCTGTGTGTGTGTGTGTCTCTCTCTCTGCCTCTCCCCTGCTCATGCTCTGTCTCTCTCTCTCTCTCTCTCTCTCTCAAAAATAAACATTAAAAAAAATGAAAAAAATAATTTGTTATGTAAAGAGTGTTAGGACATTCTGGGTTTATAAAAGGGAATGTGATCAATAGTCTCCCCCAGAACACCAACCCTGAAGGAGGCAATTTAGAATGCTGGGTTCAAATCTCTGCTCAGCCTTTCGTTAATTGGACAGCTGTTGGACCTCACTAAATGTAAATGTTCGTAGCTGTGATGTGAGAATTATAGGCCTATAGCATTTCATACCAGGGATGAATTCCAGACTATTTCTCACATTTCAAAATTTGCATGATTCAGAACTAATTTTCCCACAGGGATGCATGTAAAGGGCATTATTTCAGATTTTGGGCATATAGTCATTCTTCCTTTCTATTTCAAATTTGCATAACAGAAAACATCATTGCAATGATAACAGTACCCTGACTTTCTGGCATTCTTTTGAGGAATCAGTGAGATAATCCATACATATAAATATGTCACACCTGGCACAATTGTTACTAATTATATTGTTATTAGCACCTACTCCTACTGTACTTCTATTATTAGTATTAGTACTCTGAACCTATGTCTCATCATCTCAAGGACAATTGTCAAATTCCTCTTTAGTACAACTCTATCATTGAAAAAAAACCTATTTATTTATTTAAAAAATTTTAAAACATTTTATTTCTTTTTGAGAGACAGAGACAGAGCACGCATGGGGGAGGGGCAGAGAGAGGGGGAGACACAGAAACGAAGCAGGCTCCAGGCTCTGAGCTGTCAGCATGGAGCCTGCTGTGGGGCTCGAACCCACGAGCTGAGAGATCATGACCTGAGCTGAAGTTGGTCACTTAACTGACTGAGCCACCCGGGCGCCCCTGAAAAAATCTAATTATTTGAAAAGAAATGGTCCCTTCAGAATTGCTTTGACTGAATTATGCTTGAGAAAGAGCATAATTGTATGAGAAGTTTTTATGCAGAGTTAGCACTGTGAAATGGGCCACTGCTCTCTATGCTGTTTGCTTGTGAGTCTGGTCATCACATCTTACAAGAAAAATTCCTGGCTGATCCGGTTACCAGGAATGGTGAAGAGTATGGGGATTGCTTTAAAATCATGATCTGTGTGAACAGGATAATGGACAAATCTTCCTTCTTAGACTTCCAAAGAGCCACAGCTAGATCAATAGCTTGCCTAGGACATTTGTGTATCATCAAGACACTTTTTTCTCTTACCTTCATTTTTCTTCTTTTGCGCAATCTTTAATTCATACTACTTTACATGTGGAAGGAACCCTTGTAAGCTCTTCGCAATCCTTTCTGGAGAAAAAGTAGGGTAGGAATGAATGAATGAATGAATGAATGAATTCCCTTAAGAGAAAATATGAGGAACACATAGAACACCTTTCAAGCCCATGCTTGCTGATCATAAATCTTCATCTAAGATTCTGTAGAAATTATTAAGTTGAACTTCACCATCTCCTGCCACGAACATTTGTCTATCTTTTCTGCAGGCCCAGTTTATCTGTTTTTATTTGGGAAACATCCCCTTCCAAAGACAGGCCCTGAGGTTTTGGTGGAAGAGATACCACTCCTGGCTCCTGGGCAGTTGGCCCGGTGTAGGAGCCCTTCACTCATCTCTGGCCTCGATTACTGGTTCACGAATGAGTTTGTAACCTCAGCTGGGACTTGGGTATAGTTCTTGGGAAGAAGTCCTCTTTCTGCTAGGGTTGCTAAACTGGCATGGCGCAAGGTTGGCACATCTAGGGAAGACCACATGGCAAAAGCACCTGAGGACAGAGTTGAGAGGAGGGAGAATGCCTGAGTTTGGATGACACTGTTTACACTCCTGAATCCACCTGAAAGGCAAGCCTGCTTGCTGAGGGACTTTTCTGTTGTCTAGCAACGAATCCCCTTTTTCATTTAAGTCCATTTGAATTATTTGCTACAGATAAGAGTTTGGACTATCATCCCACCTCAAGTCCTAATATTTCCGTTGATTTTTTCTTGCTGAATATAAAGCGAAATATTAAGTTAAAGGAAAACTGAGAAGTCAAAGTTGTTAAGAGTCTCTATCAATCTCCTGCAGAACATCCTCAACATTCCATATCACTGTTTCAGCCTGACCATTTCCATGCAGTTAGCGAACCGTAATTGAGAAAGTTTACATCAGATTTGGGTTATCAAATTCTGGAACTTAAATGGAAACTTACAGGCAGAAAAAATACTGTCTTCAAATCAACATGCTGCAAACAGCTCGTAAAGAGCTATGATGGTTGCTTCAGAGTTTAAGAAGAGAGGAAGAATCTTTTGTGTGTAGGTAACATGTTTTCCATGAAGAAATCACTCTACACACAGGGCTTACATGCTTCCCAGTAACACCAATTACATGATCATTACAATATTGTTAAATGACCAGTAGCCTCAGATTTAGTCTTCATAGAAGATATTTTGAGAGATATATATGGCAATTTCTGTTTCCACTAACTTTATGTAGAATCTTCTATGACTGCTACTGAAATACTGCAGTGTCCTGAGTCCACCTTTCATTCTCTTTCCATGCTGTAACCAGTTTTTCAAAATACACATCTGATCATGTCTTTCCCTAGGGTAAGGGTCTCAATATGGTAGGTGAGGCTACATGCAATCTGGCCCCCACCTACTCCTCAGTCGCACCTAGTATGGTCTCCTTTCTGTCTGGCTCCAGGCTCCTTGATCTTCAGTTCTCCAGAACAGCAAAAATAATTTATACTATGATTTGAAAAATATAACAAAAATGAATATATTTATAGAAATATCATTTAAAAATGAAACCCCTGAGAACCATCCTAAAATATTTACTGCAAGAAATTCCTGCGCATCACAGCACTGAGAGATAGCAGGGCTCTGTGACACCCAAGCCCAGCTCCCAAGAGGCCATGGACCCTAAGTAGTGACAGGCGGTCTTACAGCAAAGCTTTTTCCCTTGGTGATCTCATGAGTTGTGCTGTCCTCATCCTGGAAAGCAGGGGGTCACCTTGGCCTTTGCAGACCATTTAGAATCCCAGCCTCCCCCTCAGTCTCTTTCTTCTTATTTGCTTCAAGAAAACCATTTGAAGCCAGGGAGTTCCAGGAAGCAGCAGGACAAACATCAGCCTCTCTGCTCTGCCCAAAGCAGCCGTTTCAACCACAGGTGCCCTCAGAGTCCACAGTGAGGATGGAATTTAATTGATTGCCAGTAGTTCTTGAGGGTGAATTTGCAAAGCCAACTTCCTTTAAAACAGAAGCCCATGTCTCCGTCTCCAAAGATGTCTCACACCAACAGTGTGAAATGAATAGACTTCACAACAGTCCTCCATCGGAGAAAACACCCTGGATTACTCCACAGTAAATCTGCAGCCACAGCTAATGGAACTTCAGAGCAATGAGCCCAACTGTTGAGCTCTGGCACTCCCGAGCATAATTAAAAGACTAGAGCAATCCTGGCAAATAAACAGATGTAATCGCGTAAACTGCATTATAATCTTGTGGACGATATGAGGCCAGTTCACATAGTTTCAGCCAAATAGTAATAATATTAGTAATACAGCTTGCGTGTCTTGAGTGAACATGACATACCTGGCATTCATTAACATTTATGCTTTGCTACAACCTTGGGAGTCCTGCTATCTCTGTTTTATAGATGGACAAATTGAGGCTTAAAGAGGCTAAATAACTAGATCCTTCTCTTTCCCATTTTATTGTTGTTGTTTTTTTTTTGTTTCCAGAGCTCTCCCCCTACCCCCAATATCCCCCAACACGTTTTGTATGTTGCTTCTCCTGTCACTGGACTGACTCAGGAAACCTTAGTTCTTGGCCGATAATATGCTATCTAAACGCTTCACGTTTCGAAAAGTACTCTTATGTTCAGAATGACCTAGAACTCATGTTATAACTTAATCCACCTTCATTTATTGTAACCATCTCATGATGGTAAGAATTGTCCCTGAAGGCCTGAGGACTGAGATTGGCCAGGATTGGCTGGGCTCCTCTTATATTATTTTTTGAGGAAGAATGATTTTCTGTGGGCCAATCCTTGGACAGATGCATCAATCTCACTTCTTATCAATTTCACTTATACACACAATCTGATGTTGTTGAAAGAAAAGCACGTGTAAGAGAATCATGTATATCTTTCTCCCAAACCTGTGAGATAGCTATTGTTAGCTGACTTTACAGATAACAACATAATGTCACACATCCATGCACCTAAGTCTTTTATTCTCAACATTTAATTCAGGGCTGCAAAATACCCGGTAAGTAAGCAGTCACTTCCCTGGTTTGTGCCCATGTTAAACATCACTCATGGTATTTGTCTTAGGTTTGTGTTCCCCAAAAGGAGACCCTGAGATAAGGATTTGAGTACAAGAATTTATCAGGGAGTTGATCTCATGGTAAGGAAAGAGGGAGTCAAGATAGGGAACTGAAGTAAGCCAGTACCTGGCATGTTAATAAACAGGTTAGCTCTGTGGGCAGGTGGGGCTCAGGCCCACTCAGGACCTTCAGGAGAGCACATGCTTGGAAATGAATCTCTACAAGGATATTTTCCATCAACTCTAGCCAGTCCTTGACCGTTTCCAGGAGTATAAGGGGCCAGGCACTTTCTACCTACCCTGACTGCCTGGCCCACACTACCTGCCAAGCTTTAGGCCATAGAAAGTCCCTAAGCAAGGAGGTGGCAGCCTGTGAGAACTGAGCACTGAGTGTTAGGGGGATGTGGGTAGTGACACTGACAGGTTTGGCTGCTGTGCTCTTTCCTGATACATCCAGAGGCCATTCTCCGCCAGACCTCCAGGCAGCCACCACTGTGCAAATGGAATTGGTAAGCAAACTCAAACCTTGGCCATTTTGATTCTTACTCTACAAATTTATAAATGTCTGCTCTAAACAGACAAAGGGCAGTTTGATGTGATGGCAAAGAGCACAGACTGATGTGAAACTACTTGATTTCCCTCCCAGCTACTCATCAAATTGTCATGTGACCTCATGCAAATACTTCATTCCTCCATGTCTCAGGTTTTTCATCAATACCTTGGAAAGATAAAGTATCCCATTGGTTTTTGCAGGAATTAAGCGTCTGCCTATCTATCTGTAGTCTATCTATCTAATATCCCTTAGTAATATAAGTGTAATCTGTTATTATTATCAATATGCTACATATAATTTATGTAGAAAAGAAAATGCAGTGAGTCTTTAATAATTCTACTTCTCATCCTAATGGTGACTCCTAGTCACCAGGTGATCCAGGGCATGTGCCCATGTAGCTATACTTGGTAATTCAGGAAAGAAAAAGGTGAAAAATAATTCGTCATTTATCTAAAGGAACATGGACCCAATTTCTATAGCAAGGGAACAAAAGTGTTCTTATTTTTCAATGTGCATAGAAAGAAAACCTCCCTGAAAACAATACTGGGAATCTTGTCCCCTCATTTCTTTGGACCTGAGAGCTGATTTCACCTATTAAGTGGATGCTCAGCTTCTTAAACAAGACAGAATTGAACCTCAGATCTTCAAAGCCTGTATTCTGTAGCCATCCTCTTGGACTCTAATACCACTGATGATACAGGAACATGTATAAGACAAGAAAATCCACCATTTAAATGACCCCTTTTCTTCTTTGGGAGATAAATCAAGCCAATGGGGCATCTCTTACTTTGCAAGAATGTGTGCTTTCATCAACCTACTGACTCAGCTCAATTGCAGGCGAGGCAAAAAAATCAATCGAGTAGCCTTGAAAAACAGATTGTAGATCTTTTTTCTTCTGAATCATGAGCTCTGACAATCATGCCCGATATATTACCAAGTAATGTTGGACTTCTTATTCCTTGTCTCAGCATGAGAAAACCTCCAGGAATCTCTGTATGTATTAGTCAAGAAATGTCCATATCCTGATGTTAAAATTAATAGGAAAGTATTTTCCTGTCCACTTTCCCCCTTCATTTTACTTCTGATCAGGCAGAGAAATTCCCTGAATGACTTACAGGGCAATGTCCAGAGCAAGGAAGATAATAGGATCTGTAACCCATATGTGTTTTAAATTTAATTTCCTTTTGTAAGGGTGATTTCCGTGACAAAGGGCAAGCTGTAAAACTTTAGGTTAGCTGTATCTGCTAATGAAAAAAATAATAAAAGTGTAAAGTCCTTTAAGCTTTCAAATCCTACAGTGCTACAACTCTACAGCTCTGCTGAGAGGGAGAAGTTTGGAATGAGTTGGAAGCTGACTTATGAGGAGAATGCCAACTGGAAAAATAAAGTATATTTTTAAAAGGCAGGCAATATGAAGCTACATCATAAATTTTTCTCGTTTTTACAGGGTGATGCTTAGAAGTTAGCAGAGATTCTGAAGACACTAAATGGCTAAAAGCTAGTGTAATACCTTTTCCTGTTGGTCTATCCCAAATGTCAAATTGCAGCATTTATGGACAGTTCCCATACAGAATTATGGCTTCCCTCCTCAAGCACTATGCCACTTTGCTTGAAAGCCTTCCCCCCCCCCCCCCCGCCATATAGAAGACCAGAAAAGCAGATAAAGCTCTCAGGAGCCATTCACAACTGACAAGGGACAGAATGCAAAGAGGACAAATATCTCCTTATCCCTCAGAGGTCAGTCCTGAGTATCTCCTAGAGTCTTCTATGGGAGCATGACCAAATCCTGTTACCAACGGTGATAACTGCTCATTATCATAGCTTCTCTTGGCTTTATTATCTTCCCTGACTTACTTCCCCATTCCTTTCCAATGCTGCCTGGTCACTTCCGAAATACACTGCTTACACCTGAAACCTTGTCTCAGGATGTAATTTTGAGGGAACCAAAGTCAAGATAACAAGTATAGTGAAAAAATAAATAGGCACTAACTAGAACCTACCAGCAAGGGCTTTATACAGTAAGGCTTCTTAAAGCATCAGGGCTACACCTATTTCACAAGGTGCCTTTGAAACTTAGAGTTCCTGATGAATTGGAGGAAATAAGTGGGAGCTGACAAAACACTAACACTAAAGATTTATGAAAAAGTGTCAAGTTATCAAGTTATATCAGAGTGACTCATAATTATTACAAGAATCAAATAATAAATGTAAACACACTTAGTAAACAGGAAAGTATGATAGAAAGACTAGATGGTTTTAGATTTCTTTTTAATCTTGCTCTAAAGCAAGAATAGCAGATATTTTCTGTAAAGAGACAAGATGCAAGGTAGAATAAACAAAATTAGAAACCATGTCTTCAGTGGAAGGGCCATTTCTTTTAAAATAAAACTTGTTGGAAAAAGTGGACAAACGGTTCACTTCATTTCTAAAGCGCCTTTGTAGGCAGTGGGGATGGAGTATAAGTGCCATTTTGCAACTGGCCAGAGCTTCCTCCAGATTGCATTAGATTTTTCTGTCAATCCATATCCAGTTGAAACTGACAGCTCAGATACAGACAGGGGGAAGGTGGGGAGCTGGTGGAAGTGGGAGACACAGGAGGGGTGACTAATAACACATCTATGAGGGTGAGAACTTCCCACTCTGGAGACTAGAGAGTAGGGTGAAGCCATTTTCACCATTAGCCCACAAACATTGATGACCTCAGTGAGCTAAATGGCTCCACCAAGTGGAGAACAGAGCAGAGCCATTACACCAAGCCCCACCTCCTGTGCCCTCCAGGCACATCTCCACTAAGACAAGTTGGTCTGAGAATCAGACCAGCAAGCCCCTTCCCCCCAGAATACCAGCACAAATCCCTTCTATGAGCTTAGTCTACTGACCATAGACTGCTGCAAAGTTTCAGGTCTAGGGAAAACTGGAACTAGCTTCATTTTTTGGTTTGTTTTTATTGTTATTGCTTCTATTTTTGTTGTTGTTGTTGATGTTTATCTTTTCTTTTGTTTTTTGGATACAGAAAGAACAAATTTTTTACCTTTCCATTTTATTTTTATTTTTATTTTTATTTTTTTAATTTTTAATTTCTTTGTCTCTCCTTTACTCCTTTCTCTTTTTTCTATCAGGCTTCTCTTTAGAAGCAGAACAAAAC
Organism: Neofelis nebulosa; assembly: GCF_028018385.1. Taxonomy (NCBI): domain Eukaryota; kingdom Metazoa; phylum Chordata; class Mammalia; order Carnivora; family Felidae; genus Neofelis; species Neofelis nebulosa. The sequence continues at coordinate 73,544,489 of NC_080794.1, forward strand.
ACATCTAGGATCAAGCTTCCTTTATTTGAGTTTTTAAGGTTTTTAAATTTGTATTTCATTATATCAATATTATTACTGTTGTTGTTTCTTCCTCCAAATGACAAGATGGAGGAATTCACTGCAAAAGAAAGAACAGGAAGAAATGACGGCCAGGGATTTAGGCAATGCAGATATAAGTAAGATGTCTAAACTAGAATTTAAAACAATGATTTTAAGGATACTAGCTGGGCTTGAAAAAAAGCACAGAAGACACCAGAGAATCCCTTTCTGCAGAAATAAAACAACTAAAATTTAGGCCAAAAATTAAAAATGCTATAACTGAGATGCAAACATAAATGGAGGCCATAAAAATGAGGATGGATGAGGCAGAGGAACAAATTAGTGATATAGAAGATAAGGTTATTTTATGGAAAATAATGAAGCTGTTCTTTTCAGAACAGGGAAACAAAGATCAGAGATCATGAAGGATTTTTCAACATTTTAAAATCTTCCCGGGTAGAACAATTCTTTCCCCACATTTTATTCTTAATGGCATAGAACTTCATTAAATGGTGTTTATCTAAAGCCATATCTGTTTGAGTCAAATATACACAACAAACTCAATGGAAATTGATTCTACATGTGTTCCAAGGTTTCTCCAAGGATTAAAAACCTGACAGATGGAAAAGGATTTATCTTTGTATTCTACAAGACTTGTAGGTTGAAGATACATAGCCAATCTTTCAAATAAGGCAATAGCCCAACTCAGATGGCACCAAGTTCATTTGTTTTTTGAAATAGAGGGAAATAAAATGTGAGATACAGAAAATGAGATCAATAAATAAAGGAAAGGAGGTGATTTACATTAATGATCTTATAAGTAGTAGAGCTTGGTGAAGGAAAAAGAAAACATTAGTGAAAGGATACCCAATACACACTTGGAACACATGCTTCAGGACACCAGAAAAGCAGGAGTACCAAAAATAGAAAAAGTTAAGAAAGGCTAGGAAAAAACTATAATTTAATATTGCTTTTCATATACATTTAGTGAAATTCTGAAAGAGTACATTTAATACTTTGTCACTTAGTATTATTTTTAATTTCTATATCACATGGCTATGCACACCATCTTTGTAGTATGTAGGGTCTTCATCTGGCCTGAGTTACGGTTATGTGCCTGTGTGTGCCTGGAAAGGGAGAAGGAGAGTCTGGGGAGGAAGATTATTTACAGAATGAAAAAAAAGTTAAAAAAAAAAAACTTACTTTGTCTGGTAAGTAACTCAGGACCATCAGACAATGGTCTTTCACGCTTCCCACTTCCATTCAGTTTTGTTAAAAGAAGTGGCCCTTTTGCTAGAGACATGGTTTCTAACTCTGTTTATTCTGCCTTCCATCCTTTTCTCCTATTTTGTTTTTGCATCTCATTTTGATGTTTGTACAGGCTCATTTACAATTTTGTCATGCTCTTTGAATGAAAAAAGTCATTTAAAAATGCTAGGATTCTTTATTTTTCTAAGAATCTCAAAATGTTTAACAACCCATTAGGCTCCATAGTGCCCTGGAAAGACAAAGGAAGAAGACAATCATATATGAGAAATGGAGGAGGGCAGAAGACTCAATGATGTGGTTGATTTTCATTCCAGAATGCAGGAAGTATGTAATTTTGAAGTCCCTATTTGGCCTATCTGCCAAAACTTCCTTGCCATTTTTGAATTTAGAAGCACTTGGTTCAAATCTTTCTTCCACCCAAAATTTCTGTCTTTCAGTATTTGTAATTGATTTTCACATGCAGTAACCATTAGCTCCTTATTGGGCAATGACCTCCCCAGTGACAGTGACCGTGGCAGAGAGATTGGTTGAAAGTGGGTGCTCAGAAAATATTGGGTGGTGAGGATGTGGGGTGGTTCAGTCGATTAAGCGTCCTACTCTTGATTTTAGCTCGGGTCATGATCTCATGGTTCATGAGCTTGTGTCTGGCTCTGTGCTGACAGTGTGGAGCCTTCTTGGGATTTTCTCCCTCCCTTTTTCTCTTTTCCTCCCCTACTCACGGTCTCTTTGCCTCCCCCACTCATGCTCTCTCTCTGAAAATAAATAAATAAACATTAAAAAAATGTCAGCTGGGTTTTCTCATGCCACTTGAACAAACATTTATTTAGTGCATCCTTAAAGCAAGTGTTGTACTAGCTGCACAATCCTATCATTAAGGAGTCCACAATCTAGTGGGATACAAGACCATAAGAAATGTTACAAAATGCTGAAAACAGCCAACACTCTTCACTCTGTTTTGTCTTCATGCTACGGGCAACACTGAACCTCATTTCCTATCACTATCTCTGCCCCCCCTCCCCACCAATTTCTCCCTCCTCAATCACAATGCTGGGACTTTTGTACTCTCTTAGATGGCTCTATCTCTGGAGAAGTCAAAGTAGGTGATGGAGACAGAGACAGATGAACATTCCTCTTGGAGAAAAATCATGTTTTTTTCTTGTGTTTGGGACTTCAGTTTCTTTCAATTATGACAAGACATGTAACTGTTAAACTCAGTATCCTGCCAGGCTTTGCATGCATTCATTTCACTTTCAGTGTGTACCTACTATGTGCTGGGCTTGGTGGCAGGCACTAGGGAAAGCAGTGGTAGGATAGTTAACAGCCCCTATATTTCTGGGACACACAGTAATAATGAAATAAATATTCAGTCAAAACAGGTGCCATCTCAAGACTTTAGGATTGTATAATTCAGGTGATGAGGTATTGTAAAAGTAACAAAAACCTAGAGGAAAGCAATAAAGTATTAATTGACACTGGATGGGGGGGAGCATAATTTTATTCAGTGTCCTGTGAAAAAGGTCCTTATAATCATATTTAAATGAAATTATATCCCAGTTGTAACAGGAATATGATATATAACAATCCTCAGTGAAATTAATAAAAAAATTTCTCCATCACAAAAACTTATTAAATACATTTCTTTTCAGTTGCCCCAAATAAAAACTTTTGTATGGTGTGTCCTACTCTGCCTTCTTGTGCCTTAAAGAGAACATTGCTCCTAAATCGGATCAACCAGCCTAAAATTCCAAGTTAGGGTTAGGCCTTGGTCTAGATATAGACCCTCCAATCAGTAGCAAGATGACTTTGGGAAAATGCCTTCATCTCCTTTAACATCAGTTCTTCATCTATAAAATAGGAATAATATTACCCTTTTCCTGGGCTTGATGTGTGTAATAATAAAATAATGTGTATAAAGTGCCCACATCACAGTAAAATGTCCAATAATTGATACCTACTATGGTCATTGTGTTCATTCCTGCTAAAGTTACTATTGATGCTGAGACTCACTCCCAGGTTGACATGCAGACTGTTCCAGATAACACGGCACCTTTGATGTCAGGAGGTCTACACCATCTACTCTGTCTCTTGGAATGTCAATTCCTTGGGGAATAGGGACCACAGTGTAAATGTTGTGTACTCAAGCTCTTTGAATAGGGTACTGCATACAAATGCTGGAGATGAGGTTTGGAATCACTCTCCATATAAATTTTATTAATATTTATAGGTCTACTTGGATTTTCTAATTTCTTTTTACTTAGTTGGTAATTAATTTCTTTTAGGAAATGGTCCACTTCATCTTAATTTTCAAATTTACTGGCATAATTTTTTCTAACATTATAATTCTAAAATTTCTCCTACATTGCAATTACATCTTCATTTTCATTATGTATTTAGTTTCTTTGTTACATTTATTTTTTTCTTGATAAATCATGTCATGGCCACACCACAAGGTCAACATAGACTAAGGGTAGCAGAACTGGTAAGGGGAAGAAGTGGTTGAGTGATGAATCCCATTTTCAAACAAGCAATAAGCTGTTCCCAAATATATCACATCTCATGCCTACACTAGGTTCTCATCAATGGTGCTCATACCCACCAGTTACAAGTTTGAAGGGGGCTACATACAGCAGCAAACAGACACAGAAATCCAGTATGGGGTGTCTGTGTGAAGCCATGCAAGTTCCTTCTCCTCAGTCCTTCCCCTAGCATTATCATTACCATTTATTTCAAAAATTCAAAAGCTGGAAAGTTTAATGTGCAAATCAAAGGCCGATGAAATACCCAGAGCTCTGCTCAGTGTCCTGATGAATGTGTTAAAGAGAAATGTGATTAGAGAAGTGATAGAGTTAAGCAGGAGATTATGCATCCGGCTCATGTTTTATGGATTCTGGTGGAGTGGGGGATGGGCAGTAAGAGTGCTCTTCTGAATGAAAATAGTCCAAAAATCACTACTGCTTATAGCTTATAGTATTTCAGCAGGAGGGGATCTTGGAGGTGTTAAAGTGTCCCTAACCTGTGGCGTGGATATGAATAATATTTTCAATTAATTCTACCTTGTGTTAGAAAAATTAAAGGAGGAATTGGTCCATTCCAATTGGTCCATATTAAAAGACCTCTGCAAATGTGGAAAGGAGAGACATGTGGAGAAAATCAGACAGAAGGTCACGAACATAGTTGGCAACATTTATTCCTAAATCTTTAATCCCTATGCTATGCATGACATAGAAGCAAGGAAAACATTTGTTTCGAGCCCGAATATAGGCAAGACTCTATGTGGAAGGTGACATAATGTTTAGCTACCCTGTTGGTCTACTTGTTCTGGTCATAGAGATTCTGGAACCTACCCTGCTTGGGGATTATGTGTGTCTCTTATGCTTCCATTATGGTCATACTCTCATATCTATGGCACCACAGAGTTTACAAAGCATGTTCTCATATATTACTTCAATTGCTTTCCATGTCACCCCAGGAAAATAAACAGCTATTATTTATCATAAATAACTGCTATTATTGTCCAATTTGTCCATATGAAAAAAAGTGAAGCTCAGAGATTCAGAAACCTTTCTGGGGGTTAACAGGTGCTAACTCTCTGGTGAGACTCAAATGAAACCCTAGCTCTGCCTGTTCGCTTGTAGATGACTTTGCTAAAGCAATGTGCACAATGGTTGCCACCATTCTTGTTCAATAAAGTGTGGATAATCAAACATATTTGGCCTGGCGGTGACAGGGAACAGATGTAATATACTTAAGGGCCTAACTCTGTGTCTCATGGAGGAGGTGGCTCAGCAAACAGGAGCTTTTGTTGTTAGCCCAATCCAACATGGCCTTCTAGCTCACCTTGAGTCTGCCACTGACATCGTTCACCGAGAGTTACCTCACAGAGTAAATATCATCAATGCATTAAAAATGATGTCATAAAGGCAGTGGAAATTAATGAAATACATACAACCATGAAATATTCAGAATAGCTGGACCCAAAGGGAATTTTCAAAGCGCTTAGGATACGATGCTTCCTGAAATCCAGAGAACAACTCCTCATGTGTTTTCCCTGAAATGTATTTGTGTTCTGAACACAGTTGCTTGGGGGGTAGGAAACAGCAGAGGTTATTTCCAGAGGATTAGCAGTTTTCTCTTCTTAATCACCATGGCAGTCTGTGCAAAAGCCAAGATGAAATGAAGGCTGCACCGTCCCGTCTCCATTTTACAGCCAAAACTACGGATATATATTGCCAGGCCTCTTCTGCCACCTTATGAGTATGTTGATTTTAGGCAGGAAAGGACGAGCAGCAGTAGTTCATGAAACCAAATCTAATCTCCATGTCCTGGCCTAAAGGAAGGATTTGGAAAGATAGAGTCACAGACACTGGCAGTTTCAAATCAGACTGTGATCCAGCATCTCCCCAATAATGTGAGAAGATCCATAAATGACAAACAAATGAAAATCTGGATTGTTATTCATATTGTTCCTGAGGATGTGCCTTTATAGGTATTAGCACACCTGTGTTCCAGGAAATTACTTACACATGCAGAGCTAATAAAAATTCCATGTATCCACAATTGGCCAAACCATAACAGAAGTCCTTTGATCAGCTAGGGAGAATGAAACACTCTAAACAAGAAAATTCGACCACCCTAGTTATAGCCGTGGAAATATTTTTCCAGAAGCACTTTCTCATTCTCTGAGAAAGTCTACACACTTTAGTCGTACCTCCTTAATTCACAGGGCAATAATTGGGAAGATTCAGTGATAAGGATATTGAAAGAGGGATACGTACAACATAATATCTGAGGTGTGTAGCCCTCTATCAAGCCCTTTGTAGACCTCTATCAAACCTTACATTTACCCATAGCTAAACCATGAGATCTGTTCACTTTTAAGAGTTAGCAAGCTGGTGACCATCAGTCCCAAGGCTATGGTCTGCCTCTGGGAATATATGACCATGGAGTGTTTAAAGACAAAGCAAAAGCAACCAGATCCTGACTGCTGATTCATCATGTACTCATCCAAGTGGGATGAATAAGGCAGAGGATCTGGAGATATGGTTAATTAGAAACAAACAAAGGGATTCTTGTTAATATTTTTGCCTGGACAACCAGAGTTTCTGTTTGGACCATTGCATTCAGCAATTGGGGCTCAAAGCTTTTAATTTGATGCACTGATTTTACCTGCTGAACCACAAAAGCTGGTTTTCATCTTACAGGCATGTGATGAGATTACAAAATATACTTTCTCTCTGAGGAATGCAGTGAAAAGGAGTGCATTAACCCTCCTGATTTCACAACAAAAAATAATCTTAGGACAAGATCTGCAGTAGAGAATGAACACATGTTCCCACAGTGTGCGTGACTCCCCTGTTAGGATGTGGGGCAGCCCCAGCTAGCTCCTCTTCTTGCTTTTAGCCCTGTGTTCAATGCCATGTCTGACATGCGATGGATGATTTCAAGCAAGTTCTATAGACTCTATAATTACCTCTCAGGGTTGTGGTAAGGATTAAATGAAATAATACATACAAAGTGCTTAGAGGGGTGTCTGGTATTTTAATAAGTTCTCGATAATTTTGGCTATCTTGAAAAATCATCAATATTATCACTAGAAATCATGAGATTGTGCAGGAAGAGAAATCTATAGTATTTACTTGGGAGGATGATAGTCTCTACTTTGGATGATTTGGAATTAGTAGAAATGTCAGGGAAATTTCCATGGAAGAGACTAGTAAATATAAAAATAGGCAACAAAGTAGGAAAATGTGGCAGAGGTTGGAAGCCCAGCTGGGGCTGCATGGAATGGCATTACCGCCATTACTGCCAACCACAGACACGTATTGAAGGTATACCATGGATATGGGCATTTTGTACACTCACTTAGCTTATTTGACATATGGTATGCTTATTGGAAGTGTTGACTCAATAGGGTGCAAATAGGGAGAAATTTTTCCCCCTCATCATGGCCCTTTAAACCTGCCATTTAGAATTAAACCTCATGTAAAATTTCAAGTGGATTCCCCATTTTCTCTTGTCACTTTCACATTTAATGAGTCTCACTTAGGGGAGGCTTTTTACCAAGTCCCATGTTTCCTAATATCAAGATTTTACTCTCTGAATTAATTTAAACTCCTTGCCCTGAACTCACATTGGACTCAAGCTTGGAAACTATAGGAAGAGATGGTGATGAGTTTAGCATCCTCACTGTGCCCTTGCTTTCTCTTCCACCCTTCTGTCTTGGTCACTAACTGCCTCTCTTTCTTCTAGCCATGGAGCAGGGAGGAGGACAGAGAGGGACAGAGAATATTTCATCTGACTGGTACAGTTTTAATCTGTCTTGGGTGCCCACTGATTGTGGCAGATGCCCAATGCTGGCTCTGAGTTCTCCTTGCTGACACCACTTCATGTGCTGCTTCCTGGTACTAGTCACTGACTCCTTCTCCTGGTCTTTGACCATTTCTCCTTGGGGCCTTGTTCTGACCACATGCTTGCTCCACAAGCTACCTTCCCGGTGGGCCCCTATCTGTGACTACCTGAGCCAGTTACCACCTTCTGCACACGCTTGGCTATATGCTTACCCGGGTGCCCCCTGTGGCTGGCTCTATCTCCCATCCTCATTGCCTCTCAGGCCAGTTTGTATTCTTGAGGGAGTTGAGCACCCTACCTCCCCTAAACTCCAAAGGACTCTTGTGTTTCTTTACAATTTAATTCACTTCAAGAATTTACTGAGTTCCTCCCACTTGCCAGGCACTAGTTAAGGTACTCAGATTACAGCAATGAACAAACCAAGGACCCCATCCTCATGGAATTTACATTCTAGAGTAGTGAGGCAGACAATTAACTAAAGAACTAATAAATTATCTGATAAACCAGACTATCAATCAAACATATGATTGATGTTATGGAGGACAACGAAGCAAAAAAAAAAAAAAGAAAGAAAAAGATGGGGATCACTGAAAGGGAACTACAGTGTTGAATGGTCAGGGAAGATGTCACTAAGGAGACTTACAGGAGACATGAATGTCTGATGAAGACTCCCCATATTTGACACTAGTCTCTTAGCAGCACTGGGGCCCTGGATGTACAACTTCCAGGTGGGGTGAGCAATTAAAATCCCTCTTGGCAGTATATTCCCTTCTACAGGTGGTGGGCTTGAGGTGGGGAAAGCACATTCTTCTACTTCCCTCTTTTTCAAAGAAATTCAGTTTTCCTTTACATAGCTGCTTATATATACTTAAAATAGTTGATGGACTATGATTGTAAAAAATCATCCCTTAGCAACTTCTATATACATGGCCCAGGCTTCAATTTTAAATATGCATGAGTATTTCCTATCCTTTGTTTCCCATCTTCTGGATCTCAGCCAAAATTCCATCACAATAGGAAAAGACTTGCTTAACTTTCTACAAGATACATTGACAAGATTGATGGTCAGTCATTTGATCAAAGTCCCATAGATAAGAGGCCACAGGGATTTGGGCCTAGTTTTCCTGTACATGGTTTCTTCTATTATATCATGTGAGAAACTTAAGAAGGTATAAGTCAAACCAATAAACAAGTAAACCAAACAAACCCAACAAAGTAAGAGTACCTATCAAACCATGGCTTGTGCCTACCTCAGTTTTCCAAGACCAACCCTTAACATCCCGGCAGCTCTGTGTTACACCAAATCTGCTCCCAATGTCTCTGCTTTGACGAGGTCATTAAAAAAAATCTTTGAAATGTTCTTATAAAGGATGGGCTCTGGTTATGTCTCACATTGGATAGGTAGGTCAATGCCTAGAACAACTTGCCTCACCAGAATAATAGCTACCACCATCTACTTGTTGGAAGAGATCTCTTTCATTAGCAAAAGAAAAAGTGTCTGCACCTTCTTAACAACATTGACTTCTCTTCCTCCCTTTTGAAAGGGAATATTCTGGTCATTAAATCACATTTCAGATGTTTATCCTCTTATTGCCTCAGATGATGTTACAGGGTTTTGAAAGAATCATAATCCATAGTTGAAAATTAGGTCCAACTAGAATTTGGAGAGTTAATTATCACTTTAACCACCTGTATTCAGGATCATCAAGAGAGCTGGTCTCAGGAGATAAGGCTGGTAAATAATTATAATAATTTTCTCTCTAAATTACTCCCTAGACTCTTTCTTCATGTACCTTAACACATTTTCTTGTATGTATACTGATACACTACTCAGAGCAGTCAGTGGGCAAAAACAATTACTAACCTCTACCAGAACTTCACAGTTTACAGAAAGCTTTTCAAAAATCTTATCTCATTTTACTTCATTAAACTATGTGGGGTTGACAAGGCAAAGTTTTTCATATATCTACAAAATTTACTAATAAGATAGGTTTCCATGCCTTACTTTCCCCATCTATTGACGGGCAAAAGCTATGGTGTGCCATGTAACATTATCCTGCCAGCCCTAGCTGTCCAGGTCAAGGATGGACAGCTGACTTAGGTAGCATATTACAACTCCCATGACAAACCCTGTATGAAGGACTCCACCCAAAAGGGAGATATCAGCTTAAGTCTGTTACATTTTATTCTAGGGAAGTTAGAATTGGGAAACCAAGGCACTAAGCTCTGAGTAGCTGAACTGAAAGGTCACCTAGTCTTGGAATTGTGGCACCCATATGGGACTTGAGTAAGGCTGTTTGTAAAAAATAAGTGACAAGCAAGAGAGTAGAGAAAGCATGAGAAAGAACAACCTCATTAGTAATGGCTTTTCACTCCCCATTTTCAGTTCCTGTAGGGCTGGCCATTGTTTTCCAATTTTGAATTTCCATAAGATAAGTCTTTTGCCTGATAATAAACCCTCTTTACTTGAGCTAGTTTATGTTGATTACTGTTACTCACAGCCAGCAGTCTGAATTGGAACAATCCATTTTACTGACAGCTTCTTCCTAACTGCATATCGAATAGAAGCCAAAATCTTTATCATAGTCTGAATGCATCCCTCACCGCAGACTTTGACTCTAACTTCATCTATGCTACTCTCCAAACTTTACATTACACTCAACCAGTCTTATCTTCTTTACTTCCTTTTTCCCATACCATTGAATGCAAGTTCCACAAATGTGGGAGACATGTTGTTTTGGGCACTTTGGTATTTCCAGAGCTTAGCTCAGTGCTCAGTACATAGCAGACACTCAATAAATATTTGTTTAGTGGCTAGTAAGTCACAGTCAAGAGCTCAAATGTATATCTTATCATGCTCTATTCATTATCCCATATTGCTTGGTCAACCAACAGACAATGGATTTCTTTTTAATTTCTAAATTATAAAATCTATCGTTATTATGGATGTTCATAAACCCATATGTATGTGTTTACTGAGCCCGAAGAGGAGACAAAAGAGCAGTTGCTCTGCTGGTATGCTACAAGAGTAGCCAAGATATGCTATGGAGTTATACAGAAAACCTTTCTGGAATCCAAAACAGGAGACAGAAAAGGACAGACCTACATGTATTTAGCAAAACATGGGTAATAAGTATCCCCTTACTAGAGTCTTCGAAAATGTTAAACCACTTTTTAGGGAGAACACGCTAAGCAGTTTAATAGAATAGTGTTTTTTGTTTGTTTTTGTTTTTGTTTTGATAAGCAAAGGCCTAGAGGAACATTTTGGAAATGTTCCCCTGAACATTACTAACGGTCTAATAACTTAAAATTACACCATATGCTTCCAGAACTGAAGTCCATTTTTTTCCCTTTTAAGTGCAAGAAACATACCCATGTCCAGGAAGGAGTTGGCCATGGGCCAAAGGAAAAAACCCCAGGGGTTCTGAGGATTAACTTGCATCCTGTGTCTCAAGAACAGAAATTGCCTAACTACCACAAGCCCTCATTTGACTGCCTGTGGCTATACAGGTGCAAATTAGATTAAAATGTCTGCCAAGTGGTATCCTCCCAAGTAGCAGGACATGTACCCTATGGGTGGCTTGCTATACATTTCATCATGCAAGACATCCCCCTAGCCCAGTCTTTAGAACAGCACTCGTTAAGATTTTTACCTGAATCCTCTCACCCAACTTTAAGATCCCCAAGACCAGGGCCAGAGACTTGGTTGTTTTGGGGTCCCCAGAAAATGGTCTCATGCTTGGCACATAATTGCATGTAATGAGCCCCATGAGATGCAAAATTGCATCATGGTTAAGAGTTCAGGTTCAAATCCTGGTTTCACAACTTGCTATGTATGTCACTTTGGCAAAGGTGCTTTCCTGCACTTTTCTTCAGTTTTCTTATTTGTAGGATGGGTCATTAATAGCATCTACTTCATAAGGTCATGGTGAGGATTAAGCGACATGATTCAAGATAAGCACTCCATTGGTGCTAGCTATTATTATTATTATTCAATAATTGCTGGGTGAATGAATGAATGAATGAATATCCTTAGAGATTTCCCAAGTCCCTGGTTTACTGCTTTGACCTCAGGGTTCTCAGTAGCTGCTCTCCATTATAGCTTCCAAGTACTGTTGGAACCCAATAGAAGAGATCCTCAGCACCACAAATGGGAAATCTGGAGGCCATTGATAGACGTATGGTATGAGTAGGAGCGAAAAGCATGAAGAATACTAAAAGGGAAAGTTTTGTCCATTAATTGCTGGGTAGGAGCTGTCTTTTGTTCTCTAGCCTATGCTCAGTGTTCTGAACACTGTTGCCACCAAGAGAGATAACAGGAGAAGAATATGGAAGGATCTCAAGTTTATCTTTCCCCACCAATGAGCCAACTTGTAAGTACTGAGCACCACTTATGTGTTAGGCCTTTTGCCAGATGAATAAGCCATCAGAGGCAACCTCTCCTCTCATGGAGCTTACAAGGGAGCAAGGAGGGTAAACGTGAAGTATTGAAAATGTGGATACAACAATACCGATGGCAGGGCAAGAGCTCAGCGCTATAGCAGAATTTAGCAGTAGGGCCTGGCCTAGTTCAGGGCATCAGGAATATTTATGGTTGGCAGTGACATTTTAATTAATACTAAAAGGATGGAGCGCCTGGGTTGGTTAAGTGTCTGATTTCAGCTCAGGTCAAGATCTTGTGGTTCACGAGTTTAAGCCCCGCATTGGGCTCTATGCTGACAGCTCAGAGCCTGGAGCCTGCTTCAGATTGCCTCCCTCTCTCTCTGCCCCTCCCCTGCTCATGCTCTGTCTCTGTCTTTCTCTCTCTCAAAAACCAATAAAAACATTTTTTAAAAATTAAAAAAAATACTAAAAGGATAGAAGGATTAGTTTGATGAACAGGAGTGGAGAGAATGTTCTAGGCAAAGGAAAGAGCAAGTGAAAAGGCCCAAAGTAGAGGGAGAGAATGTGTTAGAAGAACTGAAAGAAGGCCAGTGTGGCTGAAGGGCAGAGCCTGAGGGGAATATGGTCAGTAATGAGGCCATGATGGTGACTACTGTCCCATTCCTCCTGCTCCCACACCTCCCCCGTTTTTGGTACCCTCTCCTGCACTGTCTCCATTCTGGAAACCCTCAATCTTCTCACCACCAAGAATCCCCCTTTCTTTTTCATTTTGCTTCTGTCACTTTTGTTTTTAAAAATTTTGTTTTGACACATCTGATCAAATACACGGCACTTTTTAAGACATGAATTAATTATCCCGTTTTAATTAAAGTCATCTTTAATTGCTAGTCACAGCTTCTGATCAGAATGAGATAAACAGTGTTATCACACAAAGCTGATGTGGAACTCCAGTGAACAACACACAGATATGACAGTCTGTTAAAATAATACTAGTAATCATGAAAGTTGGTTGAATACTTGCTTTAGGTCAGATACTAAGGTAAACACTATCTATGCTTTTCATTTTCATTTAATCCTTCTATGGCTGTAGGAAGTATCTCATTTTCTAAAAGAGGCAACTGAGATTTGGAGAGGCTAATTGTCCAAATTCCACAGCTAACAAGGGGGTGAACCTGATATGCAAATTCAGGCAGTGTGACCTTCGATCGTGCAGTCTTAATCCATATACAGTTTCTGGTCTTGAAGATGTATTATAAGCAAGTCCATTTAATTTTTTAATAATATTAAAAATAGTCCTAACATTGCTCTCCTTCCTTTCCCTCTACTTAATGCCTTTGAAGGTAAGTCAAGATTTCCTGAGGGTTTTCACGCCCTTGGGCAGTCATTCTGGCTGCCAAGCCTGGGCTCTTCAACTTGATTACGATATTCACAAAGCAGGAACCAGATTCTGGAACGCTTATCATTCCATGGACATGTATAGAAGTAGCCCTTCAAATCCTCTAACTTGAATTTTTATTTCAAACTTAGAGAAGGATTTATTTATATTGCTAAGTTAATTGGAAAAACTGTGCCAGTATGTTGAAGATTCCCTGTGATTTTGTTGAAAAAAGAAGTCCTCACTTTCTTTTTTGCATGTATAGTACTTAAAACTCAACATCACACAGAGCAGTCATCTGATTACAGTAAGATCCATGAGAAAGAAATAAAGTACAAATATTTGATACACAGCTCTGACTGTATGCTAATGAATCAAGTTAAAATTTCCAAATATCTCCAAAAATAATGATAGATGGATTATGTGGTGTCAAAATGATGATATTTAAAGTTGGTGACAGAATTTTAGTACTTCAAATTGACAAGTTTTCCATTCTCAAACGAAAAACAATACATCAAAGAAATTATTTGCACCATGCCCAGACAATTGTATTAATATATTTGCTCCTATGGCAACAGAAGATGAAACAAACTAAGCCTATGAGGTTCGGTATAAAATAAACTTGCTGAAAGCAATTATTTCAAATTAAAACTGAATTATCATGTTTGCTTCCAAAGCAATGATAGATAATAATAATGGTGCAATAAGGCTTACATATCCCACAGCCTTATGCTGCTATAGTTCTACATAGAACTAGGACGGACATCACTACTCCTTTGAACTTAGGTTCCTGTCTATAGTTGGATCAAGGTGTGGTTTCTAGTGAATGTGTTTTCCACAAAAACTCCAAACAATCAATTTGGGAAATGACTAAACTGAATAAACTGACTATTTCTTTAGATAGACAGAACTAGAAAGGAGATAATTTAGTTCAAAGGAAAACAAAGAAACAAACAAACAAACACACAGCTATCCCATGACAAGACATACCGGCACTGAATGTTGAGCCAATCAACTCATGTAGCGTTAATGCCTAAGGAAAAAAAAAATTCTGCAAAGAAAATAAAAGAGTTCAAATAGGTAAATTTCACCCGGCGACCATCATGTATTTGGCAGAGTGCAGGATCAGGGAGATAAATCATGTCTATCTCCAACATCAAGGCACTGTTAATTTTCACAGGTTGGTTGGTTGGTGTTTGGTTATTTATTTATTTATTTATTTATGAAAAAGGAACATTCCCTTCCTCCCTAGGATTTTTAAATGTTTATTTATTTTTTATGTATTTTGAGAGAGAGGGAGGCAGAGGGAGAGAAAGAGAGAGAGAATCCCAAGCAGGCTCCACACTCAGTGCATAACTGATGTGAGGCTCAATCTCACAATCTTGAGATCATGACCTGAGCTGAAATCAAGAGTCAGATGCTTAACTGACTGAGCCACTCAGGCACCCCGGATTTCTTAAATACCAAACTATTTTGATGAAAAAGAATCTCCTTTATTGCTGGTGGGAATGCAGAATGTTACAGCCACTTTGGAAGACAGTTTGGTAGTTTCTTACAAAACTAAATAACTCTGTCATACACCCAGAAATCCCACTCCTTGATACTTACCCAAAGAAGTTGAAAACTTGTTCACGTAAAAATCTTCACACAGATGTTTATAGCAGCCTTATTCATAATTGCGAAAACCTGGAAGTAACCAAGATGTCTTTCAATAGGTGAATGGATAAACAAACTGTGATACGTCCAGACAATGGAATATTATTCAGTGCTAAAACAAATGATCTATCAAGTCACAAATAGACACGGAGGAAACGTAAATGCACATTACTAAGTGAAGGAAGCCAATCTGAAAAAGCTACGTACTGTATGATTCCAATTATATGGAATTCTAGAAAAGGCAAAGCTTTAGAGACAATAAAGAGATCAGTGGTTTCTAGGAGTTTGGGGGAGAGAAGAATGAATAGGTGGAACACAATGGATTTATAGGGTAATAAAACCATTCTGCATGATACTATGATTATGGATACATGTCATTATTTGTCAAAACACAGAGAAAATACCACACAAAGAGTGAACTCTAAGGTAAACTATGATCTTTGGGTGATTATGATGTGTCAACATCTGTTTATCAGTTGTAACAAGTGTACCACCCAAGTGTGGGCTGTTGATGGTGGGGGAGGCTTTGAGTGTGTGTATGGAGGGGATATGTGGGAGCTTTGCATTTTCCTCTCTATTTTACTGTGAACCTAAAACTCTGAGTGAAAACCTTATAATTAAAAAAATAAATATTTCAGAGCTGGATTTTCAGAGCAAGGATTTTCCGTAAAACAATGAGATAAAATGAAAATTATCATGGAAATGAGTCATAAAGAAGAAAAGTAGAAACCCATATTAAAATTGTAGAAGAGAACTTTTGACTCAAAATCCTAACATGAAAGAGCTTGTCTCACTTAAAAGTAGCTTTGCACATTCAGTACAAAGGGTGGGGAAGGCTGGGCTCAAGGTAGCAGGAATAGAACATGTGGTAAAGAAAAAGAAGAAAGAGAAAAAAAAAGAAAAAGAAGAAAGAGGAGGAGGGGGAGGAGAAGAACCATGAATGTTCTATCCGTGAGGTGAAGATATAACTAAGCTTAGATCTTCATTTTTCTTTATTAATTCATTCAGCAAAAGTTTAGAGAGCCAGATGCTGGGAATACAAAACCAGAAAGTCAAGGAATTCACATCCCCAATTGATAAACATGTTTTTTTCTTTTTAAGATATCAAGAAATTCCCAACCAGGCGTGCCCTGATAATGATCCATCCCCAACTCTCTTCCCCAAATCTTCACCCATTCTGTGAGTACCCTGGTCTTGTACTTATGAAGCATTGACGAAATTCCTTCTCAACTCTGGGTCTAGCCTGTCATTTCTCCCTTGGTGTGTATCTCGTCTCCCTTATTCCATTTCAAAACTCATCTTCTTTCATGGGGCGCCTGGGTGGCTCAGTCGGTTAAGTGGCCGACTTAGGCTCAGTCATGATCTCGCGGTCCGTGAGTTTGAGCCCGGCGTCGGGCTCTGTGCTGACAGCTCAGAGCCTGGAGCATGTTTCAGATTCTGTGTCTCCCTCTCTCTGACCCTCCCCCATTCATGCTCTGTCTCTCTCTCTCAAAAATAAATAAACATTAAAAAAAAATTTACAAAACTCATCTTCTTTCAAATCCCAGCTGACATTTCTCCTAGTCTTAAAAGCCTTTCTTAACCAATCCAGCACTTACTTGGCATTTCCTTTTTTGGACTCGTTCTTTACTCATGGTCGTTGCTCTGGATTCTTAGTTACCTATTTTGTATGTGCGTTCTTTATCTCCAAACTCAGGCTGTGAGCAATGGGACATACCTTGCCCTATGAGCATTTCCCACAGACTGTCAGAATGCAAGCCATATGAGAGGTACTCACACATTTTTTAATTGATTTATATAAAATTTTATTTCTGCTAATTAAAGTTTACCACTTAAAAGTGACATGCTGCTTTTCCAAATGAAACACATGTAACTATCTCAGAGACTCATAAGTGATTTTAATAACAACCTTTGAAGTTCCTTTCTCCCAGATCATATTCCAAACAGTGACAGATGAGGCAATCACGTGACGTTAAAGTTAAATACAGGAGCCATTTGTGTTATAGGTGCTGTCAGGTGAGATATTTTATACATAATTAGGGCTCAAGGAATTCTTTAAAATTTTTTCACATTGATTATTATGAACAGGAATTTATTGATAATTCCATTAGGTTCAGCAAAATTAAACATCTTTAAACAAGAAACAGCCTTGTCACCAATATTGGCTGATAAAGAAAAATTCCTGTGTTTTAATAAAATGACTAACATATTCATACCTAGGGAAGAGAAAGACATAGGAGCTTACACTCCTGCTAGTGAAGCAGTAAATATATTTAACTAGAACTATTAGGAGATGAAGAAAATAAAACACCCCAAAAGAATACATAACATAATCTTATTCATTCCTAGGGAATCTTTAATCCCTTTACTTCATAAACTTCCTTCATTAATTATGTTTTTCCACACTTGAAATTCTCAGTGCACAACTGGATGCTAACAGAGGTTCCCCCACTTATACCCTATAACAGCAACAAATACCCATTAAAACATCATGCAAACATACAAATAGTTATTCTCAAGCAACTCCAGTGTGAAAAAAAATGCATTAGAAAAGATCTCAAGTGTCAGTCTCCAATCCAAGAATGTGATGTGGAAGACAGAACACGGAACATGTGTGTGTAGTTCACCTACCACCCCAAATCCACATAAATAACAGAAAAATTTTTTTGAAAAATTAACATATGACTTCTGATCTGGATAAGATAGCATAAACGACCCTCCCTCTTTTTCCCCACTTGTGATAGTTAATTTAATGTGTCAACTTGCCTGCTGGAACATTTCACCTTCTGCTCTTAGACTGAGACTTATACCATTGACTTCTCTGATTCCCATATCTATATATCTGTATCTGTATCTGTATCTATATCTGTATCTGTATCTGTGTCTATACATATATATCTCTCCTGCTGATTCTGTTGTCCTTGGAGGACCCTGACTAATGCACTCTTAAATACAGCTATAAACCCTGGAAATAATGCAACAGACAATAATAGGAAAACCCTATAAGGTGAGAAGTGTTAGTTATTCTGCTTAGGTACACCAGAACTGGAGAAACACCACCATGTTGCAGGGCATCGCAAATGCCCTACTTGGAAGGATTTTGCCTCAGCATTCAGGATGAATTAGGCATGGAAACAACCTTTGTTTCTGGTTCTACTAACAAATCATAAAAGGAAAACCCAAAAGGATCAAACTTTCCATGTATTTTAGACATACCCCAGAACGAAGTACAAGAATATTGATAGGAATGCAAAAGTATCCGGCATCCAATAACATAAAACTCACATTGCCTAGCATACTATTCATGCAGGAAAATATGGCCCATAACAAGAAGAAAAGTCAATTACAAACAACGCCAAACTGACACAAATATAAAAATTAGCAGATATATTTATTATAACTGAATTCTATATGTCTAAAATCTAGAGGAAAGATGTAATGTGCTTAGTGGAAGCATGGAAGATATAAAAAGACCTGAAGTAAACTTCTAACAATGAAAACTACAGTGTCTGAGACAAAAATATACTGAATGGGATTGATGGCATGTACATGTTGAAAAACAAATATATTAGTGAACATGAAGATAAGCAATAGAGATTATCCATAATGAAACATACAGAAAAAAATCTGAAAAAAACATGAACAAGAAAATAAGTGATCAATGGGCAATTTCAGGCACCCTAATATATATACAATTGGGATCCCCAAAAGGAAAAAGAAAAAGCAAAATAATCAAAGAAATACTTGCTGAAAACTTTCTAATTTTGATAAAAACTATAAACTCACATATCCAAGAAGTGTAACAAACTCTATTTAAGAGAAATATAAAGAAAACTGCATTGAGGCACATCATAGCCAAATTGCTCAAAACCAGTAACAAGGTAAAAATTTTAAAAGAAGCTAAAAGGGGGGTAAAAAGTATATCACAAACATAGGAATGAAGATAATGATGACAGCAGATTTCTCACTCAAGATAATTCAAGAGACAAGACATTGGAATACCATCTTTAAAGTACTAAGAAAAAAAAAATCTGTCAACCTTAAATTCTATATCCAGCAAAAAATCTTTCAAAAGCAAAGGCAAAATAAATATTTTTTTCAGACACAAAAAATTGAAAAGATTATCACTAGCAGATCTCTAGTATAAGAAATATTAAAGGTAGTCCTTCAGCCAAAAGGAAAATGATGCCAAATGGAAATATTCAGATCAAAACCAAGGAATAAAGAGCCCCAGAAATGGTAACTACTTAATATGTAATATGTAAATGTTCAGATTTTTTATTATTAAGTTGCTTAGAAAATAATAATCTATTAAAAATTAATAATAACATTAACTAATATCATGAAGTTTATCATATATTAGAAGTAAATATGTAGCAACAGTGGCCTAAAAACAAGAAAAGGAGAGAAGGAAGTAGACTATTGTAAGGTTCTTATGTATGAAGTGGTATAATATCACTTGAAGGGAGGCTGTGATGAGTTAAAAATGTATACTTTAAATGCAAAGGCAACCACTAACATAAGAAACTAGGCTTATAGCAATAAGCCAATAGAGAAGATAGAATAGAATCATTAAAAAAATACTCAGCTGATTCAAAATAAGGTAGAAAATAAGGGACAAAGGGAAAACATTGGGACAAACAGAAAGTGAACCGTGAGGTGGCAGATTTAAAACTAAGCTTACCAACAATCATATTACATAGATGAAGGGAATGAATGAATAAATGAGATAAATGAAGGCAAAATTCCTGCTTTTGGCACAAGCAAGTGCATGATGCCAGTGTCCTCTAGTGAGATGGTAAGATGTATGAGGCAGGCAGAGTAGTAGATTTGATGGGGAGACAACAAAATTCTATTTGCACTTATTAAATAGAGAGATTGAGTAGGCTCATGTGTCTATAAGGCTTGAGCTCACAGGTTGATGCCTGGATTGGAGACAGAATTTTGAGTGTCAACAACATATATGGTATTTAAAGCTACGAGACAAATTGAGGTCTCCTACGGAGTGGGTATAAATAAATAGATCAGATAACCATAGCAAGCCCCTGCGCATCCTCCACTCGGAAGTGACTATGACATACAAAGACTATGTAGCCAGCAAACTAGACTGAGGGGTGGCTGTGGAAAATAAGAAAAAAACACATATAAGAGTTGCCCACCCTGAGTATTCTACTGAGAGATCAAGATAGATAAAATCGGAGATTTTGTCAACATGTAGAAAATGGTTGACATTGATTCTGAGACATTTTAATGGAGTGATAGGAATAAAAAGCACTTGGTGTGCAGCTGAAGATAATGGGAGGAGAGGGATGAATGAAGAAATGAAGGTTGTTTATTTTCTCTAGAATTCCAACTTTAACATAAAATTTTCTTTAAAAAAAAATTTTTTAACGTTTATTCATTTTTGAGAGACAGACAGAGCGCAAGCAGGGGAGGGGCAGAAAGAGGGAGACACAGAACCCAAAGCAGGCTCCAGATTCTGAGCTGTCAGCACAGCCCATCGGAGGGCTTGAACCCATGAACCGGGAGATCATGACCTGAGCTGAAGTCGGATGCCTAACTGACGGAGCCACCATGACACCCCAACATAATGTTTTCTAAAGTAGTCAGTCAACTCAATTATAAATGAAAGTGTGCATGATAACAAAGACAGTTTTAACACCAAACTTCTAAACTCAAGGAAAATACTTCATGTATCCAGTTCATTCTGTTCCTGAATATATGAAAAGGTTCACAAACACAGGTAAATAAATAAAATATTACAACTTTTTAAATCTCATTTTTCTGAATCATAGGTACAAAGTCACATAAACATGGATCCTACAGAGAAATACACTATTTTCTTTCGTTTTAATCATTGCTCTCCCCAACCACACAATGTAACTATAATTAATAGTTAACATACAAGTCTACTTCACCAACATTATCTATTTATACAATCATTCAATAGAACTTTGTAAAAAAAAGTATATCATTGTTTAAAACAGAGCAATAAGCCTGAAGTGCTTAATGAATACACCAATATAATATTGATGTTATGACTCATGTCTAGATCAGAGAATGATATAACACAACAAAAGGTCCAGAATGTATAGACAAGACAGGATGTTAGAATTCAAGGAACAATGAAATCTTGTTGGGATCTAAAATAAAAAGCTAAAAGAGTGGTTAGGAAAACAGCAAAGTGCATCAATAGCATAAAGAAATATTTTGTTCTCTAATAAATTAGAATATTGCAAAGGCAAAAGGAAGACAAGTATTGGGGATGAAAAATTTATAAGATCTGGTTATAGAGGGGAGGGACCAAGATGGAGGAATAGCATGGAAGTTTTTTTGCATCTCTCGTCCCTGAAATGGCAGGCAGATCAACACTAAACCATCTTGCACACCCAGAATACTGATTTGAGGATTAACACAACAATCTGCACAACCTGAACCACAGAACTTGGCAGGTACATGGCGCAGAGAGGTGAACTGGGGGAGACAGAAGCCATGGATGGCAGGGAGCTGTTTTTGCTTAAGATCTATATAGAAACTATGACAGCAAAGGTATATCTTAAGTCCTAGAGTTGTTCTGAAGAAAAGGATGAATGATAGAGGTTAGTCAGGTTGACTGCCTTGTCAACTTTGAAGAATCTGGACCTTGGCTACATCACAGATATTTACTAAATGTTGCCCTGTACAGGCACTGCATAACTACTCTACATGCATTGCTTCATTTACTTTTCACAACAAACGTATGAAGCAAGTACTGTCACCAGTCCTGTTTTCAGGTTGAAGAAACAAAGGTCAGAATGATTATGGGGCTTGATTAAGATCATACAGTTGATTACTCTATATGTGATCCCAGGCAGTCAATACCTCCTCTGTTACTCCTTATCTTACTACTGACAAAAATTCATAGCTATTGCAATTTCCGCATATGGCTACCCTGGCATAGTGGTCCCAAAATTCCGAGACTTAAATTCTAGCAGAGACCTGCCATTAGCTCTCTAAGTAACTTCAAAAAAGTTATTTAATCTCAATGAGCTTCAGTTTCCTCACTAGTAAAGTGGATATAATATTACTAGACCATATTCTATGGCAAATGAATATCAATATGAAGAATTATTACTGCTATTATTTTTGCTGTCTTCACCCATCCCTAAAAGGTTTCATTAGATTCTATCTATAAAAGGTAGAGTGCAAAACACTGAGGAAGACAACTTCCTTCTAGAATCCTGACTGAGCGAGGAAGCCTAGTCCATTCTATTAGGATAGACAAGAAACTTTTTTTTCTTATTATTCTTTTGCAGGAGAATTTATACACAGCTATCCAAATCACAATACCATATCAAAACTTTTACTTCAGACTTCCTTCTTTACTAAAAATCTATCTCAAGGAAATCATTCAAAGGAGAAAACTGGCAATATAGATGGTAAGTTTTTTTTTTTTTTTGTTTTTTACAGAGAAAAATCCAATCAACAATAACAAAAACCTCCGTGTGAAGCGTAGGGCTGATGGTTTAGTGAATTACAGGTGGAAATTTTGAAATACTATGAAATTTATCAAGTGAAAAATAAATTTTGAACTATTAAGGGAGTTTAGTAAAATAACATTAAATGGGAAAAATAGAATAGAAAATAATATATGCGCAATGATTATGACCATACATGTGAAAAAAATTCAAAAAGAACTCATAGAAATTTGAAGTGGTAATTTTGTGTTTTTTCCCCTTCATTTAAGTACATTGTTTTAAAATGTCTTATATTTATTTAAGGGTATTCTAAATTTAAAAAAAAAATATGAGTAACTAAAACAACACAATTTTCATATCCTCCTCCCAAAAGGAAAAACAAATGTCAATTGCAATTCTTCCTTTATTTCTGGTCTCTGTCTTGAGAAAGTTGTCTTCTCTTTCTGGTACATCTGCTTTGGGTATACAAGTTGTCCATCTTGAAAATGCTCCAGTTCAATCTGTTTATCTCTGATTTGGTGCTGAAGCCTTATTCTGACCCCCTGACACTATTAGGATATTATCAGCAATTCTTCCAGAAAGCCGCAAACAATGCCCGTCTTTCATTCATTTGTAAGTATTTATTCAGTCTCTTCTATGTACCAGGTTGTGGAGATTCAATAATGAGAAAAGCCTCATTCCCTGTACTCACTAAAGTTATTGTCTCTCTGTTTATTTTAATTTTAAATGAGACAATATTAAACAACATCTTTGAAAAGGAGAAAATAAAATTCATCCATATTCCACCATCTCCTAACACAATGTTCTTTTTGGTATATTTCCCTCCTGTCTTTGTCTTCATGCATACATATTTTATAAATTTATAATTACAGCTTAAGTGGTAAAGTATGATTTTGCATTCTGATATTTTTCACCAGAATTACTAAGATCTCTTCCATTTTCTACAAAGTTCATAGTGACCACTTTTTAATCCTTGCCAATAGTCAGCCATATTCTATGTTTGTCCTTCTCTAATTTCTGGATATTTAAGTCATTTTTAGGTATTTTCCCTCTTACATTATAATTTAGATCATACCAAAAAATAAATAATTCTGGCTGCTTGCAACCTGGTGCTTGCTTACACTTTCAGCTTCTCTAGCCTCTCCCAAGCTGAAATTCTGTGCTCTGGTCATACTGATACTTGAAGAAATCCAACTGCTATGTGTTGTCTATGTCTCTGACTTTTTGCAGATGTTCTTACTCCTGCCCATTAGCTCCTAATTTCTCAATCCCCATCTTCTTTGTCAGTCAATCTCTTCATCACCTTCTGAGCCTCAACTTAGATATCATTTCATCCAGGAAACGTTTTTAGAACCCTTGCATTGGAGCTAAGGTGGCAGGACTTTTTGCATTCACCCATGCATCAATCCACCAATCATGGCACTCAGTATTTAATATTCCAAATGGTTAAATGACTCACCTATATCTCCTGCTAGACTATAGGTTCCATGAGAAATAATATCTTTCTTTCCATTTGCTTTTCTTTCCTTTTTTTTTTTCTATAGCCTGTCATTCATGTGCAGGAATTTTGTGTAGAAATTATTATTACTATTCCATTATTAGTTTATATTCTTGGAACTCTACTTATAGGAATTCTTTAAGAATCTCATAGATTCTAAGTTCCTCTAGACAATATTGACGTTATTTTTCTGCTGCATGCCCAGAGACAGTACTGTCCTCATCTATTTTAAAGTAAAATCTCAGGTAATGGCTTTTCAGGTTCCAAATGTGTGAATTCAGTCCCTAGTCTCTCATGAGGGCTGACCTTAGGGCAGAGATTTCTCAAAGGCAACTCTTTATCCACCTGCAACAAAAGCCTGAAAATGTTCTCTCTCTCCTTTCTGCCTCTGTGGAGCATGTTTTTAAAACTAGTCTTTTCCATGAATTCTTTGTGGTTTTATACTTTGTCCATGGAGGAGGGTGTCCAGTCTGACTCCATGCCCTTCACTGGGCCAATAATTTTGTTACCCATCTTACTAATTAGATTGCTAAAACAAGACATATAAGCCAATCATATGGATTGGTACACACCCCTCAGGGCAGCCTGCAGCTTCACTCTTCTCCCACCTCCACTGAGTGATGATTCTATTCTTTCCCTGCCCTTTCTGCCAAGCTCACTCATTTATTTAAACCGGCCTTTAAAAATTTCATTTTATGTGGCATTTTTCATTTCTTTGTATGAGGAAAATTTCTAGCTCTCTATAACCATCATATTTCTAGAATAGAAGCCATTAGTATTGGCTTTCTTGTTCACTATTGAATCCTTGCAACGAGTGCGGTGATTGGCATGGATCAGATGTAATGCAAAAATTTGTAGAATAAATTAACTAATTAAGATGAAGGATATGCTCTACCCAAGGTTTGTTTCTGAATCATTTCTTCAGAAAAAGTTGGATTGCTCAGTCCACGATATGAACAATTAATGTCTCCTCATACACCTGCTTGGGTATACAAGAAAAGATGCACAATATACATAGCAAGTTAATAGGTTAGTACACATTTTTAATTTATTTTGAGAGAGAGAGAGAGAGAAGAGAGAGAGAGAGAGAGAGAGAGAGAGAGAGAGAGAAGAGTGGGAGAATGAGAGAATCTCAAGCAGAATCCACACTGTCAGTGCAGAGCCTGATGCAGGGCTTGAACTCATGAACCGCCAAGATCATGACCTGAGCTAAAATCAAGAGTCAGATGAATAGCTGTCTGAGCCACCCAGGTGCCCTGGTTAGTACAAATTTTAGGCATGCTGTAAATTTTTACTAAATGGTTAATAATTTGTTTCCTTTCTCCTCTGAGGCACAGTATACGTTATCATTCAGCCTTGTCTATCTAATGTGTGCTCCCTAATGACCTCTAATGCACTGAACGGAATACTCTGGAAGCCAAAAAGTTTGCTTTGCAGGCAATCCTGAATATTACAGGATACAAAACATTAATTTGGTCTTTACTTTGTGATGCAAGAGTGTCAAGTACAGATTAATTAGTATGAATAAAGCATTTATTTCCCTCTAAGACATGACTTCATTGCCTAACTAAGGTCATATCCTATTCTTAATTTTTCTTCTACCTAAATCTACACTTACAGAATGTAGATAGAAAAAAGTACAATTTTCCTTATAACAATTTTGACCATGAAAGGTTAAGTACTTCCATGGGAAACTTGAACTTATGTGATGAATTTACACGCACAATAAACCAAGATCACTATTTTTATCTGTACTAATGGGCTGATCTTCCTAAAGAGGAAAGGCTCTCCTGTGTATTAATTAGCTTTGATACCAGTTGATAAAGACAAGAATGTCTCCAGGGCCTGATATGTTCTTTATCATACAACTAGAGTCTAGAAAGTCAATTTGGGGATAACCATACTCTGGGAATATCTTCCCTGAGGTTTTAGAAAAGTTTAACTGGGGCTCCAAGCAAGAAAGTAATTCTGGTGTGTGTGTGTGTGTGTGTGTGTGTGTGTGTGTGTGTGTGTGCACATTTGTATGTATGTGAACAGGAAAGAGCATGATACAAGAAGAGGTGCTCAGTGAATATTTGCTGAATGGGATGAAAATAACATAGACAAAGGGTTCTTTTTTCTGCATGGCATATGGGAATCTGATGGTTCAGAGACAATGTTGTTTCCTTCAAAGTTGCAGGTTTCTTGCGGGAAGGATCTACTGTAGCAAATGTCATCCTCCCTTCCTCATGCCTATACCGATCCACCATACCAGACAACTTAGAATGACCTTTTGTTTCTTAGTGTGTCCTTATGTTCAATTTTCATCCAAGAGTCTGTACCCAAACCAAATATTGTCTTATGGCTCTTCTTCAGGCTTGGGTCATTCATCATGGACAGAGCTTAAATCTGAATGCTTTCTAGAAGTTGGTACTAAGTTATTTGTCAAAGGCTAGTATATTAGTTAGGATGATTATCACCAGCTGCTGAAACAATCTCAAGATCTCAGTGGTTTAGCAAAGGAAAATTGTCATATCCCACTAAGATCAAGCAATTCTCCTTGGCGGCTCTCTGAAACATAAATAGGAAATTAAGGTCTTACCCTTTTGTGAATCTGCTATCCCCTTAGGACTTCTCAAAGCCCTTGGTTGGACTTCCTGTATTCAGCCATTAAACAAGAAAAAGAGAGAGTGAGGAGGATCTTGCAAGTGGTTTTATAGCCAGGCCTAGCAATAGCCTACGTGAATTATGTCTGTCCACACGGCAGTCACATGGCCTCAACCAAAGTGCAAAATATGCTAAGATATGTACGTAGAGAAGGAAATGATATTACTGAACATCTAGCTCCACTCTGACATAGCTAATTTTTATGCCAAATATATTCCTCAAAATAGATGTGGGCCCAATGTGGAAAATCCAAGATCATAAAGAAGGAAAAGTAGATAATTATTTTCTTATCTATATTATAATTTGATATTATATTTAAATGTTCAAAACAATGGAATTTACTGAAATTATTAGCATTCCATTAAACTAGGAATCATCAAATTCAATAACAGGTAATATAAGAAAAGATTTCATATCATTCAAAACTATAAGATTATCAGGAATAAATCTAATGAGAACTTAGAAACCTTATGGAGAAATTCATTGAAATTTCCTGGAAGATAGGAAAAGAACTTCAATAAAGGGAGAGATATATTCTGTTACTTGAGATGAAAACTCTACATGTTAAACATGTCCTTTAATTACCAATTAATCTTTGAAGTTAGTGCAATACAAAATATGAGAGGCATATTCCAAACCTCATATGAATAGAGGACTAAATTTCACAAAGAATGACAAGGAGAGGAATTTTGCCCTACCATATTTCAAGTCTCATTATAATGCCATAATAATTAAAAGTATGTGAAGCTGATACAAAAAAACCCAAAATAGACAATAAATAAATGGAATAGGCCAGAGGACTCAGAAATAAACTTACACATAAAATGAGGTCTAATTTAGAATAGAGGGACTATCACAAATCAGTGAGGATGATGAGGAATGGACAGATTTCTCAATAGCTTTTGACCAGAAAAAAAGTTGAGTTCTATATCAGACCAAACACAAAAGATAATTTACATATGTATTTAAAGTATAACATGAAAAAGAATTCTTTAAAATTGTAAAAGAGGACAATATAATTTCTGGTAATTACAAACTTCTTAAAACATACCAAGCATTTACCAGAAAATAAATCAGAGGTAAAAGTGACTACATCAAAACTAAAATTCTCAGTATGAAAAAACATAACAATAATGAATAAAACCAGAACCAGGATGAGATATACCATGTGATACAATTTATGTATTTTATTTTATTTTTTTTGACTTGCAAAATAAATATTTTATTATTATTATTTTTAATTTTATTTAAATCCAAGTTAGTTAAAATATAGTATAATAATGGTTTCAGGAGTACAATTTAGTGATTCATCACTTACATATAACACCCAGTGCTCATTCCAACAAGTGCCCTCCTTAATGCCCATCACCCATTTAGCCCATCCCCCCCAACACCCCTTCAGCAATCCTCAGTGTGTTCTCTGTATTTAAGAGTCTCTTGTGGTTTGCCTCCCTCTCTGTTTTTATTTGATTTTTCCTTCCCTTCCCCTATGTTCATCTGTTTTGTTTCTTAAAGTCCACATATGAGTGAAATCACATATTTATCTTTCTCTGACTTATTTTGCTAAGCATAATACATTCTAACTACACCTATGTTGTTGCAAATGGCAGGACTTCATTCTTTTTTTTATCACCAAGTAATATTCCATCATATATATACCACATCTTCTTTATCCATTCATCAGTCAATGGACATCGGGGCTCCTTCCATAATTTGGCTATTGTTGACAGCACCACTATAAACATTGGGGTGCGTGTGTTCCTTCAAACCAGCATTTTTGTATCCTTTGGATAAATACCTAGAAATGTAATTGCTGGGTCATTGGATAGCTGTATTTTTATTTTTATTTTTTTGAGGAACTTCCATACTGTTTTCCAGATTGGCTGCACCAGTGTGCATTCCCATTAGTAGTGCAAAAGTGTTCCCCTTTCTCTGCATCCTCACTAATATCTGTTGTTTTCTGAGTTGTTAATTTTAGCCATTCTGACAGGTGTGAGGTGGTATCTCATCATGGTTTCGATTTGTATTTCCCTGATGATGAGTGATGTCGAGCATTTTTCATGTATCTGTTAGCCATCTGGATGTCTTCTTTGGAAAAGTGTCTGTTCATGTCTTTTGCCCATTTCTTCACTGGATTATTTGCTTTTTTGGTGTTGAGTTTGATAAGTTCTTTATAGATTTTAGATACTACCGCTTTATCCTGTTTGTCATTTGCAAATATTTTCTCTCATTCTGTCAGTTGTCTTTTAATTTTGTTGATGGTTTCTTTCACTGTGCAGAAGCTTTTTATCTTGATGAGGTCCCAATAGTTAATGTTTGCTTTTGTTTCCCTTGCCTTGAGAGACATGTCTAGTAAGAAGTTGCTGCTTCTGAAGTCAAAGAGGATGCTGCCTATTTTCTCCTTTTGGATTTTGATGGTTTCCTGTCTTACATTTAGGTCTTTCATTCATTTTGTGTCTATTTTTGTGTATGATGTAAGGAAGTGGTCCAGTTTCATTCTTCTGCATGTCACTGTCCAATTTTCCCAACAGCATTTGCCGAAGAGACTACCTTTTTTCCATTGGATATTCTTTTCTGCTTTGTCAAAGATTAGTTGGCCATTTATTTGTGGGTCCATTTCTGGGTTCTCCATTAATGTAAATATTAAAAGTACTAAAATAACTACCATATATAGTTCATGAATTTATATACACGTATGCCAGATTATTTTAAAATGTAATAAGTGAATATACAGTAAATCCTTGTTTTGCAAGCATAAATCATTCTGGAAACATGCTTGTAATCCAAAGAAATCATATATCAAAGTGAATTTCAAAAACTATTGGCTCATGCATACTACTTGTATTGCAATACATTGCTCCTTTCTCAAGTTAAAATTTATTGGAAATGTTTGCTCATCTTGTGGAACACTCAGAACAAATTACTTGCAATCCAAGGTTTTACTATATATTAAGCTCACTGCCACTGGATTAAAGGAAAGAGAAATCAAGTTAAAAGTGGTAACTAAAAGAGCCTTAAGCTACTTTAATTTAAATTTAAATTTTTTAATGAATAAAATATGGTTATAAAAATATATTTATTCAATAAAATGTTTGAGTAAAGAATATGCCATATATATCTAGTATATACTATATAATAGATATTTATGTTTATTATATATATATATATATATTAAGAATATCAAGGTCTTTAAAAAGGAAAAATAATGAAGCAGGACAAGCTGTAGCAGATATTAAAAAGTATTTTAACCTTATAACAATCAAAGTATGTTGTATTGGCACAAAGAAAGATTGACAAAATAAATGGAATAAAATAAATAGTCCATGTAAAGTGTTCACAATATATCAGAATTTAGTAAATTATTAAGATAGTATCAGAAGTCAATGGAAAAAGAAATTCTATTCAAAAACATTTTTTAACATTTACTCATTTTTGAGAGACAGTGGGAGACACACTGCAAGCAGGGATTGGGCATAGAGAGAGGGAGACACAAAATCTGAAGCAGGCTCCTGGCTCTGAGCTGTCAGCACAGAGCCTGATGGGGGGCTTGAACTCACAAACCACAAGATCATGACCTGAGCTGAAGTTGGATGCTTAACCGACTGAGCCACCCAGGTGCCCCAAGAAATATTATTCATTAGGGTGGTGATATAACAAATCTTTCCAAAATTATTTACTTTATACCAAATAAAATGCTCTCTACATGGTTTAATAGAAACATATTATATCTTGAATAAATTATGCAGAAATCAAATGTGATTTTGATATATGGATAGGTTTTCCAAGCATAAAAATAAGTAAAATAAATATCACAAAGGAAAGAAAGAATAGATTGTATCACTTGAGTAGAACTGTCTATGCCTCCAAAAAAATCTCAGAAAAACATTTAAAAAGAAATATTTGCATTGCATAAGAAAACCTGTAAATTAATAGGAAAAATATAAAAATGGATAAAAGACATAATTTACAAAAATAAAATATGAATAGCCAATAAACATGTGAAAAGTATTTAAACTCATTAGTAATTCAAATTTAACAACTAGAGACATTTTTGTCTTCCAAACTGTCAAATTTAAAAATTAAAATATTTATCATTAGAGGCAATGCCGATGTAACTGTACATATACACTCTGTGGGGAAGAATAGTGAAAACTTTCTGAGAGGCTATTTGTCAATCAGCAGCAAAAAATCTTAGATTATCCCGTATACTTTCACACAATCTAGAATTTTGCCATAAAAAATAATTCTGAATATGCACAAAGTGTTTTTTTTTTTCTGAACTAGGAGAGAATGAGTAGACAAAATAAAAGAACACAAAGAGGAGAGAAAGGAGAAGAGGAAGAAGCAATGTAAATGACACAAAGGAAATGGTTACAGAAGTTGTGATAAACTACCCTGGATCTTTTAATTAACATTTTTGATGTGAAAGAGTACTTGTGACAAGCATGCTAAGCTGATGGGAAGGATGTTCCCTACTGCTGTGTCAAATCGTGATGGAGTAAAAAACACACACAACAACTGCAGAATACACATTCTTTCCAAAACGACATGGAATATTCACCATGACAGATGGTGTGCTGAGCCATAAAATAAACCTCAACAATCCCAAAAGATTAAAACATTAGAGAGTATATTCTCTGACCACAACAGATTTAAATGAGAAACCAGTAACAATGAGATATCAAGAAAATCCTCAAACATTTAGAAATTAAGTAGTATGCTTCTTTTTGTTTATTTTTATTTTTTAGGTTGACATGGTCACTTTATTTTTTTATTATTTTTTTAAATACAATTTATTGTCAAGTTGGCTAACATACAATGTATACAGTGTGCTCTTGGTTTTGGGGGTAGATTCCCATGATGCATAGTGCTTACATACAACACCCAGGGCTCATCCCAAGAAGTGCCCTTCTCAATGCCCATCACCCATTTTCCTCTCTTCCCCTCCCCGCTCCAAGGATTATGCTTCTAAGAAACATATAGGTCAAAGTGGAAATAAGAGAAATTAGAAAATACGTCAAACTGAATGACAATGAAACATCATGGAATGCAATACTGCACAATGCTTGGAAGGAAATTTTAGCTTTAAATGTATATATTAGGAGAGAAGAAGGGCTTAAAATTAGTTACCTAAGTTTGCATCTTAAAAAGCTAGAAGAAAGTAGAGCAAACCCAAAAGAAGTTGAGGGAAAGAAGTAATGAAGATACAAGCAAATATCAATAGAATATAAAATAGACAAAAAGCAGAAAAAATGACAGTTATGTTTTCATTCTTGAAAATACTGAAAACATTGAGAATCTTCTAGCAAGAACAATAATTTTAAAAGAGTGAAAAACACAAAATGCCAATACCAGAAATGAAAATGGTATATCACTATAGACTCTACAGATATTATAATATAGAAATAAGGAAATTATGAACAACTATATGCCAATAAATTCAACAACTTAAATGAAAAGGAAAAATACCTGGGAAAAACACAATTTATAAAATCTGACTCACACACACACAAAAGAAAAACCTGAATAGTCTTGCCTATTAAAGAAACTGAATGTGAAATCAAAGGACTTCCTACAATAAATGAACCTTCTAAACACTTGTAAGTCCTGGATATAACAAAACAAAATAGTGGTTGGGTATATAACCAGTGCTCAAAATGAAGGGAAAATTCAGAATATCAATAGGCACGGAAGCCATGGGGTATGGGAACCAGGTCTAGTTCTTAACATCGTGGATTAGGTACTGAACTTGGAAGGAGAGTATGAGTAACAGGCCTCATGTCCTCAGGAGGCTGGTGATGAACTCCCTGCTTTAGCCTGGAGTCATGAAAAGAGCCACCATGTTCCTGTTCCTATTCCTGAAACAAGAATTAGAAATAGGTCACTGGCTGGTCCAGGAGGGAGCTAGAAACATTGTAGACACCCTGGAGCCACAATACTAATGTCTTTTGTTTTTTTGTTTTGTTTTTCCCCTCAAGTTCCTTCTACACTCTTGCTGTGGTTCTTACTGCTGTCTTTAACAAAGATACACAGCAACGTGTTAAGGAGATTCACTCTATGCCTGCGACCCTCCTCATCACCTTCCCCTCCCTGCAAATAAAACATATTAGAAGCATTTTGGAGCTTTGAGGGAAGCTTCTATGAACTCACCAAAAACAATAAAACCTCTTTTTGTGTCTGGATCACAACATTCACCCCATGGATGGGAGGTAAGAACTATATTTCTAAAGATCTGACCCATCGTTCATTCCCACACAAATCTAAAACTAACTCTTTCTCTCCACACCCCTTTTCCTCTCTCTTGCCACACACACACACACACACACACACACACACACACACACACACATCCCTGGAGAGGTAAACAGATATATTTGCTTGTTTCAAAGTCACTGATAAGGAAAGTTTGGAATGAGGTGCTTTGAGTAAGACAAGGAAGACATATTAGGAGAGGAATGACAGAGATCTAGGCCCAGAAAGTGGTTTCCCAAATGGGGTGTAAATATGGGATGTCTGTGGGTGATAGTCTTTAAATGCCAAGTTTTTTTTTTTTTTTACTGTTAAATTCTAATACTCTTTATAAAGTTGTTCTTGAGGGAAAAGGCTGCCTTAAACCATACTTAATTCCAATAAATTCCACCCTTTATCTTGAAACTCATCATTTGACCAGAACTGGAAGAGGTCCATCCTGAAAATAACTTGCATTTAAAACAGGTAAATTGTTGTTGTATGGAAACCAGTTTGACAATAAATTTCATATTAAAAAAATAATAATAATAAAAAAATAAAACAGGTAAATTGTTATACTCCTGTAGAGTCTGTGATCTGAATACAATTCTAGGTCTCTGTAATTAAAGCAGCAATTGGCATTTGGCTATAACCAAGAAATGCCAAGTCTTTTTAAAAAATGTTTATTTACTTATTTGAGAGAGAGAGAGAGAGAGAGAGAGAGAGAGAGCGAGCAGGGGGAGGGGCAGAGAGAGGGACAGAGAATGCCTAGCCGTCTCCTCACTGTCAGCACACAGCCCCACCTGGGGCTCAATCTCACAAACTGTGAGATCATGACCTGAGCTGAAATCAAGAGTCTGATGCTTAACTGACTGAGACACACAAAGGTGCCCCTAAATGCCAAGTCTTGAAAGCAATAGCAAGAGACAGAATTTCTAAGGTGAGGACCTCACAATAGGCATATGGGTATAATGGGGTCACCTGACCATATTGCACTGATGGTCACTGCAAGCTAAGGCCCATCATCTCTTTTTTTGGGCACCACACAGAATTATTATGGCCTCAACATTGGCAACAAACTTTTCAATACACAGCAGAGGCCCAAAACATAGCAGAGATAGAAACTATTGAGTGTTCTTTTTTTTTTTTTTTTTTTTTTTTTAAATTTTTTTTTTCAACGTTTTTTATTTATTTTTGGGACAGAGAGAGACAGAGCATGAACGGGGGAGGGGCAGAGAGAGAGGGAGACACAGAATCGGAAACAGGCTCCAGGCTCCGAACCATCAGCCCAGAGCCTGACGCGGGGCTCGAACTCACGGACCGCGAGATCGTGACCTGGCTGAAGTCGGAGCTTAACCGACTGCGCCACCCAGGCGCCCGAAACTATTGAGTGTTCTTGTGGATGGGTGCTCAGGCTTTATTTTATTAAGAAAAATAAAGTCATGTGACAGTTCTTACACTCAAGTGTTATGGGGAGGGGATTCATAACCACGACACAATGATGCATCTAACTCATATGGAAAGGCAGAAGTCACCAATATCCACCCCATGTCTGGTTTTTTTTTTTTCCCTTTACAGCAAACCTAGAGACATTGAAAAGAACAATCTTGGCATCCAGGTCTCTAGGGAATGAGTGTCATCTTCTGAGAGGGCAGCATTCAAGTTATTGAGACACAACTTCCCTGGCCATGATTCCGTGGGTTCCTGCTGATTATTGCTTTTTTTTTTAACCAAGGGAAATAATTCCAAAATCTCCAAAGTTGCTGGAAGAAGAGAGAAGAAGTCTGAATCTCAATCTACATAGAGCTCTGTCCTCACGTTCCTCTCCTGAGTATGGAATCTATTCAGGAAACAGACAAATGAATCCAGCTTGGGAGAGTAGCACCTAACATATCCTGGGATGTGGGCTTCTTTGAGGCCCCACAAAACTCTGACACACGAGTGTTGTGACTACAGAAACCAGGAAAGGTGGGAAAATGAAGCAATTATCTAGACGACTCAAGTAAACTACCCCCAATCAAACCAAACTAAGGGGTGAAAAACCATGCACACCATCTTTCATTAACAATTGGGATTTGTCAAGTGAATGTGACCTTGCAGTCAAGATTTTTTTGGTAATTGCCCTAATTCTTCACTCTGCTTGCATATGTGCTACCTGAGAAGCCTCAGCTATACCTTCCCACACACGGGCTCCCTGAAGGTAGTAAAATCATTCGCATTGGCTGCCTCCGCATCGTCAAACATGCAGAAAGTACAGGAAATTGGGACTTTATTTCTCCTAATGGCAGTGTTTGGGGAATGTGGGTGTAAGTAGATTAATCTAAAAGTACAGTTTTGAGCACCTCATTCCTTTGCTCGGAAACCTTCTGCTTCCCATTATCTGATAACTCCTCTTTCTGCTTCTTCACCAGCCAGTCAAGTCTCACCTTTTGAACCCTTTTTCTAGCCACTCTGCAAAACGCCCTCGGACCTCTGGCACAGCCAGCCCATCTCTAACTACCACACTTTACCTATTCACACCTTTTCTTGTGCTATTCTGGCTCCTAAAATCCCCTTTCTCGACCATGGCTTTGTCCTGTTCATCTGTGCTGAAAAAAAGTTCTTTCCTTCTTTTGATCCCCTTAAAATGTTTTGCTCTTATGCCCTTTGTATTTGTCAATTTTATTTGTGTTAGTTGAGAATAACTATTTGAGCATACATACTAGCTCCTCTTCTAGAATGTTAAGTCCATTTAGGGCTCTCCTAATAATCCCGAAATGATCTAAAATGTCCAGAACACTACCTTTTCAGGTTGTACACTTTCAGGGAACCTGCCTGTTAATAAAAATTCCCACTTCTCTAGGATGGGTCCCTAATAGCCAGGCAGGTGACTTGTGACATTTTCTGATTGTTTATTTTGGGGGTTGACACATAAACTGCGTATTTGACCGTGTGTATTTAGGATTTTTTAAGTTTTATTTATTTTTGAGACAGAGAGAGACAGAGCATGAATGGGGGAGGGTCGCAGAGAGAAGGAGACACAGAATCTTAAACAGGCTCCAGGTTCTGAGTTCTGAGCTGTCAGCACAGAGCCCGACGCGGGGCTCGAACTCACGGACTGTGATTTTGTGAACTGAGCCGAAGTCGGCCGCTCAACCGACTGAGCCACCCAGGCGCCCCAGGGTATGTATGTATGTATGTATGTATGTATGTATGTGTATATATATATATATATATATATATATATATATATATATATATTTTTTTTTTTTTTTTTTTACCAAGAGACACAAGAATTAGAGGCTGAGTGTGAACAAATGGTATCTCTCTAAAGAGAAAGTCCATGAACTTCAGCACCTGAAATTGCCAAAGCTATCCTGGTTTTTGTCCATTCTGATAACCTCTTGTCCAACCCTTCTTTGAATGCTGTAAGACACCCTCATATCCTTCAAAATTTTTTCCTTTGCCACTTAAGCTAGCTCAAATTGGTTTCTTTATTTGCACTATCAACAACAAAAAAATTGACTGGTACATTTATCTATTAGATGTTCAAAATCTGTTAAATCAAGAATTACAGAATTGAGTAAAGGTGGGTGGTAGTGGTAGAATAAGAAAATGTATCAAGGGCTGTGAAAATAAAGTTTGGAGTAGGGGAAAATAAAGGCATTTTGGTCTTTGGATAGGTTATTTTGGTCTCTCATTAATTCAGAGGTAGACCACAATATATCTAAATTCATTATTAATATAGTATATAACATTTTTAATACTCTATATTAATATAGTATAACATTTTTTAATGTTTCTTTATTTTGAGAAACAGAGAGAGAGAGAGAGACTATGAGTGGAGGAGGGGAAGAGAGAGAGAGAGAGAGAGAGAGAGAGAGAGAGAGAGAGAGAATCTTAAGCAGGCTCCATGCTAATCCTCATGGCTGTGAGATCATTACCTGAGCCAAAATCAAGAGTCAGTCACTTAGCCAACTGAGCCACCCAGGCACCCCAGCATTTGGTTCTTTTAAATCTGATTTTTCATGTATTTCTGCAATATCCATGGTTGCTTCAGCTTACTATTTCACAACCTAAAATGTGGAAGGAATTTATTTACTAGACACTAGAGGGGTTACAAGGATGGGAAAGGATAGACCTCACTTTTAAGAAACTCACAGTCTATTCTGAGAGACTGAAAGATAAACATATAATTATCATAAAATAATTTCTCCTGTCTTAGATCTAGAAGCAGGGCCTGAGACAGGGATTTGGGTGTGTAATTTCTTGATGGAGTGAGTGCTCCTGAGGAAAAAAAAACCTATGGAGAAGAGAAAAACAAAATAAGGAAATAGAAAGAGCCAAAAAAGGCTATGGTCTCAGGTAGACTGGTCCTGGCATGATCTGCTGGCAACAAGGATAGTATTGGGGACCCACCATATACATGTTCCCACTAAAGGCAAGGGGGCTGCCTTTTTTATTCCCTTATTAGTCAGTCATTGGCTATGGATAGTCCCAGGTCAGGGGCAGGTCTCCTCTCCTAGGGTAGGAGTCTCCCTGTAGCAGAGGACAATTCTCTGGAGAAGATAGATAGTCCAGAGCCCTTAGCTGACAATACTCAGGGCAGCTAAGGGATGTGTACAGTGATCTGGTTAGAAGGAGTGAAGGGAACCTGGGCTGGGGAGCAACAGTATCTGTTACTTTTCATTAGCATGCACTTGATGTTTTTGGAATCATGATCAAGCCTTTTATGGACCATCTATAGCGTGTAAGCAGAGGTAGCTGCATAAGCAACAGCATACTGGACAATAATGCCATTTTTTTCCTGATTATAGACTTTCAGTATGTGAAAATTCTGTGAACTCGAGATCCATAAGTATTTAGTTTTAAGCTTGAGTAAGCTACACCTTGCTGCAAACAGAGGGAGGCTGCAAGGTGAGTTCAGCTAAACTCCATGGTCATAGTGGTGGTTGTGGCAGAGAAGTTCTATTTGGATCCCACTGCCTAGATTGTCTCATACCATGTGGCCTAAAAATGTATGTTTCTTACATTGGGCCAAAGACCTTACATATGTTACCTGTTGCATTAGGCTTTTAATCTGTAGCTGTCTTCTCGTTTCAGAAGGAGTTGGATACAATCTCCACTCAAGTAAAGTCAACAGAGTTGATATTTGCCTCCTTTTGTCACCTTGCTTCCTCATATTCTTTTTCTTATTCTGTTCCTTTTCCACTCTCCAATGTAGGATAACACTTAAGGATTCCTGATATACACTGGTGTGTCCTAATTATTTTTTATGTTTATTTACTTTTGAGGGAGAAAGAGCCCAAGTAGGGGAGGGACAAGTAAGAGAGAGAGATAGGGGACGGAGGATCAGAAGCGGACTCTGTGCTGACAGTAGGAAGCCTGATGAGGGGTTCGAACTCATGAACAGGGAGATCATGACCTGAACTGAAGTCAGGCACTTAACCAACTGAGCCACCCAGGCACCCTCTAATTTTCTTTTTAAATGTCAAAGTGACACTCAACTTTTCCTGGTACCACAGTCTCCCAGGGTCAATGCTCCCTCCTCTTCTCCCCAGCAGTGGTCTCCCTGCCCCCATTTCATGTAACACAGGGGCCAAATCATTTTCCTAGTTTTCCATCTCGCAATTGTTGTACATTCTCCAGTGGTTTATTAAGCATGTCTATAGCCTCAGGGAACCCTCCTCATTCATCTACAATAAGCCCATTACTGAAAGACACTGAAGAAAGAATAATTTATAGACACTTCCAATCAAAATAATGTCTGCTTTATAAATTATGAGTGCCATCACTTAATAC
Source organism: Neofelis nebulosa (assembly GCF_028018385.1). Classification (NCBI taxonomy): domain Eukaryota; kingdom Metazoa; phylum Chordata; class Mammalia; order Carnivora; family Felidae; genus Neofelis; species Neofelis nebulosa. Next base: position 73,583,169 of record NC_080794.1, read on the forward strand.
CTTTGCCTTGTCTCGGCTAATTCTGCTTGTGAATTTAACTGGCCCCTGACCCTGCACAAGGAGCTAGATAGAGATATGAAGTCAGCTCTTAGAAAATTCTACCTGTTTAAAATAAACTTTTGATCGGAAGTCAGCAAATATTTTCATACCTGGAGCTGATGGACTGGTGAGGGAAAATTATTGCCTTTCCAGCTCTATAATAAAAACAGAAAGGTAGACATCTGCATTTAACTTCCCCACGCTAGTTGATAATGATCTGTTTCTTAAGAATTCTTTTTTAAGGACTCTCTTCTCCAATCTAAAAACTCTGGTACATAATTCTATACTCTACTTAGGTATTTCTTTAGAGAATCTTCTTATTTTGATCTGGGGAAGCTTTCAAGACTAAGCATTCTCATATATGCTGGTGGGATTGCAAATTAATAATTTGACCAATCTTAAAAGTTCTCCTGCACTTTGACACAATGCTTGAGCACTTCTAGCAGTATAACTTGAAAAAATAATCAGAAATACAGGTAAAGATTTATTTCCAAAGATATTCACAGCCGACTTATAATAGTTGGGGGGAAAGGATATATCCAACAATAGAACATTGGTTACTATATATATATATATATATATATATATATACTGTATATCATATATATATACTGTATATCATATATATATATACACACCCATATATACATATATATATATATATATATATATATATATATATATATGAGAATAATCTACATCCATTAAATCAAAAATTTCCAAGGAATTTTTAGTGGGATGTAGAAATTCTTGTAAAATAATGCTAAGAAAAATAAAAGGACACAAAACATTGAAGCTAAAATATTTAAGTCACCTATATCAAACAAAGGAATAAAATATTGAAAATATTTAAAAATGTTGAACTCCAACCACAATTACTACTGGGCTATGGGATTATGGATGATCTTTTTTTTCTGCTTCTTTACCCTTTTTGATGTGATTGATAACTTTGAAAAGGAGTGTGCATAATTTTGCCAATTCAAATTTTAAAAAATAAATCACTATAATAAGAGAAGGAATTTACCAAAAACAGACAAAAACTGTGTCTCTTCAGAGCTCATTGGAATTTGCAAAGAGTTTCCTTGAGGGAACAGAAGGAGGAGGCATGACCCTGTGGGAGACAGACAAGGAAGAAAGGACAAATGGAAACAAGGGCAAAACCCTTAACTGGACCTGCCCTCGGGTGAGGCACCAATCCAATTATTTATGCATCCTCTAGAATTGCTGTCTAAACCACTTGTCTTCAACTAGAAAAAATAGGCTGTTCCTTAAGGTATGGTGTCATTAGGTGCATAGCTCAACTTTTAGGAGTGAAACTGTTTTAAATATTTCCTAGAAAGTTTCCTCCTGAAAATATGTTCTGTCAGCTTCTAGGGACATGGTTATTAATACCCTGCATTTATTTAAAATGATGGTAAGGAGACAGCAATGACATAGAGGCAATGGTCAGTTTTACAGGTAAAATAGGAGAGGGAAAGCAGAGTTTTCAGTGGTTGGGATACACAGACAGAGGACATGACAATGACCCCATCTACCAAGCAAAAGCATTATTGCTATAGGCCAGAGTTTCTCAATTTTGGCACTATTAACAGTTGAGTTGGAAAATTCTTTGTTGTGAGAGGCTGGCTTGTGCACTGTAGGATGATGGGCACCACAAGTGGCCTCTACTTATTAGATGCTAGTAGCACTCACACCCCAATTGTGACAACTAAAAATGTCTCTAGCATTGCCAGATGTCCCCTGGGGATCAAAATCACCCAGGTTGAATTCTATTGTTGAAAGGAATTATTCTAGTTTAACTTTTTTTCTCCGGAGACCTTTGCCTGATCTAATCTCACTGAAGATTTGCCTGTATATGTTCTAAAAAAATTTTTTTTAAAGATCCCTAGAAAGCAAACTTTTATGGAAAGACAATGCCATGTATTACAAATAACATTAGAGTTGAAAAGGTCAGTTTGCAAGGCCAAAAATTACTATTTAATGGCTATATAACTTTGAACAAATCACTTCTCTGAGCTTCAGTTGCCATCTACAAAACAGGTGTTCATTAACCTCTATAGAAAGAGTTACTGTGAGCCATATGGCAAAAGTGTTAAGAGCATGAGCTTTGGAGCCAGGCAGACCCTGGGTCTGAACCTTGCATAAATTTTGAGTGAATCTGGAAGAATCAGAAACTTTCTGTCCCATGACTTTGGACAAGTTTCTTTACATCTCCCCATCTTCCCATCCCTAACGAAGTGTGAGAGAGACAGACACGTCTGCCACAGCTCTAGATGCTTACTGAAAAATCTCTTTTTCAGGTTCTGGAGCACTTCAGACTCATTCCTGGTTACTTACAGATCCCTCATTTAAGCCAGATCCTTCACAGTAGACCTGACCCAGCTCATTCTTCCTTAGCTGCTAATCACAGTAATTGCAAAGTTCTGTCTATTCTACAGTACCCTTTGCTATAGATCTAAAATAATGATAACACTCTCACCCACTGTTGTCAGGATGAAGACCAAACTCCTCACGATGACCTACAAGATTTACAGACACTAAAATTTATAAATTCCATCCTCAGTCTTGGTTTTCTCCTTCATGTCCCATGGTACCCTTACCCTTCAACTCCCAGGCCCACTGTGTACTTTTCAACCACACTTCACTTCTCATTGATCGCATGTTTTCATGCTTCTTTAGCCTTACAATCTATATTCTTTTTTAAAGTTTACTTATTTATTGAGAGAGAGAAAGAGAGAGAGAGAATGAGCATGGGAGGGGCAGACAGAGAGGCAAAGAGAGGATTCCAGGCAGGCTCTCTGCTGTCAGCACAGAGTCCTACGTGGGCCTTGATCTCACAAACCACGAGATCAAGACCTGAGCTGAAATCAAGAGTTGGGCACTTAACCACCTCTATATTCCTATCTTGGAAGACCATCCCCTTCTCTGACTAATGTACTCATCTTTCAAGATTCAGTTTATGTTACTTCTGCAAGAAACTGAACCTAAACCATCCCAGTCAGATTTCTCCATTCTTCCACATTGTTTCTATATTTATCCACAGTATTTTAAGGTATCCTTAGAATGGCATTTATCACAATATCTTGAAGCTCTTTGATTGCACTTTGTCTCAGCCACTTCACATGTTCATGGTGTTTGTGAAGACTATTGCAGTAGAAAGGTCTAGCTGTTTTCCTACAATCCATTTTCCATTTTTGAAAAGTACCAATTGCTAACCTCTGTCCTGCCTCTGGATTTTTTTCAGTTACATGAGTTAATAAATCTCCTTTAATGTTTAAGCATGTCTGGGTTAAGTTTCCTGTTATTCAAGGTCAAAGTGCATCCTAAGTAATACAACCCCAGCACCAGGATTCATATATCTGACTTATGTCTCAACCCCAGCACCAGGTTTCATATCTGTCCCATAGTTGGTACTAAATAAATCCATTAATAAATGGCTGAATCATTAGTTACTATTTCATGATTTGAGTCATTTATATCTCAAAGTTGGCTTTAGGGTTTTTGACTGCTATATTAGTTTCCTCCTTATTACCGTCACAAATTACCACACACTTGGTGGCTTACAGCAACACACATTTATTCTCTTAAAGTTCTGGAGGTCAGGAGTCTGAAATCAGTTTCACTAGGCTGAAGGTAAGATTTCAGCAAAATTGATTCCTTCTGGAGTCTTCAAGGAAGAATCTGTTTCCTTGCCTTTACTAGCTTTTGGAAACCGCTGGCATTCCTTGATTTATGACCCCTATAATCTCTTGCTTCTTTTGTTATATTTCCTACTCTTTTTTAGTCAAATATCCTCTGACTCTCTCTTATAAGGATGCTTGTGATTACATTTAGAGCCCACCCAGATAATCCAGGATAACAATTCTTTCTCAAGACCCTTAAACTGGACACATTTGCAAAGTCCTCTTGGTCATAAAAGGTAACATTTACAGGTTCCAAGGGTTAGGACCTGGATATTCTGGGGGTCATTATTTAGCATGATACAAATGCCTAACTTTAAATCACCAAATTAGTGAAAGTCAGGCATTTTTAAGGTCTTAAAAATATCCAATAGCTAACCTCCATCCAGTACCCTCATTTTGAAGACACAGAGACTGAGATCCAATGAGGTGACTTATTCAAGGTCACATAATTATAGCTAGAAATAAGGCCTTTTGAGTCCAAGAAATATACCCTTGCTAGTCTTTCACATTCCTGTTGCAATTTAAAGTGTTATCCAGGGGCGCCTGGGTGGCTCAGTCAGTTAAGTGTCTGACTTCAGCTCAGGTCATGATCTCACGGTTTGTGACTTCGAGCCCCATGTTGGGCTCTGTGCTGACAGCTCGGAGCCTGGACCCTGCCTCAGATTCTGTGTCTCGCTCTCTCTCTGCCCTTCCCCTGCTTGCTCTCTCTCTCTCTCTCTTTCAAAAATAAGTAAACATTACATAATTAAAAAATAAAGTAATCATAATCATGTAATGTAATGTAATCAAGTAATCTATAATCATGTTATCATAAATATTTATTATTGGAACATAAGAAAGTTACAAAAATTTGTCAAAATAAGCCCCCCAAAAATCTCAAATCAAAAAGTAGTTTAAATCATTTCTAATCTCTGTGGAAGTCTTATCCAAATTAGTTTCAGGATTGCTTTGTATTTTTATACTGATAATTTCTCTGGTAATGCTATATATTTTTTCTATCTTTCACCAACTCAGTCAATAATAGCCTGAGAATCCCATTACACAATATACTGAGTAGGGCCGAAGTAATTTCATCATCCTATATTCTTCCTCTTTTGCTTATCTCATCTTGAGTGTCCACTAGGCATAATGATGTTCTCCACTGCAGTATATCTATTTTCAGTGGACTGAACCACTCTGAATCCTTCAGCTATTTCAAAGTGAATCATCTTTTCAAATATACTGATCTACCACTGCACTTCTTTAGAATATTTTAAAGTGTCTGATAAACAGGACTGTGACTGTCTTCATAATTATACCATTAGACTTCATTTTCTACAAGTTTATATTCATAACAAGTCATTTGTGCCATATTTTGGCTCCAGTAATCATCAAGGTATGTGAGGGGTGATGTTTTTATCTCAGAAATGAATACTCTGTTTTCTCCAATTATGTTTTGAGTTTGTTATATGCCGTTTTAAACTGGTATCACCACACAGCCTCTCCTTGTGATTATTGTCTAGTCAAAGCACATAGTCCCATCGAAATATTTGAAAAAAACCCAACATTAGCTAGGTGAATGCTGCTATTCTGGCAGAAGTCATTTTTCCTTATATAAAACAACTTCTAAAGTATCCTATGAGAAGGAAACTTTTCTTATCTTGATTATTCATCCCTGATGTACCTATGAAACAATTTTCCTGGAAAATACACTAGGTTTTCATGACAAAAGCCAATTCACTTCTTTTCCTCCTTCAGATATAGAAGCAGCAAAAATAGTAGCAAAAATATGTCATGTATTAAGAGCCTAAGGTCTACTATGGGCCAGACTCAGAGTTAGGGACAAATTTATTATTACATTTAAAACTCACAGTATCCTTGTAGTGTGAATACCATTATTCCCATTATATAGAAGAGGAAACTCAGGCTTCTAAGACTTATGAAACTAGCCCCAAATCATGGTACCAGCTACCTATCTATATGTGATCAGTATTCTCAAAACCCAGTGGCTTCATCAAAATAAAAAACTTCTGTACAGCAAAGGAACAATCAACAAAACAAAAAGGCAACCTTACTGAATGGGAGAATATATTTGCAAATTACATATTCAATAAGGGGTTGGTATCCAAAATATATAAAGAATATATACAACTGAACATCAAAAAGCAAATAATCCAATTTAAAAAAACGGACAGAATACATGAACAGACATTTCTTCAAAGACAACATACAGATAACCAACAGACATGTGAAAAGGTGCTCAACATTACTCATCATCAGGGAGTTGCAAATCAAAATCACAGTGAGATATTACCTTGTACCCATCAGAATGGCTAAAATAAAAAAAAAACAAGAAACAAGTGTTGGTGAGGATGTAGAGAAAAAGGAACACTTGCGCACTATTGGTGGGAATGCCAACTGGTGCAATTACTGTGGAAAACAGTATGGAGTTTCCTCAAAAAATTAAAAAAATAGAATTACCATATGATCCAATAATTCCACTACTGGGCATCTACCCAAAGAATATGTAAACACTAATTTGAAAAAAAATATACATACCCATAAAAACTTATTGCAGCATCATTTAGAATAGCCAAATTATGGAAGTAACCTAAGTGTCCACTGATAGATGAATGAAGAAGGAAGATGTGGCATATAGTGTGTATATATATATGTGTGTGTGTGTGTGTGTGTGTGTGTGTGTGTGTGGTGCGTGTGTGTACACATATATATGTATGCGTGTATATATATATATATGTATATATATATATACACACAGTCATAAAAAGAATAAAACCTTGCTATTTTTAACAACATGGATGGACCTAGAGAGTATAATACTAAGTGATAAATAAGAGAAAGACAAATATTATATGATTTCGCTCTTATGTGGCACTTAAAAGAAAAAAAAAAACAAAGAAAAAACCCCCTACAATATAGGGGACAAACCAGTAGTTACCAGAGGGGAGGTAGGTGGGGGGATGGGTGAAATAGGTGAAGGGGATTAAGAATACACTTCCTGTGGTGAGCACAGAGTGATGTATAAAAGTGTTGAGTCACTATGTTGTACACCTGAAAACTAATATGCTATACATTAATGACACTGGAATTTAATAAAAACCAGTGGCTTAACACAGCAATTTACCACTTCTCACAGTTCTGTGGATTGGCTGGCTGGTTTTTCCATTGGTTTTCCTGGGTTTGCTCACATGGTTGAATGTAGCTGGAGAGGTGGCTGGGAGCAGGGCTCAACTTAGATAGTTGGGATAGCTGCGCCTCTGTCTTCCTATATTTTTTGTTTTAAATTTTTATTTAAATTGTAGTTAGTTAACATACAGTGGTTTCAGTAGTAGAATTCAGTGATTCATCACTTACATACAACGCCCAGTATACATTACAAGTGCCCTTCTTAATACCCATCCCCCTCCTCCCTCCATCAAACCTCAGTTTGTTTTCTACCATTAAGAGTCTCTTGTGGTTTGTTTCCCTCTGTCTTTTTTTTTCTCTCCCTTTTTTCTTCCCATATGTTCATCTGCTTAGTTTCTTAAACTCCACATATAAGTGAAATCATATGGTATTTGTCTGTCTCTGATTGGCTTCTTTCACTTAGCATAATACATTTTAGGCCCATCCTATGGTTTTTGAATCTCAAGGAAGCAAGCTCAGGCCTGGGCCTCCTTTTGGGGTAAAGGCACCAGTACATGAGGACAAGCCTCAACGTACAAGTGCTTATGGAGCTTGGCGTCATATTTGTTGATGATCCATTGGCCAAAGCACAATTCAACACAGAGGGGAAATATACACAAGTACACTGATACAGAAAATTGTGATTCATTGGGGGTGTCATCCATTGAACAAAATACCACAATCACACAGCTACTGATCGAGATAACTAAAATCCTGGAGTCCTTTTCAAAAGCACGGAAACATAAAACTCACAAACTAAATACTTCAGAATGTGAGGACGGTATTTCAGTGAACAATATTAAGCACTTAACTTTGGAATAAAACTTTTGTTTTGCTGATTGTCCCAGCATAGGCAAATGTGAGGGAAGAATGGACTTAGAATTTCACCACCCTCTGGTTTTAGCAGAATGTTTGTGGCTATTAGGGAGACCTCCCCATAAAAATGAGGAAGTTCTGAGAAACTTATGCTTGCCTTTTATTTATGGGGGAACTGTGACTCATGTGCCCAGACAGAGGGACATACTATGTTCTGAATAACTCAGTGGCTGGTCCAGTGTTATTCTGTGTTACATTAGCCACTAAGATACTCCTTGCCAGGCCTTGGTCTTTTCCAGCACACGTAAAACAATAATGTCTCAAGCCCTATCAGATACTGACTTGGGAGAAGTAAATAAGATTTTGCTTAGCCTGTCTTTCCCTGCAGGGATACATGGGTATGCCAAACCCAGTGTGCTTACTGCAACGTACTGCAAAATTTGGCTAAAGAGAAGCCACGGGCTCTGTACTGGGGCCTGTTAGTGTCAGGAGAGGTGACAGAGTTTTGATAGGAGAGCAGGATACCTTGAGGAGCTCTTCACTGGGAAGAGAGGATGGGGGGAAGCACAGGGAAGTCCCTCAGAACTATACACTTGGTCACCTAGTTATGGAATGCTGAAGCCAGAGGAAACCTAAAAGATCATTTAGATATGCTGGATTAGGGAATTAGCCTAATTAGACATGGTGATGCTTAGCACACAGATATGAATCTCTATTCCTGCACACTGCAAATTGATCCTGGGTACTTCCTTTTCATAATCTTTTCAATACAGTTTTTGGATCAAAAATAAATTTGTACTTGGTAATTGGTAGCATATTCAGTATATTATAGAGTATCATTATTGCTTCCATTTTATGAATAAGGAAATAAATTCAGTGTGACAAAGAAAGTAATCCCAGTTGCAAGCTGGTAATAGACAATACAGAATACAAACCAGGGCAGTCTCATTCCAAACAGTGATCTTAACACAAAACTCGACAGAAGGGAGCTGTGCTTGCCCCAGCGGCTTTTGTTTTGTTTTTGAAACATTCACTTGAGGAGCATTTATTGGTCATCCACTATTTGCCAAGTTTCCATGTTAAGAGAATAATAAGACAGAGATGGCCCTTGCCCTCATGGAGCTCACATTCCAGAGGGAGAGGAAAGAAAATCAAAACTTAAAGAAAAACAAATTTAACCCCAGATAATGAAAAGTGCTAAGAAGAGAAATATGATGTGTAGCTCAGTTCTCTTTCCATTTTACATTTTCTTCCCTTCCATCCCAGAAAAATAACACATAGAACCCCCCAGAAATAGTGCCTCTAACCCTTGCCATTGGATTTTCAGTGCTTTCCACCCTCACTTACCTGCATTCTAGTCCTGAGCCAAGCACTGGCATAGCTACAGCTGCAGAAGCTTACAAGGACCATAGGAGGCCATGGAGAAGCCAACTGGAAGACTGAACAAATTATCCAGATAATTTGGGCAGAAATATGTCCTGCTGGAGGTAATTGAAGAAGATATAAAGAAATGGAAAGACATTCCCTGCTCATGGATTGGAAGAATAAATATTGTCAAAATGTCAATACTACCCAAAGCTATCTACACATTCAATGCAATCCCAATCAAAATTGCACCAGCATTCTTCTTGAAACTAGAACAAGCCATCCTAAAATTCATATGGAACCACAAAAGGCCCCGAATAGCCAAAGTAATTTTGAAGAAGAAGACCAAAGCAGGAGGCATCACAATCCCAGACTTTAGCCTCTACTACAAAGCTGTAATCATCAAGACAGCATGGTATTGGCATAAAAACAGACACATAGACCAATGGAATCGAATAGAAACCCCAGAACTAGACCCACAAACGTATGGCCAACTCATTTTTGACAAAGCAGGAAAGAACATCCAATGGAAAAAATACAGTCTCTTTAACAAATGGTGCTGGGAGAACTGGACAGCAACATGCAGAAGGTTGAAACTAGACCACTTTCTCACACCATTCACAAAAATAAACTCAAAATGGATAAAGGACCTGAATGTGAGACAGGAAACCATCAAAACCTTAGAGGAGAAAGCAGGAAAAGACCTCTCTGACCTCAGCCGTAGCAATCTCTTACTCGGCACATCCCCAAAGGCAAGGGAATTAAAAGCAAAAGTGAATTACTGGGACCTTATGAAGATAAAAAGCTTCTGCACAGCAAAGGAAACAACCAACAAAACTAAAAGGCAACCAACGGAATGGGAAAAGATATTTGCAAATGACACATCGGACAAAGGGCTAGTATCCAAAATCTATAAAGAGCTCATCAAACTCCACACCCGAAAAACAAATAACCCAGTGAAGAAATGGGCAGAAAACATGAATAGACACTTCTCTAAAGAAGACATCCGGATGGCCAACAGGCACATGAAAAGATGTTCAACGTCGCTCCTCATCAGGGAAATACAAATCAAAACCACACTCAGATACCACCTCACGCCAGTCAGAGTGGCCAAAATGAAGAAATCAGGAGACTATAGATGCTGGAGAGGATGTGGAGAAATGGGAACCCTCTTGCACTGTTGGTGGGAATGCAAATTGGTGCAGCCGCTCTGGAAAGCAGTGTGGAGGTTCCTCAGAAAATTAAAAATAGACCTACCCTATGACCCAGCAATAGCACTGCTAGGAATTTATCCAAGGGATACAGGAGTACTGATGCCTAGGGGCACTTGTACCCCAATGTTTATAGCAGCACTCTCAACAATAGCCAAATTATGGAAAGAGCCTAAATGTCCATCAACTGATGAATGGATAAAGAAATTGTGGTTTATATACACAATGGAATATTACGTGGCAATGAGAAAAAATGAAATATGGCCTTTTGTAGCAACGTGGATGGAACTGGAGAGTGTGATGCTAAGTGAAATAAGCCATACAGAGAAAGACAGATACCATATGGTTTCACTCTTATGTGGATCCTGAGAAACGTAACAGAAACCCATGGGGGAGGGGAAGGGAAAAAAAAAAAAAAAAGAGGTTAGAGTGGGAGAGAGCCAAAGCATAAGAGACTGTTAAAAACTGAGAACAAACTGAGGGTTGATGGGGGGTGGGAGGGAGGGCAGGGTGGGTGATGGGTATTGAGGAGGGCACCTTTTGGGATGAGCACTGGGTGTTGTATGGAAACCAATTTGACAGTAAATTTCATATATTAAAAAAAATAAATAAATAAATAAATTAAAAAAAGAAAAAAAAAAAAAAAAAAAAAAAAAAAAAGAAATATGTCCTGCTGGGGATTGAATATTTGGCTAAAGTACTTGTTTTGACAAATGATTCTGGTAATCATTCAAGCCTTAGTTTTGCTTTAGAAGTTTTCTAATCTTAAGGTAAGGTAAGGACATATATGTCAGTTTCTCTTATGAGTTGTTCCATGGGACAGATACTGGAAATGGATTTGTGAGTGAGCTCCTCTCCTCATACGCTTAGAAACTGTTATAATCAAGAAAACTTATTCATTCATTCAACCAATATTTATCTCATATCTACTGTGTTAGGTGCCATTTGACGGAACTAACTGATAAGATAAATACAAGAGGGAGGAGGGAAGAAGGAGAAAGAGGGGGCAGATAGTATGTAACTCTTAAACCTTAGGACAGTCAGTAGATTCCAAAGAATGAGAAGTGAGGTGAGGGAAGGATAATGTATCAATTAAGGATTAAGTTAATTTGCTTGTAAAAAAAATAAAGTTATGGCCCAAAGTAAAGGTTTGAAATTTTTCTTATCTAATAAGAAGTCTAGAAGAAGACAGTCTAGGGCTATGGTTACATTCTTACCTTGTGAAAATATCAATAAAACTTGTAAAAACCTTTAGCCAGGTTAACCAAGAAAATAAGAGAGAAGGAACAAACTACCAACAACAAAAAAATTTCATTACTACTGATCCCATAGAGGATAATAAAGGAATAATATGAACAAATCTCTGCCCATGAACTTGATAGCTTAGATGAAATGAACCAATTCCTTGAAAGACATAAACTACCAGAATCACAGAAGGAGATTTAGATAATTCAAATTGGTCTATATCCATTCATGAAATCGAATGAGCAATTAATAACCGTCCTAAAAGAAAGCACCAGGCCAAGACAGTTTTATTGGAGGAATTCAATCAAACATTTAAGGAAGACAAAACCCCATTTTCCATAATCTCTTCCAGAAAACAGAAGTGGAGATAAAAATCAGATAAAGATGTCACAAGAAAGGATAACTACAGTCTGGTACTTCTGATGAACATGAATGCAAAAATACTCAATAAAATATGAGCAAATCAAATCCAACAATGGATAAAATGGCATACACAGTGACAAAGCAGGGTTTATTGCAGGTATGCTGACCTGATATTCAAAAATCAACCAAATTAATCCACCACATTAATATGTTCAAAAAGAAAAATCCCATGACTGTGTTATTGATGCAGAAAAAGCATTTAACAAAATTCAACACTAATTCATAATAAAAATGTTTAGCAAATAGGAATAGAGGGGAACTTCCTCTACTTGAGGAAGAATATGTACAAAAATCCTACAAAAAGTATCACACCTAATGGTGAGAAAATGGATGTTTTTCCCTTTAAATTGGGAATAAGGTAAGAATGTAACATCTCACTACTCCTATCGGCATTGTGCTGGAAGTCCTAATTAGTGAAATGAGATAAAAAAGGCGGGTCGCCTGGGTAGCTCACTCAGTTAATCATCCGACTTCGGCTCAGGTCATGATCTCGTGGTTCGTGGGTTTAAGCTCCGCATCGGGCTCTGTGCTGACAGCTCAGAGTCTGGAGCCTGCTTCAGATTCTGTGTCTCCCTCTCTCTCTGCCCCTCCCCTACTTGCACTCTGTCTCTCTGTCTCTCAAAAATAAATAAACATTAAAAAAGGACATAAAAGGCATACAGATTGAGAAGGAAGAAATAAAATGGTCTGTGTTTGAAGTTAATTTATCTGTGTACAAACCCAAAGAATTGATTAAAACAAAAAACAAAAAAACTTCTGAAACTAATAGCCAAGTATAACAAGATAACAGAATAAAGGTTAATATACAAAAGTCAGTTGCTTTCATATCTACCAGTAATAAACAATTTGAATTTGAAATAAAAAAATATCATTTACAATAACACCCCCAAAGTCATAATGCTAAATTATAAATATAAAAAAATACATAAGGATCTATATACAAAAACTTTATATATACATAAAGCTATGATGCAAGAAAGCACAGAGGAGTTAAAAAAAAAGAGACATATTCTAAGTTCATGGATTAGAATATAATATTGTTAAGATTCAATTATTCTCAAATTGACCTACAGATTCAACAAAATCCCAGTCAAAATCTCAGCAAACTATTTCATGGATAACAACTGATTCTAAAGGCAAAAGACCCCAAATAGCCAACATAATGCTGAAAAACAAAGTTGTAGGATGCATACTCCACTTTAATACTTACTATAGAGCTACAATGATCGAGACAGCATGTAACTGGAAAAAATAAACACATGGATTAATGGAACAAAGGGTCCAGGAAATTAACCCATACACGTGTAGTCAACTAATCTTTGACAAAGGATCAAAGGCAATTCCATGTAAACAGGATATTCTTTTCAACAAACTGTGCTGGAGTACTAGATATCCATATGCAAAAACAAAAAACAAAAAACAAAAAACAAAAACAAACAAAAAAAAAGAACCTAGACATAGAACTTATGCTTTTCACAAAAATTAACTCAAAATGGACCACAGATATAACTGTAAAATGCAAAATCTCAACACTTCTAGAAGATAGCATAACATATAGGTGACCTTAGGCCTAGCAACACATTTTATATATAACCCAAAAAGCATAATCCATGGCAGAAAACTTTATTTTTTAATAAATTTAAAACTTCTACTCTGAAGGACATTGTCAAGATAATGAAAATACAAGACATAAACTGGGAAAAATATTTGCAAAACGCGTATCTGATAAAGGACTTGTTTTCAAAATATACAAAGAACACTTAAAAGTCAACAATAAGTAAACAGTCCAGTAAAAAAAAATGGGCAGAGGATCTGAATAGACATCTCCACAAAGAAGTATCAATGGCAAGTGAGCATAGTAAAAGATGATCAACATCACCTGTGACTAGAAAATTTCAAATTAAAGGCAGAAAGACACACTGATTAGAATGGCTAAAATCCCAAAGTCTGACACCATGAGAAGCAACATGAACTCTCATTTCTTGGTGGTAGGGGTCAAAAATGGAACAACCACTTTAGGATGTGATTTAGCAGTTTTTACAGAACTAAACATAAACCTACCATATGATTCAGCTATCACATCCCTATCTGTTTACCTAATTGATTGGAAAACATATATCCACACAAAAGCATGGACTCAAATGTTTAGAGCAGCTTTATTTATTCACCCAAAACTAGAAGCAAAAATAGATTTAAGAATGAATAAATAAACTAATGGTGGTAAACCCATTCAATGATAAAAAGAAATGAGCTATCAAGCCATGAAATGACATGGATGAACCTTAAATAAATACTGTGGAAGAAGCTAGTCTAAAAGGACATTTATATGATTCCAATTATGTGACAGTGTAGAGACAGAAAAACTATAGCAATGGTAAAATGATTGGTAGTTAACAGGGATTTGAGGGAAGGAGGCAGGGTAGAGATGGTGAAATCCAACAGATAATTTAGGGAAGTGAAACTATTCTTTATGATACTGTAATTGTGGATGCACATCATAACGTATTTATTGAAACCCATTGAACCTGACAGTATAAAGAGCAAACATTAATACATGCAAAATTTGAAAAGCACTCAGGAAGTCAGTGGATCCCCGGATGTAATACATGATTGTGACATACACTCTAACTCTATTATAAATGAATAGAACAATTTTAGTAAAGAGATTGGGAGGAAAAGGTGCTGACACGAGTAACTTTGGAAATGCATAGAGTCTTGTGAAAAAAAAATTGGACATAAGCAGTTTACTCTAACTGATAAAGTTTCCTCACCCCCAGGGGAGGTACAAGTTAATTCTGATACTGCTTTACACGTGTACTTGAACTGAACAAATAGGTAAATGGATGATAGGTGGTGGGAGCCAGGCTTCCCGCTGTTGGAGTGGATTACAGATAAGCAAGGGGAAGCTATAATAATCTATATGGTAATGGATTAGAAGTTGTAGATATTAGTATGAACCCATGTTTAAATTAATATAGAGACAGATGTTTACACACATGTGTTTACAGGTGTCTGTTACATGGTTAGTGTACACATTTTTCTGTGCTCTCTCAGCTGAGAGGACTTAGAAGCAATGATACTCCAGTAGTTACAAGCACACCTAATGCCCAGGTCTTGGCTTCTAATACCTTCTTCCAATAAATGCAAGCACAGCTCCTTGTACAAATGACTAATTCTAGAACTGGGACAGAAAATATACAAGATAATCCCGGGGCATCTGATAGTGCCAAAAAGTAAGGAAGTGCTCAACCACAACAAAACACAATGATGAGGGATATCCAAGGGACATAGCAGCCAAATGAAAGAGCTACCAATGAATAAAGCTGGAAAAATTTGATTAACAAAATAAAGAAGCATTGGATTATAGCCCATAGTATAAATTAAATGTCCATGAGTCCATACTGAGTTAAATGAGCGGTTGAATAAATACATGAAGGAGAATAAACAAACATTCTGTAGAGAAGAATTCCAAGTAACATATGTAGATACCCTTCTTAAGTGTGAGCTAAGCAGAGTAATTTCCTTCCAAAGAGTACAGTATGGAAAAGGCAGAAAAATAGTAATTTACAGTGATGAAACCTGACGGACAGAGCCTACCTCAGCCAGGTGATCAAGGACAACACTAACAGTGATAAGTCACTGGGTAGTATGTATTCTTGATATGATGTGATGAAACTGGTACCTTATCTCTGTGGTCTTCCTCCTGAAAATCTCTAACTCCATGAGAGAAATATCAGACAAATCCCAATTTAGAAACACTCTACAATGTAACTGACCAGTATTCTTCAAAACCAAGGAAAGGTCATCAAAAGCAAGGAAAGTCTAAGAAACTGTCACAGACAAGAGGACAGCTAAATGTAATGTGGTATTCTGAATGGAATCTTGGAACAAAAGGAAAAAATTAAGGAAATTTCAATAAACTTTGGACTTATAGTTTAAAACAATGTATCAACATTGATCATTAGTGCAACATATGTACCATGCTAATATACAATATAAATAATGGGGAAACCATGTGGGCTGTGTGTAAGCTCTCTGCACAACCTTTGTAATGTTTCTGTAACTCTAACACTTTTCTATAAATACTTGTTTAAATTTGTTCATTTAAAAATATTTAAAAAAATATTTTAAAAGGTGTCCCTCATTTGGAAGAAAAGCCTTTAGCAGCTAACAGCTTCCTGACTTTTTCTAACTGTGGACTCTTTCTAAAATCTTCTTTCCATGTCCCACTGAATTCATTTGTTCTCTTCTCTATATTTTTTGCCATCTTACATGGCACAAATCCAGCCCTCTTTCCTTAGATTCTCCAGATCACTGACATCCATTTGTGGGCCTAACAGACTTGACTGAAGGTCAGGATAAAGATGTGGGGTGGGATTACACCAAAACAATGTGAATGTTTTATGATTTAATATTACACATTATGTTCCAAAATGGGTTTATTCATCAATGATCAGATAGTGCTCACATCCTCCATGTTTTCTATGGACAGCAGTCATCTTTTCTCTATTTTCTGAATTTCTCTTTTTGGTTTACCTACAACCTTCTAAAATGCTCTTAATTTCTTAATGAACAATTTGTCTACATCTTTGTGGTCTCCTTTTGGACTATGTTCTCTGAGCCTTAACTCCCCCAATCAAATATGCTTCTCAATATGGTGTCGTCTATTCAAATAATTTATGTTTTATCAAAGAATACAAATAGTTTAAGTGACTCAAATAGAAATTCAAGGCTTTATTCAGCTGATGTGAATCTGGGAGCACCTGAAAACCAGGTCACTTTGAAGCAAAGCAGGGTTGGAGTTTCATAGGGTGAAGGCATTAAGGAATAGTGTCCTACAGTCTGGCGTAGGTGACAGTTTTGTTCATGTCTAACTCCTACAAAATTTGTGATTGGACTAGTTGGAGATTATGCTAGCTTTTGTGCATCCTGTCTGGATTACTGGAGCAATCCCATCCTGGCAGCTGTCACAACAATTTGAGAATTCTTTTGGAAGTGCTTTGCTGTTTGGCAAGATTTAGGGAGGAAGAGGTAAGAAGTAAGGGAAGAGGAATCAAGTGTCAAAGCAGTGGAAGCTTGGACCCCCTAACATATCTGTTTTAATTCATTTACAGTTTCTCCCTTTTAAATGGACGTAGTGGAAGTAATTGGATTTCCAGACTCTTTATTTGCACATCTCAGTAATACTACATATTTTTTTTCTCTTCTTTCTTTCCTTTGTTAAGTTGTGTGGACTTGTGCAAGGTATTTTTCCTATTTGTTCCTCAACTCTCTAGGTTGGAAAATATGGGTGTAATTCCTACCTCACAAGATTATGATGAGGATTTATGAATTGAGATGTGACATTATTTGGGTAAATATACAAAGAAAAAGGTATTCCTCTCTGGGCCTCCTCCCCTTCATTATTATAGACCTTTGAAATTCAAGGTTAAATGAGAGAGAAAAGAAACATTTAAACCACAAATTCTCAGCATAGATGACTCCATAGTCTGCCTCACATCACCAAAGAGTTCAATGGGATTCCAAACTGATTACAAAATCATTCTGTGTTGGCTTTTAATCCAGCCCCACTCTTCTTTCCATCAGCATAATAACCCCATAACCCATATGCGTGGCAGAAAAAGGCAGAAATTAAGGTTCCTGGTATTTTACTTGTTCAGACTTGTCTCCTCACCAAACAATATATAACAGATTATACTCAGATATTACAGCAAAAGTCAAAGCATTTATAATTTAAAGAAATAAACAAATGGGACTACGTCAAACTGAAAAGCTTCTGTATAGCAAAAGAAGCAATCAATAAAATGAAAGGCAACCTATTGAATTAGAGAAATTATCTGCAAACCATCTATCTGATAAGGGATTAATATCTAAAAGATATAGGATACTTATACAACTCAATAGCAGAAAAATAAACAATCCAAATAAAAAATCAGAAGATCTGAATATACATTTTTCCAAAGAATACATATGAATACATAGTACATAAAAAGATGTTCTACATGGCTAATCATCAGGGAAATGCAATAAAAACCACAAAGAGGTATCACCTAACACCTGTTAGAATTACTTTTACCCAAAAGACAAAAGACAATAAATGTTGTTGGCAGGGCTGCGGAGAAAGATAACCATTGTGCACTGTTGGTGAGAATGTAAAATGGTGTAGCCACTTTGGTAAAGTGTATGGAAGTTCTTCAAAAAATTGAAAATAGAACTACTGTATGATCTAGCAATCCCATTTTTGGGTATACATAGAAGAATATTAAATCACTATTTTGAAGACACATCTATACTCTCATGTCCATTGCAGTATTATTCACAATAGCCAAGGCATGGGAACAACCTAAGTGTCCATTGACACATTTAGCCATAAATGTGGTAAGAAATAGGTAAATGGAGAAGAAAATGTAATATAGGGGCACCTTGGTTAAGCATCCAACTCTTGATTTCAGCTCAGGTCATGATCTCCCAGTTTGTGGGATTGAGCCCCTCATCGGGCTCTGTGCTCATAGTGAAGAATCTGAATGGGATTTTCTCTCTCCTTCTCTCTCTCTCTGTCCCTCCTCTGCTCATGTTTTCTCTCTCTCTCAAAACAAATAAACTTAAAAAATGTAATATATATGGTAATATATAAATATAATAATATACTTTTTATATAATATATAATGAAATATTTCCCATAATAAAAGGAAATCCTGTCTTTTGTGACAACATGGATAGAACTTGAGGGTATTGTACTAAGTGAAATAAATCAAAGAAAGACAAATACTCTATGTTCTCACTTAGATGTGCGATCTTAAAAATACAAAATCATAAAAATAGAGAGTAGTATGGCAGTTTCCAGGGGTTAGGGTTGGGGGATATGAGGAGACATTGATCAAAGGGTAGAAACTCCCAACTATAAGATGAACAAGTTATGGGGATCTAAAGCAGAGCATGGTGATAATAATTGATAGTAGAGTGTTATGCACTTGAAAGTTGATAAGAGTAGATCTTAAATGTTACTGCCACAAAAAATTATTATTATATAAAGAGGTGAGATCTTAACTAAACTTATTGTAATAATTTCCCAATATATACAGGTATCAAATCACCATATTATACATCTTAAATTTACATATGTCATATATCAGTAATATCTCAATAAAGCTGAAAAAAAAGAGAGAGAGAGAGAGGTCACCCTCATCACCCGGCCCAGGCACCTTGATGCCAATAATATTTTATAGCCTTATGTATTCTCTTAATGTCTGCATCCTATAACCCAAGTTCCAAGTAACATGTAATTTGTATACTGGAACAAGAAGAAACACAGCCCCAACAAGAGAGTCATAAAACAAGGGAAAATGGTAATCTAAGGCATTCTAAGGTAATAATCTGGAGCCACAAAGGAAACAAAATGAAAACTATTATGTAAATATAAATGGATTTAAGTTTGAAATAAAGGGTGTTAGGCACACAGTTCAGGTATAAAGAAAAGTAGAGGGAACAGATTTAAAAGTTTTCTGCCTATTAAGATACTTCCTCAATTCTGTTTGAATATTAGTCCTCCACAGGGCTAAGGGTTTATTGGTTCAATAATTGACCTCACCCCTGTCTTCGCCCCTGAGTTTAGTACTAATTTAAAAAACTCAGAGGTCAGATAGATGGAGATCAATATATCAGCCTTATTAGCCATAAAGCTGATTGCAGGATGTGACTTGGATATGTGAACACCACAGGGTGTCCTAATATTTGTCTCTCTAAGACCTCCGAAAGGTCTCACCTGAGTGAGAACGAGAATATAAAGGATGACATATTCCACATTGATGCTCGTCACTTCTGCAGTAGGGAGTCAGAGGCTGAATATACAAATGGATAATGGCCAGACCATATATAAAATAGAACTCCGATCTGTAATACGTAGCAACAAGACCAGAAACCAACCCACTATCCACAGTAACTAGTTCAGGGCAGACTGTCGTCCATAAGACTTGTAGGAAGTCAGTCTGCTATCTCTAGTAACCAATCCATGAAACCAAACAATAATCCCTGTAACAATTGGCCCAAAGTGGCCAGGACTCAACTAATAACTGATAACTTCCCCAATTTTTGTCCCCACTTCCAATTTAGGACCAACCAGAGAAAGCCAAATATGCTTCCCTAACTGATCACATAGGATGCTCTACTTCTAGTTAGTCCCCTTACTGTCTCCCCATGTCAACATCCTCCAATCAGAACATACTTGAAGCCCTTCCTTTTTCCACGATAAAGCTTTCCCACTCCCCTCTCTACCTTAAAATCTCTGCCAAAATATCAAGTAAAGGGGGCTGACTTTCTTGCTATAACAAGTTCTAAAATGAAAAGTTTTTGCTTGTTCTCATTTGGTTTTCATTTATTTCCACAGGAGGGAAGGAGAGATAAAAGACCACAGGATCTCTCTCGCTCAAAGGCCAGCCTTGGACCTGACTTGGTCTTGGTGTGCGGAGAAATCAGGAGCAAAGACAGATGCACAGGTCCTCCAACAGGCTGCTCTGAAAGAAGAGGACAGTGTCTGACGGTCTACTCAATCTCTGCTTTCCAATTTTACAAATTGGATACATCCCTTCCAATACCTTGGAAAGGAGAGAGTGAGTTAGAAGTTGGGAGGAAGAAGTAAAGGAGAAATTTTTTTTTTAGTCTCTAGGAAACATGAAGAGTAAGTAATAAGTATAATCTCCTAATGTGTAGTATTTTGTCTCTGCAACTCTACTTCTTTAATACATATCACCATTATTTGTGGTGGTATCATGATCATCATCATTATCATCACTATCATGGTCAAAGGGAATATATTAGAATCAAGAAATGGGTGGGTTTCCTGCCAGACTGTTTTTGGTTATTCCAGAATTATTCTATTCATGATCTTTCCCTTCTTGAAATCTGCATAATCACGAAGTTATTACTGAGTTCAATATGACCTCAGATCTCTCTAATTAATAGTCAGTTACTGGGACCCACATGTAAGGTTATTTTCTCTTAATGCTCCCTGATTTGAAGACAGAGAAAAGAGCAGAGAAAAATATCTGTTACTCCTAAAATTGAATTACTGGGATTCACAGCCCCCAGGATTGGAGACAGGGGTTGGGGAAGGATATCCTTAGTATCTATCTCTTTTGTGATAACAAACGTGAGAAAAAGATGAGTCATGATATAACAACAGTGTTGCCTGCCAACAGTAGTCCCTGTGTGAGCAATAAAGATACAGCTGTGTGCTCACTTCTCCATCTGGGGTGAGTTCAATATACAAGTGAGGGATTCATATACAGTCTTGGCTGTCAAAACTAGGAGACTTTTCAGAGGCCAAGAAGCCATCTTGAGACTAAATAGAACTTATTTTGTTATTCTTAATTCAGAATTTAGACCAGATTTGTACTTGTAGTAATGTCCTGATTGGATAAGTAATAGCATCTCCTGGTTGGCAAAATTATTTGTATCAAAACTCAGTTTAGACAATGCAATAAAGTGCCCTTCTTAGCACATTGTGTCCCAATCATGATGAATGGTGTGATTAAACTTTGTCTGTCTTCCTAACATGATTAAGAGGGATCTGTTATTAGATAAAGGTGCAGAACAAAGACAAATGCATCTCCAGAAGAAATTGAAAGCCATTGCCTAACTAGATGCACCCAGGTTGTGGCTGCAAATGACATTTGCACAGCAACGTCACATTCCTGGTGTGGCCAGGGAGCATGAAGTACAGCTTGGGTCTTTACATAAACACCAGAGCTACACTGATCTGGGAGAAGTTACATGAGTGGGGAGGTGTTAGAATGAACTCGTGCAAAATAAGAAGCTATTGTCACTGAGAATCAACTCCAAAATGCAACGTTTTTTTACATGTGTTCTCAAAGCCTTTCACTTTTATTTATCTTATAGTAGGGACACTTATTTACTATGGAGTTAGCCCTGAGTGATCAACATCTCCCCCAGGAATTCAAGTCGAGGTCTTTTATGGATGAATCAATCAAAAATATTTATTCATGATCCATAAGCAATAAAGCCTTGTACTGGATGTGATGAATGATATGTGTAATAATATGGCTCAGTTCTTGTCTTTAAAATGCGTTTACTCACAACTTTCTTTATGGCTGAGATGGCTAACCTCACAAGGAAGCAGAGTATCACTGGGGAGTCAATGTCATGAGACCAGAAGTTATTTCATCAGCAACTCAAAATACAGATCAAAAATGGGGTGTTCAGCTCAGACAGATCTAGATTCAGTTTCCCCCTCCATCGCTCACTGGCTGTGTGACCTTGAGTAATTTGCTTAACTTCCTTTTGCCTCAGTTTCTAAATCTGTAAAATAAGATGAATAATACATATGTGTGCTTAGTGGAGCCGGTTCAATAGTAGGGACATACTAACAGCTATTCCTTCTTCTAACGTTAATGAGTTAAAGTTAGAACATGAACAAAGTATTTAAAAATTTATTTTTGCTATTGTGCTATTATTTTGTTTGTGTTTTCCCTCCCTCGTCGTGAATCTGAAAGGATATTCATGGTGAACATGTGCCTGTGATCCCTGGTTGAATTTGTGAATTTGTAATTTGCCAGGATATGAATTTAAATGGGCCAGGAAGCAGCACAGATGGACCTGTGTGGAGATCTGGATTCATGTCTTGTTTGCTTACCATTGTGAATAGGACCTCAAACTAAGCTGCTTTGTCATTCTAAGTCTTTATTTCTCCATCAAATGGGAAATACGAAAAGAAAATTCTACTTACTGAGTATCAGGCACACTATAATAATCAAATTCTACACATATCTCATTTAACCTTCATTTCAAACCTTCAAAGAACCCCATTTTATCTTCTTTTTACAGATTAGAAGACTGAGGAGGATAGAATCTGGTGCCAAGTCTGGTAGCAAGGCATAGCCATTCAGTAGCAAGACTATAGGCTTGGACTCAGATCAACTTAGGTCAAATGTGCTCTGCCCAGTGCCATCTTGAAAAAGCTACTCAATGCCTCTCAATCTCAGTGCTTTCATCTGTAAAATGGGGATAGTAATACATATCTTTTGGACTTGTCAGTATTAAAGTAAAATAATTACTGTGTGTTCAGTGTCCAGATCAGTTCCTGGCATTTAGTTGATGTGCATTAAATGGTACCTATAAGAATATAGACCACAATCTAATGTCAAAATGGGTCAGATGACAAGGGTGCATTGGAAATACCTAAGTCTAGACACAGTTTCAAGAAAATAATATTGGCCTGGATGGGCTTTTTTTTTTTTTTTTTTTTTTTTTTTTTTTTTTTTCTGGATGGGCTTTTTGAAGGCATCATCTCCTGCTCTTTTTCCTTTAATTCTCTTAAAGCAGAGAAACTCTATTTGTTCTTTACAGAAGGGAGACAGCCTTGAACCCAGTTCTTATGACTTCCTGTTTAATGACTGAGGTTGACATTCAACTCACCAGGTGTTTTCACGGGTGTAGAAAAAAAAATACCCCCAAAATACCCTCCAAATTTATACCAGGGCCATGAGATTCATTAAAAAGCACATTTAGCACCTGGGTGGCTCAGACGGTTAAGCGCTGGACTTTAGCTCAGGTCATGACCTTGCAGTTCATGGGTTCGAGCCCCGCGTCGAGCTCTGTGCTGACAGCTCAGAGCCTGGAGCCTGCTTTGGATTCTGTGTCTCCCTCTCTTTCTGCCCCTCCCCCACTCGCATTCTCTCTTTGTCTCTCTCAAAAATAAATAAACATTAAAAAATTTTAAAAAGCATATTTAGGAAGTACCAACTATATGTCAATCACTGTTTTAAGTGAGGTCACATCAGTAAATAAGACAGACAAAGTTCCCTATATTCATGGAGGCCAAGACAATAATAGAGTAAATAAGTAAATTATATAGCATGTGAGAAAATGATCAAAGCAATGGAAAAAAAGAATAAAAGAGATTAGGGTAAGGGATTGGGAGTTGGGGCATGGGGCAGACTGTGACAGCTTTTAAACTGGCTTTCAGAGTCTCACCCAACCAGCATTTTAATTAATATCACCTCAGAGATAATAGCTCTGAGCTGAATCTGCAGATGTTTAATGCTGCTTTGTGTGAAAAGTGCACTGAAATGATAATTTAAGAATAATTATTTTAATTGATGTTTGAGTATCAGAGAGGCATTGAGCTCACTGGTGGATGGAAGGTGTGTTTGTGCTCGGGGATGTTCAATTTCATTTATTTAAATGGATTTTCTATTCATGTCTCTTTTCTGGATGCAAAGTAACCCTTCCAGTTAATCATGAGGAGTTCTCTTTACCTGGGAATATACTTTCATTTATACTCTCCAGGTGAGCAAAGTGGGTTGAGAGCAGCTGTGAGAAACCTCAAAATCATTGACATAGACCAGAGAAAGGAGCTCAGCCAGGTGGCTAAAGAGTGACATTGTGCTTATTATTCTGACCTGTCCATGTGCATGTGACGGAAGGTCATGGAAAATTTTCCACCCTCAGTAGTTAATAGAGACACTTCTCTCTCTTTATTTTTTTTTAAATTTTAAAGTTTATTTATTTATTTTGAGAGAGACAGAGATGGCATGAGTGGGGGAGGGGCAGAGAGAGAGAGAGAGAAAGAGAGAATTCCAAGCAGGCTCTGCACTGTCACAGAATGCGATGTGAGGCTCGAACTCACAAAACCGCAAGATCATGACCTGAGCTGAAACCAAGAGTTGGATCCTTAACCGACTGAGCCACCCAGACACCCGAGACACTTCTCTTTCTAATGGAAAGGTTGATACTATGTATAATACTTGTAATTAATTTATTCTCTAATGATGCCAAACAAGCACTAGAAGGGGCGTTGCAGAAGAATACATAATTACCTGGGAAGATGATCAAAATATATTGTAAAGTTGGAAAACTGTATGTATGATATGACACTATTTTTTGATGTTATTGTTTATAAGTGAAAGGAAACCAAAAATTAACAGCGATTATCTCTGGATGGTATACTTATGGGTGGTTCTTATTTTCTTCTTTTTACACAAAAAGCATGTCATTTTTGCAAAAAGATCTAAACAATAAAAGTTATATTTAAAATCTAATAACAAATAAATCCAATTATCCACAGGTATATCACCCTTGTTCTCCCCAAAAGACTTGAAATTCCTGGTGGGCTGTGTACTCCTTGTATATTTCATGTGTGCAGTTTTAATAGAGGTTTAGACCCAGGATGTGTTAGTAAAAATTTAACAAGTGGCTCTGTAGCCTGCTTCCCTATTAAAAAAAAAAAAAGCCCTGACTTCTAGTGTTTGTCAATCTCCTTGGTATAAATATTCCCTCTATGGCTAGTTGTAATCAACCAACATCATGTGACTAAACGTGGTACCTCTTGTATTAATATTAAAAATCCAAAATTCAGAATCTCCATATTATTAAATAAAGACATCTTACAAGAACAGTTATTAAATACATAGAATAGCAAATGCTGTTCTGCCAAAAGACTCTGAATTATGTCATGGAAAAAGATTTTAGGAAGATATCCTCACAATAGACTTTTGGGAGCCTTTATGTGATACGCTAGTATACCACTGGGTCATGTTCACATCTGCCTGAACAGAACTAGGCATTGGGCACAACTGTCCTGATATGTCGTTGGCTCAGTGTTGCTTCTCTTTTCTCTGGGAAAGGAAGAGGGAGGCACAACTACTTCTTGTCTTCTACCATGATAAGTTCTCCTGAGAGCCACAAGGTTTTTGCTAGCAGAAAATTTGATGTTCTATTTCTTTATTTTTTAAAATTTTATTGTTTTTTATTTTATTCTAGTAGAGTTAACATACAGTGTTTTATTAGTTTCAAGTGTATAGTATAGCGATTCAACAATTCTATACATTACTCTGTCCTCATCATGATAAGTGTACTATATTGGAAAATTTAGAATCTGAATCTCCATACTATTTTTTTAAAATATGAAATTTATTGTCAAATTGGTTTCCATACAACAAAATGAAAACGTGAAAGTTTAAGTTTCATGGAGATTCAGATGCTTAATTTTCCAATATATAAAGGTCTTTATTCAGTATTTTGGAGACATCAGGCATTCTTCAGGAAGGAGGGAGACAGCTCACTTCAACATGGTCCTAGCTGTATCTGGGTGGGAGTAGAGGTTTGCCTTATGAGAAAGGAAATAGGCATTCATCCTAAGGCCAGATGATTATGTAAAAATCACAGATAACTTTGCAGTGAGAAACCATTTGATGTAGATGCTGGTAGGTCATGGCAAGGAATTCACACAATGAAATGATGGCTGTCACTTACTGAGCATGTACTACATGGCAGGAACAATCTAAGTCAAACCTTTGTGACAACCTTATAAACTAGGCATTGCTATTAACCTCATCACTACAGGCAAGGAAACTGCCTGGATTTAAAGACAGAAGGGGTGGAACTCTGATTCAAACTTAAATCAGCCTTACCTGAATCTACCTAAGTAGATTCTCAAAATCATAATACCTCATCGCCTCCCCACTGTGTAGGTCAGTCCCTGGAAAGCCCTTATATGAGAACATAATCTATCAGAGACACGGATACGTGTTTGCAAAACTCTATTTCATTTTCCTTCAAGTTACACAGCTAAACTTTATTTCCAGACTCCTTGAGATACATTGGAGCCATGTGACTGAATCTAGATAAAATGGAATGAGCTCAATTTTGTTACACCATACACAAAAATAAATTCAAAATGGTTGCAGGACCTAAATGTAAGGTAGGAAACCATCAAAATCCTAGAGGAGAAAACAGGCAGCAACCTTTCTGACCTTGGTCACAGCAACTTCTTACATGTCTCCTGTGGTAAAGGAAACAAAAGCAAAAATGAACTATTGGGACCTCATTAAAAAGCTTCTGCACAGCGAAGGAAACAACAAAATGGAAAGGCAACCAACAGAATGGGAGAAAATATTTACAAATGACATATCAGATAAAGGGTTAGTATCCAAATTCTATAAAGAACTTATCAAACTTAACACTCAATAAACAAATAACCCAGTGAAGAAATGGACAGAAGACATGAATAGACACTTTTCCAAAGAAGAGATCCAGATGGCTAACAGACACATGAAAAAATGCTCAACATCACTCATCATTGGGGAAATACAAATCAAAACCACAGTGAGGTACCACCTCACACCTGTCAGAATGGCTAAAATTAACAACTCAGGCAACAACAGATGTTGGTGAAGATGTGGACAAAAGGGAACACTTTTGCACTGTTGGTGAGAATGCAAACTGCTGTAGCCACTCTGGAAAACAGTATGGAGATTTCTCAAAAAATTAGAAAATATAGAACTACCCTATGACCAAGCAACTGCACTACTAGGTATTTATGCAAAGGATACAAAATGCTGATTCAAAGGGGCACATGCACTCCAATATTTACAGCAATGTATCGACAACAGCCAAATTATGGAATGAGCCCAAGTTTCCATCAACTGACGAAAGGGTAAAGAAGATGTGATGTATATGTATACAATGGAACACTACTTGACAATCAGAAAGAATGAAATCTTGCCATTCATTGGCAACAATGTGGATGGAACCAGACTGTATTATGCTAAGCAAAATAAGTCAGTCAGGAAAGACAAATATATGATTTCACTCATATGTGACCTTTAAGAAACAAAACAGATGAACGTAGGGGAAGGAAAGGTTAAAATAAGATAAAAACAGAGAGGGAGGCAACAATAAGAGACTCTTAAATACAGAGAACAAACTGAGAGTTGCTGGAGGGGAGGTGTGAGGGGGGATGGGCTAAATGGGTGATGAGCATTAAGGAGGGCACTTGGGATAAGCACTGGGTGTTGTATGTAAGTGATGAATTACTAAATTCTATTCCTGAAACCATTATTACACTCTGTGTTAACTAACTTGAATTTAAAAAAAAATGGAATGAGGTCAGAAGTAATATAAGTCACTTTTGGCCCATACAAACCTCCCATGCTGGATGGTCCATCTCCATGGTGACTTTGGAAGACACATTTTGAACACGGACGTACTACACAATGTAAGGAACCTAAGTTTCTGAATGATGGTGGTTAAGCCCCGGAGACTTGGGTTTACTTGTTACTGTAGCATGGCTGAGTCTACCCTAACTTATCCATATATCTCACTGAATTTTTTTGGTTAAAAGAAGACGATATGATCAGACCCTTGCTCTGCTCAGATGTCCTTCTCAGAGTAGTCCTCCAGTCTTCCATAATATAGTCCCTAGGCCTCTGTTTTAAATCTTGCTATGTTGAATTGTAATTATACTTTGTACACCTTTCTATACGCTCTGTAAAGACAGGACTGGCCTCTGGAGCGGGCCCAGGCTGACTGTGGGTTGGCATATTGGTTGGACCTCACATGTTAGCCTGTAAATACCTGAAATGAAAGGCTGTCAAGAACCAGTTCAGCAGTTTGACATTATTGCAGTGTTTCTTTGGAATTGCAAAATTTGCCTTTTTTCCTCTAATCCCAAACTCATATAGTCTCTTCGTCACTGGTTCCAGGAAGGAAATTTTTTCAGTTGGGATTATAAATCAGCGTCTCACCTCTCCCTGGACAAATTGCATTTTAAAGCTGACTGAAGAAGAGTCCTTGAGCCCTGGGAAGGG
The DNA here is from genome assembly GCF_028018385.1 of Neofelis nebulosa. Classification (NCBI taxonomy): domain Eukaryota; kingdom Metazoa; phylum Chordata; class Mammalia; order Carnivora; family Felidae; genus Neofelis; species Neofelis nebulosa. The sequence goes on from NC_080794.1 coordinate 73,611,720, forward strand.
GATCTAGGTAGCAGGAGTTGGTCAAAATGCTTGGGGGCATGAGACCCTTCCCTGCTTCTGCAAACCTATCCCTTGGCCAGCAGAAGACCTTTTGGGCTCTGCTATGGGCCGTCACAGCACCTCGTATTTTCTTCTTAACGCATTTATCATTATGTATGCTCCTATATTTCCATGAGCGTGATGACTGGTTATCTCTTTACCAGACTGTATGCTTTGTAAGGACAAAGATTACATGTTTTGCTCAGACTACAAGCCCAGTGTTGGGCACCGGCCTGTTGTTATGCTGTTGTGTGTGATGTTGTTATGTTGTGGATGCTGAATGTATTAAGAGTACCCCGTGCCTTGGCTCAGGCTGCAGGCTCAGAAATGTGCTAGTGGAGAGGTGTAAGAGTTCACACTGTGAAATACTGTGCTAGACACTTACAGATTTTCTCATTTAAAACTTAAATGAGAAACTGAGAGCCACTCTGTGAGGTATCTTGTGTTACCCTAGTTTTTACAAAGGAGAAAACAGTCCATTGCAAGTCAATGATGAAACTGGGGTTTGGCAGAGTCTGGTAGGCACCAGAGCTTCTGCTCTTTCCATTACACTTCCCCTCTTTCTGCTGACTGCCTCTTCTCAACCCTCCCTCACACTCCCAGCTGGTCAGTTGTATCAGAATACAGTCAGGAGGAAAGGTCTCAGAGTGTAGCCCTGAGATGCTGGCCTGTGAGCCCTTGGGAGGCCACTGGTCCTCACTTTAGATTCCCTAGATAATTCTTGACCTGGTGCTAGGAAGATTTGTACATTCTCACCAGCATCTGTTCAGTTCTGGTTGTTGGAAGCAGGCACTGGGCGGGGGAATGAAAAGGAAAAGTGAAAACGCAGAAGTCCTTTTGAGTCTGCTGAGATGGAAGGATACCCTGAGACTGAAGGGAAATTAAAAACTCCATAAAACTTTTTGAAAAAAGAATCATGCCACCTTTGTCTGTTATTACTCTCTTTTCAGACAACTTTCCCTCCAATTCTCACCCTCTTTCCTTGTTTCTTGCACGTATTACTGATCTTCTACTGTGCCTGTTATGACACATCCACCCCATTCATCTCACCCCATTGATTAGACCAAGGTTTTGGACATGGGGTATTCCTTTGGACAAGGAAACCAGCCTGGAACAAACCACATGGCTTCTTGTTCCCACAATCTGCAAATAGTTACCTTGCAAAATCCAGGCATGTCTTACTTCTCAGCTGATTAAAACCAATCCCTTCGAATGTGTGAAGAATCAGCAGTAGACTGATCCACTTTCTGTATGTTTGCCTGGCATCAGAATACATAGCAAATACACTAAACATTTCTAGTGTATATTCAAATCTACGTTGTGTAGGTTCAGAACATAGTCACAAAACAATCTGGCAGTTGTCTAAATAAAGAGATTTTTATGTCCTTCTTCTCAAATATATGTAGAAACAAGGGAATCCTGCCCACTTAGAAGAAAAATTTCCCTTTATAATGTTTAATGACACTACTTTTCTATATTCTGGTTTCCAGGGGGCATTGGGAAGGTGACATTTTATCTTCTGTTTTCCCCTCACTCAGATTTTTTGGTTTCAGGGGCTCCTTACACTTCTGTATTGAAAGAAATAATTAGTGTATGATTAAGGGTCTGCCAGCTTTCCTGAATTCAACTTGAAATAAGAGTTCAATTTCCCCCTGTATTACTTGGAAGAAACAAAAGAAAAACTCTGAGTCAATAAAATACAAATGCCACGGACTCACTCACATTCTCTCAGGGGAATCTGAAACACAATCTTGGCCCTCTTCCCAGCTCATTTAAAAGTGAGAAGTCAATGGAATGAAGCTGTTTGCAATAAGCAATAATAGTGATAAATAATGCATGGACATTTATTATTTCCACAGTCTCTCCCCTCCCACTTGATTAAGGGCCTGAGCAAACTTTCTCCTCCTTGTGCTCATTCTCAGGTAAGGGTGCACGCAATAAGAAATGATTGGTGGTTCAGGACCAGCTTCATCTGAACCAACCTGAGAGCCATGTGTGCTCTGCAGGCCATACAGAAGCATGAGGGTACCCTGCTGAGATATGCCCCAAATCACCACTTAACCAAGAATATGCTTCCTAACAGCCGCTTACAGCAGGCCTGTGTTACACAGAATTGGCCTGTCAGGAGGATAGACTGAGTATTCTCAAAATGGTAGGGTATGGTCATCAGTGGGAGAAGGTAGTATTTTGGGGCTTGTAGAGAAGGAAGGGCAGCCAGACTGTGAATTGTCACTCAGTCTGCTGCCCATGGTTCCATTCTGGTTGGAATTTGTTTTGAAGAAACAAAACACTGGAAGGATAGGTTGACTTAGACAATCTGGTCCAGACTTTCCTAGCCAGAGGTCCAAGGAACTAGTCCCTTCACATGCCAGAAGAAAAGACAAAGTATTCCATGACAAATATGTTTAGGATATAATTGGGTGTCATGAGCACAGGGTTTCTGAGAGCCAAAAATACATAATTCAAAATTATGAATCTCCAAAAGTATGGTTATAGCAAATGGTGGTTCTCCAAAATAATTGACTGTCAAATTGTCTCATTAAGTCTTCTTTTAAAAATTTTATTTATTTATTTTGTGAGAGAGAGAGAGAGAGAGAGAGAGAGAGAGAGAGAGAGAGAGAGAGAATGCACATAAATAAGGGAGGGGCAGAGAGAGAGGGAGAGAGAGAACCCCAAGCAGGCTCCGTGCTGTAGGCACAGAGTCCAACTCGTTGCTTGATCTCATGACTATGAGATCATGACCTGAGCCAATATCAAGAGCTGGATGCTGGACTGACTGAGCCACCCACATGCCCCTTGTTAAGTCTTTATAAGAGTCACTAACTAGCTGTGTAGCCTTGGGCAAGTTACTTAACGGTACCTTTTATTTTCAAAATGGGTAAATTAAGATGAGTAGATGAGTGTATATACATATATACTCATGTATATATATACATATATACTCATCTACTCATCTTAATTATATGTACACAATTATATATATATATATATCTTTGTATGCAAAGATAAAATTTATATGTATACATACACATATCCATATATCCATATATACACTTATATGTATATACACATATATATGTATATATATAAAACTAAGAATAATGCCTGGCCCATAGTAAAGACTATGCAAGTAATAAATGACTACTGTAATTATTTTGATTATTGTTGCAGAATCCAGGATTGACATGAATTATGAGTTTAAGAGTTTACAACTTATATTTGAAGCATCATGAGAAGAACATGGAGTTTAAAGTGATTTCAAATACCAGCTGTCATTTTCTAGCCGTGTGCTCTTTAGCAAGTTCACTTTTGTACTTCAGTTTCTCCTCTGTAAAATGGGGATATTTTAGTTCCTTGTAAGAATATTTTGAGAACTGAATGAGATGAGGTTATGTATGTAAAGTTCTTAGCACTGTTTCTACCTGCATATTGTGAACATTTGCATCATCATTTCTAGCACTATAGGCATCATCTCAGTTAATATTTACAACCCTGCAAGTTGAGAATTATTATAGATGGAAGATTAATGCTCAGAACGTTTAAGAAAATTGACTCAGGCCTCATAGGTAATGAGAGACAAAATGCAGATTTAAACTCAAATCTGTCCGGTTTGAAAATCTCTGTATGGCTGAAACATAAAGCTAAAAGAAAAAAATCATGTTTTCCTTATATTTCCCAATGTCCCTTGTCCTTGCATTTTGGGCAAATGAATGGGAAATGATGAGTCATTTCTGGACCAGAATACTTATGCTTTGGAGAGACTTTTTCATCCCTCTCTGCACTGTCATAGAAGGCATATGTTGACATGATGTGTCACAAACTGAGGGAGGCTGAATCCCTCAGTCATTAAGTGGCATGCATAGTACCCTTTATTGTGCTAAGCCACTATGATTTTGTGGTATGATGTGGCATCTAGTAATTATCAGCACAAAACTCAGTACTTCTCTCATTATGCTTAAGATACTGTCCCTATTCTTAAAGAATTTACCAACTAGTGCAGGATATAAAACATGCACACACAAAAATACATCTTAAATATTGAAGAATATGTCAATAACTATATCATCATGATCCAATCAGGAAAACAGTAACGACTCTAGATATATTAAACAGAAGATATTTAATATAGGAATTGATTGCAAGGGCTAGAGTTATTAAAAGAGGGAAAAATAAAGTTACTCGTAGTATTTGTAGGAAACTAGTGTGTTTCTGGATCTTCAGAACAAAAGTCTACCTGGGGGTCATTGTGCTATGCTGCTAAAGCTCCTGATGTTGGAGTCCAGCTGCCTAAGTATAACCCAGAAACATGACTCCCAGGACACTGCTGCTTCTGCTACAGCTGCCATTGCTGGAACCAATGCTGCCGTTGCCACCAACACAGCTCCTGCAACCAGTGTGATTCCCAACTTCTGCAAAGACACTGCAAGAGCCACCTTCCAACCTCCCACCTGTGCTCCGCCCCTCACTGGCAGAATCTAAGCTAGTCACAAGGGAGCCAAAGGTATGTTGTTTATTGTTCATAGAAGTGCAGCATTGGGGTGGGAAGAAGGGCTGAGGGCAAATGGCTGGCATGGATTCAAATTAAGCTGCAAGGACAATATTTGCCAAGGGAGCTTAGAAAAATAATTAGGGTAGGCTTTATGGTCAAGGAGAGATACATTAGTTTCCTGTTGCTGCTATAACGAATTACCATAAACTTAGTGGCTTAAAAAAAAACACAAATGTATTCTCTTACAGTTCTGGAGATCAGAAGTCTAAAACTGATCAGTATGGCTGCCTTTTTACTGGAGCCTCTAGGGGAGAATCTGTCTTTTCTAGCTTCTAGAAGCCATGGACATTCCTTGGCTTGTGGCTTCATTTCACTTTGACCTCTGCTTCTGGTCATCACATGTCCTTCTGACTCTGACCCTCCTGCTCTATAAGAACTGTTGCGATTACATTGGACCCACCCAGATAACTCAGGAAAAATATCCCTATCTCAATATCCATAATCTTAATCCCATTTTGCCATACAAAATCACATATTGATAGGTTTCAGGAATTAGGATGTGGACAAGTAAGGGGGGCATTTGGGCAAGAGATTTGGACTTGAGATGCAGACTCAAAGGCTGCATAGGACTGAGGTGAGCAGAGAAAAGGAAACTAGAGGGTTCTAGGCAGCAGAGTTGGCAAGTGCAAAGGCAAATGCAGATAAGCACACAGACTGGTAGAGGGCAGTGAATAAACAGGTGTGACTGACAGATGGCTCATGTTATTAAGCAAGGGGACAATGTAACAAAAGCTCTTGTCTAATAATGTAAATAATGAGCTCAACTAAAATTTATGGAGACTTTCAACTGCCAGGCACTGGTTTAAGTATTTTACATTCAATACTCATTTTAACCTACATGACAATCCTGTGATACAAAAACTATTAAGATCTCTACTTTATAGATAAGGAAACTGAGGCCAGGAGAGTTGAGAAAGTTTCCCAAGGCCATATGTTTGGTAAATTGGGGAACTGCAATTTAAGCCAAATAATTTGTCTCCAGAGTCTGAGTTCTTAATGCCTACCTTAGTCCACTTGGACTGCCATAACAATACTGGTTTAAACAACAGACATTTATTTTATCACATTTCTGGAGGCCCAGAAAAGTCCAAGACCCAGGTTATGGGTGATTTGGTTGCTGAGAGCTCTCTTCCTGGCTCACAACTGTATCTTTTCACTGTGTCCCTACAGGACAGAGGGAGAAAAAGAGAGAGCAAGCTCTCTGGCATCTCTTTTCATAAGGGTACTGACCCCATCATGAGGGTCCATCATCATGACCATCTAAAACCCAATTGTCCCTCAAATGTCTCATCTCCAAATACCATCACATTAAGGATTAGAGCTTCAACATATGAATTTCTGGGGAGACACAAGTCAGTCCATAGCAACTGCTAAGTGAATGCCCAATACAGAATCCAAGTGATGACAGGCTAAAAGGGGACAAGTCTAAGGGCTCTGCAGTGCTTCAGGCACTAGGTGATAAGTCTCAACTTCTGGCTATGACTTTGAGAAGAGAAAGTAACTCTGATCTTTAGACTGATGTGAGTTAGGGCTTTCCCAGGTTCTATTTTCCCAGACTTCACTGGATTCACAGAAAACTTAGATTAGATCAGAACTAAACTTCTCAAATGATTTCATTTTCTGGAACCTCCACAGACAAACTTTGGAGACGTTAATTTTGGATTTTTGTGAGCAGAAAAAGAAAAGGAACTAAAACAGGAAATGTCATTTTATGTCTGTCAGATGGATGCATATTTAAAACTCTGATAACCCCAAGTGTGGGCACAAATGTGGTGTGTAAGAACTCATACCCTGATGACAGAAGAGTGATTGAGTGATTACTACATTTTGGACAGAAATTGGCAACACCTTATAAAGGGGAAGATGTTCATATTCTATAAACTGGCAGTCCCACTTCTTAATATATTAATAGAAGAACTTGGTCACAATTATATAGGAAGACATTTACCAATATGTTTATTATAAACATTTGCTGTGTGTGACAGCAAAATAGTGAAAACAAGAGTTCTGTTAATGAGGAGACAGATAAATAATTGATGGTTTATGCCAACATGAGAATAGCACACAACAGTTAAAATGAACAAATTGAGATTACCTATCAACATGGATAACCCCCCAAAACATAATGTTAAAAGAAAAATGGAAAAGAAGGCATATCGTGTTGGCTAAAACACACATACATTTTTAAAACACAAAACTTAGTATGTGTTTGGTATGGATACGGATACAAAGAGTAAAAGTATAAAAGCATCCACTGGAAGAATGCACATGAGGTTCAGGGACATGAAGAAGGTGGGGAGAAATGAGGGTAGGACTTTAGCTATTTCTGTAACATTTTATTTCCTGGAGAGAAAAAGAGACATCTAAAGAGTTTTGTAAAATGTTAACATCTGCAAATCTGAGTACGGAAGATGTTTGTGCTGTATTTTCTGAACTAGTGTGCTTTTGTGCTATAAATTACTGAAATTATTTCATAATTCAAAATAATTAGGAAAGAAATTAAGGGCCTAATAATAATACTACTCAGCTCCCTGGACTGAAGTGAGGATTAAATGAGGTACTATATCTAAGCCGTCTTGCATAGTATCTGGCTCCAGAGGCTAGACTGGGGCCTCAGTGAAGGAAGACTCCCTTCCTTCCAGATTTCCTGTCCTGCCTTGACATATATATGGTAATTTATGGTTCACAAAAGGATTTAATATCCATTATTTAATTTTTTCATCAAAACAAGCTAGTGAATCCTTATTCCCATTTTGAGACACTGGGTCTAAGAAACAAATATGGGTAGTTTAGGGCAGGCTGCAAGTGGAACCAAGCCTCCTGATATCCTGCCCTTGGAACTTCCCACTATCTCTCCAATATGCCACAGTGGTGCTTCTCAAGGGCCATAGAAAACCCTCCTCCCTGCAATGGGATAATATCACTCTGATGAGCCTAACTTGCAGGCTGTAGGAGACAGTAAGCTGGCTTGGAAGGAACAAGGTTCCCTCAGCATTCCCTCTATTTGTGGCCCGCAAATCCCCTTAGCTTTTTTCCTAAAAGTTCCTGTTCACTAAATGAAGATAAAATGCTAGTTTCTCCCAATCACTTGTTCTCGGGAAATGTTTTAGAAATGTTATGTGGCTCAAATGAAATCACATGTAGAGTCATGTTTTGGAAATGATGAGATAATAGATATAAAATGCTGTTGTTATTACATAAGTAGCCTATTGGACTGAATTTTTTGTATATGTGCTGCCGAAGTGAGCACTGGAACTGAATTTTTTGATACTTCAGCATTTCCATGTAGTTCAGATCCTTCCTAAATTCTAAAAAAAACATGGGGAAGAAAGTGGGGAAACCCTAGTGTTTTTAGAGACCAGTCTGATGAAAAGCTCAAAAGAGAATTTCTAATTTCAAAGAACCAATTCAACAGAGCCTAGAAAACACAGAGCTATGTTTAAGTGTGTGTGACTTGTGGGTACCACAATGTCTTCTTCAATAAGTATATTCAATTTATTCACATTGTTTTCCATGTTGTAAAAAGAATTTCTAATTTACAAGATCCGATATGATTCATTAATCTAGAAAATTAAATTTCTGGAGAACATGGTCTATGTGTCCAAAAATTAAAATCCAAGTCTCTGTGCTCTTTTGTTTTCCTTCAAAGAAACTTTTAGGTTTGCAATTGCAGAACAAATTAATTTAGCAAAACAGTTGCCCCCATACTTATGCATATTTATAAAATTGCATGCTTGATTTGTTGTCATAGAACTATAGAGAGCATAGGACAGCAATGGCAGGAGGGCTGATAAAAATGAGAGTGTTAACAGTGAGGAGTGAGGGCTTTCAGGGGCATCTCCACAATGAGATGGCACTCAAGGCACAGGTAAAACCTGTGATCTGCTGGGGGACTTGAAAGTTGACATATGGGATGAGTAACTTCTGTTAGCATTAAGGCTTCTCACCAAGCTTCCCAAACTATGCCTTAGTGGAGAATCAAGAACTAGGAGGCAATTTTCTAGCCATTGAGTAGTTGGAGGCAGTTAGCTATTTTTGGAACCACTAACACCTAGGGGGCAAACACCAGGATGCTGGCCAATTTGCTAGGTCTAAACTTTTTCATCCACACAACCAATGCGGATAATGCCTACCTTCCCAGGGCAGTAATGAAGTTTCAGTAGATAACATATTGTACATGCTTTGAAATGCCTAATATGTATATCACTGTATAGTGGTATTTTCCCTGAGAAATATTTTGGGGACAGGGTGTACCTCCACATCCACCACAGGTTGGACACCATTCTTTCAACCACAGGTCCAGTCTCTCTGAGTCTACCCAAAGTACTTAATATAGACTTTTTAAAGTGATCCTTTGGGAATAAGACAAGGAGTTAGAGAAGCAAATTATTTCTCATTGATGACAGTAATGGAAAACAAAGCTCAGGAGAAATTTATGATAATAATTCCTGTTTCACTGGGCAGTAGATTTCATTTGGATTGATCTACACTGACCATCATTCCCCAGCTGCTTACTGTATGCCTCATATCCAAAAACAATTCCAAAACAAGCTATACATCATAAGCACTCATTCAAACTAATTAGATATTGCTTGGATTTTTTACAAAAAAAATGACTCAGTTAAAAAATGCTTCAGTTCTCTGAGTCTCCTGTTTTTACATCTAGCGTACCATATGTCTTTAGAACTACTTTAATTTAATATTAGAGAAATTAAATATGCTTATAATCAAACTCCATTATTCATACAATCTAAGCATTCACACTTTTCAAAGCTTTTATTTCATACTTCAGTTTGTTTTCTTTTTCAGGTTGAATCAACTTGATTAGATGTTCTTATTGTTCCAACAAGCTTTGCTTTTCTCTCCAATCTCCTTCCTGTTATACCATCTCTCGACTCACATGCATTTCTATAGATTTACACTTGATTATATTCACATAAGTTTCTCACTTCAAAACATGGATGTTCAAGAGACTCAAGTTTTATGGCTTTTGTTTGTTTATTTGTTTGTTTCCTGGCCCTTTGCTAGTATAGCAGCTTTAGCTGTTTAACAAACCATTTCCAAAGTTCCTTGAAATAATAGCCATTTCATTAGCCTGAGATTCAGTGGGTTGATAGTCTGAGCTGCGTGCACCTGGGCCGTTCTAATGATCTCATCTGGGCACACTCAGGTATCTTCCATCAGTTAGTGGTTGATGGCCTCATTCACGTGTTTGTCAGTTGGTTGGTGGTTGGCTGGCTGTTAGGATAACTGGGCCAAATGTCACTCATCATGCAGTGGACTGGATCAGTCTCATTCACACTGTGTTGGTCTCAGAGTTCCCACGGGCAACAAGAGAAAGCAAGCCCAAATGTGCAAGGATTTTTCAAGTCTCTCCTTGCTTTACCAAAGCAAGCCACATGACAAAGCCCAGAGTCAGTGGGGGAGGAGACTACCTATGGGCAGGGTGAATAAACTTGGAACCAATACTGCCACGATGGACCACAAGCAGCAAGGTCAATTATTATTCTAACATTCCCATATTGTTCTCTCCTCTGGACTGTACCCCTTTCCTGCACTTTCCTTGTAGAGAGATCACGGCAGATCCTTGCACACACTGTTCCACTTTATCCCAAACCCTTATAGGGAAGAACTTTTCTTCTCATTGTCTTAGCTTGAACCCAGAGGTCTAGATGCCTTGAGATTGGGTCAGACATGGGAAGTCTTCCTAAATTAACCTTAACTGAGCACTGACCATTTAGCCACAGAGGCGTACTAGCTTCGACATTTCAAACTCAGAATGAGGATAGTACTGATGAGTGGCAGATCTCCTTCACTGATGAAAGGAGAGCTTTCACATAAATAAATGCACTGTTTTTATTCTTCAGAAATATTATTGCTCACATGTTCACTTTATTTTTATGATGGATTGAACCATTTACATCTTGAGATGTGTTTTGCTTATTTCTATGGGATTGCTGGGTCAAATGGTATATTTTTAAACAGATATTTCCTGATTGCTTTCTCTAAAGGACCTAACAATTCAGATTTCTATCAGCAATGAATGAATGTATACTTAATTCTCTATAAGGAATAAATAATAGAGGCTTTTACAATTTTTGTCAGTTTGATAGGTATGTGACATTTCATTGTTACTTTAATTTATAATTCCCTGACTACTAGTGAGTTAGAAAAGTCTTAAAAATGTGTGCTAGCCATTTGGATTTCTCTGTCTTTGAATTGTTTCTTCACATTTTTGGCTCATTTTTATGTTCAATTGTCCATTTTTCTTGTCTATTTGTAAGACTTCTTTGCATATATTTAAAGTTGTTAATTTTGTGTTGGCTGCACTGCCAGTCCCCCCACACATAGTTTATCTGTTGATTTATATTTTGCTCTTCAGGAAGCATTTTATAAATTCTTTTTATATAAGCAAGTATGTTTATTTGTTTTTTAAATGGCTTCTGGTCTCCCTGTCCTGGTTAACAAAGTTTCTCTTGGCTTTAGATCGAATATATAATCTCCTTGATTTTTACTAAGATTTTTTTTTTACATTTTTGTTATTTACATTTAAGACTTTCACCAATTTGGAATTTATTTTTGGAGGTGATATAATATAAAGGTCTAATGTTATTTTCTTCATCGTGGATAAGCAGTTATTTTACCACCATTGTTTAATAATTTATTCTTTCCCCACTGAATCAAAACAGTATTTTTAACATCTATTAAATTTTAATATAGCCTGAATTTTTTTCTGGATTCTCTATTTTATTCTACCTATTTCTCTGGTATTTCCATTTTAATTTAATTATAATATACTCTAATATCTGGCAGAGTAACCCCCTCCACTGTTGTGTTTTTGCAGACTAATACTAAGCAATTTTTTATTTCATATAAATGTCTAATTTTTTTAAATGGACTTTTTAGGGTTACTAATTCTGAGAGAATCAACACTTTTATACTATTAAGTTTTATCCAATAATATACAGTGCTTTTTTATCTGTTTATTTTTTTATGTTCTTCAATGGCATTTTATAGCTTTCCTCACATAGGACCTATGTCTTTCTCAATAAATTTATGCTTAATAACTTTGTAGTTTCTTTTAATAGTGCAGATAATTTTTTCCTTACCTCCATTTCTTGATGCTTATTTCTAAAATAGACAACAGCTATTCTATATAGTCTAAGGTAGCATAGTGGTTAAGATCATGGATTCTGGACTATGGATTGCCAAGGTTCAAATCCTGGATCTACTACTATTGCCTAGGTGGCTTTGGACACGCTATTTAAACTCTGTGCCTCTGTTTTCTACCTGTAAAATGGAAGTAATATCTCAGGCTTTCTCTCTTTCTCTAGCCATTATTTAAATATTAATGCCTTGAGCAACCTTAGGAGCCTTGAAATAAAGTTGGCAGAGCCTCTATCATGGATGACTCTGTGGAATGGAGTTCCTTCCACCCATCCCACTCTTCTCTATTCATGAAGGGAACATTAACTTCAGCTCTAATGGGCCTAATATATATAATTATATATATATTATATATATTATTATATATTATAATATACTATATATTACTATATATATAGTATATATATACTATATATACTATATATATACTACTATATATGTAGTATATATTACTATATATATAGTAGTATATATATTACTATATATAGTAGTGTGTATATATATATATATATATATATATATATATATAACTAACCCTTTAGCTATACTATATACTATATACTAACCCTTTAGCTATACTATATATAGTATATATATATACTATATATACTATATATATACTACTATATATTACTATATATGTAGTATATATTACTATATATAGTAATATATAGTATATATATATAGTATATATACTATATATATATACTATATATATAGTAATATATAGTATAATAATGATTTCAGGAATAGAAGAACTTAGTGATCCATCACTTACATATTACACCCAGTTCTCAGCCTAACAAGTGTCTTGCTTATGTCCCTTGCCCATTTAGCTCATCTCCCCACCCAATACCTCATCAGCAGTCTTCACTTTGTTCTCTGTATTTAAGAATCCTTTATGGTTTGTCTCCCTCTCTGTTTTTATATTATTTTTGCTTTCCTTCCCTTATGTTCATCTGTTTTGTTTCTGAAACTCCACATATGAGTGAAATCATATGATATTTGTCTTTCTCTGACTGACTTATTTTGCTTAGGATATGAAAGCAGACTCTAGTTCCATTCATGTAGTTCTAAATGACAAGATTTCATTCATTTTTGATTGCTGAGCAATATTCCATATTATATCTATACCACATCTTTTTTATCCATTAATCAGTAGATGGACATTTGGGCTCTTTCCATACTTTGGCTATTATTGATTATAGTGCTGTTATAAACATTGGGGTGCATGTGCCCCTTCGAATCAGCACTCCTGTATTCTTTGGATAAATACCTAGTAGTGCAATCGCTGCGTTGTAGGGTAGTTCTATTTTTAATTTTTTGAGGAACCTCCATACTGTTTTCCAGAGTGGCTGCACCAGTTTACATTCCCCCAGCAGTGCAAAAGAGATCCTTTTCTCCACATCTTCGCCAGCATTGTTGTTGCTTGAGTTTTTAATTTTAGCCATTCAGACAGGTGTGAGGTGGTATCTCATCATAGTTTTTATTGTATTTCCCTGAGGATGAGTGATATTGAGCATTTTTTCATGTGTCTGTTAGCCATCTGGATGTCTTCTTTGGAAAAGTGTCTATTCATGTCCTTTGCCCATTTCTTCACTGGATTATTTGTTTCTTTGGTGTTGAGTTTGATAAGTTTTTTAAAGATTTTGGATACTAACCCTTTATCTGATGTCATTTTGCAAATATATTTTGCCATTCTATTGGTTGCCTTTTAGTTTTGCTGATTTTTGCCTGTGCCCTGCAGAAGCTTTTTATCTTGATGAGGTCCCAATAGTTCATTTTTGCTTTTGTTTCCCTTGCCACTGGAGACATGTTGAGTAAGAAGTTGCTGTGGCCGAGATCAAAGAGGTTGTTGCCTGTTTTCTCCTCTGGCATTTTTATGGCTTCCTGTCTTACATTTAGGTATTTCATCCATTTTGAGTTTATTTTTGTGTATGGTGTAAAAAAGTGGTCTAGGTTCATTCTTCTGCATGTCGCTGTCCAGTTTCCCCAACACCATTTACTGAAGAGACTGTCTTTCTTCCGTTGGATATTCTTTCCTGCTTTGTCAAAGATTAGTTGGTCATATGCTTGTGGGTCCATTTCTGGATTCTCTATTCTGTTCCAATGATCTAAGTGTCTGTTTTTATGCCAGTACCATACTGTCTTGATGATTACAACTTTGTAATACAGCTTGAAGTCTGGAATTGTGATGCCTCCAGCTTTGTTTTCTTTTTCAGGATTGCTTTGGCTATTTGGGGTCTTTTCTGGTTCCATACAAATTTTAGAATTATTTGTTCTAGCTCTGTGAAGAATTATGGTGTCATTTTGATAGAGATTGCATTGAATATGTAGATTTCTTTGGGTAGTATTGACATTTTAACAATATTTCTTCTTCCAATCTATGAGCATGGAACGTTTTCCCATTTTTTGTGTCTTTTTCAATTTCTTTCATAAGCTTTCTATAGTTTTCAGTGTATAGATTTTTCATCTCTTTGGTTAGGTTTATTCCTAGGTATTTTATGGTTTTTGGTGCAATTGCAAATGGGATCAATTCTTTGATTTCTCCTTCTGCTTTGTTATTGGTGAATAGAAATGCAACCGATTTCTGTACATTGGTTTTATATCCTGCAACTTTGCTGAATTTATGTGTCAGTTCTAGCAGGTTTTTAGTGGGGTCTTTGGATTTTCCACATAGAGTCATGTCGTCTGCTAAGAGTGAAAGTTTGACTTCCTCCTTGCCGATTTGGATGCGTTTTATTTCTTTGTGTTGTCTGATTGTTGAGGCTAGCACATCCAACACTATGTTGAATAACAGTGGTGAGAGTGGAAATCCTTGTTATGTTCCTAACTTTGGGGGAAAGGTCTCAGTTTTTCCCCAATAAGGATGATATTAGCTGTGGGTCTTTCATATATGGCTTTTATGATCTTGAGGAATGATCCTTCTATCCCTACTTTCTCGGTGGTTTTCATCAAGAAAGGATGCTGAATTTTGTCAAATGATTTGTCTTTATCTATTGAGAGGATCATGTGGTTCTTGTCCTTTCTTATACTGATGTGATGTCTCACATTGATTTTTTTGTGGGTATTGAACCAGAATTGCATCCCAGGTATAAAAGCCACTTGGTTGTGGTGAATAATTCTTTTAATGTATTGTTGGATCCAGTTTCCTAGTATCTTGTTGAGGATTTTTGCATCCATGTTCATCAGGGAAACTGGTCTGTAGTTCTCCTTTTTAGTGGAGTCTGGTTTTGGAGTCAAGGTAATGTTGTCTTTATAGAATGAGTTTGGAAGTTTTCCTTCCAATTCTATTTTTTGGGACAGCTTCAAAAGAATAGGTGTTAACTCTTCTTTAAATGTTTGGTAGAATTCCCTTGGAAAGCCATCTGGGCTTATACCTTTGTTTTTTGGGAGATTTTTGATTACTAATTCAATTTCTTTACTGGTTATGGATCTGTTCAAGTTTTACATTTCTTCTTGTTTGAGTTTTGGTAGTTGATATGTTTTTAGGAATTTTTCCATTTTTTTCCAGATTGATCAATTTATTGGCATATAATTGCTCATAATATTCTCTTATTATTGTTTGTATTTCTGCAGTGTTCGTTGTGATCTTGCCTCTTTCATTCTTGATTTTATTTATTTGGGTCCTTTCCTTTTTCTTTTTGATCAAACTGGCTAGGGGTTCATCAATTTTGTTAATTCTTTCAAAGAACCAACTCCTGGCTTCATTGATCTGTTCTACTGTTTTTTGATTTCGGTAGCATTGATTTCTGCTCTAATCTTTATTATTTCCCTTCTTCTGTTGGTTTTGGGCTTTATTGTTGTTATTTTTCTAGCTCTTTTAGGTGTATGTTTTGGTTGTGTATTTGAGACCTTTCCTTCTTTAGGAAGTCTTGGAGTTCTGTATATTTCCCTCTTATGACTGCTTTTGCTGCATCACAGGGGTTTGGGGCTATTGTGTTTTCATTTTCATTCGTTTCCACATGCTTTTTAATTTCCTCTTTAGTTTCTTGGTTAACCCATTCATTCTTCAGTAGGGTGTTATTTAATCTCCAAGTATTCATGGTCTTTCCAAATTTTTTCTTGTGGTTGATTTTGAGTTTCATAGCATTGTGGTCTGAAAATATGCATGGTATGATTCTGATCTTTTTGAACTTGTTGAGGTCTGATTTGTGTCCTGGTGGTCTATTCTGTGATCTATTCTGAAGAATGGTTCATGTGCACTAGAGAAGAATGTATATTCTACTGCTTTAGGATGAAATGTTCTGAATATATCTGTTAAGTCCATCCGGTCCAGTGTGTCATTCAAAGCCATTGTTTTCTTGTTGATTTTCTGCTTAGATGATCATTCCATTGCTGTTAAGTGGGGTGTTTGTGAGTAATTGATTTATATATTTGTGTAACATTACATTAGGGGCATAAATATTTACAATTGTTAGATCTTGGTAGATAGATCCCTTAATTATGATATAATGCCATTCTTCATTTTTTGTTACAGTCTTTATATTAAAATCTAGACTGTGATATAAGTATGACTACTCCCGCTTTCTTTTGATGACCATTAGCATGATAGATGGTTCTCCATCTCCTTACTTTCAATCTGCAGGTGTCTTTAGGTCTCAAATGGGTCTCTTGTAAGTAGTATATAGATGGGTCTTGTTTTCTTATCCATTCTGATACCCTATGTCTTTTGATTGGAGTGTTTAGCCTATTGACATTTAGAGTGAGTACTGAAAGATATGAATTTAGTGTCACTGTGTTGTCTGTAGCTTTGGTGTTACTGGTGATGTTCTCTGGTTCTTTCTAGTCTTTGTTGCTTTTGGTCTTTTTGTTTTGTTTCATCTTTTCTCTCCTCAAAGAGTCCCTCTTAAAATTTCTTGCAGAGCTGCTTTAGTGGGCACAAACTCCTTGAGTTTTTATTTGTCTGGGAAACTCTTCATCTCTCCTTCTATTTTAAATGACAGCCTTGCTGGATAAAGAATTCTTGATTGCATATTTTCCCCATTTGGCACATTGAATATATCCTGCCACTCTTTTCTGGTCTGCCAAGTTTCTGTGGATAGGTTTGCTGCAGATCTGTCTTCCCTTATAGGTTAAGGACTTTTTCCTCTATTGCTGCTTTCATAATTCTTTCCTTGTCTATATATTTTGTGAATTTGACTATGATATGCCTTGGTGGTGGTTAGTTTTTGTTGAATCTAATGGGAGTTCTCTGTGCTTCTTGCATTTTTATGTCTGTGTCCTTCCCCAGATTATGAAAGTTTTCCCCTATAACTTGCTCAGATCAACCTTCTGCCTCCTTTTCTTTCTCTTCATCTTCTGACTTCTGACTCCTATGATTCAGATGTTATTCCTTTTTAGAAAGTCACTGAGTTCTCCAAGTCTTGTATTATGCTCTTTTGCCTTTGTTTCCTTTTTTCTTCATTATTCTCCATAATTTTGTCTTCTATTCGCTGCTCTGCTTTGACCATCCCTACCATCATAGCATCCATTCAATATTGCATCTAGGTTATAGCATTTTTAACTTTTTCCCGATTAGAATGTACTTCTTTTATTTCTGCAGAAAGGAATTCTATGCTTTTTTCAAACCCCAGGTAGTAGTATTATCATGGTTCTAAATTCTAGTTCAAACATCTTGCTTAAGTCCCTGGCTGTCATTTCTTCCTGTTTTTTCTTTTGGGGTGAATTCCTTCGTTTTGTCATTTTGGAGGAAGAAAAAAATTAATAAAATAAAAAATTAAAATTAAAAAATTAAAAACAAAACAATATTCAAATAAAGGAATCTAGATCCTAGGTGTATTTTGCTGTGCTTGTTGAAAGAAGCTTTACAGAATAGAGGAAAAAGGGAAAGAAAATAAAGAAAAAAAAAAGGTAAGAAAACAATTTTAAATTAAAAAAATTATATAATAAAATAGAATAAAATGAAATAAAGAAAATTAAATAGAATAAAAATGTAAAAAATAACAAATAAAGTAAAAAAATAATAAAAATTTTTTAAAAAGAAAAGAGAATTTTTTCTCTTTTTGTATCCAAGAAAAAGAAAAGAAAGAAAAATAAACAATTTAAACAAAAACAGAAGAAAAAAAAAGAATAAATGAACGAGCAAACAGAATGAAACCTGAATGAAATAACAGTTTCCCCTATAACTCAAACTGTGAAGCACTCTATAGTCCATACACTAAGCAGGTGGAGGGACTTGTGCTGGTCTTCTAGGGGATGTGCTTGAAGGGTGCAGTTGGGTGGAGCTTGGTGTAATGGCTCTGTTCTCCACTGGGTGGTGCTGCTGAGCTTACTGGGGTGGATCAGTGTGGTGTGCATGTGCATGTGTGGGAGAGGTGGAAATGGCTTCCCACAGCTCCCTGGTCACTGGCACAGGAACTTTGTGCTCTCACCAACCTATGATCAAGCATCCCTCCTTTGTCTCAGGCCTCTGTCCCCCATATCTACCCTGTCTGTGTCCAAGCTGTCTGCCCGCCAAGTGGCACCTCCCTCCAGAGTTTTATCTCAGATGGGGTTGTGTTTCAAAATCCCACACTTCAGAGACCCCTACAGCTTGGACCCACGCTGACTCTCTGGGGAAGGGTCTCACTGAGCAATGGCCAGGTGCTGGCTTGCCCCAGAAAACATTCCTGTGATTACACAGTGGCAGAGGTTCAGAGATTGTGGCAAATCACAACACACAGCTGGTGCCAGGTTTTACCATACTCTGGCATCTTTGTCCCAATACCAGCGAACATGGCTACTCTCTGGGGTTCACTGGGACCTTTGCCTGTGGGGAGGCCGTATGGCCTCTACCAAATGCTCTGCACACTGGGGAACTGCTTCTTCCTTTGTGGCACACAGACTGCTCAGACCCTGCCGTCTGCTCCAGGGATTCACTCTTTTCCCTCACCAGAGCGTTGCCAGGCACTGAGTTCTGAAACTTCAGACTCTGCACTCTGTTGTTTATAGAATCTTGGTGATAGAGAAACCCTCTCCTTTCTTCCCATCGATGGTTTTGGGGAACAAATTTCTTGTTCAGTCCTCTGCAAGTGTTTTCACTCTTTCTCTCTAGCTACTTTCTGGGGCGCGTTTTTGCTACACTCCCAATGTGCCGCACTCTCCCCCTTTCTCTTTTTTCTGTCTGCAAAAACAGCTTCCTACCCTCTGTGGGTTTTCTTTCCCTTAGTTCACCTCTCTGCACCGAGCACCTGCTGAGTTCTGTGGGTCAAATTATGCAGATTGTTGTGTTAATCCTCAGCTCAGTTGCCCAGGTGTGCCAAATGGTTTGGTGCTGATCTAGCTGCATTTCAGGGATGAGACAGGCTGAGGGTGTTCATGCTGCTCCGCCATCTTCGCTAGCTCTATTTATTTATTTTTGAGAGTGCAAGTGGGGGAGGGGCAGAGAGAGAGGGAGAGAGAAGATCCCAAGCAGACTTGGCACTGTCAGTGCAGAGCCTGATGCAGGGGTCAAATTCATGAACCATGAGATCATAACCTGAGCTGATGTCAAGAGTCAGACACAGCTGACTGAGCCACCCAGGCTCCCTTGTCTTTAGGATTTTCTGGGTCACATTATCATGATCACATCATCAGGAAAAAATAGATAGCTGTATCTCTCCCAATGTTTATACCGATTATTTCCTTTTCTTTTGTTGATTAATAATCTTGATAGCAGGCGTTGTTATTACTATAAATGGTCTATTGTTTTACTTTTTAGACTATTATATGCTACTGGGTGTGGGGGAATATTATATTTAAGTTACTTCATTAACCAGTTTCTAATATATGTAGTAATTTTTAGAAGTGACTATATATTTTAAATGCCTGTATTTGATACTGGCAAGTTTATATGTATTTTCCTCTTATATTGGAATATATTGAGACTCTTCTGGCTTGAACTATCCACACATTTCCCAAAATAAATCTTTTCAGTTGTATTGTAGTATTCTTTTGATACACTGTCAGATTCTCTTTGCTAATAGCTTATTTAGAATTGCTATATTTTAAATTATGATTGAGATTAGCCTGTAGTCTTCTCTTTTGTACTGTATCTATCAGGTTGGGTATGAATATAATGTTGGTTTCATAAAATGAAGTGGGAACATTTCCATTTTTATAAAAGAAAAGCTTAAATAACTTTGGAAGTATTTCTTCTTTTAAGTTAAAGAACACTCACTCTTGAGACCATCTGCTCTTGGTGCCTTTTCAAGGGTAGATATTTGCATGCCTTGCCAATCTCTGTGGCAATTGATCTATATAAGTTTTTGATTTATTTGGTCATTGTTGTACTTTAGCTCATATTTTGAAATTTTTTGTTTACAAATTATGATTTCATGATGTTTTTCTGTGCTGTATTGAATCTCTTCAAATAATTTTGTTTTTGTTCTTGTTGACCAATAGGTCTATATTGCTGGACACCTATTCTATTTGAACTTCCTCGCTCTGGCTCTTGAGTCCCCACAGATGAGTTGTTTTGTTGCCTTACCAGGTCTCAAGCTTTTTATTACTTTATTCTTTACTCAAACCTGTATTGTTTCTTATTTACAAATGGAGCTAGGCAACAGTACATGTGCAGCCAAGGCTCTTGGTCATCCTGATTAACTTAAGATGCAGCTCAGAACACAAGACATCTTAAAACAAGGCCATACTTAAGCAAAATTAAAATTTATCAGTTGAAATTGTTTATCTTAAACAAAAGCATATTTTAGAGATCTAACGTCCAACCGAATGATGCATACTTTTAAAAAGATTTTATCCTCCTTGTTTGATCATTTCTTTGCAGGTTGGCTTTGTAGGGGGCCCAGGGCGGGCTGCCCTAAAATGTGCCACAATGGCTTAGTGACTTTTTGAATTGAAGCTACGTGGCAAACAACCAATGCAGGGACAATCAAATCCTCTCCTGTCCCCCTTAAGCAGGAAACAAATCTCCCATATGAAAAACACCCTCTCCGTATAATAACTAAAAAGACATCCTTATCACCAGAGACAGGGACTTTAAAGTTTAGATAGCTGTAGAAATAAGCCTTGTTACTTTTTTACTAATCTACTACCTCAGCCCGAATTCCACTTAAAATTCTTTACTAATTAAAGCTCTCAAACACCTGTTTTCCTTATTCTGTAAATTCTTCAATAAGTTATTGTCTCTTTGTCTAAAACTTATAAAAACTGCTTCCCTTCATCATTTTTTCAGGCCTCAATTTCAGTACTAGAACTCCATGTGCACCTAATAAAATTTTGGGTTTTTTTTTTCTCCTGTTAATATGTCTCATGCAAACTGAATTCTTAGCCCAGCTGGAAGGCCCTGAAGGGTAGGAAAAGAATTCTCCCTTTCCTACAGCTTCTTTGATCCTCCCTTTACTAATTCATGTCCATTGACAAGAAGCTGGAGATTCATTAGTAATATAGGTCTGAGTTCTCTCATTCCACAGAAGAACATACAGCAAATCTTATATAAAAGTTCACATTTGTCTCTTCCATATAGTGAGATTTCACATGATATTATTTTAAAAGGTGATGATTATTTTAATTAATCCATAAATTTTCAACAAGAGTTTTGCCAGCCATTTTCTGAATTAATATAGAAAATTCAGGTA